>NC_140583.1:1025124370-1025851015 GCF_964204655.1 Triturus cristatus | reverse complement strand
AATCTGCAGAATTAGATCTAGCTTCTTGCCAAATTTGCTGTAATTCCGTTGAGCAGTTTTTGCTGTACCTTTGTCTAAAAAAGTCTATGGAAAATGCATAGTGATTTTCTGTTTTGGATCCCCCTTTTTTCTCACTCCCCCCCCCCCCCCCCGCTTGAGAGATCACCAAAAACTTTCCAGGAAGGAGCTGACGTGGGTGAACAAGTTATTTCGAAAGTTTTGTGAAGATTCGTCATACGGGGCCAAAGTTATTAACAAACCAAAAAATGCTCTGTCTATGGAAGAGTAGACCTAACTATAACTTCCTAGAGATAACCACCAAAAATGGCTTGGGGAGGGGGGCCACACACCCTTGTCCCCTATAAAAAGCACCAGATCTATTGGGGATATAGTCTTGGAGCCAAAATCAGCTCAGGGACGGGGGCTGTGTGCCCTCCTACCAGGTTGGCTGCATTGTGGCCGGCCCCTTGCTGCGCACAGTCGAAGGACGTGCATGGCAGGGGGTTGGCTGCATGCTGGGGTTTGGTCACAACACAAAGGCTGTGTGCGGTGGCTATTAGATTAACGTATGGTTATTAAAGATTATTTTTGTAAAACAAAATAGAAATTCAATGAAAAAACAAAGGTTACAGGGATGTTGTAGTTAGTGGCGGTCACCAGTAGGTAGTTGTAGTCAGGAGCTAGTTTCCATAGACAGAGAGTTTTTTGTTTTGCTTATTATTTTGGCCCCTTTTGACAAATATTCACTTCATTTCAAAACTAGTTTGCCACTCCAGCTGCTGTTTGAAAAGTTTGAGGGTGATCTGTCAAGCGTGGGCCGAGAAATGGGAGGGGTCCCAAAATGCTTTTTCACCAGTTAATTTCCCATATCGATTTTAGACACAACTAAAGCCCAAAACGCCGAATGGAATTACACAAAATTTGGCAGAAAGCTAGATCTTGGTCCGGAAAGAGTGCTTATTGTAATTTGGTATAAATCTGTTCAGTAGTTTTGGAGTTATTATTAAAGAAAATAGATTTATGTATATCTAGAGACATGGATCCACCGTGGAAGATCTACGGATCCAATTCTCAAACAGCAATGCTGTGATTGACTGGCCAGCAATCTGAATGGAAAGTTGTGGCTGCCATTTTGTGTATCAGGAAATGGTCCTGTGGGAAAATTAAAGTTAAAATTGCTAGAAAGTGTTGGCAGAGGTACCCTGACACCATGGGACTGATAGAGGGGTCTGTGAAGAACCCCTCATGGGCAAGAAATTGCCCAGAAATGTTTCTTTTTGGACATGCGAGGATCTGCGGATCCAGCACTCAATTGAAAAAAGAATACACCCACTCACAGACCCATTCATAAACTATTTCATACCCCCACACAATCACTCACACATCCATGCACCCACTTACACACCCATATATCTACTCACACATCCAGGCACAGATCCAGAGAACCACTTGCAGAGTCACATAGGAACTCATACACCCACTCACACAACCATGTACATATCCAGATATCCACTTACAGACCCATTCACAGACCCATACAGCCACTTGCACACCCACTCATATACCCACCCATCACATACTCATGCATAGTTACACACTCACATAACTACTCACAAACTGACCCAGAACACCACTGAGGCACCCACTCACACACCCATACAGACTTTCACACACCCAGTCAAACATCCATATATCCACTTACACACCCTCTCACATACCCATATGGTCACTGATACATCCATTTAGAGACTCAGAGAACCACTCACACACCCAATCACAGACCCATAAAGGCCCTCACATACCAACTCACACAGCCATGCATGCACCCATGCAACCACTCACACACCTTTACAGCCACTCACACACCAATTCACTGACCCACAAAACCATTCACACACCCACTCACAGACCCACACAGCTAGTCACACACATACTCACATATCCACTAATACACTCACACACCCACTTGCAAACCCACACAATCACTCACACACCCACTCAAACACCCATACAACCACTCATACACCCACTCAGACACCCAGAACACCACTCACACATCCACTAACTGCCCCACAGAGGCACTCACACATCCATAGTTAACTTAGGGCACGAGTTATAGTTAATTGAGATAACTATAACTGCTGAATTTCTATGGTCTTGTGAGTGTAAAATCTGAACCATACTATAATGTCTCATACACACACACACACACACATATATATATATATATATAAACTACTGGCAGTCGCTAGTAGGTAGTTCTAATTAGGACCTAGTTTGCATAGGAAATGTGTTTTTGACTTGCCTATATCTTTGGCACCAGTTGATGCATCTTTATGAAGTTTTCCACATAATGTTTCAAGTTGGGTCTTGTTATGCATGAAATGTTTTGAGGTGAACTGTCAATTGGGTGCCGAGAAAAAGGGTGTGTGTCAAAAAACTGCATTTCCCATCTTAATTCCAATAGAGATTTTAGACACAACTAGAGCCTGAACTGCTGGATGGAATTGCACAAAAACCTGAGCTGGAAGGTGTGACTGCCAATTTATATAACACAACATGGTCCACAAGAGAAAAAGTAAAAATGAAAAGTTGTATAAGGGGTCAGGGTAGAGGTAGCCTGACCCCATGGGGGCATATAGCGGTGTTTGTGGGATCCCTTATGTGTAAACCATGTTGGAAAATGCTTTTTTGTCCACGTGTACATTTGTGAATATCTCTGACAAAATAAAAAATACATCATGCCCACTTAGGCACACACACCTACTCACAGAACCACTAAGACACTCTCTCAGCCACTCATAGATACTCTCAGACACTGATGCACCCACTTACATTACCCCTCATACTCTCTCACACCCACTCAAAGACCTACTCAGAGACTCATGCACTGACTCACAGATCTACTCAGAGACTCAGACGCCCACTCACAGACCCTGTCAGAGACTCATGCACCTACTCACGGACTCACTCAGACACTCATGCATTAACTCACAGACTGACTCACACACTTATGGAGGTACTCATTATCTTACTCAGACACTCTCCCTCACTCACAGACCCATTCTGACATTAACTCACACACTCATGCACTCACTCAGACACTCAAGCACCCACTCACAAACCTGCTCAGACAGTCACACACCTACTCACATACCCATTGAGGTACTCACACACCCACTCACACACCTATTGAGGCACTCACACACCCACTCATATGCAGGGTTGGATTGGGATTAAAAATCGGCCCGGGCACACCAAAAAAAGTGGCCCACATTTGCATGTTGACTTTCTGCAAAACACTGCTTCAGCAAAGTTTTATGTAAGAAAGGGGGTGGGGGCATGTTTTATTAACTTCACTTAGATAAAAAAAAATGCCCAGATTAGTTCACACTGCTGAGCCACACATGAATGGAAGTGAGACCACTTCTGCTTAGGCCCCCTTCCCCCGCTCAATCCGCATACATTAATGGGCCGGCCCAGTGAGAGAAAGGTAGTGACACCTCTGCCCATCTTCCTCTAGAAAGGTCACTCAGGCATGCACTGGGCCGCTTGCGGCATCCTAACAGCACAGACAGCCCCCAGGCTGCCCAATAAAGCAGCCCACAGCTAGAACTCGGCTACCGGCCCTTCAGCCATTTCTTGAGTGCCCGCGTTACAAATCCGACGCTGCTCATATGCCCACTCAGACACTCATGCACTCACTCACGCACTCACTCTCAAAGGTTACAGGATACGGTTAGGATTTGTTTTTTTAAACCTTAGAGAGTCACTAAAAAAGCTAAAGGTTACAGGGATGTTATAGTTAGAAAATAACATTAAAATTCATTGAAAAAAACAAAGGTTACTGGGACATTATAGTTAGACTCAGAATTTGCACACATAAAACCAGTGAAATTAAGCACTTATAGTTACCTGAGCTAACTATAACTTAAGCCCCTGCAGTGCACTGCTTATGACCTGCCATATTACATCACTCAAGACATGGTTAGTGTCATCACTGATGACATCTCAAATTACATCACTGATGACATCATTGATGACATCATCTACAGAACCACTCCCAAAGCCACTCACACCCCCACACAACCTATCATAACCCCACTGACATACCCATACAACCACTCGCACACCCACTTACTCATCTACAAAGCCACTCACACATACACTCACTCACTTAGCCACTCACTTACCCATACACCTACTCACACAGCCACTTATTCACCCAGTCACTAACATACCCACTCACTCCTCCATAAAGCTACTCACATGCCCACTCACTCACCAATATAGCTACTAACACACCCAGTTACTCACCCATACAGACTCTCAACAGAGCCACTCACACACACACTCAACCACTTACTTACCTATTCACACATCCATACAAGCACTCATACGTCTTTTCACTGAACCATACAGCCACTCATACAGTCACTCTCTAATACAGCCACTCCCACATCCACTCAGTTAACACACCCACTCAAACAGCCACTCACTCACTCATACAGCCACTTATACACCCAGCTACTCACCTGTACAGCCACTCACACAGTCACTCACTTACCCATACAGCCAATTACACAGCCACTCACTCACCGATGCAGCTACTCACACAGCTACTCACACAGCCACTCACTCACCTATATAGTTACTTACACACTCACGTATTCACCCATACAGCTACTCACACACGCACTTATCCACCCATACAACCACTCACAAACCCAGTCATTCACACACCCACGCACACACTGATACACATAGACACACCACCGCTTGCATAATGTAGTTTAAAAACAGTATCACTCATTAGTAGTACACAAAGTATATGAATCTAACTTTTGTAGTACCTAAGTATATATTTAACACTCATATGGGCCAGATGTATGAAGGCCCTGTTTTGCGATTTCCTAATTGCGAATCTTTGCGATTCGCAATTAGGAAATCACAAAACGGAATGCATAAAAAGTGTGTTTAACTCTTTAAGCGATTCCTAGGGTATTACAAATTACCTACCTCATGAATATTAAGGAGGTAGGTCGCAATTTGCGACCCCTTAGGAATTGCAAATAGCACAGAGATGATGGCCTGCTGGGCTCAGCACACCACCATGTCTGCAATTGCTTATAAATAAAGCAACTCTTTTTTTTTTAAATGCAGCACGTTTTCCTTAAATTTTCCTTAAAGGAAAATGGGATGCATTTAAAAAAATAAAAATGAAAAGGTCCTCGGGATCACTGCCTGTTCTTAAAAAATGATTTTACTAACATTCACAAAGGGGAAGGGATCCCTGCGGGTTACCACCTACTTGAAGTAGGTGGTAAAATGTGAATGTTTTGCGACCGCATTCACAAAACATTAATGCATAACGTTAGGATTCGCTATTTGGAAGGGACACCTAAACATGCCCCTTCCAAATAGCAAATCTGGTTTGCTGCATCAGAAATGCATTTTTTGCGATTGCAAATGGACCGATTCTGGGAATCGACCCGTTTGTGAGGAGCAAAATGCATCAGGCATCTGGCCCATGAATTTTCAGAAAACACTCACAATTACTGGATGATGTAATCACTGATGTAATCAGTGATGTCATTTGAGATGTCATGAGTGATGTAATATGTGAGGTCATAAACTGTGCATTGCGAGGGTGTAAGGTATTGTTAGCTCTGGTAACTATAACTGCTGAATTTTACTGGTTTTGTATGAGTGAAATCTGATCCTGACTACACCGTCCCTGTAACCTTTGTTAATATATATATAATGGCGAGGCTGTTTGTGTGGTAATAAATCAAGAAAATATGCACAATATCTGGGTCCACTCTTGTATGTTTGAAAGAGCAACAGATGAAAGCGAGGAACTGCCATACACATATATATATATACACATTATCTACTGGCGGTCGCCAGTAGATAGTTATAGTTAGGACCGTGTTTCCATAAGAAATCTGAAAATTCTATTTTGAATAACTTTGGCGCCGGTTGACGAATCCTCGCGAAATTTTCAAAACTAATGGGGCGCTCCGCTCAGCTCCTACCCTGAAAGTCTCGGGGTGATTCGTCAAGCAGGGGCCGAGAAAAAAGGGGGGTCCCAAAACACGTTTCCCCCATGCATTTTCCAATAGGACCTTTAGTCGAAGGTACAGCCCGAACGGCTGAACAGAATTACTTGAAATTTGGCAGAGAGGTAGTCCTCAGGTCAGGGATGTGCATTTTACATATATGGTGTCAATCTGTTCAGTAGTTCCTGAGAAAATTGCAGTTAAAGCACATAAGTATCTATAGCCGCCCACCGTGCGCACACCCTAACGTGTGCGAGCGTAATTCTGATCGGTGGTTACATGTCAGTCAACGTTTGAATCGGTCGAAATCAGGAAGTGTCGGCTGCCATTTTGTTTGTTGTGGGTGCGAGAGTGAAAAATAGAGGTGGCGAACGTGAAAAGGGGGCAGGGTAGAGAGTTCCTGACGCCCTAGCCTTTGTCAGGGGGTCCCTAAAGGACCCTGAAGGGTGAAAAAACATTTTATTTTATTTTGAAAAAAATCACGGTGTGCGCGCACGGTGCGCGCACGGTGCGCGCACGGTGAAAAACCAAAAAAAAAAAAAAAAATGCATTTAAAAAACCGTACAAATTCACATAAAAAACCATAGGTTTCACACACGTTATAGTTAGGAATTAGCATTCAAAAAACCTTGCAAATTCACTTAAAAAACCATAGGTTTCACACATGTTATAGTTAGGTGGACATTTCACTCATAAAAAACCAATGAAATTCCACCGTTATAGTTAGTTCAGATAACTATAACTCGCATGACTGCCACTCTATCACAAGGATGATGTCATCAGTGATGTCATGAGTGATGCCACTGACCATGTCATGAGTGATGTAATATGTGACGTCATGAGCAGTGGATTGCGGGCGCGCGAGTTATAGTTACCTGAACTAACTATAACGGTGGAATTTCATTGTTTTTTTACGAGTGAAATGTCCACCTAACTATAACATGTGTGAAACCTATGTTTTTTTAAGTGAATATATATATATATATACACACACACACATATTATCTACTGGCGGTCGCCAGTAGATAGTTATAGTTACAACCTAGTTTCCATATGAAATCTCAAAATTCTATTTTGAATAACTTTGGCGCCGGTTGACGAATCCTCGCGAAATTTTCAAAACTAATGGGGCGCTCCGTTCAGCTCCTACCCTGAAAGTCTCGGGGTGATTCGTCAAGCGGGGGCCGAGAAAAAAGGGGGGTCCTAAAACGTGTTTTCCCCATGCATTTTTCCATAGGACCTTTAGACGCAGCTACAGCCTGGACGGCTGAACAGAGTTACTTGAAATTTGGCAGAGAGGTAGCCATAAGGCCAAGGAAGTGCCTTTTGCAGGTCTGGTGTAAATCTGTTCAGTATTTCCTGAGAAAATAGCATTTAAAAGCATATCAATATCTATACGCGCGCACCCTGCCGTGTTCGAGCGCAATTCTGATTGGTTGTTAGATGTCGGTAAACATTCGAATCGGTCGAAACCAGGAAGTGTCGGTCGCCATTTTGTCTCTCGCAGTCTGAGGGGGTGAAAAAAAAAGGTGGAGCACGTGAAAAGGGGGCAGAGTGGCAAGTTCCCGACCCTCTAGCCTTGGTCATGGGGTCATAGAACGACCCCCAAGGGAGAAAAAAACATATATATATTTTTTTTTTTAAATCGCGAGGTGCGCGCACTCAGCGCGCACGGCACGGACTATGACCCGTGGGCGCTCGGTGCGCGAAGCGCACCGAGTGCCCACAGAGCGCGTACGGTGTGCGCACCTCGCGATTTAAAAAAAATTAAAATTCACGCTGCGCGCACGGTGAAAAACCTGAAAAAAAAAAATAATAAATAAATAACTTAGCATTTAAAAAAACGTACAAATTCACTGAAAAAAACATAGGTTTCACACACGTTATAGTTACGAATTAGCATTTAAAAAACCTTGCAAATTCACTTAAAAAACCATAGGTTTCACACATGTTATAGTTAGCTGGACATTTCACTCGTAAAAAACCAATGAAATTCACCCGTTATAGTTAGTGCAGGCAACTATAACTCACGCAACCGCAATCCTCTGCTGATGACGTCAGATATTACATCACTGATGACATATATGTCTTTATGAAAAATAAATATTTGTAATATATGTATAGCTAAAGATTAATGGAAGAAGACGTGTAAATAAGTGTCTAAATACAGTGATGTAATATCTGACGTCATCAGCAGAGGATTGCGGTCGCGTGAGTTATAGTTGCCTGCACTAACTATGACGGGGGAATTTCATTGGTTTTTTACAAGTGAAATGTCCAGCTAACTATAACATGTGTGAAACCTATGGTTTTTTAAGTGAATATATATATATATATATATATATATATATATAGTTTTGATGCCTGAGTTGCTGTACTGTCCCAACACACAGGTACGAACCTCTTAACTTCTTCAAGAATGTTGAAAGAAAGCCACTTCAAACAACCGGGGTAGCTTCTTAGTTTAATTTATTCAGCCATTGTAATAAAAACAGACAAGTGTCCGCCCTGGACGCGTTTCTATCGACAAAGCGATCTTGATCACCTGACGCGCCTGTGACGGGTTACCTTATTTGAATTACTTACAACCAATGAAAACCTTTCAACAATTAAGCCCTCACGGAGATTTAAACCGATTTCAGGCTGTTAGCCTGAAATCGGTTCCAGGATGCTTGTTTCCGGTCCAGGCAAGACATGGCTTGGCAGTTCAGGCTGGACTGTTCCCATGAGGCACAGGGTCTAGACTGATTTGTATATAGATGTGTCTGAACTGGGGTGGCAAAGTGAGCTAAAGAATGATGATGGATTCAACCCAGATCTGCGACTGGAGGTGAGTGTTTGGAAAGTTTCAGTACTCCGTCCTTCATCTCCTTGTGTTTGCTTTAACTGTGAAACTTACCATGCACAACAAGACTTACTATGACACTTATTTTGGAAAATTTTGTGAAGATTCGTCAACCACTGCTAAAGATGTAGGCAAGACAAACAAGCATTTACAATGCAACGGTCTCGGCATTGTTAAAGTTAGAGCTATTGGCATTGCTCATGACATTATTTTTGTTTATGTTTTTAAAACATTTAAAGAAACGGCATTGTTATTTACAATGTCAATAGCTTAATCACTCTCAAATGCGAGACCTATTGCATTTGCACCCACACACACAAAGCCACCCACACACACAGAGCCACCCACAGAGCCACTCACATAGAGCAACCCACACACAAATAGAGCCACCTGCACACACACACGCAGTAGCCCACTGACCTATTTACATTATGTGCACTTTGTGATCTGCATGGTACATGTTCTTTGCTGCAGGCACATTAACCCTATGTGCTACCTTTCCAGGAGTCAAAACTTCCACTAGACAAAACTCTGATCTCTCTCTAGGAAGAACATTAAACATCAATCATAAGTATACAGTTTTTGAAAAATACACTTAGTGATCCTACTAGGTAATAATGGCCACGCGAAAACAACTGAAACATTGTGCACAAGTCTGTTGTGAGAGACACTGCAATGTTTATTCTGCCAGAGGCAAAACATGCCTCTTGGATTTTACAAAAATATAGTAATATCGGAATGCGGACCACGAAGAATAAAGCCATACTATCATCTCCTGAGACTACAGGGTTTGTAACTGGCAAGTTCAGGTTTTGCTGAAGGCAAAGTAGTTGTATTTTGCTGGGAGAGAGGATGCAAGCACAAGTGTAAAAGTTGGGAGAGAGACATATCGATAACAAATTTCAGCAGCACTATTTATGAGATGACAGCTTAGCCGGCTCCAGCTTCAGCAGGGCGTGGACCAGTACACGTAAAATAGTTGGCTTTTAACCCAGCCGCTCACCTGTGGAATGGTACGCGGGTGACCCCAGGAGGTTGGGTGCATGTACAGGACCACAGGCACCCTCTCACCACTCCCCTGAAACCCGGCTCTGGCGCACACTGAACAAGCAAGCAATACCTTTTGCCATGATGGGTCCGGGCTGATCTCGCAAGAGCTGTGCGGGCAGCCTACAACGCTCAGCGTCAAGCAGAAATGCCTCGGAGAAACGCAGCGGCGTTTTCGGATTCGGGGTAGTGTTTTTCTTTCTCTCCTCTTGCCATTGGCTGGAATGTTTACATTCCAGAGGACCGAAAGAATCGAAAAAACATGCCCCCGAATCCGAAAAAGACGGGGCTTGTTTGGAGAGACAAAGCTCTTCTGCAATGGCTGACCAGCATTTAAGAGGCCAGCCAATGGAGAAGAGGGAAAAAAGGGGCGGGTTAAAGCCCCACTCCTAAAACATTAAATCTCGCGAGCGAGACTGGGCAAGCGCAGCCTTCGCTAGCCGAGACCTAAAAACGCCTTTCCTATGGAAGCTAGGTTCTAACTATAACTACCTACTGACGACCGGCAGTAGGCAATATATTTATACAGACAATGACTATGGCCAAGTTACGAAACACCTCTGTCTGTGTTTTTTTTTGTTTGTGGCGCAATAACATTTTGGAAAAAATAATCTCTCTGCGAGTGCTTTTTGGAGCAAAGAATGAATATATATATATATATATTGGTATTTTACCAATTCAAAGCTGTAATACTGTGCCTGGAGTGGTAATTGGCTTTTGTCATTTTACAGCTCGGCAAGGACAGCACTGTGCTAGTCCTATGCTTAAAGCCTTTGCTGTACAAATGGCAAAAGACTTTGTCCTTTTCTATCTCGGCGTGGATGGCACTGTGCTAATCCTATGCTTAAAGATTTTGATAGAAAAACAGACATTTGAGGTGAGCGGATCTAGAGTGTCGCTGGTGTTGAGAGTGCTCCATACAGGAGCTGATTTCCACCTAAACTTGAGAACTACCCAGAGTTCTCTGCTTCTTTTTTGCATAATTTATTTGTCACTCTATGCCTGAAAGGGTATTTCTTTGACTTATACTGGGTGCTCCCTTGTGTCTGGACAAAGCTATACCTCTCTGAAGAGCTCTAATTAGAGCGAAACACTGTGTCAGGGGTTGCTTTTACTCATTTCAGGTTGGCTTGATTGGTATTTTACCAATTCAAAGCTGTAATACTGTGCCTGGAGTGGTAATTGGCTTTTGTCATTTTACAGCTCGGCAAGGACAGCACTGTGCTAGTCCCATGCTTAAAGCCTTTGCTGTACAAATGGCAAAAGACTTTGTCCTTTTCTATCTCGGCGTGGATGGCACTGTGCTAATCCTATGCTTAAAGATTTTGATAGAAAAACAGACATTTGAGGTGAGCAGATCTAGAGTGTCGCTGGTGTTGAGAGTGCTCCATACAGGAGCTGCTTTCCACCTAAACTTGTGAACTACCCAGAGTTCTCTGCTTCTTTTTTGCATAATTTATTCGTCACTCTATACCTGAAAGGGTATTTCTTTGACTTATACAGGGTGCTCCCTTGTGTCTGGACAAAGCTATACCTCTCTGAAGAGCTCTAATTAGAGCGAAACACTGTGTCAGGGGTTGCTTTTACTCATTTCAGCTTGGCTTGATTGGTATTTTACCAATTCAAAGCTGTAATACTGTGCCTGGAGTGGTAATTGGCTTTTGTCATTTTACAGCTCGGCAAGGACAGCACTGTGCTAGTCCTATGCTTAAAGACTTTGCTGTACAAATGGCAAAAGACTTTGTCCTTTTCTATCTCAGCGTGGATGGCACTGTGCTAATCCTATGCTTAAAGATTTTGATAGAAAAACAGACATTTGAGGTGAGCGGATCTAGAGTGTCGCTGGTGTTGAGAGTGCTCCATACAGGAGCTGATTTCCACCTAAACTTGAGAACTACCCAGAGTTCTCTGCTTCTTTTTTGCATAATTTATTTGTCACTCTATGCCTGAAAGGGTATTTCTTTGACTTATACTGGGTGCTCCCTTGTGTCTGGACAAAGCTATACCTCTCTGAAGAGCTCTAATTAGAGCGAAACACTGTGTCAGGGGTTGCTTTTACTCATTTCAGGTTGGCTTGATTGGTATTTTACCAATTCAAAGCTGTAATACTGTGCCTGGAGTGGTAATTGGCTTTTGTCATTTTACAGCT
This sequence comes from Triturus cristatus, assembly GCF_964204655.1. Lineage (NCBI taxonomy): Eukaryota > Metazoa > Chordata > Amphibia > Caudata > Salamandridae > Triturus > Triturus cristatus. Next base: position 1,025,838,912 of record NC_140583.1, on the reverse strand, counting down.
CGGCAAGGACAGCACTGTGCTAGTCCTATGCTTAAAGACTTTGCTGTACAAATGGCAAAAGACTTTGTCCTTTTTTATCTCGGCGAGGATGGCACTGTGCTAAGATTTTGATAGAAAAACAGACATTTGAGGTGAGCAGATCTAGAGTGTCGCTGGTGTTGAGAGTGCTCCATACAGGAGCTGCTTTCCACCTAAACTTGAGAACTACCCAAAGTTCTCTGCTTCTTTTTTCCATACATATATATATATATATATATTCCTTCTCTTCCAAGTGCTTCGGTATGCCTGCCACCTCCTAAGCAGAGGGCGCGTCGGCAAACGGACCGCCAAAGCCCGGCCCGAAAATATCAGGAAACAATTCCTTTTGAAAAAAGGAAAGCCGACGACTTGTCTGTTGCGCTCAGTTTTTTATTGTCAGCACAAACGTTAGACGCGTTTCGTTAGTGAACAAGCCTGTTTCACAGGCGAAACGCGTCTAACGTTTGTGCTGACAATAAAAAACTGAGCGCAACAGACAAGTCGTCGGCTTTCCTTTTTTCAAAAGGAATTGTTTCCTGATATTTTCGGGCCGGGCTTTGGCGGTCCGTTTGCCGACGCGCCCTCTGCTTAGGAGGTGGCAGGCATACCGAAGCACTTGGAAGAGAAGGAATATATATATATATATATATATATATATATATTATCTACTGGCGGTCGCCAGTAGATAGTTATAGTTAGGATCGTGTTTCCATATGAAATCTCAAAATTCTATTTTGAATAACTTTGGCGGCAGTTGACGAATCCTCGCGAAATTTTCAAAACTAATGGGGCGCTCCGCTCAGCTCCTACCCTAAAAGTCTCGGGGTGATTCGTCAAGGGGGGGCCGAGAAAAAAGGGGGGTCCCAAAACGCGTTTTCCCCATGCATTTTTCCATAGGACCTTTAGTCGAAGGTACAGCCCGAACGGCTGAACAGAATTACTTGAAATTTGGCAGAGAGGTAGTCCTCAGGTCAGGGAAGTGCCTTTTGCAGGTCTGGTATCAATCTGTTCAGTATTTCCTGAGAAAATAGCATTTAAAAGCATATAAATATCTATATGCGCGCACAGTGAGTGCACTGTGCGCGCACCCTGCCGTGCGCGAGCGCAATTCTGATTGGTTGTTAGATGTCGGTAAACATTCGAATCGGTCGAAACCAGGAAGTGTCGGCCGCCATTTTGTCTCTCGCAGTCTGAGGGGGTGAAAAAAAAAGGTGGAGAACGTGAAAAGGGGGCAGAGTGGACAGTTCCTGACCCCCTAGCCTTGGTCATGGGGTCATAGAACGACCCCCAAGGGAGAAAAAAACATTTTTTTTTTTAAATCGCGAGGTGCGCGCTCTCAGCGCGCACGGCACGGACTATGACCCGTGGGCGCTCGGTGCGCGAAGCGCACCGAGTACCCACAGAGCGCGCACGGTGAAAAACCTGAAAATAAATAAATAAATAAATAAATAACTTAGCATTTAAAAAACCGTACAAATTCACTGAAAAAAACATAGGTTTCACACATGTTATAGTTACGAATTAGCATTTAAAAAACCTTGCAAATTCACTTAAATTCTGATTGGTTGATAGATGTCAGTAAACATTCGAATCGGTCGAAATCAGGAAGTGTCGGCCGCCATTTTGTCTGTCGCACTGAAAAGGAAAGGTGGAAAAAAGGTGGAAAACGTGAAAAGGGGGCAGGGAAGCGAGTTCCTGACCCCCTAGCCTTTGTCAGGAGGTCACAGAAGGACCCCCAAGGGTGAATTTTTTTTTAAATTATTTTTGAAAAAAATTGCGGGGCGCGCGCACGGTGCGCACCTTGCGCCCAAAGTGCGCGCACGGTGAAAAACCTTGAAAAAAAAAATAATAAATACATAACTTAGCATTTAAAAAAACGTACAAATTCACTTAAAAAACAATAGGTTTCACACACGTTATAGTTAGGAATTAGCATTTAAAAAACCTTGCAAATTCACTTAAAAAACCATAGGTTTCACACATGTTATAGTTAGCTGGACATTTCACTCGTAAAATACCAATGAAATTCCCCCGTTATAGTTAGTTCAGATAACTATAACTCGCGCGACCGCCACTCTATCACAAGGACGATGTCATCAGTGATGTCATGAGTGATGCCACTGACCATGTCATGAGTGATGTAATATGTGACGTCATGAGCAGTGGATTGCGGGCGTGCGTTATCTGAACTAACTATAACGGGGGAATTTCATTGTTTTTTTACGAGTGAAATGTCCAGCTAACTATAACATGTGTGTGAAACCTATGGTTTTTTAAGTGAATATATATATATAGATATAGTCACTGAAAAAACCATAGGTTTCACACATGTTATAGTTAGCTGGACATTTCACTCGTCAAAAACCATTGAAATTCCCCCGTTATAGTTAGTTCAGCTAACTATAACTCGCGCGACCGCAATCCACTGCTGATGACGTCACATATTACATCACTGTATTCACTAAGATACTGTTAATAAGTCAGTTATACAATTAATTTTACAAAAAAAAACATCCATTTAGACACTTATTTACCCATTTATTCTTCCATTAACCTTTAGATATACATGTATAAAAAATATTTATTTTTCAGAAAGACACATATTCACTGGATGATGTCAGCAGTGATGTCATCAGTGATGTCATTTGAGATGTCATCAGTGATGTCATGAGTGATGTCACTGACCATGTCATGAGTGATGTAATATGTGACGTCATCAGCAGTGGATTGCGGTCGCGCGAGTTATAGTTAGCTGAACTAACTATAATGGGGGAATTTCAATGGTTTTTTACGAGTGAAATGTCCAGCTAACTATAACATGTGTGAAACCTATGGTTTTTTCAGTGAATATATATATATATATATACATATATATATATATATATATATATATATATATCCATACAAGAACCTCCGGCATGGAGTCCCTGACCCTTCAGGGCGGCTTCTTAGGCGGGCATGGAGGGGTCCCGTCAAATCCTCACTCAAAAGAAACAAGAAGAAGCCCAATACTGAGGAGAGAGGCTTTATTCAGGGTCATGCGGCATACAAAAGCTTCCTAAATTCCAACATGTTTCGGCGAATGAGCCTTGGTCACGGAAGGAAGTTGACCGCCAAGTGCGTTGATGCACGCATTTAAATGTAAAGTCACGTGACTATCTGTGAGCCTGCATGTTCCATAATGCACTCGGGACAATGTTGTAATGCTGGATGTATCCCGACAGTTCTTAATTCTTGTGGCACAGCTGATGTCGTGCTCACTGCGTCTTGCCGGTGCACTTTATCTTAAAATCAATGCAGTCACGTGAATGTTTGTTATCGCAAATGCTTACTGTTCTTAGACTCCGTCCAAAGCATCGCGTCCCCAGCACGATCAGTGTGGAAGTTCTCCACACCGAATCCCTTCCAGCGCAGCACTGAGATTTGCTGTGTTAGCTTGCCTTCGTAGGTTCCAGCGCGGCGAGTGGGTCATACTCCATAATTCATATCCATACAAGAACCTCCGGCATGGAGTCCCTGACCCTTCAGGGCGGCTTCTTAGGCGGGCACAGAGGGGTCCCGTCAAATCCTCACTCAAAAGAAACAAGAAGAAGCCCAATCCTGAGGAGAGAGGCTTTATTCAGGGTCATGCGGCATACGAAAGCTTCCTAAATTCCAACATGTTGCGGCGAATGAGCCTTGGTCACGGAAGGAAGTTGACCGCCAAGTGCGTTGATGCACGCATTTAAATGTAAAGTCACGTGACTATCTGTGAGCCTGCATGTTCCATAATGCACTCGGGACAATGTTGTAATGCTGGATGTATCCCGACAGTTCTTAATTCTTGTGGCACAACTGATGTCGTGCTCACTGCGTCTTGCCGGTGCACTTTATCTTAAAATCAATGCAGTCACGTGAATGTTTGTTATCGCAAATGCTTACTGTTCTTAGACTCCGTCCAAAGCATCGCGTCCCCAGCACGATCAGTGTGGAAGTTCTCCACACCGAATCCCTTCCAGCGCAGCACTGAGATTTGCTGTGTTAGCTTGCCTTCGTAGGTTCCAGCGCGGCGAGTGGGTCATACTCCATAATTCATATCCATACAAGAACCTCCGGCATGGAGTCCCTGACCCTTCAGGGCGGCTTCTTAGGCGGGCACGGAGGGGTCCCGTCAAATCCTCACTCAAAAGAAACAAGAAGAAGCCCAATACTGAGGAGAGAGGCTTTATTCAGGGTCATGCGGCATACGAAAGCTTCCTAAATTCCAACATGTTTCGGCGAATGAGCCTTGGTCACGGAAGGAAGTTGACCGCCAAGTGCGTTGATGCACGCATTTAAATGTAAAGTCACATGACTATCTGTGAGCCTGCATGTTCCATAATGCACTCGGGACAATGTTGTAATGCTGGATGTATCCCGACAGTTCTTAATTCTTGTGGCACAGCTGATGTCGTGCTCACTGCGTCTTGCCGGTGCACTTTATCTTAAAATCAATGCAGTCACGTGAATGTTTGTTATCGCAAATGCTTACTGTTCTTAGACTCCGTCCAAAGCATCGCGTCCCCAGCACGATCAGTGTGGAAGTTCTCCACACCGAATCCCTTCCAGCGCAGCACTGAGATTTGCTGTGTCAGCTTGCCTTCGTAGGTTCCAGCGCGGCGAGTGGGTCATACATATATATATATGTATATATATATATATATATATATATATATTATCTACTGGCAGTCGCCAGTAGATAGTTATAGTTAGGACCTATTTTCCATAGGAAAAGCGTTTTTTGTTTTCCCAATAACTTTGGCGCTGGTAGACGAATCTTCGTGAAATTGTCAAAACTAGTGAAGCACTCCAGTCAGCTCATACCCTTCAGGTTTCGGGGTGATTCGTCAAGCCGGGGCCGAGAAAAAAGTGGGGTCCCAAAACCTGTTTTCACCATGTTACTTTCCATAGGAAAATTTAGACAAAGCTACAGCCCGAACTGCTGAACAGTATTACACCAAATTTTGCAAAAAGGTAGCCCTTGGTTTAGAAAGAGGCCTTTTTGTTAAATGGTGTAAATCCGTTCAGCAGTTCCTGAGAAATTGAAAAAAAGAGGTCAAGAAATCAATTTCCCATAGGAAACTTTAGACACAGATACAGCTCGAACTGCTGAACGGAATTACAACAAATTTGGCAAAAAGGTAGTGCTTGGTTCAGAAAGCACTCTTTTTCTTAAATGGTGTTCATCCGTTCCGTAGTTGCTGAGAAAATCAAAAAATATTTTTCTATATCTATGGCCGCGGTGGATCCACGCACCCTGCCGATCACGAGCTGAATTTTAATTGGCTGTCAACACTTCAAACCAGGAAGTGTTGGCAGTCATCTTGTACCTCGTTAGAACTGAGGCACAAGAAAAGAGAAAAATAAACGCGCCAAACAGAGATGCATCTTTTCACTACGTGCCCTGCTGCCCAGGAAGAAGGGGCTGGTGCCCCGAAACGCGTCGGCAAGAAGGATTAAATGCGAGGCATAAGGGGGAGCTGCATGTCACTAGGTGCTGTCGAGTGACCTCCCAAGCGCAAAGCACATCGGAAAACATAATTTTACACGGCGGCTGGCCGTGGGGAGGAGCACCAACACAGGCTGGAGAGGGATCTTTAAGAACCAGCGTGTGTGACTTCAGTTCCGAACTGTTGGAAGACTGCAAGTACAGCGCCATATGCTAATTTGCTCCTCCGAGTGAATCGCTACCTACCAAGGTTCATAATGACTCTTTAATGCAAGACACAGTTTGTGACCTTACTAAAGGATATACACATAATGCTCTCTTCTTATCGCGGACTCAATGTCCCACAATGCAATCATTACACGCCCACTGGGGGTGTGTCATACTTGATGAATAAAATGACTAAGCGAACAGAGATGCATCTTTTCACTACGTGCCCTGCTGCCCAGTAAGAAGGGGCTGGTGCCCCGAAACGTGTCGGCAAGAAGGATTAAATGCGAGGCATAAGGGGGAGCTGCATGTCACTAGGTGCTGTCGAGTGACCTCCCAAGCGCAAAGCACATTGGAAAACATATATATACATATATACATATATATATATATATATATATATATATATATATATATATATATATATATATATATATATATATATATATATATATATTAACTTAAAAAGCCATAGGTTTTAGGCACGTTATAGTTAGAAATTAGCATTTAAAAAACCTTTGAAATTCACTGAAAAAACCATAGGTTTCATGCACGTTATAGTTAGAAATTAGCATTTAAAAAATCTTAGAAATTCACTGAAAAAACCATAGATTTTAGGAAAGTTATGGTTAGTTGGACATTTCACTCATACAAAACCAGAGAAATTCCCCCGTTATAGTTAGTTCAGCTAACTATAACTCGCGCCCCCACAATGCACTGCTGATGATGTCACATATTACATCACTCATGACATGGTCAGTGACATCACTGATGACATCACTGATGACATCTCAAATAACATCACTGATGACATCACTAATGACATCATCCAGTGACTGTGTGTTTCTGTAAAGTTTAAATATGTTTAATATATGTAGGGAAAGTCTTATTGAAGAATGAGTGGGTGTATAACTGTCTGAATGGATGATTTAGTAGGTGCGTGACTGACTCTATAAGTGAGTGATTAAACGTATCTTACTGAATGCATGGGTTAGTGACTAAACTGTGTGAATGTCTGTATCCGTCTGTCTGTTGGTGTGTAAGCGGCTGCATGGGTTTGCGAATAGCTACATGAGTGTCTATATGGGTTATTGATTGGTTGTCTGAGTATCTGTATGGGTGACTGAGTGTTTGTGTGGGTGGGGTGTGTGTGACTGTGCATAGATTTGTGAGTGGGTGATTCACTGGGTGCATGGTTTCAAGAGTGCATTTGTGATGGACTGTATGGGTGGGTGAGTGTGTGTATGGGTGTGTTAGTGAGTGAATGTATATTTCAGTGGTACATGTGTGAGTAACTACATATGTGAAAGACAGTATATATGTGTGTTGGAGTACATAAATGGCTATAAGTGAGAGTGTGTGATTGTGAGAGTGGCTGTATGGATGAGTGTGTGCTTGTATCAGTGATTGCATAAGAGCGTCAGAATGTGCTAGTATTTGTATGTGTAATTGAGCGGGTGTGTGTATAACTGTATAGGTGAGTAAATGGCAGTGTGATTAATTATTTGCATGACTGACTAGGTGTGTGAGTACCTCTATGGATGAGTGGCAGTGTGTGTCTATATAGATGTATGAGTGCATATGATAGTCCTGTACTGAGTGACCATAAGTATGAGTGACTGTACGGGTGAGTGAGTGGATGTGTGTGTAAACCTAAGACTCATTGAGTGGGTATGTAGTTATTGGTGTTGGAGTGTCTATGGTTTTGAGAATGGCAGTCTGTAATTTAGAATGGGTATATTAAAGGTTATATTAGGGTGTGAGGAGGTGCATCAGATTATCACATGGATGATGTCATCAGTGATGTCTTCAGTGATGTCATTTGAGATGTCATCAGTGATGTCATCAGTGATGGCACTTACCATGTCATGAGTGATATAATATGTGACGTCATCAGCAGTGCATTGCGGGGGCGCGAGTTATAGTTAGCTGAACTGACTATAACGGGGGAATTTCTCTGGTTTTGTACGAGTGAAATGTCAAACTTACTATAACTTTCCCTAAAACCTATGTTTTTTTCAGTGAATATATATAACTATCCCCGGGTGGCTGACATTCGTGTCGGACATAAACACATGTTGTGTAACTAGAGCCCCGCGGTGATACTACAAACCTCAGGAATTTGAAGGTGTTTCTGTGTGCAAATAACTCATCCGGAAGCGGGGGAGACCAGAAAAGAGGATACTTTGCCCTCCGTCCACTCGTTGGTAACCCTGTTATTATATTGGGCCGACTCCCCCTCCTCCATGATGTATAACCTTCTGCCTCATTAAGGTGGAAAGGATGGGTGATGCCCTCTATAGGGATTACCCTGTGAACCTATAACGTCCTCCGATTGAGGAGGCGTTTATCTTTTTGACGTATTCCACTGGGATCCGTCACCACCTACCAAAGGTCCTGAAGAAGTGTCGCTCGAGTTTGGAGCCTCTATGACACGAAACATGTCGACCTAATACACTCCACCTGCCACCTAGGTACCTTAAGTCCTGTTGTTGGCACCACTGTTTTTACTGAGACCCAGTTCTAGTAAACGAATAAAGAATCCCTACAGACCTGGAATCTTTTTTAATATCACTCACGTCAATACACACATAGCACTGATTGCCCGCAAAACACACTTCACATACGGCATTTTACAGATCAAAAGAACTCCGCCAAAGTAGCCACCAGGCCCGTTGGACATTGCAGCGCCGGTCCGACGAGGAGCGCCTTATGATGAAGCATGACACCCCTAAAAAGGTGTGTGAGGGCATTAAAGATGTGGAAATAAGATCTTCTAGCAATAGAGATTTCTAGGCATGCAGTGACATCTTTCACATATATTCCGTTGATACTACAAGAGAGGAACTGATAACCCTTAATGTTTTTCACATGTTAATTGAGGAGCACGGGTACAGGACCTCTATAAACATTAGCTCTTCAGTCCCCCCTTTTGATTATTTGTTCAAATAACTCAACACGTATTTGCAATCAGTGATGTCATTGACCATGTCATGAGTGATGTAATATGTGACGTCATCAGCAGTGGATTGCGGGCGCGCGAGTTATAGTTATCTGAACTAACTATAACGGTGGAATTTCATTGTTTTTTTACGAGTGAAATGTCCAGCTAACTATAACGTGTGTGAAACCTATGGTTTTTTCAGTGAATTTGCAAGGTTTTTTAAATGCTAATTCCTAACTATAACGTTTGCGAAACCTTTGGTTTTTTCAGTGAATTTCAAAGGTTTTTTTAATGCTAATTTATTTATTTTTGATTATATTTTTTATAAATTTCTTTTACAAAAAGTTACCTATGTTTATAGTTATAGATTACCTCTATCCTTTAATTTTGAATTGCTCAGCTTTTTTTGAATTTTTTTTTGATAAAGTTGAACAGCATAGTTAATATCTTCTATTAACTTATAAACACTTTAATTCTTTTTTTAAAGGTTTTTTACCGTGCGCGCTCGGTGCGCGCACGGTGATTGCTACGTCATCGTACGTGCTCGTTGCTGTGCGCATACATACGTTCTCCACGTACGCATGTATACGTCGTGCGTACTCCGCGCGCTACGTTCGCGCATGCTTGCGTGCTTCGTACGCGCTCGGTGCGCGCACTACGTACGCATGCGTACGTTGTTTGTGTGCGCATGCGTACGTTCTCCACGTACGCATGCGTACGTCGTGCGTGCTCCGCGCACTACGTTTGCGCGGTACGTTTGCGCATGCGCGGTACATTCGGGCATGCGCGCGTGCTACGCGCGATAAGTTCGCGCATGCCCGCGTGGTACGTTCGCGCACGCGCGCGTGCTTCGCTCATGCGCTGTGCGCGCACGGAGCGCGCACAGTAAGTCATGTGATTAAGAAAGAACACTTTTCATTGGTTCATAGTACTTTCACTTCCAGATTCTTCCAACACCACACCCAGGAAAGTCATGTGATTAATAAAGAACACTTTTCATTGGTTCATAGTACTTTCACTTCCAGATTCTTCCAACACCACACCCAGGCAAGTCATGTGATTAATAAAGAACACTTTTCATTGGTTCCTATTAGTTTCAGTTCCAGACTCTTCCAATACCACACCCACTCCCCTCATTATTACTTCTGATTCTCTGGGAGAAGGAGCTGATCTGTTTTTGAGATACAATGGCAGAGCAGCAGCCATCTTCTAGTAGTGATCAGGAGACTCTTGTGCCACAGAGGCAGAGGAAGCAGAAAGACTCTTTCATATGGCAGTTTTTCACTTTTCCTGAGGGGCAGAAGAAGGTAAATGCTCCCAAAGTCACCTGCATTATTTGTCAGCGGACCTTATCACGTGGAAATGCTAATAAGAAATACTCTTTTAGTATTCACACGATGTTAAGGCACGTTGAAGGAGTACATCCTATGGCTTTTGCTCGAGCTGCTAGTGCAAACTCTCCAGCAGCTCAGCCGAGCACATCCGCAGCAGCTCAGCCGAGCACATCATTGGCAGCTCAGCCGAGCACTTCATCTGCGGTGGCGCCTTCACCTACTTCTTCACCTCTGGATATCCGCCCTGCTTTTCGGAGGCTGTATACACGGTGCATTGACTGTCATGCTCTTATTTCTCTTGGTGAAACCAGTATTGATCTCATTGAGAGGAAGATAGAGCAGCACTCATGCCCCAGGCCATAGTTTTTTTCATTTTTTCGTTTTTCTATTCCTCTGTCCCTACATTAACACAAGGGCTCTTTTTAGAGCCACCTAAAATCTAAACTCAAAAACTTGTTTTAAAATTTAATTTTTCGATTTTTTTTTACCGTGCGCGCACGGGTTTTTAAAAAAAATAAATAAATAATCGTTTTTTTCACCCTTTGTGATCCTTCAGGGACTCCCTGACAAAGACTAGGAATGAGAAAAACACAGTGAGGAGAGGTGAAAAAAGGGAGCATGAAAGGGAAGGTGTGAGAAATACAGATATTTAAAACTTACCTGACCAACAAAATAACTTAATTAGAAATAAAAAAAAAAATTTAATTGCAAGTAAAATGGATTACATTTCCTTAATTTTCTTTCAAGATCTGAAAATATGAAAAAAGTATTAATATTCAACAATACATTTTCTTAAACAGTACATGTTTTTTCATATTTAACAAAGCAATTTTTTGCCCTTTATTTGCTGTTTTCAGAATGTATTGAATTTCACTGAAAATAGTGATATCAATTGTTTTCATCATTTAACAGCGGGCAAAACAATTAACAATCTGAAAGATTGTTTAAAAAAAAGCCCTGAATCTCTTCTCACTAAAACCGACCTTGATAGAAATGTCACAAATATATTAAAAATACCTTCTAAGAACAATAACTATTTGCAATAAATAACGTCTGTAAATCTTGCTGCTTAAGCACGTACACCAAAATAATATCTGTCAAACAAGTCCACAATTGTTACCTTTACCTTTCCATGAGGCCAAATGGTAATTTAAAAATCCTTTTTAAGTGAAATATCCAATGTTAATCCTATAAAATTGAAATAATGGTTTCTTCAGATGCTGGAATTTGTATCTAGAATTTTGGTTTTAGAAAAATTAAGTAACAATTTGGTAAATCATAAGGCAAACGTTGCTTGACAAAAGTTTTACCTGATATTGGTAATTGATTTCCTACAAACTTCTTTAGTAAAGTTTCCAATTTAGTTCCATCTACTCTACAACGTTGCATCATTAAAATTACATACTGTCCATATTTATTTAACCCCTTCCGTGCCACGCCCTTTCCCCCTCCTGTGCCGGGCGTTACATTAGTGGGTGGGGTTCATGACAAGATAGTCTCGTCATGGGCACAGCGCAACCGTGCTCCATGACGAGACTATCTCGTCATGGGCACTGAAGAGGTTAAAAATAACGTTGATAACATGTCTGATTTACATTGAGAACATTCCATGTTGTGATTAGCATCTTTAACTAATTTACTAAAAGTCACTGATTTACTCTCTGGTAATGTTAAATATATGAACCTTTCAGAATCACCATTACTGCTGCTTGTGTTCATACAGTTTTCACAACAATGTTCCCATTTATATGAGACACCAGATATATTTTCTATTTCTACCCCTTCATCTTCCAGTACCATAAGCATATACATTAAAAATTTCTGTGCATCTTGCTGGACATCTTGTGTAAACTGTGTACATCCAGAACATACATCTAAAAGATTTCTAACATCAGAAACACTTTTTATTTTAGTTTTATCATTACTCAGCTTCTCATAAAGGAGACTCAGCAGAGAACAGAATCTTTTTCCATGATTTAGTATTATCTGCTCTTGCAAAATTTCAAGATAAAATACAACATTCAGCACTACATTTGCGTAGCAGTTGACACCAGAGCTATTTTCAAAATGACAACCAACAACCTCTTCAACACTGTCCTTTTTCTTTTTGCTTGCAGTCACATCACGCTCTTTTTGTTTTCTCTTCTGTACATCCTCATTACAGATATTCTCAAATCTCCTTTTCCGACAAACAACACGTTTTTCAAACACAGGATACTGACCTAAATGAGGAGCACAGCTTCTTCTTAATCTATTATACTCCTTGTTGGACTTGGCCCTTCTGGCAGGTTCACCCCTGAACTTTTTTGATTTTTACTGGTGACTTGGTGTGGTGATTTGTTTGGTTTTCTGCGCACTTTCCCTGTGTCCCAGGGTAAAGTGCGTGCGTGCTCTGAGTGCATGTGGTGAGATAGGCCTGCCCTCCCATAGGAATGCATGGGGAATGTATGTGTCCCTAGTAGTTCCTGATGCGTGGGGTGTGCAGGCCCGAGTTTGGTATGTGCGGACTCGTGGGAGTGAATGCTGCGCGATGATGTGTGCGGCGTGTATGTACCTAGTGTGGAAGTGCCACTTCTAGAAGTGGGCACTTCTGTGTGCAGTGTGTCTGTCGCGTGATTGGCTGGTCGTGTCATGTGACGGGCTAGGGATTCCCCAGTGTCAGGATGAGTCACCCAGTGGTGAATGGGGAGATCATCAGCTAGATGGGTGGGAGGAGTCCACCTGGGTCCTGAATAGGACAGGGTTTTCCAAACACAATGCTGGCCCCGCCCCCTGTGGTGCGACTGACGACCCTAGCCCTGCCAGTGAATAGAGTGAGGGGCTGAGCACATCAAGGGTGCTCCCCAACCAGCTGCGACTGGTTTTCCCCCTCACCCTGAACCCAGAACAAAGGGTTTGGCTGTATAAAAATGGGGCTGTGTCCCCACAGAAACTGTTCTCTGCCAGGATCCTACCTGAGGGGAGGCTGCTGCTGGACCAGAGGACCGCCACTTGGACTACCTCCCTGCCTGGAGGCCCAGTGAGCTGGCTCTGGGTCCAGCCTTGCCCCCACCCCTGCGTTGCTGTGTGCAGGGGAGACTTTTTGCTGGACTTTATTATCCTTCTTAAAGCGCTGGGAGCGCTTTTATTTGACTGGTAGCGCTGGGAGCGCTTTGTTTAGGACACCAGCATAGAGGAGCGCCTTCCTGTGTGCCTCGCTGAAGCCTCCAGTGCCTGAAAGCGCTGGAATTGCCTTCGGCGCAGAGAGCGCCTGTTTCTGTGCCCGTGGCGCCAGGAGCGCTTTGTTTCTGATGGCGGGTGCCCACCCCGCTTAGTTGATTATTCCTGTGGCGGGTGCCACCCCGCTTATTTCCGTCACGTTATACTGTAATCCGAAGGCGGGAGCCCACCCCGCGCTTCGGGAAAGCCGGTATTGAATTCACCGCCGGCAGCCCGGGAGTTTGCTGACGTCACCTCCCTGCCGCGCTGGGATTGGTCCAGTGGCAGGGAGTGTCACCCACGTGACCGGAGCCTCAACAGCGAGAGCTCCGAGCAGCGCGTCTGAAACCCATCCAGCGAAGACCCAGGCGGGAGCCTACCCCGCGCTGGGCCGGACCGGGGAGAGAAGCGTCGCCCTCCTGAGTCCCCGAGCGGGACTCCACCCTAACGCGGCCGGTGACTGAGACCGGCGCCTCCTTCCTGGTGAGTGGGGCTCTGGCCGGGAGGGCGTACAAAGCAGCCGAGGAGGTTGCTGAGCGCGGGTGCGCTCCCACGAAGCACCCAGTGTTTTTATAAGAGCCCAGGGAGGCTCTAAGCGAACAGGGGCATTTTGGTTAAAGAGCCGTGAAGGCTCCAACGAGCGGGGGCATTGTGTCTAAAGAGTCCCCCGTGTGGGACTCCAACGAAGGAGCACATTATTATTTAGAGCCTGCGAGGCTCTAGGGGGCAGTTCATTGTTTCAGAGCCCACGAGGCTCCAACGGAGGGTCGCATTATTGTTTAGAGCCTGCGAGGCTCAGGGGGCATTTCTTGTTTAGAGCCTGCGAGGCTCAGGAGGCCATAATTGTTCTAAGGGCCCAGAGGTGCCCAGGCCTCAGTCCCCACAGCTGCCCAGCACTTAGTGGGCAGCTGCCACGTTTAGGCCCCCCCTGACTTTCTGGACGCAGGGCGTCCTTGCCCCTTCAAGGCCAGTTGGCCTAGGGACTGCCACATATAGTGGCTGATGTGAGTTTTGGCGCTATGGTTCCTTTTCTGCACCTCTGAATGTGTTTATGCGTCATGTGAATTGTGTTTACACCTCTAAATGTATTTTATGCATCCTGTGTTTATGTGCTTAGACCCCTACAGGTAGAGTGATACTTAGGTGGTTGTTTTCTCCTTAGTACAGGTGGTACTAGTGAGGTCCTAGTTCCCTGCGTGGTATTCCTAAAGGTGGTTAGGGTTGCGTAGGTGGTACGTTCTGATACCAGTAGTTACTGGTTGTGTGCTACATGTTCTATTTTTAGTGCTACAGTGATTGTGTGCTATGTTCTCAAATATTATTCCTACGTTCTAAGTGCTATTCCTACAAAGTGCTAATTCCTGACAGTGGTCCATGTGGCCCTGTCCCCTGTATATATAATCCCTTGTAAATTCTGCCCGTGCCTGTTGGCACATTGTAAAGTGTGTGTTTTTATCTAATGTGTTGTGTATAATACAAAGGTTATTTTTATATAATACCTTGTGTGGAGTTTCCTTTGTGGTGGGCCTTGGGTGTTGTTGCTGGGTGCGCGCGCAAACGCTTTACACATCGCCTCAGGGATAAGCCTGACTGCTCGTGCCAAGCTACCAAGGGGGTGAGCAGGGGTTATCTTTGTCGTGTAACTCCCCAGCCCTGACTAGAGTGGTGGTTTCTGTCTGGCTTTGGCGCAAGCCTCAGCCAACCAGAAATCCCATTTCTAACATTGGTGATCAGCGGTGGGATTTGGACTTGTGTTTGCGCTGTACCGCAGCGGCAACTGGCCGCACTACAAAACTCTGCATTTAGATAAATCACATGGTATAGGGATTATTGTTCTAAGTTTGTTTTTAATTGTCATTTCTTTGGAAATGTGTTTTTGTGCACTGTGAGTTAGGTGTCCCTAGCTCGGGAGGGTAGATCATCCCCCTTAGTGCATTGTGTTTCTGGATTCACCAGAGGGTGGGATCCAGTGGTGGCAGCGTAATAGTGTCCTGTACATTTGTCCCCCGCCCTGCGCCCAGAGTTGGTACCTGTGTCACGTGGTGGTCAGGTTGAGGAATCAGGGGTGGTAGAAACTGCCTTACCAGTCCGAGGGGAGGGTTGTGTGTGGATGAGTGGTGAGTGGCACTAGGCAAGTGAGTGTGAGTTCTCTGGGTTAGAGAGCTTGCTGAATCTTTTTGTGAAGTGTGTACTCCTGTTAAGCTCAGACCCCTAGGTTCCCTGTGTGATCTTTTCTCTAGAACGTCTGCCAGAATGGAGCCTGCTTTTGATCTCAGTGATCTAGTTTATTACAGTATGCAGGAGTTGGAAAGGTTCTGTAGAGAGAGAAACATAGGGGTGAGCGAGTCAGACACTGTGTACGAACTGAGGAACCACATGATTGGATGGCAAGCAGGTGAATGGGAACGTGAGCGCAGTGAGGAAGAAAGGGCCCGGGCCTCACACCTGGAGGGTGGTGGGTCTGTGGGGAGCCCTGAAGATTCAGAAGAAAATGACAGTACCTGGACGCCAGTAGAGAGTGAGGACCCCGTAGGTAGGGAGTCCCTTGCTGGGTCCAGCGTAGGAGATAGCGCCTCATCCCTTTCCCTGTCCCCTGAGCATAGTGGTAGTTTTCTGGATTCCCCAGTGAGGGTGGAGTCCAGTGGTGGCAGCGTTATAGAGTGCAGTACAGAGAGGCCCATTCCCAGTTCCCCGAGTATGGTACCTGTTTCCCAGGAGGAGGAATATAGGTTGACGTTCAGGGCCAGTAGGAAGCTGTCCCACCATTCTTGGGAGGAGTTTTTGGGGGAATGTGATGATGCACTGTATGATTGGGTAAGGGTAAACACGAAACAGGATTTTAAAGGGCTGTATAGTCTGATTATCAAAGAGCAGATGCTCAGTAGTTGTTCTCCAGGGTTGCGCCAACACCTGTTGAGGTATAACTCTTTTTGTCCATTTGAACTTGCAGAGGAAGCAGACCGCTGGGAAAGGGCCAGAGGTTCTCTAGTGTCATTAGTGAGTGATTCCAACAATAGTGGGTCAGAGATCCTCCAGCCCAGCGTGGTGGAGGAGGCTCAGTGTAGCCCAGCTAGGTCCCAGGATAGCGAGGAGGATGTAGGGGCTCACTGCCTGGCTCAGTGGAGCAGGAGTGAGGGGGTGACCGAGGGTCCCCAGACGCCCGAAACCCTGCCTCAGGACTTGGATGGTTTCATGAGGGAACACCAAGTTGGGGACATAGGCTGTCCTGTTAGTCCACTTGAGGAAGATCTCTTAGTGAGTGGAGGACCTGGGGCACCTGTAACCAGGGCTCCTGTGGTTCTGGAGTCTGGCAGTACCGCTCCGGTAGGGAGGGTACAGGAGTCCAGCGTGAGTGATTGGGGGATGAGTTCCCCAGTGGAAGAGCCGGTGGGTCAGGGACTTCCCAGTTGGGCTAGGTTCCCGTGTAGTGACCAGGGTGACACCACTTCTGTTCTGGGGGATCTCCGCGCACTGTCAGGGGGACAGGGGACGGGAGATCAGCGCCAGACAGACAGTCGCTCGACATACGTGTCATTTGATAGCCTCAGGGGGATGGAGTGGAGATCCCCAGAAGTCCTGGAGTGCCAGGCAATTATTCCACCAAAGGTTCTAGGCCGGAGGTTGGAAGGCCAGGTTCGGGATCAGCCTGACCTGAAGGGTGGGTCGTCTGTAATCAGCGTCCCGACCAGTTTTTCTTCCAGAGGTACCGCCCCAGTTGGTAGGGAGCAGGGTTCTGGAAGGGGGTGCAGAGGGTGGGAGAGCCCACCTCTGCCCCCGGTACAACCTGAGGGGTTAAACCCTGGGTTGGAATGGCGTTCTAGGTGTACCCCTCGCCAGAGGAGGAGGAACCCTAGGAGAAGAGGTAGGGGGAGGAGAGCCTTCCCTGAGACTCCTGGTCCGCCTGAGGGTGTAGACCCTAGGCTGGAGAACCAGTGGCAGTCTAGTCCTGTCTTTCAGAGAGGAAGAGTGGAGAATGGCCGCTATGTGCCATGGGTTACTACCCCCCACTCTGTGGTTAGGCAAAGACCAGTGGCACCTGGGTGGCCTAGGGCCTGGTCTTGGCCGCGGACAACTTGGGAGTACCAGTGGGGTAGCCCAGTTGGTCCAGACAGTGGTGTTAGGAAGAATTCCATGGGTTCGCCGTGGCGTAGAACCGGAGGGTGTCCCTGCAGTTGCGGGCCCGCGTCCGTGTTCTATCGCCCCAAGCAGGGAAGTCCATCACGGTGGTGATTGGGCTGCCCTGCGTTTTGGCTGGAAGGGGGTTGTGTTGGACTTGGCCCTTCTGGCAGGTTCACCCCTGAACTTTTTTGATTTTTACTGGTGACTTGGTGTGGTGATTTGTTTGGTTTTCTGCGCACTTTCCCTGTGTCCCAGGGTAAAGTGCGTGCGTGCTCTGAGTGCATGTGGTGAGATAGGCCTGCCCTCCCATAGGAATGCATGGGGAATGTATGTGTCCCTAGTAGTTCCTGATGCGTGGGGTGTGCAGGCCCGAGTTTGGTATGTGCGGACTCGTGGGAGTGAATGCTGCGCGATGATGTGTGCGGCGTGTATGTACCTAGTGTGGAAGTGCCACTTCTAGAAGTGGGCACTTCTGTGTGCAGTGTGTCTGTCGCGTGATTGGCTGGTCGTGTCATGTGACGGGCTAGGGATTCCCCAGTGTCAGGATGAGTCACCCAGTGGTGAATGGGGAGATCATCAGCTAGATGGGTGGGAGGAGTCCACCTGGGTCCTGAATAGGACAGGGTTTTCCAAACACAATGCTGGCCCCGCCCCCTGTGGTGCGACTGACGACCCTAGCCCTGCCAGTGAATAGAGTGAGGGGCTGAGCACATCAAGGGTGCTCCCCAACCAGCTGCGACTGGTTTTCCCCCTCACCCTGAACCCAGAACAAAGGGTTTGGCTGTATAAAAATGGGGCTGTGTCCCCACAGAAACTGTTCTCTGCCAGGATCCTACCTGAGGGGAGGCTGCTGCTGGACCAGAGGACCGCCACTTGGACTACCTCCCTGCCTGGAGGCCCAGTGAGCTGGCTCTGGGTCCAGCCTTGCCCCCACCCCTGCGTTGCTGTGTGCAGGGGAGACTTTTTGCTGGACTTTATTATCCTTCTTAAAGCGCTGGGAGCGCTTTTATTTGACTGGTAGCGCTGGGAGCGCTTTGTTTAGGACACCAGCATAGAGGAGCGCCTTCCTGTGTGCCTCGCTGAAGCCTCCAGTGCCTGAAAGCGCTGGAATTGCCTTCGGCGCAGAGAGCGCCTGTTTCTGTGCCCGTGGCGCCAGGAGCGCTTTGTTTCTGATGGCGGGTGCCCACCCCGCTTAGTTGATTATTCCTGTGGCGGGTGCCACCCCGCTTATTTCCGTCACGTTATACTGTAATCCGAAGGCGGGAGCCCACCCCGCGCTTCGGGAAAGCCGGTATTGAATTCACCGCCGGCAGCCCGGGAGTTTGCTGACGTCACCTCCCTGCCGCGCTGGGATTGGTCCAGTGGCAGGGAGTGTCACCCACGTGACCGGAGCCTCAACAGCGAGAGCTCCGAGCAGCGCGTCTGAAACCCATCCAGCGAAGACCCAGGCGGGAGCCTACCCCGCGCTGGGCCGGACCGGGGAGAGAAGCGTCGCCCTCCTGAGTCCCCGAGCGGGACTCCACCCTAACGCGGCCGGTGACTGAGACCGGCGCCTCCTTCCTGGTGAGTGGGGCTCTGGCCGGGAGGGCGTACAAAGCAGCCGAGGAGGTTGCTGAGCGCGGGTGCGCTCCCACGAAGCACCCAGTGTTTTTATAAGAGCCCAGGGAGGCTCTAAGCGAACAGGGGCATTTTGGTTAAAGAGCCGTGAAGGCTCCAACGAGCGGGGGCATTGTGTCTAAAGAGTCCCCCGTGTGGGACTCCAACGAAGGAGCACATTATTATTTAGAGCCTGCGAGGCTCTAGGGGGCAGTTCATTGTTTCAGAGCCCACGAGGCTCCAACGGAGGGTCGCATTATTGTTTAGAGCCTGCGAGGCTCAGGGGGCATTTCTTGTTTAGAGCCTGCGAGGCTCAGGAGGCCATAATTGTTCTAAGGGCCCAGAGGTGCCCAGGCCTCAGTCCCCACAGCTGCCCAGCACTTAGTGGGCAGCTGCCACGTTTAGGCCCCCCCCTGACTTTCTGGACGCAGGGCGTCCTTGCCCCTTCAAGGCCAGTTGGCCTAGGGACTGCCACATATAGTGGCTGATGTGAGTTTTGGCGCTATGGTTCCTTTTCTGCACCTCTGAATGTGTTTATGCGTCATGTGAATTGTGTTTACACCTCTAAATGTATTTTATGCATCCTGTGTTTATGTGCTTAGACCCCTACAGGTAGAGTGATACTTAGGTGGTTGTTTTCTCCTTAGTACAGGTGGTACTAGTGAGGTCCTAGTTCCCTGCGTGGTATTCCTAAAGGTGGTTAGGGTTGCGTAGGTGGTACGTTCTGATACCAGTAGTTACTGGTTGTGTGCTACATGTTCTATTTTTAGTGCTACAGTGATTGTGTGCTATGTTCTCAAATATTATTCCTACGTTCTAAGTGCTATTCCTACAAAGTGCTAATTCCTGACAGTGGTCCATGTGGCCCTGTCCCCTGTATATATAATCCCTTGTAAATTCTGCCCGTGCCTGTTGGCACATTGTAAAGTGTGTGTTTTTATCTAATGTGTTGTGTATAATACAAAGGTTATTTTTATATAATACCTTGTGTGGAGTTTCCTTTGTGGTGGGCCTTGGGTGTTGTTGCTGGGTGCGCGCGCAAACGCTTTACACATCGCCTCAGGGATAAGCCTGACTGCTCGTGCCAAGCTACCAAGGGGGTGAGCAGGGGTTATCTTTGTCGTGTAACTCCCCAGCCCTGACTAGAGTGGTGGTTTCTGTCTGGCTTTGGCGCAAGCCTCAGCCAACCAGAAATCCCATTTCTAACACTCCTTTACACAGTTTGCATCAGCACTAACTTTTGAGTCATCAAAGTCTATCATGAATAAACCAGATATTTTTTTCACGCGTGACAAAGCAACATATGCCATACCTTCTTTAAACACACTAGATCCAATGTTTACAAAAGCACTATCTACAGTTAATCCTTGAGATTTGTGAATAGTTACAGCATATGCTAGAGAAAACGGAAACTACTTCCTGCGTACATATAAGTCTTTCACAAGCAAGAAATGAACTGAACAACGACAAATGTCTTTAACCTCTTCAATCTGATCAAATTTTATTTTTAAAAATTCAATTCCACCTTTTTCTGGTACTTTACAAAACCCACAACTTTACCCATAGCTCCGTTCACTAAACCTTTTTCTACATCCAAATTACGTCTTAAAATTACTCGACAGTTCATACATACATAAAGATTCTTTTCCAATCCAGCTGTTTTCGATATGTTTTTCTCTAGAGAATCCAATTTAGTTATGAATTTGCTTGTCAATATAATAGTTATTCCTTCATGCTGTATTTTATCCACAGCTTCCAGTTTTACAATGTCTTCATTTTCCAATTTCAAAAGTTCTTGATTGAATATAGAGCATTCATGTAGTGTTGGCATTAAGCAGATTACAGTACTTTTTTCAGCAATTTTCTTGTATATTTTCTCTGGAACTATTTGTTCTTTTGGAAACACATTACATAGCAATCGACTCTGTAAAGCTTTTCTGCCATGTTCTGTGAGTAGTCCAATTCTGATATCTTTGAGAATACTTGCATAATCCTCATCATTGGCTTGCCTCATATTGGTAATGAGTTCTTTATACTCAAAGTATGTCCGAATATTTACATTACCTATACTTCCTAACGACTTTTTCGTGTCTTCATGTGTAAGTGTATGGAATACTGGTTGTCCTTTAACTGGAGTGAGCTGCAAAAGATCCCCAAAAACTATGATGTGTTTTCCTCCAAATAAGACATCATAGTCTGTCTTTAGAATTTGCTGCATTCTTAAATGCACAAAGGCAAGCATTAAGTTTGATACCATGCTTACCTCATCAATAATGAGTACTTTCATTTTCTTCAATACTCTTGAAACTTCAAAACATGCTTCTCCTGTTAGCTTGTGGTATTGTATTTTGTTCTCATGCTCTACTGGTAACATTAGCAAACGATGTAAGGTAACTCCTTTTATGTTATACGCTGCTAACCCATTTGGAGCAGTAACAACACAAGACAAAGTTGAATCCGTTTTGTTCTGTAGGTAGCTTCTAATTACTTTAATTAAGAAACTTTTTCCAGTTCCTGCTTGTCCACTCACATACATTCTGATTGGTTTAAAAGATGTGCATGAGCACTCTTTATTTTCATGTAGTAATCCGTAATCAATTTTTTTTCTGACTTCCTCATAAATTTGTTGTTGTTCATCATTCAGTTGTTGTTCCATATTTGGTAAGTCTATTAAATCTTCCTGAGCTTGATTCATAGCTGTTTCCACTTCAGTCATGGCTATTGCAGCTTCATTTTCTACGATTGTTTGTCCTAGAGGATCTTGACTGAACGTCCCAGAACTTTGACTGTCTTGAGAACTGTCTCTAGCTACTTCAGCTGCAATTGTTGCTTCTTGTTCAATTTCTTCATTTAACATTTGAACATAAGTTGTGAAAGTACTGCATTCTATGCTATCTTTGCAAGCATTAAAGGAATCTTCATAGCTCTGAAAATCTCCAAGTAGTTCGTCCTCTGAACGCCATGGTTTAAACAGCTGTAAAAGTGCCAAGTAGTAAAATTCCTTTTTGTCAGGAGTGTCGCAACTCAGCTTCTGGTGATTAATCAAACTTCCTTTTGTTTGGTTCACCAAACATCCTTCCTCACCAGTGACTTTATATTTTCCATTGTTGATGTCTTCTGTGGCATTCCGTTTATAAATGTAGTTCTGCAGCACTTCATAGAGACACATGTTCTCAAGATGATGACTTCTCTTTGGGTAATATGTGTCCAACATGTTTGTTCTTAATATGTCTGTACTTTCAGGTTCGAACTCTGCTAAATATTCAATTTCTCGAATAGATTTAAGTACCCGATTTCTCATTCCTGCAAGGCCTAAACTTACCCAAATTATTCTTCTGGATTTGGAGTACAGACTTGCAGATGATAACCTATCTGAGCATTCGTAGGATCCAATTTCTCGATGCGATAACATCTTTAAACTGAAACTGTATAGCTTTTTACTGACAGTCTTCTCGTGAGAAATCTCTTCCCACATTTCTTTCAATTCCGTTTTCTCAGATTTAGTGATGTAAGATGTGACATACCGAGCAACAGCAATAGAATTGTCAGCTACATACTGTATATCCATGTTAGCATTCCACATGGATAAAATACCTGGGTTGTAGTCATTTATATATTTTGACTCTTCTTTTCTTCTTAGGTTATAGGTATTCTTAGGCGATTTTCTTGTAATAGTATGTCGCACAGCTGACATAAAACTGTTTACTCTTCCTTTTGAAAGAGCAGGTCGTGGAAATCCAAATCAACATTTTGTGTAGAATTTATCTTTACTCTTATATTTTCGTCGACAGTATTTTCCACACCGATGACTTTGGAAACGTAAAATTTGCTCTTTTAAGTTTTTTTCTTCTGTGCTTTTAGGTATAGCACATGTTGCATATCCTTCAATGAAAGATAAAACTGCATCATCAGAATCTGTTCCAAATTTTGGAGCATCCTTGATCCACAACAGCATATGAATATGAGGAGCACCTCTTGCTTGGTACTCTTTTCTCCAAAAGAAATCCACAACTTCTCCAAGAGGTGGATTTTTTTTTATTGCAGATGAAGGACATCATAGCCTCAAATCTATGATTGAAATATCTGCAAACATTAACCGGATCCAATGAGCACAATTCTCCTGCTGTCTTGTATTGGATGTTTTCAATATTTGAATTTGCTTCTCGAAGAAAATCCAGTAAATCATCCCAAGCGTACTCTGCACAGCTTAGGGTAAGGAACCATGTAGGAGTTCCTAAATTTCGTAACATACATTTCAATTCTCCATGGCGTCGGTACCAATATTCATTAGTCCCACGCTGACAAGCCATGAGATTAATCAATTGAGATTCCAAATGATCATCTCGCTGTTGCACTTTGTTCATAAAATCCTTTGCAGACACATTATGTAGATGTACTCCAGTTTTCAAAATGTGATTTACTGCATGAGATAGTGCTGATAAGTCACTTTCAAATAAAAGATGGAACAAATAAGGAATACTGTGACGAAATCTTGGATCTTCTGCATATAACCTTGTAGTCCGATACTCAGAAGCAGGAATCTGTACTGGACGTTCATCATATCGTCCACCTTTTCGTGTAGGAAACAGCTGGGGAAAACAACGAGCTTCCAAGCTCTCCTCCCATACACTCACGGGAGTTCCTTTAGCTTTTTTCATCTGAAAGAGATCAATAGTGTTTCCCATAACTTCTTTAGAATGAAGAGGATGTATGCTGAAATGTTCATAAATTTCTTCTTCTTTCGACTTATCCACTTTTTCAATTTGCCCAGTTGGTATTCCTGAGTCTGCTAGTAAAACTTCTTCATCTTCATCCATATAAATTGTTTCATACCATTTATTATTTCTTTTCAAATATAAATTTGCTCTTTGTACTTTTCGTACATCTACCAGCTCCTGCCAAATTTTCTTGTTCTTTGTAGTTACACCATTAACCAGAATAACTAATGGTTCACTTTCCAAACTATCTGCATCAATTGTTTCAATATTTTTTTCAAATCTAATGGCAAATAGACAACTCTTCCTTTTAAACCTCTTTGTAAATCTGAAGGAGGTAATTTGCCTGTTTTGGGCTCCAAACGAACTATAGTCTGAAAAGGATGGACACATTGAATGAGTATAGACTCATACGTATTTAAATCACTAAGTTCTGCAGGAATTTCAACCAATTCTAAATTATTATGTACAGCTCTTGCTGCCATTTATTTTCTTCTAACTTGTTATAACAGTATTTACAAATACGGTGATTTTCACCCAAATCAAAGCAATTTTCCAGAAACAAATATGTAGCAAAACCCATCCACTTAGTATTATTTTCTTTTTCACTTTTTTTATAGAGATCAACATACCTTGTTTGATTTTTATAATGTCTTCTCCGGCAACAAATACAAGTAATATTTGGTCTTTCATTAGAGATGATAGTAAATTTTGTCATTTGATCTTCAAAATTTTTACTAACAGTGGGTTCTACATTCTCTTCCACATTTTCCTCAATAATTGTGTCATTTCCTTCACTTTCTTGCTCTGGACCAAAGTAACAAAACTGAATGTCATCAGTAACCTTTACTACATCTGATACAGATCCACGGAACAGTGCATTATTCAACTCATTTAACTTTAGTGCTGGACTTTTAGCAAAATACAATGTTCTCACAAACTTTCTCATTTCAGTATGATGAACAGCCAGCATCCTAAAATGGTGAAAAACACTTTGACAAACTTTCCTAGATAGACAAGCCAGAGAATGTCCTTGCAAACCAGTATTTTCTCTCACTCTGCATGGATCTAGTCTTTGAAACACCTTAATCTTCTGTTTAACACTCTTTTTACTATATTCTCTTAGAAAGTCACGTAATTTATCAATAGATTCCTGTCGCACAGTGCAAATACTACTACAATTCCAAGTGTACACTGGGGCTTTAGGACGTCTCCCCATAACCTCATCAGCTAACACTTCTTCCTCATTTCTTGGAACCATTTTCTCCTTTTCCATTACACAACCATCTTTAACTTCATAAGCTCGACCATTGGTGTCAACTGCATGCAGCAAACTATTACTTTGAAGATAACTCTCTTCATTAAAAAATGGTTCAGTACTTGAACTATGCTTTCATTCTCCTAAGAAAACTTTACAAAAGTTATTTTTTTTCACTACTCTTTTCCTTTTGCTTTGTGACTTCATTGCTTTGACTAATTTTTCTAATCTACGCATCCTGTTCAAAATTAAAATGAATAGTTTTTTTTTTCATTCATTTCATTTATTAATCTTTATTTCGGTATCTCGGACCATAAAAGAATACAGAAAAATACAATAAAATCATAACAGTATAAATGTATTCATATTTCATTAAAAAAAGGGAATTTACTCAATTTAAAATGAATCATCAAGTTAGTTCATCTGCTGAAGTAATTTAAGATGACGCAATCGGATGAACCACATAGACGTTAAAAATTTAGCAACAGCAAAGGCTATTGAAACCGAAAGATCTGTCTTCAATATTCTAAAGGCAGGGAAATACTGTCTAAAGCCCAGATTTCTAAGCAAAGGGCGAATCCAGTACATCCTTGGTCTTTGGTACGCTGGGCAGAAAAATATAACATGCAAATCTGTCTCTTGTTGGTGCTTACAAAATGGGCATAAGACTGTGTGATCTGAGTGTGCCCAATGTGCCGTGTACGCCCTAAGAGGGAGAGTATTGTAACGTCATTGCATAAAAAGCTTCCTTGTGAGTGGCGGGCCCATGTCATTAAAAGTCGGCTCTAGATAGTATGAGTCCTTGAAGGCCAAAAAATAGGCAATGTGGGACCCCTCCCGCACGTTTAATATAGCATCTCGTAGGCAGTGCTCGTAATAAGCCTTTGAGATTAATTTGCGAGAGACCCTGGGGCATGCTGTTCCAGGGTTGTGCCACAGATCTGATCTGTCTAATAGCTCACAAGTGTGCTTTATGTAACTTAACCATGGAATTTGTATATTCTTGCAAAGACGCAAAATTTCTGCCAACTCCGCACTATATTTAGAGAGTTCCCGCGAAGACCAGATTTTGCACCAGAAGGTTAGGGGTTTAAGGCCCAACTCTTCTGAAATCGGTCTTAGACCCAAATCTAGTCTAAGTGGCAGGAGAGGTGTACTTACAGGCAGGGCTGCCAACTGCCTGAGAAAAGTATTCTCCGTTACCTGAAGCTTCTGCATTAGCGTGTGCCCCCAGATTTAGGCTCCATAAGTGACTGTCCCTCTAGCCTGTACTTTGTAGATTTGTATACGAGGGCCTAAGGGCCTATAGGTCAGTCCTTTGGTCATCCTAGCAATGCCGCCCACCAACTGAGTCAATTTGATATTTGCCCTTGTTTTGTGTGCGTCCCAGGTCATAGACTGATTAATAACTATCCCCAAGTATTCAAAGGTATAGACCCTCTCTAGACTAGAGGCCCCTATGGTAGGGCTCGCGCGTGTGGTAGGGGGCGGGTTGAAGATCATGTATTTCGTTTTGGCAGCGTTGATCTCCAGACCGCGTTCCACACAAAAGCTCGCAAACCCATCCAGGACCCGTTGCAGACCCATAGGGGATTTGGAAAGCAGCAGGGTATCGTCTGCCATCCAACTTTGGGGCATCGATGTTACTCAGAGCGCTAAGATGATTTATAACCCCGTTGACAAAAAGACAGAAGAGGGTCGGAGCAAGGACACATCCTTGTCTAACCCCCCTGTCAACGGGGAAAGCTTCCGATAGAGTGCCTCCTCTTCCACATCTGACCTTGGCAAAATTACCCTGGTGCAGTCTTCTCAAAATTGAGAGAATGTCAGTAGGAACCCCCAGGTCCATTAGCACCGCCCATAATTTGTCCCTGGGCACCAGGTCAAAGGCGGCGCGAAGATCCACAAAAACTGTGTACAGGCTGCCGCCCTCGATCAGCACCGTCTTCCAGTATAAGAGATTTAGACGGAAGATTTGGTCAGTGGTAGAAATGCCTCTTCTGAAACCTGCTTGATAATGGCTCATGATCGCCGAATCTTCAATCCATTCCTGGAGTCGATTTAGAATGAGTCTGCCAAAGATCTTCTGTGGAACATCTATAAGACTAATAGGTCTGTAGTTGGCTGGGAGCAGAGGTGAGCCCTTTTTGAAAATTGGCACAATCTCTGCGCCCAGCCAAGTACCTGCCACGGCCATACCTCCAAGAATTGCATTGAAGAGAGTCATAAGGTAGGGGGACCAGACATCTGGTTCCTGCTTAAACAAATCACCCGGCAGCCCATCCAGCCCTGGGGCCTTTCCTGATGCGAGTCCAAGGACGGCAACACGTACCTCCTTGAGTGTAAACGGCTCGCCAGTCTCAACGGGGCAGTGGGATTGGCTAGGCTTTGCCCCTGCATCCTCGGGTAATTTGTAGAGGGATTGAAAATGGTTCTGCCATATCTTAGCTGAAATATTAGGTTCTATGGCAGATGTCAATTCCTCTGAGCCTGTGTTGACGCAGCGCCAAAATTTGCGCGAGTCCACACAGGCCAGGGAGTTGGTGAGTTTAATCCATTTATCGTATTCCCACTCACTTTTGGCATTAGAGGTCAAATACTTGTATGCCAATCGCCTCGCCCTGATGTCCGCACTACCCTTGCCTTCTTTGATTGATCTAAGAAGATCAGTTTTTGCCTTACGGCAGGCACCATTATACCAGAGAGGGCCAGATGTTTTTCCATTGGACCTGGTTGTTTTTTTAGTTAAAAGTTCGGAGAGGGTTTTAGCAAGGGCAGCATGTAGCTGTCCTAATTGGAAATAGGTATCCACGGTGGTATCTTTCATCGTAAGCGCCTCCACCTTTTCGAGTACAGGCACAACCTGTGCATATAAATTGGGTAATTTGGCCGGATGGGAAGATATTAACTCCCACTTTATACTACGCCTATTATTCCCAAGGACGAGGCACTCCTCAGTTGCCTCCCTTTGTTCCCCCGTGGCCATGGGACCGGGATGGCTATATTTTAATTCGAGGGCATTATGATCGCTATCGTCCCTGTTGGTAACCCAGAAATCTTTAATATGCGACCAGGAGGGCAAGGGGACCAGAATGTAGTCCAGCCTAGACTCACTACCCTGCCTGTTAAAAGTACATCTTGCCGGAATATCGGAGTTAAACCTTCCATTGCATGCCCGCAAGCCGTATTTCAAAGTTAGGGAGGTGATTTGTAGGGCCAGGGGGGACCATGTTTTAGGAGCCGGAGCCTGCGAGGGCGGTATATGCCAGAGGAGATCCTCCTCCATAGCCAGGCCTTCCATGGTACCCAAGAGGGGCTCATAGTGGCAATTAAAATCTCCTCCTATGAGGTAAGGGGTGCCCTCTGCTATGTCGTTCAAGAACAGAGCAAGCTCCGCAATAGTGGGTGACTCCTGGATGATGTTAGTTGGCCTGGAATAGATATTAATCAACAGGAGACTTTGGGCATTTGGCCATTCCAAAAATACCGCAAGAATATCTGCCGAGTTAGTAGGAAGTACATCAGCCCTGCAACCCAGGTCGGTAGCAACCCATATTGCAAGGCCGCCAGAAGGGCGCCCTCTACCCCCCCAGGATGCGTGAATTGAGAATGTTGCAAAACCCGTGTGGGTGATGTCTTCTCTTGCCCACGTCTCTTGGAGCAGACAAATGTCTTTCTGCTCAATGAAGGGGCTCCAAGACGGGTTGTCCAATTTGTTGGCTAAACCTGCCACATTCCAGGATAAAATCCTAAGGGAGGAGGAATTATCCGCCACGGGGGAAGGACTTAGGTATGCAGCCTCTTCCGAGGCCATCCTCCGAAGTTGGCTCAAACCATGATTACTTCCATGATTGACCCCCTCAGAAGGTGGAATAGAGGTTAGATAAGTAGTCCCTAATCCTCCCTCTGCATAAACTTTAGTGTGCAGAGAGTGCTCCTTCTCTTTCAAAAGTACTAATTGACTATTGGCTGCTTTGTTCTTATTTTTATTCGTGACGCCGGCACCCTCTGGCACAAACGGTCAATCCACCATATCTAGACAGCTAAATCGGTTGTGAGTTTGAACGTAATCTAATCGGGGGAAACCTATAGTCAGGTTCTCTCTACCTGCCCCATGTCCCCTATTCCCATTTCTCCTAGGTACAAAACCCAGCCTTCCTCATCTTGATCCATAATTGTGGGGGGATAGAAAAATTAAAGGGAGAGGCATTGGATAGAAGATCCCGTCGTGATATGAGGGCAACTACATATAAGTGACACTGTGTAGGGATCCCTGAAATTGATCAATACACAGTCACCCTTAATGGTTTTTTTGGTGTTCCTGAGCCACGGAAGTCTCCTCACCATAAGGACCTCGCTGTTAATGCCCAAAGGGAGGGGCCTATTTTTAGAGAGCCAGTGAATGACCTTGTTTTTCAAGGCCACCACTGGCTCACTACTTGGTGGTTTTAGTTCGGGAACACCCGCTAGAATGACTGTGTATGGAGCTGACTCAGGCGGAAGATTAACTGGCCTGTGTCTGCTCTCTTGGCCCTGTGTCCGTGTTTGAGATAGATTTGGCATATCACAAGGGCAAGGAGTGGGTTTGCAAGATTGAATCAAAGGCCTAGGTATTTCGGAAAAAGATGATCTTAGAGGGTGTGGATGTACAGACTTTTGTGCATCATAGCCTTCCCTGAGTTGGAGTTGGGGTGCTGTCATAGAATTCATGTTAGCACTAGGGGCCTCATGTAGGAAGCCAAATACCGGTCGGTAACGGCCGATTTTCGGTAATTATACCGTTACCGACCGGTATTTTGGCTTTTGAGATGTAGGGGGAGAATTTCATGATTCGGTATTTACCAAATCGGTAAAATTACCAAATCGGTAATATTACCGATTCGGTAAATTTACCGATTCGGTAAATACCGAATCATGAAATGAGATGTAGGGGGAGTGTGTGGTGGGTGTGGGGATTCGTTATTTACCACCAACTAAAGGTTGGTGGTAAATGACGAATATGTGTAAAAAAGCATTTTTGTGCACGTTTAAGTGTGCAATGTGGCAGACATACATGCCCTTAGGGCATGTATGTGCGCCACATGTGCACACATGGCTGAATCAGGGGTGCAACAGGGTGTCAATGTGACACCCTGCCATTCTTGCATGTGCTCCCCCATTACCGAATCGGTATTTACCGATTCGGTAATGAGGCATACCTTCCCATCAATGGGAAGGTATGCCTCATTACCGAATCGGTAAATACCGATTCGGTAATTACCGAATTTTTCCGAATCGGTAATATTTACCGACTCATTACCTACATTGCATTTACCACTTCATAAATACCGAATCGGTATGATTCGGTATTTATGAAGTGGTAAATGCCAGCCCACCTACATAAGGCCCTAGATGTTTTGGAAGCATCCACTAGCTGATCAATTCCCTTTTGAAAATTTATTAGGCGTGATTCCAAATTTGCAAGACGGTCTATTAGGGGGGTGAGCATTTCATTCATCAGAGATTTTATATCAAGAAGGGAAAAAGGAAAACCTTCCACCCGTGATGTAGTGCTTTGGTTAGATGGTCTATTAACCTGGGTTAGAGGTGCATCCAGCCCCATACGATTCACGCCCTGATGGTTTGCTTCGCCCCTTGGGTTGAGCTTTGGGATCTTTGGCCTGCGCCCCACTACAGTTTGGACCCTTCTTTTTCTTTTGGGAATTGCTTTTTTTTTATTTCCAAAGCCCAATATATTTCTTTTTTTTATAAAATTTGTTTTTCTTCTTATATTTTTTCACATCCTTTAGCAAATTTAACATCACTCTTCTGTGAAACATTTTTCGACGAATGTTTTTTAAATCTATTTTTCGTGTTAAGTCACTCTTTCTTACTTCTGATTCTACATTAGATTTTAGTATTTTCTGTCGACACTGTTGTTGTTTTGTAGTTGAAACACTATTTGCAGTGGATATATTTTTAACATTTTTCTTTTTTTGAAGATATTTAAAAAAAAAATCCTTAGTCTGCTTACCAGAAGACTTTTTCTTTTTTCCAACATGAGGTTCTTCAACTATTTTTTTTTGTCCAGTTCTCTTCAAATATAGATGTTGTTGCTGTTCTTTTCTCTTTCTTGACTTTATAGGCATCTTTAATTAATTTCACTGTTGTTCAGCAATACCTGAAAGAAACTAAAAAAAAAATACCTTTATGTAATTTTAATACATAACGATTTTCTAATTTGAGCTATTCAAATCCTATCATATGAGCTGTCCCTTTCCTACAACTGCAAATCTGACAGAACAATATCAACACGTATTAAATCTCTATCATCAATTCCTCTGTGCACACAGACTCATGGTGTGATTCTAGGCACAAAACGATTTTTGTTTGGCAATATCAAAGCACATTTACTACTGTGGTAGAGTAAGTGATAATTACTATGGCAGCCTGACACATTTTCCTTATATTTTAGAGAGGCAGAAAAGAGCACATGTCCTAACAGCTAATTGAGACCATCAGCATGTGTTACAGGGTGAGTGATTAGAGTAGAGCAAAGGAAATGAGCCTTGGTGACGTTGAATGTGTTAGCGTTACACACTGCTATCTTAAATACCACACAGTGCTGAATAGTAAGCATGGGAGTGCAGGAGAAGCACCTGTCTGTGTGCTAAGAGCATGCTTCTGGAGACTGTGTATTGTCAGGTGCAAGAGAGATTTGCATAGATGTTTGCACAACTGCATGAAGACTGCAAAGATGTATGTACGAGTACATGTGTGGTAAGGGTTAATTGGAGTTTTGAACATGTAGGATCTACCTCACCCATTGCGGGAGTGGAAGGAAAATGTACCATGCTAATTTCAAATGTGTTAGCATTTGCTTCTCATTTGTGAGAGAGTGATTTCTGCTGAATGCTAACCATTACAGTTCAAGAAAACAAGCTGCTCCTTTCCTGCGAGTGCAAGTCTAACACAGCAAGAGCAACACGAATTAAATCTCTGAGATGAATTCTTGTGTGCAGACAGACTCATGGTGTGATTCTAGGCACAAAACAGTATTGCTGGTTGATACCAGTACACCTTAACTTATGGTGAAGACATACTCCATACTATCTGACATGTTCAAGCCACTTAAATATCTTCCAAAACAGAAAATGTCAAACACAACTTTAAAAGTGGAAGGAAAATGTACCATGCTAATTTCAAATGTGTTAGCATTTGCCTCTCATTTGTGAGATAGTGATTTCTGCTGAATGCTAACCATCACAGTTCAAGAAAACAAGCTGCCCCTTTCCTGCGAGTGCAAGTGTAACAGAGCAAGAGCAACACGAATTAAATCTCTGAGAAGAATTCCTGTGTGCAGACAGACTCATGGTGTGATTCTAGGCACAAAACAGTACTGCTGGTTGATACCAGTACACCTTAACTTATGGTGAAGGCATACTCCATAATATCTGACATGTTCAAGGCACTTAAATATCTTCCAAAACATAAAATGTCTAACACAACTTTAAAAGTGGAAGGAAAATGTACCATGCTAATTTCAAATTTGTTAGCATTTGCCTCTCATTTGTGAGATAGTGATTTCTGCTGAATGCTAACCATCACAGTTCAAGAAAACAAGCTGCCCCTTTCCTGCGAGTGCAAGTCTAACACAGCAAGAGCAACACAAATTAAATCTCTGAGAAGAATTCCTGAGTGCAGACAGACTCATGGTGTGATTCTAGGCACAAAACAGTATTGCTGGTTGATACCAGTACACCTTAACTTATGGTGAAGACATACTCCATAATATCTGACATGTTCAAGGCACTTAAATATCTTCCAAAACATAAAATGTGAAACACAACTTTAATAGTGGAAGGAACATCTACCCTGTTGTTTTCAAATGTGTTAGCATTTGCCTCTCATTTGTGAGAGAGTGATTTCTGCTGAATGCTAACCATCACAGTTCAAGAAAACAAGCTGCCCCTTTCCTGCGAGTGCAAGTCTAACACAGCAAGAGCAACACAAATTAAATCTCTGAGAAGAATTCTTGTGTGCAGACAGACTCATGGTGTGATTCTAGGCACAGAACAGTATTGCTGGTTGATACCAGTACACCTTAACTTATGGTGAAGACATACTCCATAATATCTAACATGTTCAAGGCACTTAAATATCTTCCAAAACATAAAATGTGAAACACAACTTTAAAAGTGGAAGGAAC
Organism: Triturus cristatus; assembly: GCF_964204655.1. Lineage (NCBI taxonomy): Eukaryota > Metazoa > Chordata > Amphibia > Caudata > Salamandridae > Triturus > Triturus cristatus. The sequence continues at coordinate 1,025,805,868 of NC_140583.1, read as the reverse complement.
ATCTACCCTGTTGTTTTCAAATGTGTTAGCATTTGCCTCTCATTTGTGAGAGAGTGATTTCTGCTGAATGCTAACCATCACAGTTCAAGAAAACAAGCTGCCCCTTTCCTGCAAGTGCAAGTCTAACAGAGCAAGAGCAACACAAATTAAATCTCTGAGAAAAATTCTTGTGTGCAGACAGACTAATGGTGTGATTCTAGGCACAAAACAGTATTGCTGGTTGATACCAGTACACCTTAACTTATGGTGAAGACATACTCCATAATATCTGACATGTTCAAGGCACTTAAATATCTTCCAAAACATAAAATGTGAAACACAACTTTAATAGTGGAAGGAACATCTACCCTGTTGTTTTCAAATGTGTTAGCATTTGCCTCTCATTTGTGAGAGAGTGATTTCTGCTGAATGCTAACCATCACAGTTCAAGAAAACAAGCTGCCCCTTTCCTGCGAGTGCAAGTCTAACACAGCAAGAGCAACACAAATTAAATCTCTGAGAAGAATTCTTGTGTGCAGACAGACTCATGGTGTGATTCTAGGCACAGAACAGTATTGCTGGTTGATACCAGTACACCTTAACTTATGGTGAAGACATACTCCATAATATCTGACATGTTCAAGGCACTTAAATATCTTCCAAAACATAAAATGTGAAACACAACTTTAAAAGTGGAAGGAACATCTACCCTGTTGTTTTCAAATGTGTTAGCATTTGCCTCTCATTTGTGAGAGAGTGATTTCTGCTGAATGCTAACCATCACAGTTCAAGAAAACAAGCTGCCCCTTTCCTGCAAGTGCAAGTCTAACAGAGCAAGAGCAACACAAATTAAATCTCTGAGAAAAATTCTTGTGTGCAGACAGACTAATGGTGTGATTCTAGGCACAAAACAGTATTGCTGGTTGATACCAGTACACCTTAACTTATGGTGAAGACATACTCCATAATATCTGACATGTTCAAGGCACTTAAATATCTTCCAAAACATAAAATGTAAATCACAACTTTAAAAGTGGAATGAAAATGTACCATGCTAATTTCAAATGTGTTAGCATTTGCCTCTCATTTGTGAGATAGTGATTTCTGCTGAATGCTAACCATCACAGTTCAAGAAAACAAGCTGCCCCTTTCCTGCGAGTACAAGTCTAACAGAGCAAGAACAACACATATTAAATCTCTGAGAACAATTCCTGTGTGCAGACAGACTCATGGTGTGATTCTAGGCACAAAACAGTATTGCTGGGTGTTACCAGAACACCTTAAATTATGGTGAAGACATACTCCATAATATCTGACATGTTCAAGGCAGTTAAATATCTTCCTTAACATAAAATGTAAAACACAACTTTAAAAGTGGAAGGAAAATGTACCATGCTAATTTCAAATGTGTTAGCATTTGCCTCTCATTTGTGAGATAGTGATTTCTGCTGAATGCTAACCATCACAGTTCAAGAAAACAAGCTGCCCCTTTCCTGTGAGTGCAACTCTAACAGAGCAAGAGCAACACAAATTAAATCTCTGACAACAATTCCAGTATGCAGACAGAATCATGGTGTGATTCTAGGCACAAAACAGTATTGCTGGGTGTTACCAGAACACCTTAAATTATGGTGAAGACATACTCCACAGTATCTTACAAGTTCAAGGCAGTTAAATATCTTCCTTAACATAAAATGTAAAACACAACTTTAAAAGAAGAATCACATTTCTATTATTTATATCAAAATACACCACATACATCCCCCCTCATATGCCTAACTCACCTTTAAAAGTAGTTAGTTGAGAAAGAAATGTGGCACTCACACAGCAGATTATCAGAGCCAGAATCTCAGAACTGTACACCTCTCAGCAGAACCATTAAATGGCAGTGTTTCCCTCTCTTTTTTCACACATATACATGTTAATTTCAAATCACAGTGCTTCCCACATTTTTTCAAATGGAATCACACATTTCTATTGGTTGCAAATTTCAACCCTTTCCAAATGATCCCTTCCCCCAACATGACTTCTGCCTGCTACCATAGCAACAGGTCATGTAACACTGGTGTGAGCAGAGAGGTCAGAAGTTCAGCACACAATGTTTCAAATCCAAATAGCAAGAGTGCTTGACTTTTCAAACCTAACAGCAAATCCAAACTAATGTTCTGTGGGAACATATTTTTCTGAACCAATACAAAACATGCTTTTAAAAATGTAAACATACAGCCTAGTTTTTAGTGTTGAATGGTCTGAAACAGCCAATGAGTTCTTTTTATTAAAAAAAAAGTATGTAAGCCTCCATTTTACAACTATCTTTCATTTCATATTGCCATTCTACTGAAAGACACCTTCTGAGTTCATCCAGATCTCCTTGAAAGATGTCCACAGTGTGGATTATAGGTCACAGCTATGTCTTCTGGTGTGAAAAGTTTGCAGAAAAAAGAGGTATTGTGAAAGACCTTGCTTTGCCAAATGTAGACATTAAATGGATTGGTCAGAGAGAGTTAAAGTGGCACCAATTAATGCCTTTGGTGAAAACCTTTCTACATCTCCCACAGCCTAACCTTATTATTGTGCACTGTGGTGGAAATGACCTAGGCACTTTAACTGGGGTAGGTCTGGAAATGCTTATTAAGGACACCTTTGTGCAATTGATGTCATTTTTTCCACAAACTGCCTTTGTATATTCTAATATATGCCAAAGGCAAAAGTGGAACTGGTCCAACCAACATTGTCCGCAGATTGACAAAGCAAGAAAGCACGTCAATAAGTCTGTTTCTGCTTTCCTCAGAGACTATGGTATGGGTTCTATATACCACAACAACTTGCGTTACAACATGCAAGGCATTTACAGAGGAGACGGTGTACATTGCAATGATGAAGGGAACAGAGTCTTCCTCTTGAACTTTAGACTCTGCATCGGTACTTACTTGTAGGTAGCAAATAACACTCAATAAACTCAACGGCTCTTTTTAGAGCCACCTAATGCCTAAACACTTAATCTTTTCTTTTTTTTAAATTTGCCGTGCGCGCACGGTGCGCGCTCCCCGCAAATTTAAAAAAAATTAAAATCTTTTTTTTTTGCCCTTCGGGGTCCCACTGTGACCCCCTGACAAAGTCTAGGGGGTCAGGAGCTCCCTAACCTGCCCCCTGTTCACGTTCTCCACCTTTCCTTTTCAGTGTGACAGACAAAATGGCGGCCGACACTTCCTGATTTCGACCGATTCGAATGTTTACAGACATGTAACAACCAATCAGAATTTCGCTCGCTTACGGTGCGCGCTTATAGATATTTATATGCTTTTAAATGCTATTGTCTCAGGAACTACTGAACAGTTTGACACCAGACCTGCAAAAGACACTTCCCTGACCTGAGGACTACCTCTTTGCCAAATTTCAAGTAATTCTGTTCAGCCGTTCGGGCTGTACCTTCGACTAAAGGTCCTATGGAAAAATGCATGGGGAAAACGTGTTTTGGGACCCCCCTTTTTCCTCGGCCCCCGCTTGACGAATCACCCCGAGACTTTCAGGGTAGGAGCTGAGCGGAGCGCCCCATTAGTTTTGAAAATTTCGCGAGGATTCGTCAGCCGGCGCCAAAGTTATTCAAAATAGAATTTTCAGATTTCCTATGGAAACACGGTCCTAACTATAACTATCTACTGGCGACCGCCAGTAGATTATATATATATATATATATATATATATATATATATATATATATATATCACAGCAACTCGCAATACACTCCCGCTTGTGCGCGGAAATCACCAGTGCAGACCAACTTGTGCAGCATTATTTTTTATTTCTCAATCTCCTCTTGTGTCAGGACGCGTTTCGGCCGTCCAAGCGGCCTTGATCACCTGATCATACGTCACAGAGTAGCCCGTTTTTAAAGTGCAAGTGCAACCATCAACAATAGACATAAATAACATACTGTGATTTCATTACTGCAGATCATCGCAAATTTACCATCATTATTCACAAAACATGCTTTTAAATTCACACTCATGTTCGGAAAATCCCCAATTGCTAAAATAATTTAACACATAAGATAAAGGCATAAATGCCCCATATATTTTACATATAAATATGTATATCTCTATAATGTGTGGTTGGGAAATATATAATGAGAGTATCATCAATACGTTTTGGATTTCTCATAAATTGATTCGGTACACGATGTACATAAAATATAAAGTGCTCACCAAATAAAGTGCTATAGTCATATCATTTCAAAGTATACACAATACTTAAAAACTTGATATACTATAATACAAATAAAACCATTAAATATACAATATTGCAACAAATCCCAGGGACATGAATTGGAAGAGAACATTAATTTGAGGATTACATGATATAAGTATATTTCATCTTTTGAGGAGCTATAGTGTGCAAATCAATCCTGAAGAATAAAATTATTGATTTAATAAAAATAGCCCAGAGACATGTTTAAAACAATCAATAAAAAAACCACATAGATAAAACTACCCATGAAATTCTTAAAATTGATTATGAAAAACAGTGTCCCCAGAGACACAGCCAAATAATGTGCAGATGTCCCCCTAATATAGGGTACCCTATGTTTCTTAATGGTTTTCATAATAGGGTATGCAGATCTTCCGTTGTATTTAAACCACCTGGCCATTTACTATTAAATTCCAATATATAGTTGGTCTCTAGTCTACGGAGGGTAGCCTCCCTATCCCCTCCTCTCTTTGTTATAGGGACGGACTCAATGGCAAAATAGTGGAGAAATCGAGGGTCACTGTTATGTGTGGTTTCAAAGTGTCTGGCGACAGGGTAATTCTGATCCTTGTTGGTTATTGCCCTCAGGTGCTGGAGGATTCGCTTATGAACTGCCAGCTTTGTGCTGCCAACATATTTGAGTTGGCAGTCACATTCAAGGACATACACACAAAATTCAGTTTTGCATGTTAGATGTTGTTTTATATCTCTATCAGTATTAGAGAAAAACGTCCTATAATTTCTGGTATTAATACCAAATTGGCAAGCTATGCAGCTTGTGCATTTATAAAATCCTTTCCTAGCTGTAAGCCAGCCTTCCTTTTTGCAGAGCTCCTAGCTATTTTTAGACAGGACATTGCCCATACTAGTGGACTTTCGGAAGGCTATGGCTGGATTGTAGGGCATCAGTTCACCTATCACAGGGTCATCTCTAACAAAATGCCAGTTTCTTCTAACAATATCTCTCAATTGCTTCTCCTGTCTTGAGTAGGTAAAGATAAGGCGGACTGGTTCCACTTTATCAATGGCCGTTATTTTCTTGTATTGGAGAAGTTCTTCCCTAGGCTGGAGCTGTGTTTTGGTTATGGCTGCTTTTACCACTCTGGAGCTGTATCCTCTGTCTAAAAACCGGGCCTGACTTTCCATTTGTTTTATCTTCGTGTCAACTGGGTCACTGCATATGCGCTTAATTCGAAGCATCTCCCCATATGGGATACTATTTATAAGATGTTTGGGGTGTGCGCTTGTGGCATGTAGCAGTGTATTTCCAGCGGTGGGTTTTGTAAAAAGGGTAGTTGTTAACACATTTTTACACACTAAAATTTCAACATCTAAAAATGTCACCGAGCTTTTACTAATATTAGACGTAAAATTTAAGTTAAATTCATTATGATTGATGTTTTCTACAAAATGTAAAACACCCTCCTCAGAACCTCGCCAGACAATAAATAAATCATCAATAAAACGCCACCAGGAGACTATATTGTTTTTACAGTCTTGCTCATGATCACGCTGAAGGACCAGCTCCTCCCACCAGCCCATAAATAAACAGGCGTAGCTGGGGGAAAAGCTGGCCCCCATAGCCACACCTTGTACTTGTTGATAAAATTGATCATTGAACAAAAAATAATTGTTTTCTAAACAGAAAGATAACATACTAAGTAACATTTGTGTATGTTCAGTGTGTTCCATTGATCTTCTGTTTAAAAAGTACTCCACTGCTCTTAGGCCATCCATGTGCTTAATGCATGTATATAAGGAAGTCACATCCAATGTCACTAACAATAATTCAGAACTCCATACTAGATCCTTAATTTTGTTCAAAAAATCACTGGTGTCTTGTACATAAGAATCTAGATTTTTCATGTGGGTCTGAAGAAAGTAATCTATATATTGCGAAAGATTTTCAAGGGGTCCATTGCACGCTGAAATAATAGGTCTCCCCGGAGGGGCTGTCAGGCTTTTATGAACTTTAGGTATAAAGTAAATGTATGGTACAAGTGGATGTTCCTTTTTGATAAACCTGTACTCATCCCAACTTAGCAGTCCTAAGCCCTTCCAAGCCAAAAGACTCTGAAATAATTTGTCTTGCATTGCTTTGAATTTCACTAGATTACTCTTCATATAACATTGGATGTCATCTAACTGTCTATATGCTTCCTTTAAATAGTTCGTTACTGGCCAGAGAACAACGTTTCCGCCTTTATCTGAATTCCTTATTATCAAGTCCCCTTTCTGTAGCTTCTCCATCAGCTGTTGATATTTTCTTTCGGCGTTAGAATATTTTTTCTTTTGTCTGTTGACTGCAAGGGTCAATCTCTTAATTTGCCCAACCACATGTTCATTGAATGCATCCAAACCGTCACTAGAAGATAAGGGGATGAACTTGGATTTAGGTTTAAAATGAGTTTCCAATCTTTTCTGGCCAGTAAAAGCTGATGCTTCCTGTGTGTTACTACTTTCCCCTAAAGCCAGCTGACACATGTCCTGCAGCAGACCTAGATCTGAAATTTTCAACCCAGGGGGGTCTGATTCATTCATTGCTTTCAATACTTGATCCGTATTCGCTCTTTGTAGGTGATATTTTTTGAGCTTGAGCTTACGAATGAACTGGTATACATCGGCTCTTGTTTTGGTATATTGAAAGTTCGATTCAGGACAGAAGCTTAGCCCTAGACATGGCAGTATATATATATATATATATATATATATATATATATATATATATATATATATATATATATATATATATATATATATATATATATATATATATATATATATATATATATATATATATATATATATTAATTTTGTAGATTCCAGGCCTACAGAAGGAAGTCGCACACTCCTGGAGGTTCAATTGGGGTGGTGTATTGCTACAAATCTAACCACTCGACAAGGGGAATTTCGGCTCAAAGTCTTTGTCAATGTTAGTGTTACTGGCACAGTTTTACCATTTAAATATTCTGGCATCTGATTGGGCAGTGCGGCCGTCTCCCATGGTCAAAACTAAAAACAAACATTCACTTAACATGATGTTAACAATAAGGGAAATGGAAATGATGGAAACTGAATTGACGATTGTCAATCAAACTGACAGGTCTTTAACCAATATGAAGAAGGAGGTTCTTCAGTTGGGTCCGATCTTTTGTCCACGCTCACGTTTCAATTATACCCACACAAATTGATCTATACCGATTCAATAGGAAGCTTAAGCTGATGAAAGTACATATTCTCCACCCCAAAAAATCATTGTTCAACTGGGATTGAGACATCAAAACCCCACAAATATTTTGACAGGGGAAGATCTACAAGCACTCCTGACACTTTAGGAATTGGAGGAATTGGCACCTACGAATATTCAGAGTTCAATGCATGATTTATTCACAGCCTTTGAAGGGGCAGGAATATCACAAGTAAGCAGCAAAAAGGGCTTCATTGCCAAATCACGCTTCATCCCCCAAACACCACATGATGCAATAGATTGTTTTCATGAAGCAGTCGTGAAGGAGTTGGAAAAATTGAGGATTGGGAGTCAACATGATTCCAAAAAAATGGGAACACATAGTAGAACTCAAGAATGATAATGATATAATAATAAAGCCACAGACAAAGGAGGCAACATGGTCTTACAAATAAAGGAACAGTCCCACAATTAATCTCTGAGGCAGCTCTCTGACAGAGAATACTATCAGCTGATTTACAGAGAAATGTACATACAAAGTAGGAAAGCATTCCATGACCTACTACAATGCGGAAAAGATAGGGGGTCATAGTTTACGATGAATGTCAATTCCTCTGGAATATAAATCTGTGTTTTCCAACTTTTTCCCACTTTCCCAAAATTCCCAAAAAGGCCATAGGACCTCTGGGGCATCCGATTGTGTCCTCAAAAGACAGTCTCCTGTAAAATACCTCTATCTACGTGGATTCTTTCTTATCTCACTTTGTGAAGGATTTGAGCTCTTATGTTAAGGACACTACTGACTTCCTCAGATTAATAGATGGAATAATATGGGAAGAGAACTTGTTGTTGATATACTGGATATAACCAGCCTTTATGTGTGTATAGTACATGAGGATAGATTGAAGGTGGTGATATTTTCTTGAAAAGCAGACCCTTGAAATATCAAGAACATAATGCAATGATTATACAGCTGATTACATTCTTCCTTATCAACAAAATGTTTCTGTTTGCAGGTCAACTGTGCCAGTAGAGACAAGGGAATGCTATGGACACGTGCTTCGCTCCCTTCAACGCAAGCATTTCGTGGGCTGGTGGGAGAAACACATGGCCTGGGCAGAAGAGAATGACAATTGGGTTGATAGTGTTGCCCTTTGGGCACGCAATATTGATGATTTGTTATTGTTTGAAAGGGTACATGACAGGCAGCTGAGGAATACATAGACAAATTAAATAACAACTTTCTTAACCTGCACTTCACTAGCCCAATAAGTGAGAACATAGTACCCTTTTTAGATCTGACAGTCTATCTTGAAGATGACAAACTACAGACACCACTTTACAGGAAGCCAACTGCAGGTAATTACCTGTTGCATGACACTAGTCATCACCTACGGAGCCTCATCAACAGTACCCTAAAGGAGGAACTATTGCACATTAACTGCAACTTCTCCTCAGAGAATGACTATACTCATGCCAAGGAAGAAACCCTAGCGAGATTTCGAGCATGAGGATACTCACCTACAAACGTGAACCAGTCAGTAGCAAAGTTACAGAAACTACAGAGACAGAAATTGCTGATTAAAAAAGATATGAGACACAGAGACGGACCGAGAGAAAATGTGGCCAGATTAATTACAAACTTTTCCACCAGCTCACCGCAGCTGTTGCACATAATTAAACAGAACTGGTGGATTCTATAAATGGACCAAATGATTGGCTCAGGATTGGCCTTATCACCCCAGGTTACCTCTAGAAAATATGTTTCACTTACGGACCTATTAGTACAAGGCCACTATACCCACTACTCATACATGAAAAACATGGTAACAGGCTTTTTTCCGTGTACACAATGGAAAGCATGTAGACAGAGCAGGAAAACTAGTGAGTATGAGATCACGGGAATTCAAGAGAACAATCAAAAACTGCTAAACTTCAATTCCAATTTTGGTGTCTGATTTGCCCATGTGAAAATAAGTATGTGGGGAGCACGAGGCATTCAGCAAAGAAGCGGGTGCTAGAGCATATGCGGGTGATAGCGAATAGAGATCTTGCCTATCCCGTGGTTAGGCATTTTGAGATTGAACATCAGAGCAATCATGACCTACTTAGGTTATTTTGCTTGGATCAAGTCCCAAGAAAAGAAAGAGAGGGAGACAGAACCCATATGCTTAGACAATTGGAGTCTAAGTATGTCGTTGAGCTACAAACTAAAACACCTGTAGGGATCAATAGAGACAAATAATCATGGACCCACAGAGGATGAGGACCAAAAGTTCAATTGGTATAGGTGCAGGCAGAGTAGTTTTTCTGAAGATATAATTACATATCTGAGACTTTCCTCTATGCAGCTAAGGCACCACACAGCATCTGCCCTATACAGGGCAAGAATGTAGGGAAGAAATTATATATTTTACATTCCATTACTTGTTTGTATTAATTATTGCGCAAAATGAGCAGGGATGAAATAGATACAGTTGCAGGCAATACCTGTGTTCCACTAATAATAGATAACAATACAAACACGTGGATTAGGATTGTAAAATTGGTGCTGGGGGATATCCCATTTAGGGCACCTTAGCTAATGAAAGTAGAGAGTCTGTTGGTTCCAATTTTGATGTAGATTTTTTTAGATTATGAATATGAACTTAATTTTGCTTTATTGATGTATGATAACCCTATGGGCTATGACATTTATCTTTGCATGTTACCCTGTGATGCACTGTGGAAGGCTTCTATTATATTAAAGAACACCTAGTATATTGCAAGATTGCCGCTGTGTTTTAAATTGGGTGCATGTGTGTAATGATTCACGCTTTAGATACTTTCTGTGTATCATGCAGAGATCACAATGCCAACATCCCAATGGACACACTTATGGTAGTGGCTCACCGCCACGTTTTTAGAAAGTACAGACAGTGTGACTTTGTGTCCGTTCGTAATTGTTTCTCTTATTAGGCATTGTAATATGTTTATGATAGCCTATAGACATGGGGAGAAACAACATATGAAATGCATTATAGATTTTGACAGGATTCATTATTGTTTAGTTTCTTCCATTGTGTTTGGAATGTGTAACACACTTACAGATGGTAGCCATGTTTCTTTATTGTTGACATTATGGTAAGTGAATGTCCGCTTTTGATTTCGACCATGGAAGATGGCCGCACTGCCCAATCAGATGCCAGAATATTTAAATAATAAAACAGCGCTGGTAACACTTATATTGACAAACACCATGAGCCGAAATGTGTCTGTCAAGTGTTTGTTTTTGTGGCAATAAACCACCTTAACCTGTTCCCTGCTCATGACGGAACCACTCCGTCATGAGCCATGGGCGCCGTGTGCTCATGACGGAGTGGTTCCGTCATGCTGCGGCCGTTGGCGGCCGCCCCGCCCACGCGGCACTGATTCCCCGCCTGTGCGGGTGATCAATGCAAGTGGGCGGAGTCATGACGGAACCACGCCGTCATGAGCACAGCTCGCCCGTGACTCATGACGGCGTGGTTCCGTCATGAGCATGGCGGCGCCACGCTGACCCCAAACCCCCCCAGCACCGCGGCGGAATTCGTGCCGCGGCGAAGGGGTTAAATGAACCTCTGCGAGTGCGCAACTTTGTTTCAGGTGACATGGAAACAGCAAAACAAATTTAACATGAATCTGTCCTCGTGCATCATAGTAGCCACGGTGTTGTGAAGCGGCTGCTTTGATGGACATTGAAAATATCTATCTATCTATCTATCTATCTATCTATCTATCTATCTATCTATCTATCTATCTATCTATCTATCTATCTATCTATCTATCTATCTATCTATCTATCTATCTATCTATCTATCTATCTATCTATCTATCTATGTGTGTGTGTGTGTGTATATATATATATATATTCAGTGAAAAAACCATAGGTTTCACACGTTATAGTTAGCTGGACATTTCACTCGTAAAAAACCAATGAAATTCCTCCGTTATAGTTAGTTCAGCTAACTATAACTCGCGCGCCCGCAATGCACTACTGATGACATCACATATTACATCACTCATGACATGGTCACTGACATCACTCATGACATCACTGATGACATCTGAAATGACATCACTGATGACATCACTGATGACATCATCCAGTGAATTTGTGTTTTTCTGAAAATTAAATATGTTTTATATATGTATATCTCAAGGTCAATGGAAGAATAAATGGGTATATAAGTGTCTAAATGGATGCTTTTTTTTTGAAAAATTTATTGTGTAACTGACTGATTAAGTGTATCATTGTGAATACATGGCTTACTGAGTAATGTTTAAATATGAAAATATCTGTATCAGTCTCTCACTTTGGGCCTCATGTAGGTAAATAAATTTTACCGGTTCTTAAATACCGAGCTGTACCGAATCGGTAAATTAGAATCGGTAAGTTATATGTAGGTAAAAATTCGGTAACAGTTACCGATTCGGTAACATTCGGTAATCACGATTCGGAATTCACCGAATCGGTAAATACCGAGGTGGTATTTACCGAATCGGAAAATACCGAGGTGGTATTTACCGAATCGGTAAATACCGAGGTGGTATCTACCGAATCGGAAAATACCGAATCGGTATGTACGGATTCGGTAAATAAAATCACATGACTTGACGAAACAGCTAATCCTGTGCAACGACAGCCCACCCAACCGGGAAGTGCCCACACCCAGGCAGGTGTACATAATTAGCCGAAGTGGCCACACCCAGGCAGGTGTACATAATTAGCCGACCCTGGAGAGGCTTGGAGTGCAGAGGAGAGGCAGGGAGCCGTTGCATGTGCGAGCGGGTAAACGAACAGCATGTCCAGCCAGAGAACACAGAAAGACGGAGGGGAAAGGAGGAGGAAGCTGAAATTTAGCCCCAAGGAACTCCAGGTGCTGGTGGAGGAGGTGGTGAAGCAGCACCAGAAGCTGTTTGGAAGGCAATCCCTGCAAGTGCCTGAGGCGGAAAAGCGCAACATATGGCTGGCCATCCAGGCGCAGGTCAATGCTGTGGGAGTGACCCACAGGGACATTGAGGTCCTCAAAAAGCGCTGGTATGACCTGAGGATTGTAACCAAGAGGAAGATGGGCGACATCCAGAAGGAGGCCAGCCAGACCGGAGGTGGAACCAACAGGGCACCTGCCCTCACCGAACTGGAGGAGCTGGTGGCGGCCACAATCGAGCAAGAGAGCGTCGTGGGTCTTGGGGACGCTGACAGCTCTGCCAGAGCCGCAACACACCAAGGTAAGACGAAAGCACAGCAATGTAGCCCCCCCTACCCCTATCCCACATCCCCCATTGTGAAACGAGAATCACACTGCAGTCCACACGTGTCAGTGCAGACAGGCAATGCATTCCGGGAGATGTAGTCAGGGCAACACTAACCATGACGTAAATGTTACAGGGCAACAAGGCATGTCACGCACTCGAGGCACAAGGAGACAGAGGACATATTGGAATGTGAAATGATTGATTGTGACGCTTGCAATGCAGCCCTTCGGGGACACTGAGCCAATGTTGTATTTCTGTCCACAGATGTGACATCATGCAGGACAGGGCATGCTGCAGGAGAGACGGCACACCGGCCACAAGTATCACCTCTAGCCAGCACAAGTTCAGACCAGGGAGCAGGCCCACTGGCAGCCGCACCACCAACACAGCCAGCCTCGCCGCACCCAGAGCCAGCATCACCTCACCGAGAGCCAGCTGCACCACAACCAGAGCCAGCATCGCCACTCATGTTCGAATCACCGGCCACATCTCCGCTTGCAGGTGTGAGAATGAGGAGGCGTCCAGCAGCCAGGCTACGAGCCTTAGACACCTCGTCAGACGACAGCATGGGCCCAGAAGACCGCACCGGGCCCCAGGAAGGGAGCCATGCCACTGTGCCCCACACCTCACAGGCAGCACAGACGGGAGCAAGAGGGCGCCGCAGGTCGCGTGTCCAGAGTCCACCAGCACCCACTGACGGCCATGGTGTCTTCTTGGGGCTCGAGGGCCAAATGTTGAAGCAACAGCGCCTGCAATCAAAGGCAGTTATGTCAGTCCAGAGGCACATGCGGGTGATGAAGACAACATTAGTCAACATGGACAATAACATTAGCGGCATGGCTGCGGGCATTCGGGACATGTCCCAGTCAATCCAGCAGTTGTGCAGCAAATTAGATGCTGACATCGAAGCACGGCGCCGGGAACGCCAGAGAAGGGACACTACCAGCAGGGCACTCAACCGTCTGGCAACTGCGACTTCTCTACTGTGCCGGCGCTCTGTGACGATGCAGGAGGGCCTAACACAGTGCTGCAGCGACCTGTCTCGGGGGATGGTGCAGGTGACAAGTGCACTAGGGGTGCTATTGACTAGTCAGGCGTCGACAACTGCTGCAGGGGATGCTGCGGAGAGCATCGACACCAGCAGCAGCATCACCCCCCCCATCCCAGAAGCACGCAGGAGCAGCAGGCGGCTTGGGGTTGGCTCTAGTGAGGATGCACAGGCCGTGCAATCCACCACTGCAGCGCGTATGCGCAAACATTGATGTGGCCCTGCTTAGCCACTTCCCATTGGGTGACGTAACCCTGGACATACTCCTTGTATAGATGGTATATTGCCAGATTGGCCTGTTCATGTGTTCATGGCGTGGTGCCACATTAAAACTACGTCATGACTTCTCACAACTCGCTGTGTCCCCTCACTTACTCAGAAATAGTTGCATGTGATCTCTGCCCGTCTCTCTCTCCCATCGATTGCAGTTGGCACTCTAGCTGCGTTGCCCTCTGGCTGGCCTGACTCATCCTCGTTGTCCTCAAAATATGTCAGTTCCACATCTGTCCCTTTTTTCGTGGCAAGGTTGTGCAGCATTGCACAAGTGGCAATAATCTTGCAGCAGGTGATGGGTTTGTACTGGCGTGCGCCTCCGCTCTTGTGCAGGCAGCGGAACCTGCTCTTCAGTAGTCCAAACGTGCGCTCCACCACATTGCGTGTTGTTTTGTGTGCCACATTGTATCGTCTCTCACTCTGGGTTGCTGGGTGTAGGTAGGGAGTGAGGATGAATGAACGGCATGCATATGCACTGTCGCCTGGATGAGTAAAAGGGAACCATCAGTAACATGCCTCTACACACTATGATTTGCAGGTTTCAAGGGGCGTCACTGTTACTTACCTAGCAGGTATCCCTCTCCGAATTCTCCGGCACTCAGTCGTGTGTAGATCCCACTATTCTGGAAGATGTAAGAGTCGTGGGTGCTCCCAGGAAACTTTGCAACAATATCTGTGATGATGTTCCCTGCATCACAGATCACCTGCACATTGATGGAGTGGGTGGACTTCCTGTTCCTGTAGATGTGCTCTGTGTCAGCTGGTGGACAGATTGGGATGTGTGTACCATCAATACAGCCGATGACATGGGGGAACTGTGCCATGTGATAAAAGTCTGTTTTTGTTTTCTGCAGTGCAGCCTGTGTGTTTGGGAAGCTTATGTAGTGGTGCATTCTCTGCATCATGGCATCCAGGAACTTCCTGAAGAAACGTGACAGGCAACTCTGGGATACCCCACCCACCGCAGCTATCACCACCTGATAACTGCCGGATGCCAACAGATGTAGGCTGCAGAGCACCTGCACATGTGGGGGTATGGCGTGCGCCCTTCTTATTGGATGGTCCAGGAGTGGGTGTAGGTCCCTGATTAAGTCCATGATGGTTTCGGGGTGTAGCCTGTACCTCTCATGTATCTCTGCATCAGTCAGCTGGAATAGTGTGATGCGCTGTCTGTGGATTTGTTCCTCCCGTCGCCACACCCTCAGTCCTGCTGCCTGTAGACGTAGGCGCCTTGCAATGACGTACATAGCGGCCATGTTGTCCACGCTGTTGCATTTTGGGATTGCTTATGTGCACTGTTGATGGTTACCACCTGCTTTCAATCCGTGTTAATTACCGACTCTTATTTACCGATTTTCCTGGATTTCTTAATTACCGAGTGCTCCTACATGTCATTTTAATTTTTACCACTTCATATTTACCACTTCATATTTACCGATTCGTTAAGTATGTATTCGGTAAATCTGATTCGGTATTTTAGAATTCGGTAAATATGAATCGGTATTTACCGCCTCATATTTACCGAAAAGTGGTTTTTGGACTCCTACATCTCACTTGTCTGAATACCGGTCGGTAACGGCATATTTACCGAAAATCGGCCGTTACCGACCGGTATTTGGCTACCTACATGAGGCCCTTTGTGTATACGTGGCTGCATGGGTTGGTGATTAGCTTCATGGGTGTCTATATAGGTTATTAGTTGTTTTTTTGAGTATCAGTCTGAGTGTCTGCATGGTTCGGTGGGGGGTATTACGTAGTGCATAGGTGCATGAATGAGTGATTCACTCTTTGTATGTGTAGAAGACAGCATGTGTGCAGGACTGGATGGGTGGATGAGTGTGTGTATGGGTGTGTTAGTGAGTGAATGACTGTCTCAATAGTGTGTTTATGAGTAACTACATATCTATTAAACTAGTATATGTGACTATTGGTGTATATAAGTGAGTATATGTGAGAGTGAGAGATTGTAAGAGTTCCTGTATGAATAAGTATGTGTTTCTATAAGTGACTGTTTATAAGACTAAGTATGTGTATGTTTCCGTAGAAGTAAGTGTGGTGGTGTGTGTATAACTGTATATACAAGTAAATGTATGTTTGATTCTTTATTAGCATCAGTGACAATGTGTGTGAGTAACTCTATGGATGAGTGGCATTGTGTAACAGGATGTATAGGTGTATGAGTACATATGATGAGTGAGTACATGTATGAGTGACTGTATAGGACTGTTGGTGAATGAGTGGATGTGTATATGGATCTTAGAATTACTGAAGAGGTTGTTGTAACAGGTATTGGTATGTCCATTTTTTTGAAAATTTCAGTCTCTATTTTTGAATGTGTGTATCAAAGGTTATATTAGGGGAAGAGGAGGTCTGCCACTCTATCACAAGGATGATGTCATCAGTGATGTCATCAGTGATGTCATTTCAGATGTCATCAGTGATGTCATGAGTGATGTCAGTGACCATGTCATGAGTGATGTAATATGTGACGTCATCAGTAGTGCATTGCGGGCGCGCGAGTTATAGTTAGCTGAACTAACTATAACGGAGGAATTTCATTGGTTTTTTACGAGTGAAATGTCCAGCTAACTATAACATGTGTGAAACCTATGGTTTTTTCACTGAATTTGCAAGGTTTTTTAAATGCTAATTCCTAACTATAACGTGTGTGAAACCTTTGGTTTTTTCATTGAATTTCTAAGGTTTTTTAAATGCTAATTCCTAACTATAACGTGTGTGAAACCCATGGTTTTTTCATTGAATTTGCAAGGTTTTTTAAATGCTAATTCTTATATTTACCTTTTTTTTTTTTTTTTTTAAATTTTTTTAAACTTTTTTTTATTTTAATTTTCTATCCTTTTTTAAAGTCTATGGTTAAATTTTAAAAATTCTACAATATATTTTTTATTTTTACCATTTTTTTAAACTAAACAGGTAAGATTTATTAGTGTAACATAGTGGGGGTTTTTTCCCCTTTTAATTTTATTTTTTTTCTATTTTTTTAACGTGCGCGTACGGTAAGCGCTCGTCTTGCTTTTTTAACGTTAGATTTCTACGCTGTTTGCGTTCAGTTACGCAATTTGTGTAGACGTACGTCACACGCGCGCAGCGCGTAACGCGTATGCTGCACGCGGATGTTACGTGGAAGTGAAGGGGCGCGCCTGTTTTGCGCAAGCGCGCGTGCGCGTGTCTTTTTTACGCGCATGCGTACTTTTGCCGTAAGCGCTCCGTAAGCGCACCGTTAGCGTAACGTACGCGCACGGTAGGTCATGTGATCAAGAAACAAAACTTTTGATTGGTTTAAAGTACTTTCAGTTCTAGAACTCTCCTACACCACACCCATTCCCCTCATTTCTGCTTGTGATCCCTTAGGAGAAGGAGCTGAGTTGTCTTTGTGATACGATGGCAGAACAGCAGACCTCTTCTGAGAGTGAGGCTAGCAGCACTACCTTGAGGCAGAGAAGGAGGAAACAAAAGAGCTCTTTCATATGGGAGTATTTTTCTTTTCCAGAGGGCCAGCAAAAGGTAAATGCACCCTTAGTGACTTGTAAGCTTTGTGGCCGTGTACTTTCAAGAGGGAATCCCAACAAGAAGTATTCCTTCGGGAATCACACCATGTTGAGACACCTTCATGATGTACACGGTAGGACATATGCTCGACATACTGAAGGTAACCCTTCAGTAAGTCAACCAAGCACATCCACAGCAGCTCAGCCTGGTCCATCATCTGCAGGGCCGAGTCCATCTTCGGCAGGTCAGCTGAGCCCTTCATCTGTGGGGGGAGCATCTCCTTTTTCTCGTCCTCTGGAAACCAACCATCGGTTTGCGAGGGTTTTAATTCGGTGCGCCACTTGTCATGATCTAATTTGTCATAGGGAGACCAGTGTTGCCCTAGTGAACAATTTAATAGATCAGCACATTTGTCGTACCGACTAATATTCCCATTCTTTCTTTCCTCTGTCCCTGCATGAACACAACGGCTCTTTTAAGAGCCAACCTTACCTTTCAACTTTTTTTATATATTTTTTTAAACTTTTTTTTTTTTTTTTACCGTACGCGTACGGTGTAATTTTTTTTTTTTTTTAAAAAACACTAAAAATCAATTATCACATTACAAGGTCCTTGAGAGACTACAATGAAAAACTGAAAATGTGATTGTGGAGAAGTGGAAAAAAGGGACCATGAAATTTTTGACTTACCATACCCACTCAAAAAATTATTTATTAATTAAAATTTAATTTTCATTGCTTTAAAAATGGTTCAAGTTTTCGAAAATTTTCTATCTCAATCTGAAAAAAAAAGAAAAAAGTATTAATATTTAATAAAACATTTTATAATACAGTACACATATTTACATATTTTTTGCCTTTTTTTTGCTGTTTTCAGAATATATTGCATTTCACTATAAATTGTGAAAGCAATTGCATTCATCATTTAACAGCGGGCAAAAAAAAAATAACAATCTCAAAGATTGTTTTAAAAAAGCCCAGAATCTCTTTTTACTTAAACATAACATTTTAGAAATGCATAATATTCTTTAAAAATTACATCTAATATCAATACTTATTTCTTTAAAATACCGTCTGACATTTTTGTTTCAGAAGTATAATCACAAAAATATATCTCAAATAACTCCACAATACATCTGGTTCCATTTCCTTTAGGCCAAATAGTAATTTTAAAATTCTTTTTTGATTAAATTACCAATGTTAATCCAATAAAATTCTAAAGTTTAAATTGTACAGATCTCACCGATTCTCTGTAACATTTTGGTTTCCAAAAGATTAATTAATAATTAAATAAGTCCACAATACAATTGTTTACCTTTCCTCATGGCCAAATAGTAATTTTTAAAATCTTTTTTGAATACATTTCCAATGGCAATCCAATAACATTCCAAAATTTAAATTGTGCAGATGTTACCGATTTTGTCTAAATTTTTGGTTTTCCAAAGTTTCATTTAAAATTTAAAAAGTCCACAATACAATTGGTTACCTTTCCTTTAGGCCAAATGATAATTTTAAAAATCTTTAAATATGAAAATTCCAATGGTAATCCAATAAAATGGTAAAATTGTTTTGTACAGATCTTGCCAAGTCTCTCTAAAATTTAGGTTTCAGGAAGATTAGATAGGAATTTGCTAAATTAAAAGGCAAACGTTGCTTGAAAATCAATTGGGAATCATTACACAGTGTCCAGCCTTTTTCACATTTAAGATAAACTGTGTAATGTCCAGAAGTAACAGTAGGTCCTTCATGGAAAATTATTGCAACTGTTGCAAAAGTTTTTCCTGAAATTGATAATTGCTGTCCTGTAAACTTCTTTATTAAAGTATCCAATTTTGAACCATCAGCTTTACATCGTTGCATCATTAAAATTACATATTGTCTGTATTCCTTTAAAATTAACGTTGAAAACAGTTCAGATTGACACTCACCGCATTCCATACTATGATTAGCATCTTTAACTAATTTAGCAAAAGTGACTGTTTTACTTTCTGGCAATGTTAAATAAATAAACCTTTCAGAATCAACATTAGAGCCACATGTATTGTAACAGTTTTCACAACTATGTTCCCATTTATAAGAGACACCAAACATATTTTTAATGGGAACCCCTTCTTCTTCCAGTACCTGAAGAAAAAACATCAAGAATTCCTGTGCGTCTTGCTGTACATTTTGAGAAAACTGTGTTCGTCCTGAACATACATCTAAAAGTTTTCTAATTTCAGTAGCACTTCCTATTTGAGTTTTATCATTACTCAGCTTTTGAAAAAGGAGACTCAACTCAGAACAGAATCTTTTTCTCTGATTTACTATTATCTGCTCTTGCAAACTTTCCAGATAAAATGCAACATTCAGCACTACATTAGGGTACCAGTTGACACCAGAGCTATTTTCAAAATGACATCCTACAACCTCTTCTTCATTTTCCTTTTTCTTTTTGCTTGCAATTACATCACTCCTTTTTTTTTTCCTCCTCTCTACATCTTCATTACAGATATTCTCATTTCTCCTTTTACGAGAAACTACACGTTTCTCCAACACAGGATACTGACCTAAATGAGGAGCATAGGTTCTTCTTAATCTATTATACTCCTTTACACAATTTGTATCAGCACTAACTTTTGATTCATCAAAGTCTATCATGAATAAACCAGATAATGTTTTCACTCGTGACAAAGCTACATAAGCCATACCTTCTTTGAACACAGTTGAACCAATGTTCACAAAAGCACAATCTACAGTCAATCCTTGAGACTTGTGAATAGTTACAGCATATGCTAGAGAAAACGGAAACTGCTTCCTACGTACATATAAGTCTTTCACAAGCATGAAACGAACTGAACAACGACAAATGTCTTTAACTTCTTCTATCTGATCAAATTTTATTTTTAAACATTCAATTCCATCTTTTTTCTGATAATTAATAAAACCCACAACTCTTCCCATAGGTCCATTAACTAAACCTTTTTCAACATCCAAATTTCTCCTTAAAAATACTCTACAGTTCATGCAAACATATAGATTTTTTTCTAATCCAGCTGTTTTGGAAATGTTCTTCTCTAGTGATTCCAATTTATTTTTCAGTGTGCCTGTTAATGTGATTGTAATTCTTCCATCCTCAATTTTGTCCACTGCTTCCAATTTCCTGATATCTTCCTTTTCCAATTTTAAAAGCTCCTCATTGAATATTGAGCATTCACGTAGAGTTGGCATTAAGCAGATGACACTTTTCTTTTCTGCAATGTTCTTGTATATCTTCTCTGCAACTATTTCTTCCTTTGGAAATAAATTATGTAGCAGCCGACTCTGTAATGCTTTTTTGCCAACTTCTGTGAGTAGTCCAATTCTGATATCTTTCAGAATACTTCCATATTCTTCATCGTTTGCTTGCCTCATATTAGTAGTAAGTTCCTTGTACTCAAAGAAGGACCAAATATTTGCATTACCGATGCTTCCCAATGACTTCTTTGTGTCTTCATGTGTCACAGTATTAAACACTGGTTGTCCTTTAACTGGAGTAAGTTGTAGAAGATCCCCAAAACTATGATATGTTTTCCACCAAATAACACGTCATAGTCTGTCCTTAGAATTTGCTGCATTCTTAAATGCACAAAGGCAAGCATTAAGTTTGATACCATGCTCATCTCATCAATAATGAGAACTTGCATCTTCTTCAATACTCTTGAAACTTCCAAGCATGCTTCTCCAGTTAGCTTGTTGTATTGTATTTTGTTCTCATGCTCCACTGGTAACATTAGCAAACGATGTAAGGTGATTCCTTTTATGTTATATGCTGCTAACCCAGTTGGAGCAGTGACCACACAAGACAAAGTAGAATCCGTTTTTTGCTGTAGGTAGCTTCTGATGACTTTTATTAAGAAACTTTTTCCAGTTCCAGCTTGTCCGCTTACATACATCCTGATTGGATGAAATGATGTGCATGAGCACTCTTTTTTTCATGTAGAAACCCGTGATCAATTTTGCTTCTGATCTCTTCATAAATTTGTTGCTGCTCTTCATTCAGTTGTCTTTCCAAATTTTGTAAGTCTATAAATTCTTCTTGAGCTTGATTCATAGCCGTTTCCACTTCATTCATGGCTATTGATGCTTCATTTTCAAAGATTGGTTGTCCTAGGGGATCTTGACTGAGTGTTCCTGAACTTTGGCTGTCTTGAGAACTGTCTCTTGCTACTTCAGCTGCAATTGTAGTTTCCTGTTCAATTTCTTCATTTAACATTTGCAGATAAGTTGAGAATGTACTGCATTGTATGCTGTCTTTGCAAGCATTAAAAGAATCTTCATAGCTTTGAAATTCTCCCAGTAGTTCGTCCTCTGTACGCCATGGTTTAAACAGCTGTAAAAGAGCCAAGTAGTAAAATTCCTTTTTGTCAGTAGTGTCGCAACTCAGCTTCCTGTGATTTATCAAACTTCCTTTTGTTTGCTTCACCAAACATCCTTCCTCACCAATAACTTTATATTTTCCATTGTTGATGTCTTCTGCGGCTTTCCGTGAATAAATGTAGTTCTGCAGCACTTCATAGAGACACATGTTCTCCAGATGATGAATTCTTTTTGGATAATATGTGTCCAACATGTTTGATTTCAAAATATCTGTACTTTCTGGGTCATTCTCGGCCAAATATTCAATTTCTCCAACAGATTTCAGTACCCGATTTCTCATTGCTGCAAGGCCTAAACTTGCCCAAATTATTCTTCTTGATTTCGAGTAGAGACTTACAGAAGATAACCTATCTGAACATTCGTAGGATCCAATTTCTCGATGCGATAACATCTTTAAACTGAAACTGTACAGCTTCTTACTGACAGTCTTCTCGTGAGAAATCTCTTCCCACATTTCTTTCAATTCAGTTTTTTCAGATTTAGTAATGTAAGACGTTACATATCGAGCAACAGCAATGGAATTGTCAGCTACATACTGTATATCAATGTTAGCATTCCACATGGATAAAATGACTGGGTTGTAGTCATTTATATTTTTTGATTCTTCTTTTCTTTTTAGGTTGTAGGTATTCTTAGGTGATTTTCTTGTGATAGTATGTCTCACAGATGACATAAAACTGTTTACTCTTCCATTTGAAAGAACAGGTCTAGGAAATCCAAATCGACATTTAGTGTAGTATTTATCTTTGCTCTTGTACTTCCGTCGACAGTATTTTCCACACCGATGACTTTGGAAACGTAAAACTTGCTCCTTTAACTTTTTCTCTTCTGTGCTTTTTGGTATAGCACATGTTGCATATTCTTCAATGTAAGATAACACTGCTTCATCAGTATCTGTTCCAAACTTTGGGGCATCCTTGATCCACAACAGCATATGAATATGAGGAGCACCTCTTGCCTGGTACTCTTTTCTCCAAAAGACATCCAGTACTTCTCCAAGAGGTGGATTTTTTTTATTGCAGATGAAGGACATCATAGCCTCAAATCTATGATTGAAATATCTGCAAACATTAACCGGATCCAATGAGCACAGTTCTCCTGCTGTCTTGTATTCAATGTTTTTAATGTTTGAATTTGCCTCTCGTAGAAAATCCAGTAAATCATCCCAAGCGTACTCAGCACAGCTTAGAGTAAGGAACCATGTTGGTGTTCCTAAATTCCGTAACATGCATTTTAATTCACCATGGCGTCGGTACCAATATTCATTTGTCCCACGCTGACAAGCCATCAGATTGATCAGTTGTGTTTCCAAATGATCATCTCGGTGCTGCACTTTCTCCATAAAATCCTTAGCAGACACATTTTGTAAATGTACTCCACTTTTTAAAATGTGATTTACTGCATAAGATAGTGCAGACAAGTCGCTTTCAAATAAAAGATGGAACAAATAAGGAATACTTTGTCGAAATCTGGGATCTTCTGCATATAGTCTTGTAGTCCGATACTCAGAAGCTGGAATCTGTTCTGGACGTTCATCGTATCGTCCTCCTTTTCCTTTAGGAAACAGCTGGGGAAAACATCGAGCTTCCAAGCTCTCCTCCCATACACTCACGGGAGTTCCTTTTGCTTTCTTCATCTGAAAGAGATCAATATTGTCTCCCATAACTTCTTTTGAATGAAGAGGATGTATGCTAAAATGTTCATAAATTTCTTCTTCCTTTGACTTGTCCACTTTTTCAATTTGTCCAGTTGGTGTTTCTGTGTCTTCTTGTAAATCTTCTTCTTCTTCTTCTTCTACATAAATTGATTCATACCATTTGTTATTCCTTTTCAAATACAAATTTGCTCTTTGTACTTTCCGTACATCTACCAGCTCCTGCCAAATCTTCTTATTCTTTGTAGGTACACCATTAACCAGAATAACTAATGGTTCAGTTTCCAAAGTATCTGCATCAATAGTTTCCATATTTTTTTTCAAATCCAAGGGCAAATACACCACTCTTCCTTTTAAACCTCTCAGTAAATCAGAAGGAGGTAATTTACCAGTTTTGGGCTCCATACGTACTATGGTCTGGAACGGATGAACACATTGAATAAGTATAGACTCATATGTATTTAATTCAGAAAGTTCGGCAGGAATAACATCCAATTCTAAATTATTATGTACAGCTCTGGTCGGCATTCTATTTTCCTCTAACTTGTTGTAACAGTATTTACAAATACGCTGATCTTCACCCAATTCAAAACAATTTTCAAGAAATATATATGTGGCAAAATCCTTCCACTTATAATTATCTTCATTTTCACTTTTTCTGTAGAGATCAACATTCCTGGTTTGTTTTCTATAATGAGTTCTGCGGCAACAAATACAAGTAACATTTGGTCTTTCATTAGAGATTATTGCAAATTTTGTTATGTGATCATTAAATGTCTTACTTACAGAGGGTTCTACATTCTCTTCCACTTCTTCCTCATTTACTGTGTCCTTTTCTGCACTGTCTTGTTCAGGACCAAAAGAACAAAACTGAATTTCATCAATAACCTTCTCTACATCTGATACCGTTCCACGGAACAGAGCCCTATTCAATTCATCTAACTTTATTGCTGGACTTTTAGCAAAATACAACCGTCTCACAAACTTTCTCATTTCAGTATGATGAACAGCCAGCATCCTAAAATGATGAAAAACACTTATACACACTTTTCTAGATAGACAAGCCAGAGAATGACCCTGCAAACCAGTATTCTCTCTCACTCTGCATGGATCTAGACTTTGAAGCACCTTAATCTTCTGTTTTACACTTTTTTTACTATATTCTCTTAGAAACTCACGAAATTTATCAATAGATTCCTGACGCACAGTGCAAATACTACTACAATTCCAAGTGTACACTGGGGCTTTAGGACGTCTCCCCATAGCCTCATCCGCCATCACTTGTACCTCATCTCTTGGAACCATTATCTCCTTCTCCATTATGCAACCATTTTTCACTTCATAAGCACGACCTCTGGTGTCAACTGCATGCAGCAAACTATTACTTTGAAAATAACTCTCTTCATTAAAAAGAGGTTCACTACTTGAACTATGCATCCATTCTCCTAAAAACACTTTACAAAAGTTTGTTCTTTTCACTACTCTTTTCCTTTTGCTTTGTGATTTCAGTACATTAACCATTTTATCTAATGTACGCATCCTATTCAAAATTAAAATGAATAGTTTCCTTTTTAATTCTAATGCCTTTGCTGCAATTGCTTCAATTTCTTTTTTTCTCTTGTAATATTTTGCCTTTTTCTTATATTTCTTCACATCCTTTATCAAATTGGACATAACTCTTCTCTGAAACATTTTTCTACGTATCTCTTTAAACGCTGTTTTTCTGTTTAAGTTAATCTTTGTTATTGCAGAAGGTATATTTGCATTAACTAAATTCTCAATTTTTTTCCTGTCCTTTTCTATTGAAAACTTTCTTTCCAGTACAGACATTTTGTACATTTTTCCTTTTTTTGAAGATGTTCTTTAAAAAATCTTTTGTCTGCTTACCAGAAGACTTTCTCTTTTTCCCAACATGAGCATCTCCAACTAACTTAGGTCCTCCAGTTGTCTTCAAATATAGTTTTTTTTTGTGGTTTTTCGTTACTCTGGATTTTGTAGGCATCTTAAATTTTGTTCACTGCTCTTCAGCAATACCTGAAAAAAACTAAAAAAAAAATCCTTTTTTATATTTAAATATATTTATACATTTTTTATGATCTTTTCAAATCTTAAAATACTAAGTACCCCTTTCCTAGAAGTGAAAATCACAATAACACATTCACAAATTAAATATCTAAAAACAATTCCTCTGTGCACACAGAGTCATGCTTTGAAATTAGGCAGAAAACGAAATTTCTTTGCCAATTGGAAAGCACACATT
Source organism: Triturus cristatus (assembly GCF_964204655.1). NCBI lineage: Eukaryota > Metazoa > Chordata > Amphibia > Caudata > Salamandridae > Triturus > Triturus cristatus. The sequence continues at coordinate 1,025,780,035 of NC_140583.1, read as the reverse complement.
CTACTACTTTTTTGGCAAGTAATAAGTACTTTTACAGTCTGACACATTTTGAATCCACTTTTCAGATTCTGATAAAAGCACATGTCCAAACTACTTTTTGAGACCAGCACCATGTGTAACCTGGGTGACTGACTACACTCCAGCAAGGGCAACCACCCTTAGTGATGCTGAATGTATTTGCATTACTGACTGCAACCTCAAACCCAACTCGGTTGTGAATACTGTGCATGATTCCACAGGATAAGCAGCTAGGTGTGTGCTAAGAGTCTGCTTCTGCATAAAAAAAATAGCTCCCCCTTTCCATCTAATGCAAATGTAAAATCACCAGAGCAATACCAAACAGATTTCTGAGACCAGCAACATGTGTAACCTGGGTGACTGACTACACTCCAGCAAGGGCAACCAGCCTTACTGATGCTCAATGTATTTGCTTTACTGACTGCAACCTCAAACCCTTAAAGTATTCCTCATTTATACCACTACACCTTAATTTATGGTGAAAACATAGTCCATATTATTTAACATGTTTTTATTTGTATTATTAAGTGGAAACTCAAACTCCACTCAGTTGTGAATACTGTGCATAATTCCACAGGATAAGCAGCTGGGTGTGTGCTAAAAGTCTGCTTCTTCATAAAAAAATAGCTCCCCCTTTCCTACTAATGCAACTGTAAAATCACCATAGCATAACGCAATAAATCTCTGCCTGTAATTCCTGTTTGCACACAGAGTCATGTTTGCATATAAGTCTGAAAACGTAATTTCTTTGCCAATTTGAAACCACACTTACTACTCTTTTTTTGGCAAGTGATAAATACTTTTACAGTCTGACACATTTTAAATCCACTTTTCAGATTCTTAAAAAAGCACATGTCCAAACTGCTTTTTCAGACCAGCAACATGTGTAACCTGGGTGACTGACTACACTCCAGCAAGGGCAACCAGCCTTAGTGATGCTGAATGTATTTGCATTACTAAGTGCAACCTCAAACCCCACTCGGTTGTGAATACTGTGCATGATTCCACATGATAAGCAGCTGGCTGTGTGCTAAGAGTCTGCTTCTGCACAAAAAAATAGCTATCCCTTTCCTACTAATGCAACTGTAAAATCACCAGAGCATAACGCAATAAATCTCTGCCTGTAATTCCTGTTTGCACACAGAGTCATGTTTTCATATTAGTCTGAAAACGTAATTTCTTTGCCAATTTGAAACCACACTTACTACTCTTTTTTTGGCAAGTGATAAATACTTTTACAGTCTGACACATTTTAAATCCACTTTTCAGATTCTTAAAAAAGCACATGTCCAAACTGCTTTTTCAGACCAGCAACATGTGTAACCTGGGTGACTGACTACACTCCAGCAAGGGCAACCAGCCTTAGTGATGCTGAATGTATTTGCATTACTGACTGAAACCTCAAACCCCACTCGGTTGTGAATACTGTGCATGATTCCACAGGATAAGCAGCTGGCTGTGTGCTAAGAGTCTGCTTCTGCACACAAAAAATAGCTCCCCCTTTCCTACTAATGCAACTGTAAAATCACCAGAGCATAACGCAATAAATCTCTGCCTGTAATTCCTGTTTGCACACAGAGTCATGTTTTCATATTAGTCTGAAAACGTAATTTCTTTGAAACCACACTTACTACTCTTTTTTTGGCAAGTGATAAATACTTTTACAGTCTGACACATTTTAAATCCACTTTTCAGATTCTTAAAAAAGCACATGTCCAAACTGCTTTTTCAGACCAGCAACATGTGTAACCTTGGTGACTGACTACACTCCAGCAAGGGCAACCTGCCTTAGTGATGCTGAATGTATTTGCATTACTGACTGCAACCTCAAACCCAACTCGGTTGTGAATACTGTGCATGATACCACAGGATAAGCATCTGGCTGTGTGCTAAGAGTCTGCTTCTGCATAAAAAAATACCTCCCCCTTTCCATCTAATGCAAATGTAAAATCACCAGAGCAATACGCAATAAATCTCTGCCTGTAATTCCTATTTGCACACAGAGTCATGTTTTCTTATTAGTCACAAAACGAAATTTCTTTGCCAATTTGAAAGCACACTTACTACTCTTTTTTTTGGCAAGTGATAAGTACTTTTACAGTCTGACACATTATGAATCCACTTTTCAGATTCTTAAAAAAGCACATGTCCAAACTACTTTTTGAGACCAGCAACATGTGTAACCTGGGTGACTGACTACACTCCAGCAAGGGCAACCAGCCTTAGTGATGCTGAATGTATTTTCATTACTGACTGAAACCTCAAACCCCACTCGGTTGTGAATACTATGCATGATTCCACAGGATATGCAGCTGGCTGTGTGCTAAGAGTCTGCTTCTGCATAAAAAAATACCTCCCCCTTTCCATCTAATGCAAATGTAAAATCACCAGAGCAATACGCAATAAATCTCTGCCTGCAATTCCTATTTGCACTCAGAGTCATGTTTTCTTATTAGTCACAAAACAAAATTTCTTTGCCAATTTGAAAGCACACTTACTACTCTTTTTTTGGCAAGTGATAAGTACTTTTACAGTCTGACACATTATGAATCCACTTTTCAGATTCTTAAAAAAGCACATGTCCAAACTACTTTTTGAGACCAGCAACATGTGTAACCTGGGTGACTGACTACACTCCAGCAAGGGCAACCAGCCTTAGTGATGCTGAATGTATTTTCATTACTGACTGAAACCTCAAACCCCACTCGGTTGTGAATACTATGCATGATTCCACAGGATATGCAGCTGGCTGTGTGCTAAGAGTCTGCTTCTGCAGAAAAAAATACCTCCCCCTTTCCATCTAATGCAAATGTAAAATCACCAGAGCAATACCAAACAGCTTTCTGAGACCAACAACATGTGTAGCCTGGGTGACTGACTACACTCCAGCAAGGGCAACCAGCCTTACTGATGCTGAATGTATTTGCATTACTGAGTGCAACCTCAAACCCTTAAAGTATTCCTTATTTATACCAGTACACCTTAATTTATCGTGAAAACATAGTCCATATTATTTTACATGTTCCTAACATTTAAATTTCTCCCAAAACAGAAAATGATAAACACAACTTCAACAAAAGGAATTCCAATTCTATTATTCATTTCTTAATTTACCATATACATCCCCTCTCAAACTCTAAACTCACCTTTAAAATTAGTTAGTTGTGAAAGAAATGTGGCACTCAAACAGCAGATTATCAGAGCCAGGATCTCTGTTCTGTACACCTCTCTCCTCTCAGCAGAACCAGATAATGGCAAAGTTTCCCTCTCTTTTTCCACACATATACATGTAAGTTTCAAATCTCAGTGCTTCCCCCTTTTTTTCAAATGTAATCACACATTTCTATTGGTTGAAAACCAACCCTTTTCCAAAAGTACCCTTCCCCCAACTTGACTTCTGCCTAGTACCCTTCCCCCAACTTGACTTCTGCCTGCTACCATAGCAACAGCTCATGAAACACTGCTGTGCAGAGTTAGGTCAGAAGTTCACCAAACAATGTTTCATTTCCAAAGAGCAGGAGTGCTTGACTTATCAAACCTAACAGCAAATCCATAGTACTGTTCTTTGGTAACACATTTTTCTGTACCAATACAAAACATGCTACTATAAATTTACACATACAGCCTAGTTTTTATTGTAGAATGGTATGAAACAGCCAATCAGTTTATTTAAAAAAAAAAAAAATATGTATGCCTCCATTTCCAAACTGTCTTTCATTTCTTTTTACCATTCTACTGAATTACACCTCCTGAGTGCATCCAGTTCTCCTTTGAAGATGTTCACAGTGTGGATTGTAGGGCACAGCTATGTCTTCTGGAGTGAAAAGTATGCAGAGAAAACAGGTATGGTGAGAGACCTTGCTTTGCCAAATGTAGACATTAAATGGATTGGTCAGAGAGGGTTAAAGTGGCACCAATTGATGTCATTGGTGAAATCCTTCATGCAAATCCAACACCCTGACCTCATAATAGTGCACTGTGGTGGCAATGACCTAGGCATTTTGACTGGGGTAGGTCTGGAAATGCTTATGAAGGAGACCTTTGCACAACTGTTTTCACTTTTCCCTAAAACTGCCTTTGTGTTTTCTAACATATGCCAAAGGCAAAAATGGAACTGGTCCAATCATTTCTGTCCACAGATTGACAAAGCAAGAAAGCACGTCAACAAATCTGTTTCTGCTTTTCTCCGAGACTATGGTATGGGTTCCATTTACCACAACAACTTGCGTTACGACATGCAAGACATTTATAGAGGTGATGGTGTGCACTTCAATGATGAAGGGAACAGAGTCTTCCTCTTGAACCTTAGACTCTGCATCGGTACTTACTTGTAGGTACCACTAAAAAATCACTTCATAAACACAACGGCTCTTTTTAGAGCCCCCTAATATCTAAACACTTAAATCTGCATTTCATTTCTTTTTTTATTTTTTTTTTCTACCGTACGCGTACGGTGAGCTTACCGTACGCGTACCCCGCGATTTTTTTAAAAATAAATAAATGTTTTTTTTGTACTTTTCTGTCCTTCTTTGACCCCCTTTCAAATGTTAGGGGGTCTGTAACTCTCTTCCTTGCCCCCTTTTCAAGTTATCTCCCTTTTTTTTTCTGACTGAAACACACGAAATGGCGGCCGCCGCTTCCTGGTTTTCGACCGATTCGAATGTTTACTAAGATCTAACAGCCAATCAGAATCGCGCTCGCGCACGTCACCGTACGCGTACGGTAAGCGCACCGTAAGCGCACCGTAAGCTGGCTCAGATATATATATTGATTTAAATGCTATTTTCTCAGAATCTACTGAACAGATTTACACCAGACCTACAAAAGGCACTTCCTTGACCTGAGGACTACCTCTCTGCCAAATTTCATTAAATTCTGTTCAGCCGTTCGGGCTGTAGCTCTGTCTAAAGGTCCTATGGAAAAACGCATGGGAAAAACGCGTTTTGGGACCCCCCTTTTATCTCAGCCCCCGCTTGACGAATCCCCCCGATACTTTCAGGGTAGGAGCGGAGCTCAACGCCCCACCTATTTTGAAAATTTCGCGAGGATTCGTCGACCGGCGCCAAAGTTATTCAAAATAGAATGTTGCGGATTTCCTATGGTAAGAGGGTCCTAACTATAACTACCTACTGACGACCGCCAGTAGGTAATATATATATATATATATATATATATATATATATATATATATATACACACACACACACACCCGTACCTCCACATGCACAAACTACATACACAGGCATGCTGTGAATAAATGCACGCCACACATACCAACACCTGTACACATCGAACCTATTCACCCCAGAAGTACACACCAAATAGAAATAAACATAAACACCATCAAATTACACCCAGAACATCACAAATAAACAGACTCAGTAGCCCCAAACAGAAGGCATCAACAGATTCCTATACCTTCTACGAAACAAATACAAACATATTCTTTTGAAACCTTTACACACCAAACACCAAACACGGAACAACAAACTATGCGTAAGTGTATATAGAACACACTGCTCTCCCTTTCACTATTTGCATGCCACATTTAAAGCACAATACCAAATCATGCTCACGAGATACACAATGCACACACACCCAAGACAACATATGTCTCATCACACATGTGGAAATGATCACAGCCATATCAACGCCTTAGAACACCACATATGCACCACTCAGATACTAGTGTGTTTACTGCAAGAAAAAGTGAGAGAAGATAGACAAGCTTCTCAACAAAAAAGAGAAGATAACAGAACAAGCTGACTGCAAAAGTCTAATTAAATGTCTGCGGATTCTTTATTCAACATGTGCCTGTCAAGGCCAGCGTAATTTTGTGGAGCAGCGGCAGCGAGGAATCAAGCATCTCAGGCTGTGGCTGCCAACGAAATGAAATCTCTTTTCATCTTCACTCTCAAAGAGAAAACTGATTCAGAGGAAGTCCAAGGAGCTATTTTGAGGCACGTCAGAAACATCCATGCCTTGAGTTCGATGGATCATAACCAGCCAGTGCTAGAATCTTACCAAAGAAGATATTGGTCATGAGCACATTCTCTACCACAATGGACTTTGATTACGTTGTGCAGATGGACAGATGAAAAAGAGGGAAACGTTGTAGAGATTCTCTTTGGCTGTGATGCGGTGTAGTTAACAATCACTGGCATGGCCAATAGGTCTCAACTATTAGCTTTACCAATGTCTTTTAGTCATGTTGTAGAGCAGCATGTCTCCTGTGCAGCACAGCTAAAAGTTGTTTTTAAAAAGAGCTGTAAATGTTCTTAAAAGAAGGCACATCATAATGCAGGAAGATAAAAAAAATGTGCTATGACATGGCCAGCAATGGCCAAGTCATAGCGCTTTTATTCCCTTTTGCAGCAACACAGAAAAAGGGTGGGTGTGGGTGGGAGGGAAGAGGCAACATGGACAACAGAAGGGTCAGAGGTAAGAGACAATATGGACACCAGGGAAGACGGCTGTGGGAGGGAAGAGGCAACACTGACAAAGGGTAGGTGGGTGGTGAGAGGGAAGATGCAGCACGAACCACAGGACAACTGGAAGGTGGAGGTTGACGGGAAGTAGCAATACAGACATTGGGGGGTTTGATGCAGGAGGTTATGAGCAACACGGATAACTGGGGGTGGGAGGGAAGAAGCAACACGATGGGAAGAATTCATAAAAAAGAAAGAAGCCCCACAACTGGAAGAAGAAAAAAGAAAAATAGTACCTTAATTACAGCGGTGCAATGACTCTAATTAAGATGAAGCAATCAGTATTTGGTTTATGCTCCAGGCAAAAGTAGAGGAAGTGAAGCCAGCACACTCTGCCTAATTAGAATATAGCAAATGATAGTGACGATGAAGCCCACAAATGTTAAGTAGTGAGTGGGCCCCAACCCCATTGCAGAAAACAATATCTATTGCAAGCACATGTGCTGTCACAGGTAATTCCTTACAGAGGGACGATACAAAAAACCAAGGTGATATGAGTTAAAATCCTCTTACAAGGATCTCATGTTAACAATAAGACACCAACTTTGACTTTCTTTCGAACGTTTGTCTAGGGGAAAGGTACAGTAAGGCCCAGATTTACACAACTGTCACACATTGCAGAATGAGACCCAAAGTTTCCTGCTCTGCATTGCTTGAGAGGGAGAGAGCAGGAAAGTGCAATATCACCTCACCGTTGCACCATAGTGCTAATGTGTCTGCGTGAGTCTACCATAGGCTTTGTACTGTAAGGGTGCCCTTGCAGTACAAAACATTATGCTAAGACTAACTCTTTTTCTTCTTCGGCTATGTGCTGTTCAATGCAGCACACATGCAAAGTGGGTAAGGTTAGGCAAAATAAAAGTATTTCTCCTTTTTTAATGCCTGCTTCTAAGTGGTGTTATGCTTTTGGTACAAATAAACACTCTACTCTTGTCAGTAGATAGGGTTACCATTGAAAAAAATGGGGAATTCCCACTTACCACCTATAGAATTGCCTCTAGAGGCAGAGTAAGAAAAAGCAGCACTTTGCACGCCTATATGTTACTTTGAGGGAACTGTCCAGCACAAAACAAGTTTTGACTGGAAGCTAAATTAAAAAAAAAAAACATTTAGCGCAACACAGGATTGTATCACTTTTGTGACTCAACCCCATTGGAAAATGTTTGTAAATCTGTGCGTATGTGTCAACATTATGAACAGATTACTCAGAGAGCACATGGAAGATGGTACAACATTTATTGGAATTTATACTTTTTATACAAAAGTCTAAATTTTCAATAGGTACTGTGCCTGATCTGCAGGTGGAAAATATCTGTTGACCTACAATTGTGTGAAAAATGTATCTAAAGTAGACGAGTGTTGGTAAAGTTCTTGTGTGTCCCAGAGAGCAGAGCACTGACACCTTATCAAGTGAACTTTGACCTAGAAATAGGTGTGGTGAGGGCCTGACTTCAGGGTCCTAAGGTAACCACGATGGGAGGGATTTTACCAGCTGTAGAGTTAGAAAGTAGGCTAAGTATAATCAAATTGAAGCAACAACTTCAATGAAAGAAATATACTGAGAATTATAAATCAATACCTCAGTTGGTGAGAAGTTAAAAGTCAAATTAGTGCTGACATCAGTGGGAAACGGGCATAGAAGTTCGAAATATGGGAGGCGTGGCCTGGGACGCATGGAGGCAGTGGTGTTACTGCTGAGCTCTGGTGCTCGTGGTCCAATTTGGATCATTTCTCCTGTTTGCCCTGGGCTCCCTAATGGAGGAGAGTGGCCCTGGCTGGGGGGAACCTGCTGGCGGCTCAGATCGGGTGAATCCGGCCTGGAGGAAGGTGCGGTGACCTCCAAAAGGTAGAAGCACTGAGTAGACATGGCTGAGGCAAGTTGGCGCAGGTGGACAGAGAGGGTCCGGTGTCGGGGTGGTGAAGTGAGTTGTGAGGGATCCAGTGACACTACCGACCACATGAGGTTGATTTGGCACCTTTAGCCTCCTGCCTTGTTTGCCCTGATGCCCCCACATCACCCCATAGGTACTGTACAGGCTGCAGACTGGCCTCCAGCTGTCTCCAGGGGATACCAGCCAGCATCACAAGCTGGGAAGGAATGGGCAGGAGTAAGAGGCCCTGTAACACAGTGTGACACTCAAGGGGGGCCAAAGGGGTGCCCACCCCGTGAATGAGCTGTTGGCTCAAAGGAGACCTCCTAAGCATTCAGGGTACAGCCTGAGGCTGTCCTCGAAGGGCCTGCCGTGCGCTCACCCCATGGGGGTAGACTTGCATCAATGTTTGGGCTGAAGGGTGTGGCGCATAGACAGCAGCAGTGGAAGCCTCACCAGGAGGGTCAACAGAGGGGGGGACAATAGGATGAACATGCCCAGGACACTGCGGTTGGGGGAGTGACATGGTGTCCCTGAGGCGACCCGAGAGCTCCAGGCCCAGAGAGCAACGGACTGAGAGTGGCTGGGTTCCCCTTCTCTCCCCTCTTTCCCCATCGCTCTTGGTGGGCAGTGGACTAAAGAAACATGTTTGGGTGCCAGTGAGGCAGCTATGGTGCTTGATGTAACAATGCGTACCATTACAACGCGGTATGTTACATCGCGGTTTTAACAACGCAAGTCGTTACATCGACTTGCGTTGGAGGGCGCTGGACATAGGAATAGTGTGAATTACTATTCCAACTCCAGTCTACGTACAGTAGGGAAGGTGTTGGAATAGTAATTCACACTATTCCTTAGCCTACAGCGCCCTCCAGTGCAAGTCGGTGTAACGACTTGCGTTGTTAAAACCACGATGTAACCATACCGCTTTGTAATGGTTGCGTGGTAAAGGATGTTTCCCGCTTAATCAGCTAGCTCAGCTGCTGAAAGTGGAGGACACGTTGCGTACCACAATGGCACCTGTCCCATACCCATCGCTAATAGTGGATCAAGGGTTGGAATCACATACAGCAACTATCCTTGCAGCCATGAAAGACACTAAAGTAACCGTTGCCCATGATGTGAAGTTACTCAGGAAAGACCACAGGAAACTCGTGGACATGGTAGAAGACACTGAATCTAAACCTAGCCCAAACCCACCCTACGGTACTGGAGCATGAAACCCACATTAAACAGCTGAAAAAAAACAGGTTGCTGTGAGGGGGGAGTTTAATGATGGGGAAAGATACCTCCACCATAATAATGTCAGAGTGGTGGTACTACCTGAAAGAGCAGGCCCATCGATTAAACTGTTCCTTGAGAATTGGCTTGCTCCAGAGGTCCTGGAGGGGAATCCCTCTAAATGATTCTTGTTGGAATAGGCTCATAGGGTTCTTGACGAGCCACTAATCCTGGGGTCCCTGCCAAGGTCTGTGATGGCAAGACTACTTAACTTTTGCGACAGGGACACAATAATGCAAAGGGCGACGGCACATGGGCCATGCCAGGTAGAGGGAGCAGCTCTCAATATCTACCCAGACTACACTGCACTCGTGCAGCAACAACAGGAAATGTTCATGATGGTCAAAAGGCACCTCAAGAGCCTGGACATAAAATACACTCGTTTTTTAACCGCCAGCCTGCGAATTACTCTGACGGTGAAATGTAAGTGGCTGGAGAAGCAGGGGTACTCGGCACTTACAAATGTGCAGGGAGCACAGTCAGCATTGAGTGGCAGGAACACAAGGGGCGCTGCAAACTTCGGAAGTGGACACACCTAGAGCCATCCAGGGACAAAGCTGAACTTGAATGCACAAACGTTGTGGCAGTGCGACATAGACAATGGAACCAGGGTGCTGGTGCCAGGTGGGATGTTCTGCGGGGCAGCACGGAAGACTCTGGCAAGGAGTATTCAGGCCTCAAGATTGGAGAGGGTACACCTCCCCTGGTGGTGACACCAATGACCTTGGGGGAAATTATTTGAGATTCTATTGGGCTCTTGATGGCTGCTAGGTTTGTGGCAGTTAGATCTCCTTTTCTGCACTCCTTTGGCTAGGAGGATACAAATTGAGTGGACCGAGCCGCGATGGATTAATCCCATTTCTCATGGACCTCACCTTATCAGTCCTGTGTCCAATGGCTTTGTTGGTGGTGAACATGTTTTGTACTTCTGGGGTGAGCGGCCTACCATGAACAGGGAGGCAGCCAGTTTTAAGACCGCGGCAGGGGTTTGGAGGGTAGGGTGGGAGTTGGGACACAGTTCAACAGTTTGATATGTTATTAGTTTTGTGGGAACATCATTGGGGTCACCGGGCTCGAACGTGGGAGGCACTAGGAGGCTGAAAAAGTATGCACCAATGGGGATGGGTGTGCACACTCTTAGATTCCTGGCTCAGAATATTAATGGCTTGGGCCACCAAATTTAACGAGGGTTGGTGGCAAAGGGGCTTGAAAGGTATTTGACAGATGTGGTATTTTTACAGGAGACACACATGAGGGGGAATCACGCACCAGAATTAGGACGGTGTAAATATATGGTGGTCACTCACAGGATTAACTAGAGGCTCCAGAGGGACGGCTATCTTGGTGAAAAAGTCCCTATCGGTCCAGGAGGCGAATGTAGGGACAGATGCTTTGAGACTGTATACAGTGGTCCTGGGGGATTTGGAGGGTGAAACACTGGCATTTATTAATGTGTACATCTCTCCTGGGCTGCAAATTAAATTGTTCCGTAACCTGGGATGCATTCTAGCAGACATCCCACAGGTGACTTCCTTCCTGGGGGATGACTTTAATACCCTCAACTGGACCAAACGTACACCAGGTAGGTACAGCAATCCCAAGTAGGGAAGCTAGACGGTTTTGTCCAGGCACTGGGTCTGGCAGATAATTGGAGCTCACTACATGGTCAGAGCATGGTTATACTTATTATTAGGGGATCCATAACACGCAATTCCTAATAGACTATTTTTTTCACCCCAGACCTTTTCTTCACAGATTTACAGATGCAGACTATAGGGCAAGGGGAATCTCTGATCACTCCGGATTGGATTTCACATTTGCCACGCCACACTCGAAGGGATCCAGCAAATGGCAGCATGGCGCCTCACAAACCCCTTGAATGTTTCATGGTTGACCAGGGTCACAGAATTATATTTTGCAGAAAATACTGATTCAGTGGACAACGCAACCACACTGTGGGAGGCCTATAAGGTTACTATAAGGAGGGAGATAAAAGAGAGGGGGCACTGGACTGCTTGGAGGCAGAAAGGGACCACCAACTCCTAGAAGACAGGCATGCCCACCCAACAGAAGCGCTTACCCAGAAGGTGGTCTGGAAAAGGGAGGAATATTGAGCCTTGGTAACCAATGAGGTTAAACAGTTATGCATAACCCAACAAATAAGGATATATGAGGCGGGAGACATGGCGTGAAAGCTTCTAGCACGGCTGGCATCTAGGGATGTGGTTAGTTCGCACATTAGTGAGATTATAAACCCCAAAGAAGAGAGGGTCCAAGGCAGCGAAGGAATATTGGAGGTAATGGTGAAGCATTTACAGGGTTTCTACTTGGGTAGGTTGCCTGTTCAGAGTTCAGATCTTCAGGACTTAGTAAGGGACTGCCCCTGTAGGACACTGGGACACCAGAAAGCATTAGAGTTGAAAGAAGACTTGACTGAGAGCAAGCTACGAACCGCGGTTTCATAGCTGCAGGCTGGTAAGGCCATGGGCCTAAATGGACTCCCAGTGAAGCTCATGAGGAAGCTGTCCACTTAAATTGCAACCCCGCAGCATAAGATCTATGAAAAGGCCCACCGGATCAGGGAACTCCCACATGATTTGAGGATGACAACAATGATACCTATCCTTAAAGCAGGGAAGCCGCCAGATAAATGAAACTCCAATAGGCCTATTCCCCTCCCTAATGCAGACATCAAAATTCTGGCCAAGGCTTTAGCCAACAGGTGGGGGGGGCATTCTATTGGACCTGGCCTACCCAGACCAGAATGGGTTTATGCCTCATAGATCTCCCAGACTAGGGCCCTATTTAGATCTAGGTGGATGGGTTCCTCAGTCACAATGGTGACGAATATCCCATCCGCTGAGATATAAATCCTATTATATCCTATGGGATTTATATTTCGGTGGATGGGATATCCATCACCTTTGTGACGAGTAACCCGTCCACCAAGATTTAAATTAGGCCCTTTATCTTCGGTGGCTCCATAATAATATTGCAGCTTTAAGGGCAGTTGGGGTGCCGTTGGTAGTGGTCTCCCTTGAAGCTCATAAGGCCTTCGACTCAATGTAGTGGCCCTTCCTGTTTGCCAGCCTGGAGAAGACGGGCTTCAGGCTGAAATGTATGGCCTGGTTCCGCCTACTCTATTCAAATCCTAGGGTGAAGTTCAAGGTAAATGGGGGTCCTCTCCTTTGACTTACGAGTTCGACAGGAAGGAGGCAGGACTGTCCTCTGTCACTGATGCTGTTTGCATTAACAATGGAACAGCTCACCGAATGTCTATGAATTGATGCCCAAATAGACAATTGAAGGTAGTATCTTTAATGGAAAGATGCGCATCTTGCTCTATGCGGATGCCATTCTGTTGTACTTAGCAAACCATGACCAGAACCTAGGTGAAATATTTGCAATTTATGGGAGGTACACCGGGCTGAATATTAATTAAATGTGAAAAGTCCTTGATCTTTCCCATGGGTACATGTAGGGTACAGTTGATGATCGAGCAATGGCATTTCAAACATCTGGGATTGTGTGTTTCCAGTGGTGGGGTCTCCCACAATAAGGATAATCTAGTACAGCTACTCTGGAGATTGGAGACGGATCTTAAACACGGGGGCATTGCTGCTCTCCTTGACTGGTAGAGTGGCATTGTATAAAATATATATAAACTGTGTACTGAAGTGCACGACTTATAGTAAATTGAAGATGGTACATACATTTTAAATTTAAGTTAGAACTGATGCTGCTTAAATTATAAATTTAAGTTGTAACTATTAATTTAGAATTTCTAATGTTTGTATAGTGTCAGGATTGGTACTGATTGGGTTAGAGTCCCTCAGTTGAGGCTACAACCCAGTAGTCGGGTTAGGCTTGGGCTTGGGAGGCGTAGAAGCGTTTCAGTAAGATCGCTCTCCGCTATCCTTCGTACTTTGATGGTCTAGGTTAATTCTCCCCGTCCCTCCCAAGATGGCCGCTGGTAGGTCCTTCAGTTTCCCTAAAGATTCACTCAGGTAGTGTTGCAGTGTCTAGGAGTTGATGTTGCGCGCGCGCGTTTTGAACGCGGCGCACTTCAACCGTCAAATCCTGTCGAGTGGCGGTGTTCGCTCGAGCTCCGTCTCTTCAGGAATTTTCCCAGTCAGAGTTAGCTTCTTCGTAGACATATTTGGTTGCACTACGGTGCGGCATTCTTTAGTCCCTTCAGTGGGGAATATTCTGTATCTCTCCCAGGCTTCCTGTGTGGTGGTGCCAGAGCAGCCCCAGAGAGACTTTCGTCTTTTCCTTTCCCAGTTCATTGTGCTGAGAAAAGTTGACTGGCAGCCCCTACACCTTTTGACAAGTACTTCGTCTTCACAGAAGAAGAGTCGCATGAGAGGCAAGTTGCCAAGGACATTCCAAGAAGTAAGTGTTGCCTTAATTTGCATTTTTTCGCATCGTCTTCAACTCAACGGAAGCATTCAGTGACTTGAGTAGTTTAAAGGAGACAAGTCAGTCAGTCTTCTAGTCATGAGAGTCCAGTATATGGAGTCGTCAGTCAGCAGCAGTTTAGCAGCAAAGGTCAGCTTATAGTGATTAAGAAGAGACAGTGAGCGGAGTGAGTAGAAAAGGATTTCCCAGCTTGTGACAACTCGGATACAATATTCTATATATATATATATATATATATATAAATATTAAGAACTTTCCAATCAGCATCCATCTGCGGAGTCCTGGAAAGAAAGAAGAACTGAACCAGAACATAAAAGAACATTTACACACTTTGGAATTTGATGGTATCCCCCTATGTGGGTAGACAGGTAATGGCAGTCCTGTAGAGCTAGGGTGGGGGCCTAGGCAAAATTGATATTACATGTATTTCTTCATTGTAGGAGTAGAAGCACGCTAACAGTACAGCTCCTCTTCCACTAAGAAAAGCACCTAGCAGAATGAGAACAGAGAGCAGCTACACACTGTGTCAGGACAGGTAATTGTGGGGACCTTAGTCGGTTAAGTACAGTAGAGTTAGGTTTTGGTAAGGCTGTTATTGAGTAACTCTCTTTACAGGAGTCTTACGGAAGGTGCTCCGAGACCAGTCCAGAAGAAGACGCAGTGCAGTCTCTCTTGTCTGTCCAATTCCCCTTTCCCCCTCCCTGCTGCTCGTGAGCCTTGAGCTCGCGGCAGTGGAGTAGGGGAGTGGAGATCAAGCATCTGTTCCCGTGGAAGCCAGACTTCAGTACAAGGTACTTGACAGATTGAAGTGCCGCAAACTGAATTCCACCTGAGCACGATGGCTGAGGGAATTGACGTGAAGGCTCTAGCCACAGTATTAGATAGCATACAAAAGCAGTTAAGCGATACCATGGAAGAGAATAAGTCCTTGAGAGAGGAGGTTAGGAAGTCAGCCTTAGATGCACGTCATTTGCGTCAACAGTTTGAAGAATTCTCCGGGGGGTCCCGTCCAACTGTCCAGGAAGATAAACTCCCCTCTTTTGCCCCTGCCCCCTCAGCGGCCGAACTCACGACGCAGGTTATCCACGCAATCTCCCCAACAATTCCATTGGCAGCTCCTGAAAGGTATAGTGGGGACCCAAACAAGGCCCAGATTTTCCTCACGCAATGTTCATTACACTTTCTCTGTAGGCCCATCATTTTTAAGGAAGACCAGTCTAAGGTGGCGTTCATGCTGTCGTACCTGAGTGGAGATGCCGCCGCCTGGTCCATGCCGTTGGTGAACAACAATGACCCCATCTTATATGAGTTTGAAGGATTCAAAAGAGAATTTCTACGGATTTTTGATAGACGGTCCATCTCTCAATCCACGGACAATGAGTTATTAGACCTTAAGCAGGGAAGCCGTGAGTTAGTGGCATATTTGGCCCAATTTAACAAACTAATAGTGGAGACAAATTGGCCAGAAGCAAAACGAGCCGCAATTTTTTATCGTGGTCTCAAAGATGAGCTCAAGGATGGTTTATCACAGATTCCAAAACGTCCCACGGAGGTTTCCGAGTTAATTGACCTGGTTCTTCAGATTGATCAGCGTCAAAGTGAGAGGAAGAACGAGAGGCGAAAAGAGACTAGGTATATACCTCCCCGTTTTGACAGAATGAAAGCAGAAGGATCCAAGCCCAAGGAAACTGCATCTGAAGACGAGCCAATGCAGATTGGTTCCGTGAGAGGACCCTTGTCAAAGGAAGAAAGAGAGAAGAGACGCTTGGGCAAGTTATGTATGTACTGTGGAAACTCGGGTCACTTTGTGAAGGAGTGCCCAAGGAAACCTAAGAACAATTCGTGGGTAAAAGATCGGCTCCACCAGTAGAAGGGGTTGCCCTGGTGGAAGCGAAGGAACAGACAACCCCCGATCTGAAATTGGTGGCAAACACCTTGCAATCTGCGGCCCCACATTTAATTTTATCTGTTCGAATAAGATTTGGAGGGCGGATCAAGGAAGGAATTTCCGTCATGATCGATTCAGGGGCCACAGGTAATTTTTGTGACATTGGATTTGCAAAGGCTCTGGGAATCACCTTCTTGAGGAAGGAACGTCCGGAACCGGTACGTGCGGTGGACGGAACAAGTTTGTGTTCTGGACCAATAGTCTATGACTCCGAGGAGATCGAGTTGTACGGACCAGGTCACCATTTTAGTTCCTTGCAATTCAGTTTGATCGATGCTCCACAATTTCAATTCATCTTGGGTCTGCCGTGGCTCACGGAGCATAATCCTCAGATAGACTGGGCCCGACGATCTATCCGCATGAACTCGGACTATTGTCTACGACATTGTTTTCACTCAAATCCAGAACTGACAGTAGTCTCACAGGCCCAACAGTTAGCAAGTGTTTCAAGAACCATCTGTGTGGTGGATACTCAAGAAATTCCAACTGAGTATGAAGATCTTGCCTCGGTGTTTGATGAAAAAGAAGCGGAACGTTTACCCCCCCATCGTGAGTACGACTGTCGAATTGAGCTGGAGCCGGGAGCCTCTTTGCCCTGTAGCCGAATTTATGCGCTATCGGAAGCAGAAAATGTCCATCTCAAGGAATATCTGAGTAGATATTTGGCCAATGGCTTCATCCGCCCTTCACAGTCTCCGGTTTCCTCTCCACTCTTCTTCATTCCTAAGAAGGATGGCCAGCTGAGAACTTGCATAGACTATCGCGCCCTCAATCTGGTGACCAAGAAGAATCGTTATCCCCTGCCTCTGATTTCTGAGCTCTTGGATCAAGTTAAGGGAGCGAAGGTATATACAAAATTGGATTTAAGGGGCGCCTATCATTTGGTGCGCATGGCAGAAGGAGAAGAATGGAAGACGGCCTTTCGTACTCGTTTTGGATTGTACGAATATCAAGTCATGCCATTTGGTTTATGCAACGCTCCCGCAGCTTTCCAGCACTTTGTCAATGATGTTCTGCGAGAATTTTTGGACCGATGCGCTGTTGTTTACATTGACGACATCCTCATCTTCTCGGCCAGTTTTGAAGAACACATTCTGCACGTCAGATCCATCCTGATGAAGTTGCTTGAGAACCAGCTTTTTGTTAAATTGGAGAAGTGTGTGTTCCATTCCACACAAGTTGAGTTTTTGGGGTTTGTTTTGTCTCCAAATGGTGTCTCCATGGATGAATCAAAGGTCAGAGCCATCAAGGAGTGGCCCTCTCCGAGTTCTGTGAAAGAAGTTCAGAGTTTTCTCGGATTCGCCAATTTTTATAGGCGCTTCATAAATAACTTCTCAGAGCGAGTTTGTCCTCTCACAAGACTCCTAAAAAAGAAGACCAAGTTTGAGTGGAATGCGGAAACCGAAGCAGCCTTTAGGGAACTCAAGAGAATTTTTGTATCTTCCCCGGTGCTGCTCCATCCGGATCCTGGAGAACCATTTTTTGTGGAAGCAGATGCCTCCAATTTGGCCATTGGAGGAATTTTGTCTCAGCGCCATAAGCAGATGGGCCAGTTACATCCAGTGGCTTTTCGTTCGCGGAAATTGACGGCTGCAGAAATCAATTATCCTATAGCGGATAAGGAACTGTTGGCAGTCAAGGATGCGTTCTCGGAATGGAGACACTATTTATTGGGGGCCAGGCACGTGGTGACCGTTTTCACGGACCATCGGAATCTCCAGTTTTTGAAATCCGCCCGTACCCTTACCCCACGTCAATTGAGATGGTCTCTATTTTTTGCAGATTATGACTTTGTCTTAACTTACAAACCTGGATCAGCCAATGGTAAGGCGGATGCCTTATCCCGTTTGAATGTGAGCGAAGAGATCAAGACAGTAGAGAAAGGAGTTATCATTCCAGCTGATCGAATAATCGGAACCCTCACCTACACAGATATAGAAGAGAAACTACAAGATCCTTTGTCTCAAGAAGAAGTGAAGGATTGGACTGCTAAGGGGGAAAATTTTCAAGTTAAGGATGGAAGGCCCTATTATCTTGACAAATCGTTTGTGTCGAATCTGGATCTGCGAAGACAAATCATTGAACACTTCCATGATGAGCCCTTGGCAGGACATAAGGGGGTGAAGAAAACGATGGAGTTGATTCGACGAGAGTTCTGGTGGCCGGCAATGGAAGCTCAGGTGCGGCAGTATGTGGCCACTTGTGAGTTGTGTATCAAGGGAAAGACTCCAAGGAGGGCCCCACAGGGTCTTTTACAGCCATTGCCTCCAGCCCCATATCCCTGGCATTCCATCTCCATGGATTTTATCGTGGATCTTCCGTCCAGTGGGGGTCTTTCGGTCATTTGGGTGGTGGTGGACCTTTTCTCTAAAATGAGTCATTTCGTCCCTTTGAAGTCTCTTCCAAACGCCACACAGCTTTCCAAACTGTTCACACAACACATAGTCAGGGCGCATGGTATTCCCAAGACAGTCATTTCTGACAGGGGCCCCCAGTTTGTTTCTCGTTTTTGGAGATCTTTCTTGAAAAGGTTGGGGGTTGACTCCCGTCTGTCCACCAGCTTCCATCCAGAGACAGATGGACAGACGGAAAGAGTAAATCAGGAATTGGAGCAATACTTGCGCCTGTTTTTGATGGATCAGGAAGGAGAGTGGCCCGACTTGATTTGGGTGCCGAGTTTGCTTACAATAATGCCGAGCATGCTTCCACAGGTTACTCCCCTTTTTATTTGAATTCTGGCAGACATCCAAATACACTGATAGACAAAGAGATCAGTAATGTTCCAGCAGTGGAGATGGTGGTACAAGAACTACACGAGGCCTATCGATTAGCTTCCAGAAATTTGTCTAAGGCTAAGGTTTCTTATAAGAAGCAGGCAGACAAGAAGAGGCGGCCAAATCCAGTTTATGAGAAGGGTGATCAGGTTTGGGTTTCCACTCGAAACTTACGCCTAAGGGGGAACCGCAAGTTTCAGCCGAGGTTTGTGGGCCCTTTTCGGGTAGACCGAATGGTGAATCCAGTCAGTGTTAAGGTTTGTCTGCCACCTAGGTTAAAGATTCATCCAGTTTTCCATGTCTCCCTGCTTCAGCGTAGTCCAGAGGGAGTTAGAGTCAGGAAGTCTCCTTCATCAGTTTGGGTGCAGGGAAGTGAGGAATTTGAGGTCAAGAGAATTCTGGACTCTAGACTACAAAGAGGGAAGATATTCTATTTAGTTGACTGGAAGGGTTATGGACCAGAAGAGCGTTCTTGGGAGCCACGATCCAATATCCATGCTTCACGTTTGCTCCGAGAGTTTCATCAAACTCACCCCACTAAGCCCAAGGAGGAGAGGAGGGGGGTTTTGGTGGGGGGTACTGTCAGGATTGGTACTGATTGGGTTAGAGTCCCTCAGTTGAGGCTACAACCCAGTAGTCGGGTTAGGCTTGGGCTTGGGAGGCGTAGAAGCGTTTCAGTAAGATCGCTCTCCGCTATCCTTCGTACTTTGATGGTCTAGGTTAATTCTCCCCGTCCCTCCCAAGATGGCCGCTGGTAGGTCCTTCAGTTTCCCTAAAGATTCACTCAGGTAGTGTTGCAGTGTCTAGGAGTTGATGTTGCGCGCGCGCGTTTTGAACGCGGCGCACTTCAACCGTCAAATCCTGTCGAGTGGCGGTGTTCGCTCGAGCTCCGTCTCTTCAGGAATTTTCCCAGTCAGAGTTAGCTTCTTCGTAGACATATTTGGTTGCACTACGGTGCGGCATTCTTTAGTCCCTTCAGTGGGGAATATTCTGTATCTCTCCCAGGCTTCCTGTGTGGTGGTGCCAGAGCAGCCCCAGAGAGACTTTCGTCTTTTCCTTTCCCAGTTCATTGTGCTGAGAAAAGTTGACTGGCAGCCCCTACACCTTTTGACAAGTACTTCGTCTTCACAGAAGAAGAGTCGCATGAGAGGCAAGTTGCCAAGGACATTCCAAGAAGTAAGTGTTGCCTTAATTTGCATTTTTTCGCATCGTCTTAACTCAACGGAAGCATTCAGTGACTTGAGTAGTTTAAAGGAGACAAGTCAGTCAGTCTTCTAGTCATGAGAGTCCAGTATATGGAGTCGTCAGTCAGCAGCAGTTTAGCAGCAAAGGTCAGCTTATAGTGATTAAGAAGAGACAGTGAGCGGAGTGAGTAGAAAAGGATTTCCCAGCTTGTGACAACTCGGATACAATATTCTATATATATATATATATATAAATATTAAGAACTTTCCAATCAGCATCCATCTGCGGAGTCCTGGAAAGAAAGAAGAACTGAACCAGAACATAAAAGAACATTTACACACTTTGGAATTTGATGGTATCCCCCTATGTGGGTAGACAGGTAATGGCAGTCCTGTAGAGCTAGGGTGGGGGCCTAGGCAAAATTGATATTACATGTATTTCTTCATTGTAGGAGTAGAAGCACGCTAACAGTACAGCTCCTCTTCCACTAAGAAAAGCACCTAGCAGAATGAGAACAGAGAGCAGCTACACACTGTGTCAGGACAGGTAATTGTGGGGACCTTAGTCGGTTAAGTACAGTAGAGTTAGGTTTTGGTAAGGCTGTTATTGAGTAACTCTCTTTACAGGAGTCTTACGGAAGGTGCTCCGAGACCAGTCCAGAAGAAGACGCAGTGCAGTCTCTCTTGTCTGTCCAATTCCCCTTTCCCCCTCCCTGCTGCTCGTGAGCCTTGAGCTCGCGGCAGTGGAGTAGGGGAGTGGAGATCAAGCATCTGTTCCCGTGGAAGCCAGACTTCAGTACAAGGTACTTGACATATAGTTTAAGTATGGTTTGTAAAGAAAGAATAAATAAAGGTTCATAACTATAACTAATCCATAACCTTTGGGTTTTTTCCTTGAATTTAAGTAGTTTGGTTTTTCATAAAAATGGGATTCAAATTGTAGTGTTAAGTGTCATTTAATTGAGCATTAAGTGCAGTGTTGTGGAATATAGTGAAGGATAGTATTGTTCAGTCTAGTGTCTGAGAGTCTACTGTTGTAGATTGGAATAGAGTGGAGTAAAGTGGAGTGGCATTGCATATAGTGGAGTACAGTGTTATACAGTGGAGTAGCATGGTGTGTCATATAGTGGCGTGAAGTATAGTAGTGTGGAGTGGCATGTTGTACAGTGGAGTGGAGTGGCATGTCATACATAACAGTTGAGTGTCGCACTGTGGATTGTAGTAAACTGCATTGTAGTGGAGTTTTGTTGAGTATAGTGTCGTACAGTGGCATAGAGTGGTGAAGAATGTTGGTCAATTTAATGGCATAGAGTGGACTACAGTGCAGTAAAGTGTTGCACAAGTTAGTGTTGTGGAGTAGAGTGTCGGCCAGTAGAGTGGCAGAGAGTATCATAGAGGGTAGTGTCATACAGTTGAGTGTCTTAGAGTGGTGTGTGGTAGAGTAGAGAGTGGTATAGTGTCATATGGTGTAGGAGAGCGCTGTAGAGTTGAGTGCTGTGTCATATTGTGGAATAGCAGTTCATGGAGTGAAGTGGAGTGAAGTGGAGTAATAAAAGGTGATCATAGTAATTGAGTTTCGTGATCACAAATGTAAAACATTTTTGTTGTGAAGTAATGTCAGTATTGGCTTTTGTGTATGTTTCATATTGATCAGTGACCTAGCCTTGCTGATATTAAATTGGCCCAACCCCTTTTGTACTTGATTAACTTTTTTAAAGTGGCATTTTCAGAATTGAAACTTAAAATCCAACTTTACGATCAAAGAGGGTTTGAAATTACAATTCTTTAGACACTAAACTCGGCATTCCTACCTGCTCCCAGTTGGAAGCTACCACTTAATAAATATAATAAGGTAACCAATGTTATCCTATAGAAGAGGTAGGCCTTGCAGTGGTGAAAAATGGATTTTATGGTTTTTCATTATCAGGACATGTAAAAGTTAAAAGTACATGTGCCAAGTTTTAAATACACTGCACCCTGCCCAATGGGCTGTTTAGGGCCTGCCTTAGGGTTGACTTATTTGTATTAAAAAGGAAGATTTATGCCGAGAAAAAGGTTTTATTTTGCAAGATCGAAAAGACAGTTTAAAACTGCACACAAATGCTGCAATGGCAAGCCTGAGACATGTTTGAAAAGTCTACTTATGTGGGTGGCGCAATCAGTGCTGCAGGCCCACTAATAGAATTTAATTTACAGGATCTGGGTACATTCAGGGTCTTATAAGTAAATTAAGTGTGCCAATTTGGTGTAAGACAATTTTATCATGTTTAAATGAGTGAACACACTCACTTTAGCACTGACTAGCAGTCATAAGGTGCACAGAGTCCTATGGCCATCAAAAATTAGATCAGCAAAACTGAAGGATTAAGGCAAAAAGTTTGGGGGAAGACCACCCTAAGACTGACAGGTCTAACAATTCCTAGCAACAATTGATTGATATCAGTCAAGTTGGGTTTACAGTATTACAAATCAGTTTGTAATGCTTTGAACATTTTTTAGAATTTTAGGCAATTGTGTGTGATGTTCAAGAGATTAGATGGGGACCAGGGAACTTGAATGGTGATCCAGCTCCCTAATCCAGGTATGGGTACTCTTGTAAGGGAAGAAGGACATTTGGTTTGATATGTGAAAAGGGACCTGGCTTGTAACTGTCCTCCTCGTTAGATGAAGGGGTTTGTCCTTCAAGTCGGGAAACTATCTCACGCTCCCCCCCATCACTCTACAGTCATCCTTAGACTATCTCGAGTGATAGTTGGGCTGTGAGCTTGATCACTCCAATGCGGTGCTTCGGAATGGTGGGGTAGGAAATAAGATTGCATCAGAAGTAGCAAGTAGGGTGTTGCTGTGTCAGCTTCCCTTCTCTTATTCTAGCATGCCATGCTGACTCATGCCATGCTCTCTATGCTTACCATGCTAGCTGTGCTCAATTGAAAGGTGCTTGCAGGTGTTCCTCCTGTGGGCCGATTGACTGGTCCTGCTCTGTTCTCAGGTGTTCCGTGAAATGCATCTCTGTAATCTCTTGCTGCTATGGGGAGGCTTAAAACATCTAATTGGTCATCCTCTTTTCTTCTACTATATCTGGGGTTTGCCTAGAAATGTGACAAAACAAATAAGGACCACGTGGCACAGGAGTGATACAAGCCAAAACACTGCCCCTCAGATGACTAATTTGATGTCTCAGTTTCTCATGGGCGTCTTTGAATCCCCACTTCATACCAATTTAAAAGATTACCCATCACTCTGCTGCACTGGGTAATCTTTGAAATTGGTAAGAAGAAGCCATAAAGAAAAAAAATACTCTGCACTGACTTTATATTTGGGATGCTTTCACAATTTCTTGAGGTTATTTAAATGTTCAATGTCATAAGTGCTTTCTTCCGGAAAATACTTATTGTCTTCACATCTAATGTATTTTTCCCATTCTTCTATATACCTAGATGTTTTTTTTCATTAGCGGTGCGTCATATGCTTACTTTTTTTTTGGAGCCTTTTACGTTTTCAATTTGCGTGCCCTCATTTTCCTTTCTGCCCCATCATTTAAAATCAGGCAAATGTTTAGGTATATGTATGCCTTGGGCTGCAAGTCATCCCAGGGAGGGTTTGTGGTGGGAGGGTGAGACGGGAGAGGGTGGTTTTAACATCCCTTCCTGTCTTTTTTGTGTGGAGGGAAGTAGAAAGGTTTGTCGATGCTTGTCCACTAACCTTCTTGCATTCAGAGACCTCCAGTTACAACCTGTTGGGGTTAGCAGCAACTCTGGGTGGTTAGATCAGTGCACCACTTTTATTCACACATTATCCTGGCCAGGCCATCTGTGCTAGTGTTTCTGGTCTTATTTCACACGCTACACCCCTGATACTATTGATTTCTCAAACACACCCTTAACTCCTAGATTTCCACTACTCCCTGTACCTACTTAAACTGATTTATCTCGTCATCAACTACCCATACAATAATTCTTCAGTTGCAAACAAACACAATGGCCTTACTTAGTTGATCAGGAGCCAAAATATAAGTGGTCCTCTTTAGCAAATCAGATAGCTAAAATAGCGGCCCCCATTTGTAAATCTGGGCAGTTTTGAACGTATGAAGACACATTGCATAGGTGTTATGCACTGTATGGGAGACTGCATGCAGTTGTGCTTGCTGCAGGCAATGTTTGTGGAAATCAACAATAAAAACTGTCCCACCAAAGCATAAA
The DNA here is from genome assembly GCF_964204655.1 of Triturus cristatus. NCBI lineage: Eukaryota > Metazoa > Chordata > Amphibia > Caudata > Salamandridae > Triturus > Triturus cristatus. The sequence goes on along the minus strand of NC_140583.1, from coordinate 1,025,755,850 downwards.
ACAGAAAACAAACATCCCACATACAGAACTGTCAGACCAACCCTTTAGGCACTGACTGCCCTATACGCGGGAGCAAACCTGAACACAATTAGAATGTACTTTTCATAAATTTGAAAGCATGCTGACACTGTCTGACTATAGGCCAGTCAAATGCTAATGGCTGTTCTCCACAAAAGCTGCCCACAGTATCATTTTCCATCTTATCTTTGGTACCAGGGTCTTTCTTGTGGAGTCGGATCTGGCCTGTTTGAAACACACTTTATTGGGATTTTCATGTGGGGGTACATCATAATACACATCACATTGAGCATTTTAGTTATTCAGAGAGCACAGGATACAATTCAGGCATTGTGCGCCATCTGTGCCAATTGTGGTGTTGTCTACGAAGCATACCAATAATGTCTCAATACAACTAGGGAGGCCACCAGTTCATCACAGTATTATGCATTACATTCCTAGCCTCTGACCTATTGTGTCCAAGGGGAGCGTTGTCCGCTCAACTGACCCACAACCCCACATCCCACCCGGAACCCACCCTCCGTACCCAACCATGCCACGAAGAAAACAGTCTTAGTCTGGGGGACTCAGAGCATACCCCCGATGGGGGGGTGAGGGGGGGAAGGAGTGCGGGCCAGAGCAGAGGCTAATCCCCCCCCAGCCCACGGTAGGGGAAGGAAAGAGGCCGGTCCATGCAGCCTGAAAGGGCCGATCTGGCCTCAGTCACAGCATCCAGCCAAGCACCGTCGCTTCTGGACAAATTTGCCAGCACTGCTAATGAAATGTCCGGTCATAAGTCAATCGAAGTCTGAAATAATTTATTAGCAGAAGAAAAATCAATCATATGTGAATCACAGATTCAGTCAGACAGACGGTCCCCTTTCAAGACGCATGGGTCTACAGTGAAGTAACGTGATAGATTCAATCATAGGAAGCATAGAGGAGCCCAGTAGAGAGAGGACAAAGACAATCTTCAGAGTGCAACAATGTGTAACGTTTCTGAGGAACGAGTTAATCAAATCTTTCTAATCTTGGGAGCCAAGATTTGAAAAAGAGGCTTGAACCATTAGGGAAAAACACATAATTTAAGCATTTTCTAACATGCACCAAAAAACTGAGGGTCAGATTTACAAGCACCTTGCGAGACATTTACGCCGCTGTTGCGTCACTTCTGTGACGCAGCGGCGGCGTAAACAATGCGCCATGTTGCGCCTTATTTACAACGTGATGCATCTAGGGAGATGCGTCACGTTGTAAAGCCCTGCGCTACATTAAACCTGCGTCAGGTTTAATGTATGCAGGGTGGGCTTTCTGTCAGAAAAAGCCTCGGAAAAGTGACGCAGTGAAATCTACAAGATTTCACTGAGTCACTTTTCCAACGCTGCTGCGTCAAAACCCTGCGCCTGCTTGAAGCAGGCATAAGGCATGACGCAGCATGTTAGGTATGGGCAGCCCCTGAGCATTGCTGGAGTTGCGTCGTGCTTGCGACACGACTCTAGCAATGCGCCGCCCTTATGCCATCAGATGCGTCACGCATCTGTTTATCCTTGCGCCACGATGTGCTGCATTATAAATGCGGCGCATCGGTGGTGGCGCAAGGGTAAACTTGCATGACGCATCTTTCCTGGCGCATCCCTGCTGATTTGCAGGGATGCGCCAGGAAACATAAATCTGCCCCTGTGTGTGTGTGGGGGGTTCGGGGATTCACATAATTTGTTTTTACATAATTACGTGACATTCTGCAAAGAAATTAAGCAAATTGACCTAAAATGCAAAAACAGCACTTAGCACTATGGGCCATATGTATGAACACATTTTCCCATAGACACAGAATGGGTAAAACCCTTTGATACATCTGGCCCTATATTTTAAGACAAAATGCGTCCTTGTGTGGACTTGGACTAAAGGAGACATTTTGCACTACAAATATAGCCCAAGGAACACTAATGCTTTGAAATGTCCAGTTTCTTGTCGGGCACCTTGTTCCTATGCTCTTGCACGAAAATGTAGCCTAACAAGCATCATGCGAAATTCACAAAATGATGTGAGATTTTGCAGCGGTAATGGAAATGTTGCCCTGCCCTAATACAAACACGTTAGAGTTACGAAAATAAAAATGATATTTCACACACTACAGGTTAGGTGGATTAAGTACATCTTATTGTGTGCTCTAGCCCTGGTTAAATAGTAGCTTTGTTTATTACTCCTACACAATAGGAAAGCATTGCCTAAATAAGTTATACCTGTAAATTCAGCTTAATACGCCACCCATTACCATTATACAAAAAGAAAGGGTTCACATCGCCCACTCGTAGCTTCTCCTCTCGGGAGCCATATATTTATTCATTCACGCTTTTTTACATTTCTCACTTTTGCATTCGAAATTTACATCGAATTGACAGCAGGAAACATGCTAGGAGGTTAAATAGCAAAGCCAAAAATAGTTGAGATTGTACTTAAAGAAAGCGTACAGGAAAGATGTACAGAGGTTTGTAGATCTATTTCCTCCAGAGAAAGGTGTGCATTTACACGCATATTTATTTTTTAACATGGCTTACGACATTTAAATAAACAGAGACCTCTTAGGACTACAGAGGACTTTAACACATGTTAGATTATTGTTTTAGATAATATAAAAAAGTAAATGTACCCGATTTATGTTTCAATATGAATAACCCAACCTTGCATATACATTTTTTCACAGCATATTCTCTTACCAACCCTTTTGTAAGAATGACATTGAAACTGTGGCCTACTTTCCATGAACTGAGAGAATTCAGCTAAGTAAAGTGTGTTAAGGTAGGAAAACAAGTTAATGCACAATAGAACGCGTTGACAGTCATGTAAAGTAAGGTACGTCTAGCACAATGAACACTGAGCGGAACGCTGCTGAAATGCAATATTTGCAAAGGTGTTTTTGCTTGAATAATGTTTTTAATACTCGTGTGTTGGTATTTATAAAAAGCAAAGTTAACTGGGAAGCAACTGAGCGGCGGGGAGAGAGCCGTGTATGATTCATCATCGTTAACACGAGGCAGGTAATAATGGGTTACTGTGGAACTGCTCCTTGAAAAGATATATCTTCAATTTCTTTCTAAATTCGAGGAAGGAAAGAGTCATTCTCAAATAGATGCTGTGGTGTTCCAGATCATGGTGTGGAGATGAAGTCCTGCCTTCTCTTTTTTACTTTGTTTTATATTTCCAGTCTGGCAAAGACTCAAGGCTCCTGTCTGGAGTTTTGTTGTTTTGCTGTCAGTCTGAGTTGGTAATTCTCTCCTTCAGATAAATGGTGTGATGTTTCTCATGCTCCTGTAGGTGATGCTGCTGCCTTGCAGGAAGATGATGAGGGCTTGGATTGGGAGCCAGTCTCCTTCCTCCACGGTTGGGGTTGAACTGCTGCAGCCCTTAAAGAGGGATGCTGCATAATGGTGGAGGTAAGGTTCTCTGCCACCCAGACATAAGTACCATCTGTCACACTCGAAATGGGGCCCTTAGAGGGCAAACCTGTTGGAGGGAGAGCCTGGAGCAACCTGTAGATTATCTGACAAATGAAAACACTATGTTACTGGCAACAGGCCATGTAACTTCTCCCTTTCATAGTATCAAGCCAAATTATAAGTACATGTTTTTCTCTTGTATGGTATCTAGTTTGAAGGGCTTCGATAGGTTTCTTTCCCACGGGTTTTCTGCAACACAAATGTCATAATGTTTTAAGTTCGATCTTCTATATAGTAAACCAAAGGCAATATCTCATTCCATATTCACAACAAATAATGGCACTTGATACATGTTATAGTCAGGGCACGGGTCGGAGGTACACGCGGGTGGAGGGGGTCCACCCACTATTTTCACAGGGTGGGCAGGATGTGGTCCGTCGGCTAGACTGCCGACTTTGGTGCTGGAAACCAGGGTTCGAGACTCGGGGTCTCGTCCACATTTTGTGATTCTGGGCAAATCATTTAATCTCCCCGTGCCTGAATGTGTCACCTAACCGGTGCTCATGTACAGCGCTCCAATACCTTCGGGTCGAGTTAGCGCTATATAAAATCTGCAACAACAAAAAAAAAAAAGTTGGGCCCCACTCAAAAATATGCTGTATTCATCCAGGTGTCATTTGCAAACACCGGGACACTTTCAGCCGGCCTGCACATTGTTGTCTGCTTTCCATATACAACCATGTGCAGGTGGGGAGGGGGCTTTCTTAGTTCAAACTTCTGCTGTTCCCATAACAAAGGCCGAATGAGGGGGTCATCAGGCCTCCTTTTGTTGGAGTCTCTTGGCTGGGAGCAGTCAGGAGCCTCACACCTGATGCAAATGCAGCAGAGGGGAAACAAAGGCACTTCACACTTGTTAGCACTTCACACATACTTAAGAGAGGCAGCTTTTCACTTTGATAAGGCTCTGTTTACAACATATGCATGCACTGTAACTATGTCAGATGTGTTGGTCTTTTCCTGTATTTACACAAAATAAATGTAATTTATATAGTGCTTACTGCCCCTGAGGAGGCGTTGAAATAATTTAAGTACCACCATTTTTTCTTTTAAAACACTATGGGTAGAGGACCTTTAAGCAGACAAAAGGCAACATTGTTTTATGTGTAGCTTACAAAAGTGTGAATCTTCTGCCTAAATCAGGAGTGTTTACCAATATACTCGAAATATGCTCCAATGTACTCATGATCTTAAACATATATGTGAGAGCTTAATTTCTGATGTCACTTCTTATGATGTCACGTGCTATGTGGTCATGTGCGTGATGTCACGTGCCGCAGTGTCACACGCCGTGGTGTCACAAGCCATGATGTTATGTGCCATGATGCCAATTGCATTCTAATTAACTAGGTTAGTCCCCCACTTCTTTTTTTAGGACTTGTGCCCTGGTTATATTGATGGTCTTTTAATCACCTTCAGACCATTGCTTCTTGGGTTTTGTGACTCACCAACATATAGCTACAAGTTTTAACCAACTCACTGTGGTTCCTTCATCACAGTAGCGATTGCCTAGTTTTCTCATGAAGTAGCGAATTGTTCTAGTTCTTTAATTAGGCTTCCTTTGAGTGCCTGTTATTGTTTATTCCTTCACTGTCATGGCCAGGGCCGGACTGGCCATAGCGGGCACCGGGCACTCCCCCAGTGCGCCGCACGGGTGGGGGCCGGTTTTGGGCCCCTGGGGCCGTTTTTGTTACTGGGCCGTTTTTGCAGCATAGCTGCAAAAACGGCCCTGTAACAAAATTGGCCGAAAACCGGCCCTGGCAAAGAGTTCGTCGGCACCCCCAAGCCCCGGGGGGGGGGGGGGCAGCCGAGCACTTTGCCAGGGCCGGTTTTGGCTCCCAGTCCGGCCCTGGTCATGGCCATAGTGTATGATACCTTGACACCCAGGAGCCAGGACGACTCCTGACAGGGTCAGAGGTTCAACCGGAACAAGTCCAGCTGACTTCCTGATAAGCTGAATGAACAAGCTCTTTCTTCTTCAGCTAACCGGAAGAGCTGTCAGTGTTCCCTAGTGTGAGTGCCACTGTGTGGTGTTTGCTGAGACCTGAAATAAACACACACCTCTTCTTATGTATTCTTTAAAAACAGGAAAGTAGGGAATCCTGCCCATTCCTCGGCCGAATTATTGTATCCATGTAAGTCTAGCATGCCCATAAGACGATATTTGCCCAGAGCTCCTTCTACAGTGAGCAAGGGTGTGATGTCAAGATGAGAGGATATACGGAATTGTTTTGCCCATGAATCATTCTTTACACTATTTAAGTCTTTCCCGCCTTTTATTTTAAACGGATAGTCTGGTCACCTTTTCACTGCATTCATGGAATTGGGCTGATGGCTACTGTTGTTGCATCAGCAGATCCACCTAACTTGCCCCATATGAGGAAAGTCATGTAGAGAACAGGCAAATAGTGCATGTGTTACACATGTGCGACCCAAAGTTGCAAGCATGTAGTTGTCACTAAACTAAATAACTGAAATGAATAATCAGCTACATTAGTTGGCAGATACCAGTCTTAACTTTTTATAAAAGTAAGTTCATAATTTAAATCGCTTATTGTGGCATGGAGCTGCTTACCCTTCTAAGTCAGTCTGACTCTCCACAGTTAAGGGTGACTTAGATAAAGGACATGGTGTGTCGTACCGCACCAGAGACCTAATGGGAGCTTAGGTGGGCCCTTTACCTCCAGCTAATCTGCTATCCTGACAAGGATTGATGGACTGTCCCTTTTAACATTTAAGCAGCGATGGCCTTGCTCTGTATGGTGATCACATGTTTAGCCTTTGGGAGTGTTCTAATATCAACCCCAATGTAATGTGTTCCAGTTATGCCTAGAAGGAAACACTGCCATTTTTACATGTACACCAGTTTCTTCCTAACGTTGCCTTCACTTCCACACAATGACTTTTGCCACACATTTGCAACCGTGACAATGAGGATTTGTTTCTAGGAAACTATACTTGTTTACAAACCACCTTTGCAAGAACACTATCATGATACCTTGACACATCAGGTACATACATTGTGCAACTGTGATTTTTTGTTTCGTACATATGGCGACAGAGCTATCTATAACACATAAACAATGACAGCCTGACCAAGATCTCGGCCCAAGGCAAGCATGCCTTTTGTTATATATAATCACCATTTGCGGGGGTTGGCAGAGGAACGCTTTGCTGTCATTTGCGAGGTCTCTACATGCTGATGCTTTGGCCCAGCAGCCTGCTTATATATACATGAGGTAATGGGTGTTGGATCATCCAGTACGGAAATTCTTGGCAGAGCACACACACACCCTAGACACTTAGGTTAGGGGAAACATAGTAGGATTATGCCAGATTTCTATATTTTTTTATATGCTTGCATATCTACATTGTTTTAGCACGATGGTGGAACTTTTCATTCTGGTCACTGTCCTAATACTTCTAATAACTTAAATTTGCTACTTTCTATTGATCATTGCAGCACATAGATTTTATACAAGAATCACATTGTTTCAATATATCTTGAAAACTCCCCACTGTGAATTCCTTGTATATTTCTCTGAGAGAAAAAGTACACGAGTGACTGCGCAAAAGAGTTGTAGACCGGTAACCACAATTCCTGGGGGATCAGGGTTGTCATGTTCAGTGGTAGCCTGAACCATTTGCTACCCGCCTATGGTTAGGGGGCTTATGGTGGCACTGTGAGATAGCTGGCATATAGGATGGCATATCCTGAGGGGGTGCATGGAATCAGTCTGGCACCCTCCTAATGGTTCTGCTGTCCACAAACGTGCAGTTCCTACCGTAGAGTGGAAACTACATGACACCAAGATACCATAAGAGTCTCTTCCCTTTGAACATGTCCCCAAAGGCATCTTTCATTCATCTGTACAGCTGTGCAAGCATGTCAGAAAACATATCCTGTACAGTCTTGAGAGAGGTGTTGTCCGGAAAAACCTTGTTTATGTCCAAGGTGTGAACCATCCATGTAAAATATGTGTTGCACATTTGGTGTGTTTTACAAGGCAATCAAGGTCTCAAGGTTTACACGTGTCTCCTGAATGTCTGCAAGAATGACTGCAAGCCCACCCTTCCCTATCTTGGTTGTATCGTGTTCTCAATAAATAATCCTGTTATTACACTCTAGGATGTAATCTTCCTAATGTGGGTTGACCATTACAAACTGCATATTTTTGGTTGTGACTATGTGCATAGCTGTCATGCCTGTGCATTTGTGAATGAGCGCATCATCCATCCTGTCGTGGGGCATCTGTGATATCTTCCAGCAAAAATATGATGATCCCATCTTCACTGCATGACAAAGGTGGGACCCTTTTCTGTGAAACATCACAGCGTTGTGTCACGTCATCACTTGTTGTGGCAGCACTTAGAAATAAGAATAAAATGTAACAATGCAAATTGATATTACACCTTTTACATTATGTTTAGGCGTGTGCATTTTTAGAGGTGTCCTTATTTGACAGAGATCTATGGGACAGGCCTATACATCGTCAACATTACAATGGTCGGGGCCAGGATAGATTTCATATTTTAAGTCTTAAATGCTTGGGATAAAGTATTTCATTTTGTACTGTATGGGAGTGTGACATGACTAAGCCTGGGCAAAGCACTACGCTACGCTCGCGTAGTTTGCGAAGTTCACGCTACTTCGCACTACGCGAACTGCACGTAGCACAGTGCGAACACGCGTAGCGTAGTGTTGCGTAGTTCTGCGGTCATTTTTTGCTTGCTCGCGGTCCTCAACGTCAAGTTGGCGACCGCGAGCAAGCAAAATGACATCCCGGCGAGACTTTTTCCTTGTTCGCGATCAGCAACATCAAGTTGGCGATTGCGAGCATGGAAAATAAACCTCCCGGCGAGATTCCCAACGTGAGGAGGTCAGGTTTCTCATTGCGAATGGTCGCGTATGCTCGCGACCGCTCGCGATGAGAAACTACCAGTTTGCGTTGAGAAAGCTGCCACTCGAGTAAAAATCTACTCGAGCAGCAGAAAACTACAGCTCGCACTGTGCAAGATGCCATTTTCAATGATTGCACAGTCCTGGTTGCTTGTCCGTACTGTGCAATCATTGAAAACGACATCTGGCACAGTGCGAACACGGTACTACACAGTTCGCGGAGTGCTACGCGTAGCTCGCGTAGTGCGAACTGCACTTTGCGTAGCTTCGCAAAGTGCTACTTCGTGAACTACGCCCAGGGTTAGACATGACTCAGTGACTTTGTTCATGTTGTGGTCCTCTGTATGGCTCTGTCATGTTGATTTGAGGATGGAGTCTCATGATTTGACAAATTCTACAACTGTGTCTTTATTGACTGACAAACAACTACCTTCTGTGTACCTTACACTGACATGGGCATAATTGGAACTTGTGTGACAGATTGCTCTCTTAGTGTATAACGTTTCACATAGCTATCACCACCACGTTCAGGGTAAAATTCGTAACTAAGTGCTTTCATGATCATATGCGGAAACATGATCTTCTCTCCATGTCCAATGGAATACCCTCACAAGTGATGAAAACATCCTCCCCAAATGCACCATCAAACCCTGGGACTTTACACACCTAGCACAATAAAAAGGGAGGAGTAGCAGAAATTGTATTGTATTGCACTTCTTACTTGGGCTTGGCTCGTCTTCAAAGTCTCTTGTGTTCTGGCCATGGAGTCCACACACCTACTATGGCGCGATCAAAGCAATCAACTGCTCCTTCATGGCGGTGAGATGATCCGGCTTTCTGGTCCACCCCCTGCTGCCAGTGCATCTTTTTGGTTTCATATAATACATAAATGGAAGAGAATTAAGGAACAGCTGAGGCTCACCTTCAAGAAGCAGTTAAACAGAACGGCACAATGCCCTGGCAAATTAAGCTAACTAACTGAACCCTGTATTCCATAGCACATGCTAACTGAGAATGGCTTCCAATTAGCATATTCATAGGAGTATCTCAGACCATTTGGAGGACTATATTGAAAGCAATAACCAGCGAAGTTACTCATATGAGTATCAAAAGGAAAAAGAGAGGCACCTCAAGGGAGAACCAGTAGGGGGTACTAGACATGCTTAGGAACACCTCCTATACTTTTCACCATTGGTAAGTCAGTAACCATGTCTACATGCTGTGGAAGATAGATGAAAAAACACGGCAGTGCCCATGGTGAGAAAACGAAAAAAGAAATGTGTGTGTGCTGATGATTTCCTGCCCACTGCTCTGGTTTTCAACATCAAATATATGCCCCATTGGTTCCACAATGCGAGGAGGATGGAAAAAACATCCTAGCGCTGAGTGCTCTGCGGCTGAACCTAACAGGTTGGTTCACAACCTCAACCACTGTTCCTGTCAGTGAAATAATAGCCAATAGGAGTCCAAAGAGAGAGAAGAGAAGGTCTAAAACACATTGATGTGTCTTGCTGCATAATGTGCTGTTATGAGCAGTGTGATCCCACTAGTTAAAAATCGCAGAGATATGCGAATTTACCTGTCAGTCTGAGTTATGTTATGTGGTATTATGCAGATTTGTAAAGCGCACTATTACCTGGGAGGAAAGCCTGGAGCTGAGCAAGTGTGAATCTAGCCAAACCCAGGGCCTAGTAGGACTATTCGTAAAGCCAGGTCTTCAGCTTCATGTGGAATTCAAGAAGTGAGGGCCAGGCTCTGATGTGGAGTAGCAGGTTGTTCCATGCTTTGGAAGTGATTTATGAGAAGGCTCAAATGCCGGATCTAGTTGTCCGTATGCGTGGGATGTGTGAAAGTAGGAGTACAGACAAGTGAAGGTGTCTTCAATGTTTGTGAAAGCAGATACGTTTGTCCAGGTATGCTGAGCCACTGTATTGCGCTGCCTTGAAAGTGTGAGTTAGGGGTTGTATTTATGGCCATTTGTGTATGGGAAATCAGTGGATCTCCTTCAGATGTGAAATTATGTTAGTGCCACGTGGCAGGTTGAGAATGATTGTAGCCGCCAAGTTCTAAAGTGTTCCAATATTTCAGCTTGCTTGTATCCAGGGCATATGTGACTGCTTTTTTAGGTGCCGTTTAAAAATCTTCAGCATGAGGTGCTGGCAGTGCTTACTTGGGCATTCATGTTGAGATTGCTGTCGATGACGATCCCAAGTTTCTCTGTGTGGGTGGTGGGGTAGGTGTTTCTGGGTCTGTGGGCCACCAGGTGGAGACCCGCAGTAAAGTGATCTTCCCATAAATCACAATTTCCGTCTTTTTGGTGTTCAGTTTCAGAAGTTGGTCTTCATACGGTGGGCGATTTCAGTCATGCAGGCATTGAACTTGATCCAGGTTCTGGTCGTCGTATCCGTGAAGGAGAGAATGACTTGTGTGTTGCAGGTGTATGACAGGACTTTGTTGTGAGAGTAGATAATGATGGCTAGAGGGATCATATATGTATTCAAGAGGATCTGGCTCAAGGGGGATCCTTGCAAAACTCTGCAGATGAAATCCTGGGCTGTCCGAGATGTATGGTGCCAGGCTAACTGACTGGGTCTTTTCAATCAGGAAGGAGCAGATCCATCAGAGTGCATGATCTTGGATGCAAATGTAGTCTAGTTGTTGGATGGGGTGGGAGACCATGTCAAATGCTTCAGAGAGGTCCAGGAGGAGGAGGGCCTCTGTGTCTCGTTTGTCCAGAGCAATGCGAAAGTCATCCGTGGTATCAATAAGGGCTGTTTCATGCTATGGTTGATCTGAAACCAGACTGAGTGGTGTCAAGGAGTTAATGGTCATTGAGGTATTCAGTGAGGTGTTTGTTGATGATTTTCTTGAAGACCTTGGCTGGCACGGTAGCAAGGAGATTGGTCTTCTGAAGGGTGTGCGGATTGTTTTTGTCTGCAACGAGAGGACAGTTGCATGTTTCCATGCATCTGGGAAGGTTGCAGAAGAGATGGAAGCATTCAGAGTGGGTGTGAGCATGTGGCTGACGGGTTGCATTCCTCTGGAGTAGGCGTGGTGAAGACAGGGGTACAAAGGGGCCCCTGAATGGATAGTCTTCATGGTGAAGTGGTTTCTTCTGGCCCATGTGGTTAGCATTGGTTCTCTTAATAAGATTGGGAGATGTTTGGTGAGGTCTGTTGGGACCAGTTGTGGGTTGAAGTCGCTGTAAATGGTGATGATTTTGTTGCTGAAGAATTGAGAGAGATTATTTCTGAGGGGGAGATCGAGTTGGAGGCAGCTGCTGGTGAGGTGACATACATCACAATGGTGAAGATTTATTTGCACCTGTTGGTACTGGCATCAATGGGATCTTCCAAAGCATAGTGTTTGTTGGTCCGAATCATTTGGTGGTTGCGAATCATGGTAGATTTGAATTCACTCTTGTCGGTACTGTTGTGCCTCATGCTCCATTGGCGCTCTAGTTGTTTGCAGTGGTGTTTCACCAGTCTGAGTTCCTCTGTGTACCAACTAGCTTCAGGTCAACATCAACATCATCGTGTTTCACTGCTTTACACATTTTGGACAGATTCACGAAGAATATATAATATCCATCAAAATCAATAGGTATAAATAAATATACTCACTGCTCCGTAGTGATTGTAGGTGTTTTAAAACCAAGGGAAAAGCCTCTATATATCAGCGTCCAAAGACACTACAAATATAACATCCTTTTCTGAACATTGTTTAATAATAATTTTATCCACTTTATTAGGGTTGTATTTCTCCGGGGTTCATTTTTTTTGGTTTAATGTCTTGTGGTTTTGCGCCCACCATATTTATCTTCCCTAGGAGGCTGTTCCACAGGGAAGAGGTTGAAGTCAGAAAACCAATGAGAATTTCTACCTCCTCATCAGTAAATTTATTTTTTCTTTTCCTATATTCTCTCACCTGGTGTTTCTTTCTCATTCCTGGGTTGGCCTCTCACTGCCAGCTTGCTGAATTAACTATTCTAGGTTGCCATAGGGCATATGCTTACCTACCAGCTCTTTAAAATAATTGTTATGTCAGTGGCGGCTGATGCTGAATGAGCGTGGTGTGTCAGGGGTGTTAAATTTTTTTTATCTCACTTACCTTTGTAAGGCTGCTGACTCTCCTCCATCATCATCTCTTGTCTGCTTCTCTTCTGGTCCGGAGTCAGGAAGCACACAGGCTCCCTTAAGTCAATCACAATGCCACTGTCATCATGACAGCAGCGTTTAGATTTGTCTGAGAGCCATGTTTCGGTGTTCAGACAGGCAATGGGAGCCTGTGATTGTTCTACACCCAGGCTGTGCATTACTGCTCGGTGGAGAACATGCAAAGTGCACAAGACTGTTTGGCCGCACCAAAAAACTGCTGACCAAACCGTCATACGCACTTAAGTGCACATATTTCCTCCTCCCCCTGCTGGCTGTGACAGCAGCCAATCTCTGCCCCATCCCAAAACCTGCTTCAACATGGAAAAATAAAATGATACATTGTGTTGTTATCATTTTATTTTTCCTTCTTTGCACTGCTGAAAAGCAGTGGGGCGACGCGTCTCCACCTTAGTGGAGGAGCCGTCACTGGGTTCCGGTGCTGTTGCATTTTTTTGGGTGCATGGCACTGTCACTCCACCCTATTTATCCTTTGTGTGATGTAAAATGGCGCTGGGCAATTTCCTTAATGTCTCTGCAGGTCATGCTGTCTTCAGTTCATATCATGATGTAAATTTGGTTCGGCGCTAAAGAAAATTCACTTGACTCAAAACAACACAGCAGCTCTCTGTTAAGAAATGCGCAACGTTTTGTCAATCTGGGCTTAATTCTGGTCAACATGAATCAAGGTAGAGACTGAGGGAGACTTTAATGGAGACAAATTGGCAATCACCACTTCAAGTCTATTTCCAAGGTTTTACATCTTGATGCCTGAATGCCAGCACAACAGATCTATGGATGTTCCTGGCTTCTTTATGAATTCCTTGTGGGTTTTCTTGCCTTTGGACACGAACATGTCAACATAGGCTTAACTTGAACACTGTTTAGAACTCTTGCGTTCTCTGCACCTGCCCTGTGCTCACTGCTCTCCTGGGTTTGTGTTTGGTTCCTGGGGCACCTACTGGTCTAAGGAAAATTCCTCAACAGGGGATTTTCTGAAAACAGGAATCCACAGACTACTGGTTAAGAAGTTGCCTTGATATCTGATAACATTGGTTAAAACTATCAGTGAATGCTTTGTGAATTTCTTTATTGTAAATCTCCTAAAAAGTCCAGGAAAATGAATGTTTAAAGCTACTTTTCGAATTACAAAGTCTTCTTCGTAAAACGAAATAAGGTGTGTCTAAAACAAACGCTTTTATGCAAATAGCCTTCACTATTACCTACCTATGCTTGGACCTCTTTACTGGCCTATGCCTACAACTCCCACAAAGGTTAAAGACCACTCATATATTTATGATGATAGGCGCATATTTATTTGCGCATTTGTATGTCAGCTTCTTCAAAAAACGGAAAATTTCCACATGCTTTAGTCACATAAAATCCCTGCTGTTTAGGTGTCCGGAATCCTCTAATAGCATTAATGCCCTTCTGCTATTGACTAGATAAAGTGCCTTCCATAGGCGCAGGGCTACAGGTCAAGAGCTATTCAGAACTGTCATAGCCATGGACATGAGGCCATAATCATATAATAAAAGAACAACCTGTGAAACGTTCATCACTTAACATCTATTGAAAATGTTCCTCCATCGCTTTACCGAGTTTGCTTGCACCCTCAGAAGTAAAGTTAGTTCTTATCCTCCTACACCACGCCCACTGCGGCTCCATTTCACGCAGTGCTTAGAAGGCCTTAGTGCTGAATACCAAAGGCTGTGTCCTCTTGGTTTAACCTCATGCCTTTTTAATACGTCACCTGACACTCCCGCGCGTTCTTTATTCTTCCATGCTATCTCCATCGGTCACTGTTTTTCCGTCGTTCTCCTCCTCCTTCGTTCCCCCGTTTATGGTTTTCTCTCACCTGCAACCACCGGCTCAAATTAAGCGCTGATTTCACCTCAGGCTCCAGCAGCTCCCCACCCTCCCCGATCTCGCTGGCTGCGCACACCGCTCATTTGTATCTCCTTTGCATTATGTTTAATGCAAGAGGCAATAATGCAGCCCATTATACGTGCCAATGTTCCGTGAGATATTGCCGTGCAACAGATTTCCAGTCACAAAACCACAATGGTTTAATGGCTTCTCTTCTCCCCGCCGCGTGGAAACTGCATAATATTTATATTTGAAATAAATTGAAAGAATAAATGATTGTACCTCTCGGTGTGTTGTAATGTTTGTTGCATTTTTCTCTCGTCGAGAGCCGAGGGTCTCTAGAAGCGCACTGAAGGGTGTCTCATGACGCCATTTGTAATGTTCATGGGCGTGAATAATAAATTGGCTGCTTTCCCGCCCGATGGAATGTATGCGGGTGCTGCGTGTTTAATACAGGCTTGAAGGGGTAGCAGACTCGTGTGGTGCTCGGGGTACCATTCCCTGCTGAAGAACCCCTAAAGGTACATGTTATCTTTCTCAGAAACGATGTTCAACAAACCAAGTCTGGTTGAAGAGCAGGATGCAAATTAAGGAGAGTCTTAAAATAAAATGGTACCGAACGAGGTGAAATGCTTTTCAACATGGAGAATGTATAATGACAAGGTATGCATCTTGGAGTCCTCGGCATGTGTATCTCCAGGTCCTCTATCCCAACAGCAGCTACTCCAAAGCCTGTTTTTTGGAGAGAATGTATGTACGAGTGTGTGCAGGGCCGGAAGTGCCTTTTATTCCACCGGGCATTTCCCGGTGAGCTGGAACAGCCGTTGCAGGAGGCTTTCAAAGCCCAGAAACCCTTCTGGTGCCCCCTCACTTCCCCCAGCTCCCCGTGATTAATTGCAGCCGGCAGGAGAAGCATCAAAATGGAAGGCGATGATGTGGCTTAACGGTTAAAGCTGCCGTCCTTGGAACTGGGGAACCAGATTCGAGTCTGTTCTCTGCTCAGCAAATCAGTTAGGGGCATATTAACAAGCACGGCGTTAAAATTATCGCCGCTTTAGCGGCAGAAAACTGCCACTAAAGCGGCGATAATTGGCTTGATAATATGGCATAGAGAATTCCAATAGAAGCCCATGTTGACACCAGAACATGGGCTTCTATGCGAATTCTCCAGGGCACATTATCAAGCCCATTATCGCCGCTTTATCGGCAGTTTTCTGCCGCTAAACCGGAGATCATTTTTAACGCCGTTGATTGATAATATGCCCCTTGATCTCCCGTGCCTTCCAAAAATAAAAATCAATGTATCCTTGTGTATCTAACTGGTGCTCATGTAAAACTCTCCTATATAAAACTGCAACCAAAAAATTGAGAAAGATAAGGGTAGAAGGGAGCGGCTGGTATCAGTATGTTTGCCAGGGTGGATTTAGCTTAGCCAGTGTGTCATCGCTCTAGTGCAAGTAGAAGTAAATGGGTCCCCTGGCTGCTGTTTGAAATATAAAATGGCAGCAACAATCAATGTTCAGTGGGCCCATCAGGCCTCTGAGTCCCGGTGCCGCTGCTCCATTGGAAGCTACACCCCTGCTTTTGATTCCATAGTCTGGTCCTGGTGTTGTGCATGTTATCGGGATATTTTACTAGATTCATTCATTTTGGCTGGTGCCTTCTCATGGATCAAGAATCTTTAGAGATCTGTATAAGGCCACACATCTAAATACCTTTGTATCCTATGCAGGCCCCACTCATTTCCACTGGTTATCCCCCTGCAGCTCTGTGAGAGTTTGGAAGGAAATGTGCGATCTGAGGCAGAAAGGGCCCTTGTACCCCAGAGCAAGTACAGCGGGGTGTCTGCAGCTGGATGCTGCCATCACTCACGGGTCCCGTGCAGCTGGAAGCCTGAGAGTCCTGTACAATTAGATTTTGCAGCCATTCCAAGGCATTGTCCACCTGAATGTTACAGCACTTCACTGGTCCTGTGCAGCCAATGTTACAGTCCCTTACTTGGCCACTGCTGCTGAAAGTCGCAGTTTATTGTTCTTGTGCAGCTGCAAGTTGCAATGATTCACAGGCCCTCTGCTGCTGGGTGCTGTGGAGTTCATTGATCCTTTGCAGCTGGATGTGGCAGCGCTTCACTGTCCTGTGCAGCTGGAAGTTACAGAGTGCATTGGTGCTGTGCAGCTGGATGTTGCAGTGCTTCACAGGTCATGTGCAACTTAAAGGTACTGAGGGATTTATTTACAAGGAATTAAGGCAGCGCGGTGCTGCAAGCCATTTGGCTGTGCTGCATTAATTCTGAAGCACAGGGTTGCGTCATATCTACAAGGATAGGACGGATCCCTGTGCTCTCCACTTCGCTTGTGCACAATTAGCTGTCATGTGCCAACTCAGGTACCCTTGCACCATGTTACAAAGTGCCTGCATCACGGGAGGATTGGTTTTGTGCAGGAAGGGACACCTTCCTGCACAAAAACAATCACATTAGGTGATTTCCTCTACCTATGTGTGCTGCAGAGTGCACATTGAAAGAGGAAAAAAATGAGGAGAAATGAAAACATTTCTCCTCCCTGCACCTCCCCTGAGGAGGCATAGCATTGCAAGGTTTATGATTTCTCGTAAATCTGGAAATGTGTCAGGCTCCACGGGTGTTGTGTAGAAAAACCCACAGCAACACCCATGGAATGCCCCTTTCACGCAAAGTGATGCTTGTAATGAGACCATATTTACAAGGACAGGAAAAGCCATGCAGGGTGGCTTTTCGTATACTTGTAAATATGGGACAGGAAAATGCGCTGCCCGTGCATCACAAAAAGCGACGCACTGGTGGCGCAAGGGGATTGTAAATAAACCCCAAAGTTTATTGGTCCTTTGCATCTTGATGCTACAGTCCTTCCACGATTCTATACAACTGGAAGTTGCAGAGTTATGGGTCCTATGCAGCAGGATGTCACAGTTCTTGACTCGTCCTGTGCAGCTGGAAGCTGCAGAGTTTATTGGTCCTCTCTAGCCGGATGTTGCAGTCCTTGACTGGTCTTGTGCAACTGGAATTTTGCAAAGTTCGTTGGTCCTGTGCAGCTAGATGCGCCGCAGTATTTTACTGTCCCAATGCATAGGAAAGCATAAGGTGATGTTGCAATCAATATAATGGGTGCAGCTTGGAGTGCTCTACTCAAAGAATTGGCATAACAGAAACCCATAAAAGCACATGTAGTCCAAGTTCTCATTATTTGATACATTTTATAATAGTTTTCCAGTTAAACGCATTCTACACACTTTATGTTGTTTGACAGAGGTCAAGCATCTGTCCCGTGGAAAGAGCTACCAATCTCAGTGAAAATAGACAAGCCTTGCTCCTTTCACAAGACTCCGAACATAAGCATGTTTTAAGATGGCCTGCAGTGGCGTTTGCTCCCTATTAGCAATTGGTTGATCCTCGGCTACACAGGTGATGATAGACACAGCAGTCCCCAACTTTTCTTACAAGATGGGCCAGCCGCTTTAGTCTGCCCAATTTATGCTCCAGATGTTCCATCTTTGAAGAAAAGCTCTCCGTCCCAGAATCCGCCCTGCACTGTTACCAACTGATAATCAAAGATAATGTGTCCCAGACAGTGACGCGTCGAGGGTGGCTTGTTTGTGATGCTGAGAACACACAACTGGTTGCAAGAGCCACTGGGCTCTCAAGATGCCACTGGGATGACGGCTTCTCTGGATTGCGGGAATTTGTAAGAGAGTAACAGAGAACTTTTAAGGCATGGGCAAAGAGGGCAAGTGCCGAGTATCCCCATTTTCCAGGGGGCCTCATGGGAAATTGAATGTGTTCTCTATTAGACCTCTGTCTATCCGATGCGTGCCTACCTTTACCTCTGTTTCTATACCCTGAGGCATTTTAATGATTTTTGAGGTCTACAGAAAAGCATATTTCTTAATGTGGCCATGTTAAAATTTAATACTAACAGGTTTCACTGTAGAGACCCTGTACAGCATCCCCACTCAGCACTCCATTGGGTTAAAAAACCCTTCACTTTCCAGTCTTTCTAAAACAATGTTTACTCTGTTTCTTGAAATCTCTTCTTTTTATTCTTTATTCACAATGTTTCATCACATTGGTAAACTGTAATTGATTCTTTTATTTGATTCATACAAGACAGACAAATGATTAGTAACTGGTCACTAATCTAAGAACTATGTCGTGGAGGGAAGGAATCCCTTGAATGATTTTATTTACATTGATTTTTCAGAATAATTCCCCTGAAGAAGGGCTTTGACCCGAAATGCATCGGAAATATGGAAATATATTTTGAATTAACTAAAGAATGCCAGAGATGAGAATAAAAGACATTGTCTGGCTTGTATGAAGCAAATGAAATAATCAATTACAGTTTACTAATGTGATAAAACATTGTGAATAAAGAATAAAAAGAAGAGATTCAAGAAAACGAGTAAAAATTGTTTTTGAAAGACTGGAAAGTGAAGGGTTTTTTAGCCCAACGGAGTGCTGAGTGTGGATGCTGTAAAAGTCTGTACAGTGAAACCTGTTAGTATACTACTTTGACGCCCTCTGGTCAGGGGGGGACACCCACTTGCACCCTACAGAGGTAATGGAGTTGAACTCATTGATCATAAAGTTTGAAAAAAGGAATACAATAAGAGTGCCACACAAATTGTAATTATTCATGTTAAAATGTATCAATGTTTGGCAGCATTAGTTATTGAATTAGCAGTAAATGGGCAATAACATTCAAATGTGTTCAATACAGGAGCCCCTAAATATGCCTTACCCAGGGTCCCCAAAAATCCGTAAATGACACTGGACAGTGACCTGGGGGCAGGAGCGTTTGCGCGTGTCAGCCAGTCCGGCCGCTGCCTACAGCCCCTCGCTTCCTCGGCTTGTAAGATTGAACCTCCCTGGTCGGAAGAAAGATGCTCAGCCTCTGATGGCTCCGGGGTCAGCTCAGCCGGTGGTCGCTGCCAATCTCGCGAGCACAGCACATTAAAACGAGATGCGCGTGCAGGATAGCTGCGCAGGTGTCCGGGTCACTGATTAGTAGTGAAATAGCTGCTTTGATAAATGAGGATGTCAGGGGCTGTCACCGGATTTTCCCGCTTTCGCAGGCTTGGGTCTTCGGTGCACTTCTGAAAATAATTGCACCTCAAACTGAGATGAGGAATGTGGGCTGAGTAAAAGCCCCAAGGGCCCAGGAAATGTCAAGCTGCCCAGCAGGAATCTACTGCGCGGTGGACTCGTCCTGTTGGCTCCATTTTAGGGGGCTGCTGAATTGTAGAGAGTGGGGGTACAGGCAGAGCAGCTGTGTATGGATACCTGGAATGCGCCACTACATTTCGCCCCAGTATAGAGACTTCCCCTCTCCCCCTGGTCCATGACTCCTGACCACCATCACTATTCCTACCACGAGAAGACGTTGTTATGGGGATTCAGGTGGGAGTACATTACTGAAAAGTGTTAATATCGGCTCACTTTTATGTTTGTGCAGATCTGAGTTTTTACCTGCACCGTCCGTCCCAGTCACATCCTTATTATGAACTGATACCATCCAAATTGATACAATCGCTTGCCCGGCTCCACCCAAGCGTTGCCCATCTCATTCCTATGTATTGTTGTTTCTTGTTGCTTTGCTGTCTCTCTAATTAATGTAAAAGACATATGGCTGGGTTCAAACTGGAACGGCATGGTGAGCAAAAAAACGATGGATTTAAGCCCAGATCTCTGTACTGGGGTGAATGTATGACATTGTTCTGCATTCTGTCCATCATCTGTTGTTTTTGCATTTCTCTAATTAATGTGGCATTACTCTAGTTTATTTATTTTACGAAGCGCACCGTTTGTGACCCATATCTGTGATGTCTATGGTAATACAAATTACTTCAGGTCTTGTGGGTGGGATGATTTTTCAGTTCCTTTCCAGTGCTGTTTACTGTGTGCCTGATTCACAAAGGGCCCCGCACTCGTGGTGGGGCCCCACACTCTTGGGGGTTTCCCCGCCCTCGAGGCGGAATCGCCACAATGAGAATTCTCATGGCAGAGATCAGGGCTGGATTAAACATTTAGCAAAATAAGCAGTGCTTAGGGCATCAAGGGAAGCGGGAACCACAGAAATGTTCCATTTCCGGATTTACTGGACTATATGGTGCAAAACTCAAAAGTTGTGTTTCATTAAAAAAAGTACATTTTATTTTACAGTTTATTATTGTTTATATTTTGAATTAGATATATATGGGGGCACCAAAATATTTTAAGTGCTTAGGACCTCTAAAGGTCTTAATCGTGCCCTGGCAGAGATTCTGCCCCGAGTGCGGAGACTCCCCCATCACTGCGGGGCCTCCCCCACGAGTGTGGAGACCCTCTGAGAATCAGGCACTCAGTGTGTGTGGGGGGCTGGAGGGTTTGAAGTGGGTGGACTGCAAAGCTTTGAACTATTGGGGGGTGTTTTTCTCTATAGTCTTTTCTAAACTTTTGGGAGGCAGGATAGCGACTAGAGCTGTATGGTCAAGATAGTTGCTAGATGTTGCAGTTTTCCTGGAGGTCAGAGGGATTTCGTTGCATACTGTTATCTATAGGAAGTAGATGTCTTTTCACAGAAACTTCTGTTGCTTACCTAAGCCAGGGCAATAACTTGACAAGAACCAGAAATGTCACAGGAATCTCCTACCACAGACCTCTGTGTCATCTTACCAGTTGCCCTTGACCTGTATGTTAGCTGTCGTTATTCTTCCACTGTAGATTTAATGTAATCGTCTTCGGTTGTTTTGGACAGACAGAGGGGCAGATGGTAACCACGGTTCACATCACCGTGAATCTGAACTGGAATGCGTGAATACGTGCAGGTGGAGGCAAAGTGGGGGAGATGAAGGCTCCACGGCGTCGTGGTAGTAGAACACACCCGTGCTAAGTGCTGTTTCAGTGTTGCATAAATAAAGAGTCCTCGGGCCCAGTGCCGCGGGGCTTTTGTGCTATCAAAGTGACAGCCATTACACCTTGCAGCTAAGGAAGAGTAAGAGCTTTACAGTGCGCCGAAGCAACAGTAGAGGACGGTGACGCACTCATTAATCCAAAACATTTTCTCTGCTTCGCCGTCGCGCGGGAGTTGGGAAAAGAGGCAGCGATGCGCGCGACCCGCTTCTCCGTTCCCAGAAGTCCGAGGGATCACTGCGTTATTAATGCATGAAATACATTCCAGGTTTTGCAATCGATTGGCGCTCGGCTTTGGTGCATTTGAGCCTTGTATGCGTTTCGCAGCCGTGTGATTTATGCATTTCGACTCTTTTCGCCGTCCCTTGGTTCTGAGACCAGACTCAATGGTATAATGAGCTGGGGGGATGGGGCGGGGGCGTGAATGTTAAATAAGGCACCAGGGCCCAGAGAATAGTGCATTTAGTTTCTGCAAGTGATGCAAAGGCAGCAGGATCAGAACAATACAATAATAGAGGGGCATATCATCAAGGCCATGCGATAATTATCACTCAGCGCTCTTAGCGCGAGGATAACTATCACCGGGCAACTCTGAATTTTATCGTGGAGATAGCGTGCTATCAGCAACGCTTATCTCCAAAGCGATAAAATTCAGAGCGCAAGCTGCCAATTGTGCCATTATCGCTGGAAATACAGCGATAATCGCACAAGGTTTGGCGAAAGCATGCTGATAGGACATACTTAGCCATGATATCCACCTTACATTGGATATCATGGCTAAGTTCGTTTTGAAGCAGGCGTAAGGAAAGTAGCGATTTACTTTGCTTGTCGCTCTGCAGGTTACTGTGCCCATTGATAATTGGAGAAATGTCCTTTAGCGACATTTCTCCAGTTATGTCAGGGCAGGAACGCCCACTTTGCATCTCATTAGAGATGCAAAGATGGGCATTGGGAGAAAGGGCGATAATGCAAGGATTCACGCGATACCGTGTCCTTGCTGATTAGGGGATAAAATTATCGCCGCTTTCCGTCCGAAAACGGACGCTAAAGCAGAGATAATTTTATCCCCGGGGCTTGATGATATGCCCCAGAGTTCTTTACAGTATGAGAGATGGCGACGACGTTTTGTGCATCATTGAACAAGTCGATGGCTCCACATGTCAGAAGAACGGAGAACACCATTACAAGAGCCCAGGATTAGCGCCATTGATGGTCAAAGTGCTGTGCTAGTCCAGGGTCACTTTTTTCTTCCGCCAGCCCAGCCAGGGTTCATCAAGCCTGCCCTGAGGAGGCAGGGGGTTATAGTCAGCAGTTACACATTCCCTGGTCCCTTTGTCTAGGCTCCCACTTGTGGCTGTATGTTTTGAGAGGTGAGACTATCGAAACTGCAGCTGGAACCTAAGACTAATTCCATACCAGTTCACCAATTAAGGGATTTAGGGGGGCCTCATTTATGAGGCCCCTTGAGCAATCACGATCCGCGGCGCAGGAGCCTTCTACATATTTAAGAGGCAGCACTAAGCCACTTTTTTTTGCTTAATACTGCCTCGTAAATATCGTCCCCGCAGTTTTCTGCGTTATAGGGTCGTGCAATGGGTTTTGCTGGGGGCGTTTCCAGCAACATTCATGACATTTTGACACTGCCCCTGATATATGAGAAATCGTAAATCTGAGGCAGCGCCAAAAACTTACCCCTCCCCAGGGGAGGCGTAATGGAGGCAAAATGAGGAGAAATATCTTTGTTTTAATTTTTCTATGTGTGCTGCATTCTGCACCACACATAGAAAAATTAAATATCCCCTCAATGCAGGCACCCTTGCACCATGGTACAAAGGTGCCTGCATTGGCACACGGCAAACCTCATAAATTAGGCCCTTGAAGTTTACACCCCCAAAAGACATGGGTGGAAATTCACGAAGGAATGCTCTTTAACCACTAGAATTTCAAGTAGATAGTATTCCATGTCGTAACGTTTTGCTCATCTATTACATTACAGAATGGGACCAACCACAACTGAACCAGCCTTCATCCAACTTAAAAACAGCTCAGTCCGAACTGCTAAGGCATATCCTGCAACACAGTCAATCAGCACATTCTCACCTTGTCATGCCTCATCTGTGTGATGCCACCCTAGGCACTGCGATATTAGGACCTGCATGCCTCTTACCTTTGGAGTCACTGCAAGCAACTTGAATCTGGGCTGGTGTTGGGTTACATTGACTTTTCTTCCACAATTGAGCTCTTTGTAGATGCTTGTTCTTGCTTCTCATCTACGCTCCCTCCCAAATCGTCACCTTTATTCAGTAACCCTGAATGTAATCCCTAAATACTACAGGGGTTTATATGCTTTTTTTAGGTGCACGTCTGTAGGAAATACTCATTTAAATAGGGAATGGACAAAGAAGTGTTGAAGACTTAATGCATCAATTACTTACTGGTAAACATCAGTACTTTGATTACTCTTCGTCATCCCAGGACACAAGTTCCATGCCCCATCCCCATGATGTGTAACCTTGGTGATGACGCATCGAGATACAGGGACCATAGGACATCAGCATGTAGGAACTGAGTCACAATATCACCTCAGTATCTATAAGCCTGAGTCCGATTAGCTATATTGTCTCACTTGCCCACCTAGCCTTTCCAGAGAGACAAATGATTTGGCACCCCAGAACACAGCACTCTCGATCCTCTCAGGGATCGGGGTTACAGGACACACCCTTTTGCTCTCTCACTCGTACTTGTCCACAATAAGATAGGAAAGAGACATGAAGGAAGTTTACAATGTTTATTTAAAGTATTGTGCTCTAAGATGCAATAATTGTGCCACATTTAGACTGTGGCGGCCCCTCGGCTAAGGCGGAGGAGTGTCACCCCACTGCCTTTAGCAGTGAAAAAAAGGAAAAATAAAATGATAATAACTGAAGTTATTATCGTTTTATTTGTTCCTGGTAAGACGTTCCACCGCAACACCCATTGATTTTGATGCTGCCTCCTATTCACAATGGCAGCATAAATAGGAGGCAGCACCAAAATTAAGAGCAAGGAAAACCTGATCTTAAACAGGCGAAATGAAGAGAAATGCTTTATTTCTCCTCGTTTTTTGCTGTTTCTATGTGTGCTGGCTTGTGCGGACACATAGAAACAGCAAATTGTCTATGAGTGTTTATGTGCAGGAAGGTCCCCCTTCCTGCACATAAACAATCATTTTTTTAAAAACTACGGTTTTGCAACCTCTATCTGTGCTGCATTAAGCAGCACAGATAGAAGTTGCAAAACGGCATTCCTGCACATAAACAATCTTCCCCTCAACACAGGTACCCTTGAACTATGGTGCAAGGGTGCCTGCATTGGTGCTAGGCAGCTAAAGTATTAAGCGCCAGCCCAGGGGGAAAGGCAGGGCTGCATCATATTCTAGTAAATATGGTGAAGCCCTGCGTTTCTGAAGTGACAAAGCGTGTCGTTAGCCTTCTTGGCTTAACAACATGCTTCCCCACTTTATTGGAAATATGCCCCTTAGTTTATTGGATGGTGCCTTATTTTACAACCACAATCTTGGCAGCATCTATTTTCATAAAATAATACATCACCAGACTTGGAATAATCCATCACTCCTGCATGGAGCCCCTCGAATAGCTGTAGTGGGTTATCCTTAAATAATGCAGCTATTTACAAGGGGAAAAAAAATTCATAAAAGTCTCCCCTGAGCATCTTCTTTCCAGGCCAACTTCTAGGCGGGTCTGTGAATTATAGACAAAGGGTATGTGTACTGTGCAAATGGCGGCAAGCTACAGGTGCCAGTCGGGAGTTTATGGCATTGCTAGTAGAGGCAGAGAGAAGGTGGTTACATATTGCAATAGAGGCTTCGGTGGGGGTAGACAGAGTTCCAGATTACAGTCTGCCATATTAGGTTGCAAGGTACAGAATGTGGAACATCCCCAAATCCACTTGAATGTGAAAGCACTGATAAATCGTTAGAGGTCACAACATGCCTATAGGGCACCTTAAAGTACACAAAAAAGTAATGGATGGAATGCTTGAATTACCTAAGCCACTGGTAATCACTCAGGCTGTATTTCAGTCCATCGTTATTTTGCATACCATGCCAGCTCATTTTTGAACCACCTGTGTGCAAATCGATCTTGACCCTGCTCTAATGGGAACAGTTCAGCCCGAACTACCAGGCCAGGTCCTCCTCGGACCACAACACAAGCAAACTAGGACTAGTTTCACCCTTATTAGAGCTCATCTGCCGGGTATAGTTTGGGCATACCCGTCCCACTTAGAGTGACACACTGAAGTATACAAAAAAATGATGGGTGGACTTTAGTGTGTTGCCCTAAAGGAACTGGTATGCTCAGATGTGGGTCTTGTGCACATTGTGTCACTGAAACTAAGCTATTCATGGCTGATAAGCCCTAAATAGGGTGAAGTTGGTCCTGGATGCTTATGTTTTGGTTCAGGGAGGACCTGGCTTGTCACTGGACTGTTCCCATTGGAGCAGGGTCAAGGCTAATTACATATGGCTGGGTCCAAACTGAGCTGGCTTGGTGTGCAAATTAACGATGGACTTGAATGCGGCCCAGGTTAACTACCAGTGGCTGAGATTAATTCAAGCATTCCATCCATCACTTTTTTGATTACTTTCTTAGGTCACTTTGTCAGCATATGTGAAGCTTGAATGCTTGAGTATTCGAAGCTCGTACCAATAATATCAACCGTTTATAAAGCTTATTCTGGAGAGATACTTTCTCTGTGGACTTTAATATAGCATTAATGATGGCAAAGCCAGCCAACACTCCACTAATTACTAACCCAGACTTGATAAATGGATGCAGGCTGCAGGCATAGAAGTGAAAGAGGCATAATTAGCGTTATTGACCAACACCAAGGTCAGTAATTCTACTGGCACGTACATTGCAGTACATGTACATTAGTAAAGATCGTCGCTTCACAAAAGTAAGCTTAGTTAGAAAGGGGTGCCCTAGGTACTCTGGCCCCAAATTCCAGGGACACCCGACCTCCATTTCCAATGTCTTGTAGGAGATGAAGGTAGGGGGACAAGAGCCAGTATCAGCTTAAGAGGTATGCCTGATGGAGGGTTTGCCAGCTTTTTCCAAGATGACACAGCTTGAATATACCGGGCAAGGGAAATCTCTGGGAGTGACAGGCAATGGAGATCACCAACCTGACCATGCTTTGAAGGAAAGGACTTACTCTCCTGCCAGAATATGGGGGAAGTGGCAACATGTTTTATCAAAGATCCAGAAAGGAGAAGGCATCGCATGGTATACCTGCACACTCTAGGTAACATCTATGAGAAACCACAACTCCTTCTCCACTAAATGAAGGTGCAGAAAAAGGAATGAAACGTAATCTCCTGGCCCAGAGGACACTGCGTAGGCCAAAATCCTTGTCACAACACCAACTGATCTGGAAAGAAACGTAAGAAATGGGTCCTGAAAGACAAATAGCCCAATTGACCCAGCCTCCTGGTGGAAGTGATAGATACAAAGAAGAACATCGTAGGAGTCAAGAAACCTTTTGTCAACTCAGAGAGAGCTCCATGTTGGCTACTGCGATGCTATGAGAACAAAGGTTGTCAAATGAGGAGCTATAAGTGTGTTTGTCCCCCTCACACTTAAGGTCCCACAGATAAGCCGCCCGGATAAGCCACCCACTGACCTTCAACCGAGGCGCAAAAGGGCACAACTAGCTGACAACCCTAAGTTGGCAACCACTGCCCAAGCTCAGACCCCCGTCCTAACAGGGAATAGAGCAGCAGATTCTAGCCTCTTCCACTCCTGGTTAACTACCGTAAGCAATGAACTTATCCCACCAGAGAAACCTGATAAGAACAAGAAACAAAAAAAACTCATAAAGTTCCTTGGTTTACGCCCGCTCTTGCAAAATACATCTCCAATGTAAGCAACAAGAGCGCAAGTAGGGAAGATCTTACAATGCTGGAGAAAAAATCGCTTTTAAAAACAGCAGGAAGCTCTATCATAATCAGATTAAATTAGCCATAAAAGAGTACTACTCCAGTAAAATACAGAAGGCAAACCAAGACCAAAAAGTAATTTTTTCAGTCATAAATTCCTTCACCAAACCTAAAGCGCTACAAAAAGAAATACCCCCTTCCCAGAATCTATGTGACCAAATATCAGTCTTCGTTGAAGAAAAAATTCATAAAATCCAAAAGGACTTTTTAACGGTTTCTGTCCCGGACCGGGACATTGCCCTTGAGCACGACCCCGCTATCACTGCTCATTGTATCCCAACCTTTGAACCAGTGTCGATGGAACAGACTCGAGATGCCATAGTAGCATGCAAATCAGGTTCTCCCTTGGAGGTCTGCCCTCCCATGATCCTCCACAAAATCATAGACACGGTCAACCCAATAATAAACCAGATAGTTAATTCCTCTTTAAGCTCAGGTACAGTGCCAGATGAATGGAAGCTGGCACTGGTAAAACCTCTGAAAAAGAAGCAAAACATCGACCCATCGGTGCTCTCAAACCTCCATCCTATTTCACTGCTTCCCTTACTAGGCAAAATTACAGAAAAATTTGTTCACAAAGAACTTACCAAATTTATTGAGGCCGCTAATATCCTCCACCCTCAGCACTCCGGTTTTCATCCCAAGCACTCCACAGAATCCGCACCCCTGGAAATAATGGACGTATTAAAATTATAGCCAATATAGGCAGGAAGGCGGTTCTGATCTTACTCGACTTGTCAGCCGCGTTCGATACCATCTCACACAGTATTCTCCTGGAGAGGCTCAAATTCAGCGGCATTTCAGGCGCCGCACTTGAATGTATAAATCCTTTCTCACTAACTGCAGACAAGCCATGACCCATGGAACATTCCTCTCTGTGTTATGCAACATCACAACAGGAGTGCCACTGGGCTAATCACTGAGCCCACTGTTGTTCAACATTTACATGACCACACTCTTCTCCTTCATAGCATCCTTTGGGATTGAAGTTACGTCCTACGCAGACGATACCCAAATGATCCTGTCCTTGGACAACAACTCCACAGATGCCGAACTTAACTTTAAACGTTGCCTATCTGAAGTCCTCCAGTGGATGAAGGACAACCACCTAAGATTCAACACCGAAAAAAACGAGATCCTACCCACATGGAAAGATGTTTCATTCCAGCCTTGTGAGTGGTGGCCAGAGGGGACGACACCTCCGCCTGATAGGGTGAAGGTAGTCAAAAATTTAGGAGTACAGTTCGATACTGCTCTTTCCTTCCATCCTCACGCTATGGCAGTAAGGGACATGCTTTAGCCTCATCAAATATCAGAAAAAATTATTTGATTTAATTCCACTCACCGCAAGGAAATCAGTGGCAGTGGCCCTGATTCTCTCGCGTCTGGACTACTGCAACAACCTTCTGGCAGGAGTCAATAAATTAACACTAAAATGACTCCAAGGGGTTGAACACGCTGCGGCACGTTTAGTACTAAAACTCCCATGAAGGTCCTCTGCATCAGCAGCCTTGAAAGCCCTTCATTGGCTCCCACTGCATAAGAGAATACTTTTTAAAATCCTCCTAATCATCTTTAGAGCCACGCTTAGATTGGGACCAAAACACCTTTCAGCAAGGTTCACTCCTTACATCACAACCAGAACCCTTAGGTCCTCGTCAGCCACCTCCTTAAACCACCCATTTTCAGATGTAAAACAAAAGGAGGAAAAACAGTGGCTGCCTTGGGATCCAAGGCCTGTAACCTGTTGCCAACTCATCTAAGATTGCTAAAAACAGAAACCCAATTTAGGAAGGCACTGAAAACCTGGATATTCAGCTCCTCAGACAAATTCTGTCTTTCACTCATTTATGATTCCACGGGCCCTCTCTCACCTCCAACCAGCGCCAGGATGTTCCTTTCGGAGTGGCAGTCAACGCTTTATAAATACCTCATTACATTACATTACAGATCTAGGAGTAGGCTGACAAAGAGCCGACTACTAAGTCCTTCTAGGTTGCAGAAGCCTCCCAAAGGAAGCCTGAAAGCTTTAACGCTTCATGCAGGGCACAGAGAGTAGAAATAACTAGATACAAATCAAAACCATTTTGTAAGACTTGTAAAAAACACAACAATGGGTTTCACAGTTCCTGGGAGCCAGTAAATATTGCCGACACCAAGAGCAAAAGGAGACCATTGATGCTCATAAGCCTTCATGAGAGCCCTGAACTGAATCAACCAAGGTGGAGGAGAGAACCAACTGCAGATGTCCACTGTTTTTATTCTCCAAAGCAGTCAGGTGAAGCCTCCTGAAAGAGAACCTGGAGAGCAAAGGTCTCCCCTAGAGGGTGGTTGCTCATAGGCAGGATCCACTCCAGTGGCTACTTAGAAGGGCTGAAGCCGTGCAAACCACTCCATTGGAGGCCAGAAGAAAGACAAAGAAAGCTGTAAATTCTGGGATAAAGTGAACTTCCTACAGAGACAATCTACTTCGGTTTTGCACACCGCAGAAATGCGAGAAGCCAACAGAACTTCAAGATGTTGCTCCACGTAACACACAATATGGAAAGCCAGATTGCCAGGGCCTCTAAACATGTCTCTCACTGCTCATCGACATGCGACTTCTAATCCTGGTACTTGGAATTTGACTTTCAACACTCACTAATTTCTGCTGTGAGTCATGGGCTTGAATAACATGCAAGGTGATCACCACCTTCTGTCTTTTTAATTCTGCCAAATTAAGAAACATTAAATTGGGAAATAAATTGCTGCGTCTTATTTACTTTTATTTACACTGCTTAGAAGTAAAGCTTGAAGCGCTATATAAAATGTTATTATTAATTGTAATTGAATTCAACCAGTCCTGATTCTGTGAATCACTCAGTGGATTTCTAAAGTAAATTTCCCTATTTTTGCACGTATGGGAACCCTAGGTGCATTAACGTTAGTAAATTGGGTCCTATATTTTTTTATCGTGCAGGTATTAACCTTCTTTCTTTCTCATACTTCTACACGTTTTTATATAGTGTTATTGCAAATACATTGGGTTGTATTTTTCTGAATTCACATTTTTCTCTCAAATGTTGGAATATTCAGCAATTTCATATTAGCAATGTTGTTATGTGTACCGTTTACAGATACAGCATCAATTGTAATACATTTCATAATATTGAACACATTATGTGTATATTGTATTGGTGTATTAGTTTCTTATATATAACATTTTACATTTCAAGAAATGTCCTGATCCAAGTCAAAGCAGCAAGAATAGACATTTACCGACATTGCTTCAGTTGTCTCCAAAACCTCAGGATCTAAAGGAACAGAGGAAGAATGCAAGGTGTGTGTGAAAACAAATTTAATTTGTACTAGTGGTCATGGGATCCTGAACTTATTTTTGGGGGACGAAACTTATTTTTCACCACTGGAATGTGACCCAGAATAAGAGATAGAAAGGCAAAGAAGAGAGAGAGAAGTAGGAAAAGAAAGATAAGAAAACTGCAGAAGCCTGGGATGGAAAACAGTGGCTGCAGGCTTCTCTGAAAAGCTTTGCCCCTTACACATATTTATGTATTTTACAAATCAAGCAGAGATAAGTACTAACACACAAACCCGTCTTCCTCGTCACAGTTGAATGAATGAGGAAAGTCTCACCAAAATGTTGTCAAAGACAGAAGAGGACACCAATGGACGATGAGTGCAAAGCTTTGATTTCAGAAGGAGGCTCCACTTTGGTGTCCTGTTTGTTTCCTGGAAAAGTTTGCTGAGAGAATCCTTGCCCGGAGATATGCAAATATTGAGGAGGAAGTACACCATCCAAAACATCGAAAGCTAAGCATAGATTTTCTACACTATACCTAATTCCTCTTTTATGTACTTTGACATCATATATGTATTCAAGGTAAGTAGACGTGAAATCAGGTGTAGTATCTATACTTCCTCTATATGCTCTTACCTTTCAAAATCTTGGTCTTCGATATTTTGTGCACAGTATTATCGTATTTCGATATTCTTAGCCTTGATATCCAGTAGTAGAATCAAATCTGATGATCAAGTAGAGATTGAGCCTGAACCACAGAGACACAGACTGGAAGAGAGGCCTCATCTGTCACAAGTAGTTAATAACATTAGAAAAAGATTGCGATGGGGCAGAGCTGAGAGCGCTGAGCTCATAAGGGAAGAAAGTAGAGGATTACGCAAAAAGCCTATCTCATTAGAATGGAACACGACAATGGAAGAGTTTAGAGCAAAAGAATTGAAAAGGAGATATGGCAGTTGCGCTGTTCCTAAAACGCCCTATTATAATCATATACTGTGAATATTTAGAAGATGTCCAAGGTGTGATAATTGTACATGCAAGAGATCTTTCCGGTACGGGGATGTTGCTACTAGTCCAAGTATGCTTGACTAGGATGTATCTTTATACAAATTTATTACAATTACATAGGGGTTCATGTGGAGGGAGTGGGGGTTATTTTAGTTGTTACGTTAACAGTGTCGCAATTCATGCTTTAAGTAACAGAATGATAGCAATATATTCAATGATAACCACAAAATGTACAAACAGTTATGTAATTGCTGCTTTCTTCATACAATGTTATGTATATCTATAACAAGACACTCAAAAACGAATTAAATATATTTAAAAAAAAAAAATAACATTAGAAAAAGAAAACTGGATGTTCCTGTTAAAACGCCGTTCACTGATCAAGAAGATTTCTTTGAATCTTACGGCCCAAATATACCTGATGCCTAACCTCTTCATAAAGCGATGAGACATATAGTAATAAAGGAAAGGAAACATGTCAACAAAACATTGTTTTCTTGAGTTCTATGCAGAAGTTATCTTTTAACAGACTTTGATACTTAGGAGCATTTACAAAAAATGTCGGAGCACGGAGCTGCGTTAAATTTGGAAGCGCAAAGCTCTGGCATTTTAAAAATGCGGTGATGTGCTGTATTCACAAGAATACGGTGCACCCCTGTGCTTCTCCTAGCGCAAAAAAAGCTGCTTAGTGCCAGCGTAGGCTCCCTGCCCTCATGTTGCAAGGGTGGCTGTGCTGCAGGGATGATTGTTTATGTGCAGGAAGGGCACCTCAATCAATAATGGCGATTTGCTCTTTCTATGTGTGCTGCAGAATGCAGCACACATGGAAAGAGCAAATAACAAAGAGGAATTAATAATTTCTCCTTCTATCACCATTCTAATGCCTGGTATTGCATGGCGTTGGTTTTAGGCACTGCCTCAGATTGACAGATCCTTGTAAATCTGGGGCAGCATCAAAAAGCAATGGATAATGCAGTGGAACGCCCACAGTAACAACCACTGCACGCCCCTTTGCCGCAGAGGACTGCTGAGGAAACAGGCCTATTTGGAAGGTGGCGCTAAACCATGCTAAGTGGCTTATCACCACTTGTAAATATGGAGGATGACGCTATACCACCAGAGCATCAAAAAAGTGTCACTTCGGTGATGAGAGGGGCTTGTAAATATGCCCCATAATTTCAGCAGTCTGTAAAAGTCCATTCAATGTTGTCATGTATGTAATCTTCATTGGCTGCAGAAGACTACATACCATTCGACCCCATAAGAAAAAAAGATGGAGGTGTCACTTAAACGGCTTAATTCAGCTTCTAACTTTGCTTTTCGTAGTGTATCATATGCTGCATTTGTCAGAGGCTTCCTAGGGGATACTCCATCCCGTGTTGTAGGAGTGCAGAAGACTGCGCTTAGCTCTTGAAAACAATGAAGCTAATAGTTCATTTTGTATCCGATGCCGTATTTGATGGATTATGCGCAGCTTCTACTTCCTCTGGGACTATTACAGCAGGAAGACGAAACATCTGGATGAGTCAGTGGAAGTAGATTCTGCACAAAAATCCCCTATTTCTTATCTGCTTTTTCTGGGAGTTCATCTTATTGGTCCTAAAGTAGATGAGCTAATAAAGCACTTGCTAGAGGAAAAAAACTATTGCAAACTTTTAGAAACCAACCACAAGCACCAATGTCTTTCTTATTTCCTTTTGGGTAACAGCAGATGGCACAAACACAAAGATGGCACTTTTGTGGGCGGATAACCCTGGGCGTAGTTTGCGTAGTAGCGCTACGCATAGCTACGCGAAGTGCACTTCGCAGTATGCAAGATACGCGTAGCACTACGCGAACTGTGTAGTGGTCTGTTCGCGATGATTGCACAGTGCCGGATACTTGTCCGCACTGTGCAATTATTCAAAACGGCATCTTGCACAGTGCGAGCTGTCGTTTTCTGCCGCTCGAGCGGCAGCTTTCTCAACGTGGACTGGTAGTTTCTCATCACGAGCAGTCTAGAGCATACGCGACCACTCGCAATGAGAAACATGACTTCCCCGCATTGAGAATCTCGCCGGGAGGTTTATTTTCCACGCTCACGATCGGCAACTTGATGTTGCTGATTGCGAGCGAGGAAAAAGTCTCGCCGGGATGTCATTTTGCTCGCTCGTGGTTGCCAACTTGACGTTGAGGACCGCGGGCGAGCAAAAAATGCCAACTATGTTAAACTACGCGATTTTGCACTGTGCTGCGTGCAATTCGCGTAGCAGCACAAACTACGCAAACTTTGCGAGCATAGCATAGTTGTCCGCCCAGGGTTACCCATACCAGTGGCTTGCCCTTACTGGAAGATCCAGATGTATCACTTCACATGTGCCTCTCCAAACACCCATAGTCTGACCATGCAACAATATGTGCTATATACTAGTAGGAGGAAAATTGTTCTATTTTACAGGGTATTGGAAAAGTCATGTCGAAGATCAATGGCTTTTACAGATAACAACAGAAGTTTATCCATTAGAGTTAAAGCATCATTTCGATTTGGTTGTCGAAACCCTCTGACAAAACATCAATCCAGGTGAGAAGCTAAATGGGCAGGAGCATAGGATCTTGTAAAGAAAAAGGCAATCACATCAGCGTCTTTAGGGAGAAAAGGTACAGGAATGCGTTCAATTCTGTTTCTGAGAAGAAAATTCAAGAAGAAATGAGACCCATTTTGGACTTCAATGGAGTAAATCTATTTCTGTCATAAATAACTTCCAAAATGGTGCTCCTGCAAACAGTCATTCCTATGATAGACAGTGGGATTTCCTCACCACCCTGGACCTTCTGATGTGCACTTTCAGATCATTATAAATTCATTTTCTCAAAAGTATCTTCACTTTGCACTGCGAGAGGAGCATTATCAGCTCATAGTTTTGCCCTTCAGGCTATCAAATGCACCCTGAGAGGTATATTCACAAGAATGTGTGATAACTACCGCAAGAGTAGCGTAACGCAACTTTCAATATCGCAGCCCATCGCGGGAAAATAACCCTACGACAGTCTGCCGAAAACGTGGATAATGTCCGCGATACAACCACCCCAACGGAGATAAAAACACAAACCACAACACCAGAAAACCTGTGATGAGCCCTTCCGCGATGAGGAAAGCAGGGATAAGCAGCGCGAGGGCAGCAATACCCATGCGCAATGCATTAACAAGCACAAGAACAGCATACGGAAAATGCCACTGAACAAAATACAACAACAGCGGAGTACCACAGATGTACCCTAGCCAACTGCAGAGGACAACATGCACACCACAACCTCCAAGCACCGTGGAAGGACAGAACTGACAGGCACACCGCATGAAAGAGACCAGTGGCAGCCAAATCAGAGCCGTAGGAGTGACACACCCACCATGCATCATACACACATAAGCAGAGGTGCACCTCGACATTGGCAACATCCCGGTACAAACAGCAACCCCTCCACAACTGCACACAGGACACAACTGGATTGGCAAATGTGCACAACCAGGCAAATCACATCTGTAACCCCAGAGATATGTAACATGACAATGCACAATTCTAACCTGTATCCTGTAAATATGTTTTATTCACACATGCAGTGCAATTGGACATCTACTACTGTCCTGATTGCCACGGACAGACACAATGTGACGTGTTCATGAGAAGTAGGTGTCAATGATGTAGTCCCTACGGGCCATTCCTGCCACAGCTAGAGTGGGATATGGGCCACCAGCCCCATCACCATCATCATCGTCCGGTACCTCTGGAACTGGGATTCATGGGGCCCTGGTGCAAACACAGATGTTGTGCAACACACAACATGCAACAATCATCTTGCACACGATGTCTGGGCTGTACAGGAGCATTCCACCTGTGCTGAAACGTGACTTCAACACGCCAAATGTGCGTTCAACGGCATATGTGGGCCGCATTGTACTGCCTCTGGGCGGGTGTGTTTAGTTCCCGGAGGGGTGTCATCATCCAAGGACAGAGTGCATATCCTTGATCACCTGTGACAGTGCAGGGAGAAAAGAGTCAATACTTGGTTCGGCAGGATGTGATGGCAGACCCACCAATTCAGTGACGCCTGTTCTGGTTGTGTGTGGGGTGAGTGTAAGCTAGTCCTCAGGGAGTAACTGGTGCTGGCAACTACACCAACAGTCATCAGGCACTCAGACATGAAATGTCTGAGCCACAAGGGGGGATGACTCGAGTCGCCCAGGGCCAGTGGCCCCGGATGCATTTCGGCCGACACAGGCTCACCGCCGCGGGACGCTGACCTGCGGGAGAATGGGGCAGGATCATGAGGGCAGACCAGTGCCTCACATGTCATGGCTGCATACCGCATCTCCACACGTCCAGCCATGTCTGTATTGGGTGCCGTGGTAGCCCAGGATGATCATGGAGTGGTGTAGTCATGTCTGGTAGGTGGTCGTGTAGTCTGACTTGTCGAATGTGGCTTGGTCACGTGTGCATCCCCACAGATGTGCTTTGTGCATTGGTGGCTGTGGTACGTGTGGTGTGTTGATTTGGTACTTACCAACGAGCAGTCCCATTCTATATGTGCCATCCTGGAAGCGCTGGTTGATGATGGACTGTCAGAAAATGAAGGAATCGTGTACACTGCCTGGGTAGTTGGAGACGACATTGGTGAAGAGTCCCCGCAGGTCCACTATTGCCTGCACATTGAAGGAATGCGTGTGCTTTCTGTTGCGGTAGTGGTGTGCAGAGTCCGCAGTGGGCACACGTGAAACATGTGTGCAATCAATTGCCCCCAACACGACCGGGAATCCGGCTATGGCGTAGAAGCCTTGCTTTGTCTCCAGCTGTTCCTGCGCAGTGTTGGGGAAGTGAAGGTGCTGAGGTATGAAGCTGAGGATGGCATCCAGGACAGGACAGGTGTGATGAACTTTGATAGGGCTGGCTGTGAGACTCCTCTGACTCAGTTGTTGGTTGGAAGGTACCAGAGGCCAACAGGTGCAGCACAGCCAGCAGCTTTGTCTGTGCTGGGATGTTGGTTCTCCGCTGTGTTGGGACCGTCAGCCTGTGGGCGATGTGGGTCATGATGCGGAGAATGGTTGTCCTTTGGAGCCTGTAGTGGGCAATTACTTCAGTAGGTGTTAGGTCTGTGAGAGTGGTGCGTTTTCGGTAGGACTGCTGTCTCACTACACGCTGCTTCTGTGGTGGTCCAGCGGGGAGGGGGGGCGGATCTGGGTCCTTGGGGTGGTGGCGGTGGGTGTTGTGGCCCTGTTGGGGCTCCAAGCTGCATGATGAGTAGCTCCATGGCATCGTTTGTTCTTCGGGTGTGGCTATGTGCGGGGCTCCGTTGCCTACTGCAGGGAGTTGTCCGTCATTACACCTGCTTGAGGCAGGTGTTAAATACCAGCGGCCACCGCTGCTTATTGCCTGTTTTTGGTTCGCGTCACAATTCTGTCAGTTCGTTGTGAAAGTGGTGTTGTTGTTTTTTCGTGTGTTTTTGCACGGAATGCCTACTCTGCATCTCATTAGAGTTAGTTGGTAGTGTCCGCCGCGGTGATAGATTCTGGGGAAGTTATCGCGGGAATACAGGCATTGTCTGCAGTTTGCACCTGCTTGTGAATGGTATGTTAAATCTATCTCCACTTTTGTTGCGTTACGGTGGTGATAAATTGGATTTGTCTCCTTGTGAATATGGCCCTGAGTCTTTACAAGGTATTAGCTCTCGAAGTTGCTTTTCAACAATTACAAGTTATTTACAAATTTCCCTACTGAATAATTGGTTAAGTCTTGATGCATGGAACTGCATTACACTACTTAGAGTTCAGGAATTGATGTCAGCAACTACAGCAGTTTCAGCTATACCTAAAGCAACGTGGTTGACTTGTTGTTTTTTTGCTCAAAACTCTAGTCATACTGAGATTTGTAGTTACACCGATTCATTTAAAAAAGAAAAGGTATGGTGCTACAAGTATTAGCGTGCTAAGCGCTCTTAGAAAGAGAGCGGGACTGGCTGAGAGTATTACTCATGACATGAGGAAGCTAACAAGTACTTTGCATGGGATGAAGAAATACACGGGCATATTTATTAAAAAATCAAGCAGGAAGCCAACTTGCTGCGTTGCACTGCGTGTGAGCAAAAGGGCTGATGTGCGCTGTTTTTAATACTATACAGCGCATTCCTGCTTTTTCCCCGCCCGGTCGCACAATGTGTTGCCATGTGCCAACGCAGGCCCCCTTGCACCATGGTGTAATGATGCCTGTGTTGTAAGCAGGATTGTTTTTATGCAGGAAGGGGCACCCTGAGGCATTTTCGTCTTTCTATGAGTGCCTTAGAATGCAGCACACATAGAAAGAAGAAAACAAAGAGGATAAATAAAGATACGTCTCCTAGCTGCACCTCGCCTGGGGATGAGTAGCATTTGAATGCAATGCCAGGTCTATCAGTAATATAATATTACTTAACAGTAATCCTCATTACACCTGATCTTGTTGTCCCCATCCCATTAATCACAAGTGAGATAACCTATCTCAACCCACAGAAAAAAGAAAAGAGGAATACAGGTATTTACTGCCCTACCCCGTCCCACTGGGGGATACTTAAGCAGTACTTACCTAGAATTCCAACTAAGCTATCAATCCCCAACCATATGAAGGCCAGCTGTCTGGGAGAGAGGGGAGGGTGTGATGAATGGGACGAGGACAACAGGACCTGGAGTAATGAAGATTAGCGGTAAGTAATAGGACATTACCCCCAGGTCACCCTTGTCCTCATCTCCTTGCTCACAAGTGAGAATACCCAAAGCAGAGCGACCCATCAATCATAGGGAAAGAAGAAAATCACACAAGGATACCAACTCTACTATCACAGCACCCCACTATGATTTACTCACATAAGCAATAGGACAATTTACAAAATAACAGAATTGTAAAACACCCAAAACTAAATTGCTTTTATCAAATAAAATATTCTGCAAACTGTAATGCTTTACAAAGGTGTTGGAGGACACCGTTGTAGATGCTCTGCAAATCTTAGAGATGGACACCCCTTTCAATTCCACCCAGGTAACAAAGAGTACCTTTTTCTAAATGATTTAGTCTTATCTATATAGACCAACAAAGCTCTCTTCAAGTCCAACAAAGATGACTTGTCTTCCAAGGAAGAACTCGGCTCAGCATTCAGAGCTGGGAGAAACACCTCCAGAATCTTGTGATATTGGGATGCCACCTTTGGCACAAAGAGGAATCCAATCGAAGAACAAAGCTATCAGCCGAAAAGGACAAAAAAGGTTCTCTAGCCAGCATCCAATTCACCAATGTGCCAGACTGAAGTTATGACCACAAGAAACACCACTCTGAAAGTCACAAACCTAAGGGCATATTTACAAGAAAATGGCGTAGTGTGGTGACACAAGCAATATTGCTGCGCTGAACTGCATCATTTTCTGAATGCAGGAATGCGCGGTATTTTCAACAATACAGAGCATTCCTGTACTCATCCCTGCGCCAGAACAAAAAAAGCATCCTAGCTCCAGCACAGGCACCCTTGAACTGTGGTGCAAGAAAGACTACGTTGCAGGGATGATTGCTATAGTGCAGGAAGGAACACCTTCCTGCACAAAAACAATCATCAATAGCATTTTGCTCCTTCTATGTGCGCTGCAGAATGCAACATACATTGAAAGAGCAAAAAACTAGGAGAAATAGAAGTATTCCTCCTCGTTGGGCTACTCTTACACCTCCCTTGGAAAGGCGTTAGTTTTTGGAGCTGCTTTAGATTTACGAATCCTTGTAAATCTGGGGCAGTGTGAAAAAGTCATGGGTGTCGCGTGGGAACACCCTCAGCAACAACCATGACATGCCCCTCTGACGCAGAGTACTGCGTGAAAGATAGCCATATTTACAAGGCTGTGTTGAGCCACTCAAAGTGGCTTTTTATAGCCTTGTAAATATGGGTCAGCACAGAGCGCCAATGGAGGGTCAAAAAAAGTGATGATCCTATGGTGCTAGAGACTTGAAAATATGCCCCCATATGTGTAATGTGACGTTAAGCCATGCAAAGTGGCTTAGTGCCACCTTGTAAATATGGAGCAGGTACAGTGCCACCGGAGAATGGCAAAAAGTGATACTCCGGTGGCGCAATGTCCTTGTAAATATGCCCCTTAACATCCATCATTTACAAAGGTTCAAATGGA
Source organism: Triturus cristatus (assembly GCF_964204655.1). Classification (NCBI taxonomy): domain Eukaryota; kingdom Metazoa; phylum Chordata; class Amphibia; order Caudata; family Salamandridae; genus Triturus; species Triturus cristatus. The sequence continues at coordinate 1,025,716,037 of NC_140583.1, read as the reverse complement.
GGAGAAACCAAGGCTTTGAAAAACAGCGGTAAAGGAAACAAAGGTTTTACCAGAGGGCAGGAAGGAGAAGAGCTGCATAACAATTTTGCCACCAAATCCTCTATATCAGCCAAATTTCCCCAAGGGGACCTAAAAGGCTTAATAGCAGCCACTGGGTGCAGCTGGATAGCAACAGCTAAATGAAGGGGTAGTCCAGAGTTCTCTGAAATCCCCTTGTCTTAACTTCCTAACCGAGAGACGCAGTCACTGCAGAGTTGAAAAGTGAGCAAGGAATCATCCACAGACTCAGAATTTCTGGAAACGTAAGCCTGGGGAACCATGAGTGCAGGGGCTAAAACAGAACTAGTCTTGCTTCCCTCAACAGCCTCACCAGCAACTTGTGAATGAGTGGAATCGAAGGGAAAGCATACAATAGCTGATCTGGCCATGGAAGGGTCAATACATCCACTCCCCAGGCCACCTCCTGTGGGTTGCAAGAACAAAAGCTCGGAACTTGCGCATTGAACTGAAAAGCAAAGACGTCTAGAAAAAGCGCACCAAACTTCTCGACACAGCTGAAGAAAAACATCCCTAGACTCCTGGGAAGGAAGTAAAAAATGAATCTGCCACCCCATTTTCCACTCCTCTGTTGTGGACCGCCACCAGAGACTGCAAATGAACTTCTCCCTACTTGAAAAGCAGTGTAGACACAGCAATCAGGGAAGAGGACCAGATCCCCCTGATGGTTGAAGGTGCCACAACCCCATTACTGTTCTAAATATAGCCATTAGTTCTCGTCAATTGGAAGAACACCAGCCCTCCTTCAGAGACCACTGTGCCCGCAGCAACATGTCCCCCAGAGTGCCCTCCCAATGAAAGGAACTGGCATCTGTCGTGAGAACCAATGGAGGATCTGCTGCAATACCATGTCTTTGGAGTGAGATTCCTGCTGAGTCCATCAAATCAGGACCTTGATGGCCTCCACAGTCACTGGAACCGCACAGTCGAAGTTCTCAGACTTTTGTTCCCAAAATGAATGAAGATTAAACCACAGTGGATGACGATAAAACTGGGACCAGGGACCCATAAAAACAGCATCTGAAATGTGCCCCAGCAGTCTCAACCATTGACGTACTAGAAGGGAGTGGCAACCCATTGTGCTCAAGGTCAAAGACCTCAAGAGAGCACCTCTGGGAGCAGAAAGGATCTCCCTGTTCAGATCTGTATGGATACTGCCCCTATAAAAGTCAGATCCCTGGAATGAACCAACTGACACTTCCCCTGTTTGAGCAGGAACCCTTGAACCTGGATCATGAAGCACACCAAGGCTAGATCATCAAGGAACTGCTTCTCCGAGGGAGCATGGATAAGCCAATCTTCCAAGTACGGATACAGGTGGATGCCCAGCAGATGAATAGATGCCACCAAAGGCTCTACCATCTTCGCGAAGACTCAGGGTGCTGACTTGAGGCCAAATGGCAGCACTCTCAACTGTTAGTGCTTCTCCTTGACACAGAAATTCAATACTGCTGGAAATGAGGAGGAATCTGGACATGGTAGAACACAACCTGTAGATCCAATGGGCACATCAGATATCCTTTGATCACCAATGGAATTACTTTGTGCAGGGTTTCCATCTTGAAGGACAGGGACTGCACACATTTGTTGAGAGCTTTTAAGTCTAACACAATTCTGAAACCTCCCTTGGACTTTGCTACAAGAAAGATGATCGATTAGAAACCCATGCCCCTCTCCCTCCTAGGAACTTCCAGAATTGCCTCCTTCTGAAGAAGAGATTTAATGCCTTGAGTCAGAGTCAACTCCTTTTCCTTCTGAGATGGCCACAGAGTCAGAGGGACTCCTAATGGATGAGGCAGATTTGAAAATTCTCTGAGGTACCCTTTCTTAGGATACCCAGCAACAAGGTGTCTGAAGTAGATGCTTCCCAGATCTGGAGAAACTGCTGTATCCAACGTCCTACCACACACCCCTGGCCATCCACCATACAGTCAGGAAAGAAGTTTTAGGGGACACTTGGCTTTCTTTTCTCTACCCTGACGGGCCTGAAACAGCTCCTAAGAATGTGGATATTGTCTTCGAGAGGGCTGACGAAACAGAAACTTAGACTTTTCAGGTTAAGAAGCATGTTTAAAGGAGTAGAAATGTTTCTTCTCTTTAAGCAATTTGTGGGGATTTTCCTCCAGCTCTGCCCCAAACAGCTGATTACCCGGGAAAGGCAGCTTGAGAGCAGACGCTTTCTCAGCTGAATCAGTACGCTAGTCTTTTAATACAAGATTATGTCAGGCTACCACACAAGCCCTTCCAGAGAATGCTGAGCCCCTCACCACATGCAAACAGATATCTGACAAGTATTCCACCTGACGTTCGAATTGTTCCAACAAACTCAATCAGATGCATCATCCATAGACCTGAACAAAGCCTTAATGTCTGAAATCAAAGACTGAGTCTCATGTGTTTCATATATTTCAGCCCATAGAGCCAGGTGCAGGCCAGAATACACCTTACACAGTGCAACATCAATCTTTTTGTCCACCAAATCTTTTATGACTGCATCATCTGCCAAAGATGTTCTCCCTTCCAAACTGGCCACAGAAGAATCAATAGGGATGATTAAATCCAGAAGATCAAACTGCTTAACCTGCAATGGATACAATTTAGCCAAACATCTAGGGATCATAATTTTATCTGGGCCCTTCCACTCTGTTTTAAGGACCTCATTAATGTACGGCTGTACAGGTACATCCAACGGAGCTGCACTCGGAAATTGACCCCGCCTATTTCTCAGGAACCTCATCCGTGGGCAAACCCTTGTTAGCCTTAACATGCATGATCAACTCAGGAAACATCTCGCTAGCACTGTACTTTCCTTTATCTTCATCTGTCCCTGGTGCATCATCCTCCAATCCAGAGGAGTGACAGAACCTCAGTGGCAGGGAATCCCATTTCCAACAATATTTCTTTTATAAGTCTGTTAATACTGACAATGACACGCTCCCTGTGTCTCTTCAGCAGAGGGGAGGATGACAAGATCCCAAAGAAGAAGATGATGTCTCTACATGCTTCCTCTTTTTTGCATGTTTGCCTATCCAGAAATTGCCAGAAAACCCAACCGAAATGTCAAACACAGTCCACTGTCAATCTAAAAAAAATAAACGCTACACAGTTCTCACCCGATTTCCGGTATTTGAGGCTTCTCCCATTACAATTGAAATCATTTGGGCAAACCGAGACCGGTTCATGCATGCATGCCCTCCCCATTAGGCGTGCATGTGCTGTGGCCAACCTGGAAGTCAGGCATCCGTCCTGCATCCAAAACTCTTCTATTCCCATTGTTGGAAATCACTGAATGAGCCCAAAATCCATAAAACCACCTGCAACCCTACGCATCTACCCACAAGCCCTGCAGACAGGGAGACGCGTCATCCTGCCCCTCTGAAATGCTGGCCGATGAAGATCCATGCTGATAGTTGCTCAAGCCCTGCAGGAGCAACCCCATTTCTTCATCCTCTTCATTCTGTAGGCCGACAGAAAAATGAACAGGAGGAATTATGTGTAAGCACTGCTTAAGCAATACCAATGCTCCACCCATTGAAAGCCTCGCTGGGCAGTGTAGCGCAATGCAGACATTTGCATTGTGTTGCATTACTCTAGATTTATCATGCCACACAGGGCCATGAAGGGTGGCCGTGCCGTGCGTGTCTTGATAAATTTAATGTAATGTAAGAGTTGAGACGCTCTTGCACCCTGTTGTGTGGTACAAGGGCGACACAACTCTTTGATAAATCTACCCCACAGTTTATAAAACAGTGCCTAAACACACTGCGAAACACCGCTTGTGTTGAAGGGGCACTGCTTCTAACCAGAGGAGTGTGAGCTCTCCTCGGAACGGTCCTCACCTGTTTCCCTTACTTGGAAACATTACACAATTAGGTTTTGGGAAAGATACAAGGCTTGTGAATCACAAAGGCCGGTGCAGGACTTAAAGTTCAGAAGGTAAAAATATCTCAAACCGAGGGGCACAGGATCAACTGCCTGAATGTATAGCTTTGTGGAGAGCACATTTCAAATTAATTGCATGAAAGTTTAGTTTAAGATAAACAAGGCATTTTGAATGCTGTGTGGACAGATAAAGATATAGAATGTTTTCAGATTGTTTCGAAATGAAACCATAGCTCTCCCACCAGTTCAACCTTCCTTTATAAAACAGAGTAAAAAGCTATGCATTGGCAAGGCCAATAGGCTTCGCCTCTGGGCAATCTATTGATTTTGTCAATGTTTTTTAAAGACCTTGCACAGCGGCGCTAGCTGCTGCACAACATGACTTACATTTATTTTTTAAAATAACTATGGCGCGGGCAGTGTTGACCGCATCATAGTGCTTTAAAAAAACTTTAAGACATGCTGCACAGCAGCAAACTCTGTTGTGTAACATGTCTAAAAATCATTGACAAAACTAATAGATTTCACAGAGGCGAAACCTATTAGCTTTGCCAATGCTTGTCCTTCTGCCTCTCACATTTCACTTTTCCACTATCATGTGCTCCATAACATTTGGAGTTAGCTGCGCTTTATAAAATAAATACAACCACATAACTTTCTACGGTTTGTTGCACTGTCACAGGCCCAGTGCTTACAAGTGACCAAATGTCCAAAGTGCCATATTCATTATTCAGACTGATCAGTCGTTTACAACCTCAGACATCGACCTTTCACTCGATCAAAGACTAGCTATGGGTAATGCCAGTGGATGTTATTTACCTGCAGTTGAGAGGCTTTGTTGGAACCTTAACTTTTAGAAAGGAGCTACAAACTCCTTTTTTTTTCATAAAAATACATTTAGTTTAATAAAAGTGAATCATAATTCCTGTCTCTCAAACTTGTAAAGTAAACAAATTATATAAGCGAAAGCGTTATATTTATTCCAGTGTTTTTCATCATAACTGCATTGTGATTCAGTGTATGACAGAGCTTGTTCCATGCTAGAAGATGTTTAAATTAATTAAATGTACAACAAATTGCTGCAGCGCAAACGTGGTCAATTTTTATTAATATGCGATTACTCTCCTTACTACTCTAACTGTGCTGGCCCCTCTATGATTAGACAATCGGCAATGTTCCATTCAAAACAGAGGCAATGATCCTCTGATGAATCTTTTTCCCCCGATAGGAGGGGTGGAAATTAGGGTGGCCAAACACCTTGATAGCTGTCCAGTGAGGACCATTAATTGACATCTAACTCAAAGTTGACACCAGATTTAGGTATACCACCCTTAAAACAAATACTGTAGAAATAAAGAATCACAACGGGAAGCCCCACCTCCTGAAGAAATCAAGTTGAGCTAGAATTATGCAGACCAAATGCTCTGCAACAGCAACGTAAAACAAAAGAATTAACACCTGATGTTCTGACAGAGCTTGCTGTTTCTCTCTACAACACATTTAATTCCATAGTAAACAGCACAGTTTAAATAGATGAACCAATTGGACTCAATAATCGACTCAGCCAGATAGTAGATTGATTTGGTTAATGTATTAAAGTTCAAAAATGCATAGCTGTAAGCAATCTTTTGAGAATTTCAGTTAAAAATATTACCGGTTGTATCAAAGCACCAAACATTTAGGCAAGACTTTATTGGATAGCTGTTATAAAATCAGTTTATAGAGTTGCAGAGTCCCACCACCATTAAGATAGAAGGATAGTTTCTGGTCTAACTGCTCAAATCCCACGAAGAAGGGGAAATGGGTTCAAATATAAAGCCCATTATGGGTAAGTCTATTTGTATAAAAGAAATGAAATTTAAATGGCTCGGCAAAGAAGATTCCAGTAGATCAGGTACCAACTGTAGCCACAGCAGAACAGTCCAAAAGTAAGAGGTTATTTCTCAAAAATTGATCAGCAAAGCATCCTTTTGCTAGAAAAAAGAAAAAGTATTGTGTTGCCCCCTCCATTGGGGTGTCTTCTTTTATAATATCTCTAACAACGCCCCAGTGATAGAACATCACACTACCATTGACAGACTATCATATGTTCAGATTCACATAATATCATCTAGGACACTTGCATGCTTTCCCATGCTAGTCATGAGAAACAAGAGTTTTGGAGGTCCACACAGGCCTAACATCTTAGCGACAGCTGAAATCCTGTTACCATAGGACTATTTCACTGTGAACAGTGAAGAAATATTCAGGAATGTAAAGAATTATACATGTACAGAACAAATAAAGCAACATTTCACTAGTTGTAATTGGAGCATTGTAGTAGGTCAGGAGAAAGGTCAGCATAAGAGAAAAGCATTTTCGAAAGAGCCTGCAATTTGGCATTACACATTTTAAATTAAATAAACTTGAAACCAATATAAAATATATTATAGTTAAATCAATTCAAATAGGGAATATATAGAACTTTCACCAAACATAATTTCATGAAATCAGCTAATGTTAGAAATACTCTACTACCACAAATTTTCCTGAGATTCATACAAATGTAACAGTGGCATAACACAGGCCCCTGCAACCACCGCAGTGCGGGGGGCCGTGAGCTGCAGGGGGCCCCCTCAGCACAGTACTCTGACCTGGGAGATCCTGAGTAAATCCAAAGCGGGGGCCCCTCCATGTACCTTGCGGGGGACCCCCTCAAGTTTCGTTACACCACTGAAATGTATAATTTTCTAAATTCCCATCACAAAATTCATTTTTTACTTTTCATAAACTATGGGATCTCTAGTATTATTATGCAAGATTTCAAGATTCTATCTAGTCTCTACACGTTTTTGCACCGACTTTTCTAAATGGTGCATTCTGACCAAAAGCATTAGAAACACTAAGCCACTTTATTAACATGACAATTTCATCAGTAAACATTAATAAACAACATGTTCATAAGAAATTCATTAGTGCAACTCATTTATATGTATTAGTACTACTTTGTATATATGTTCTCTTTATCTTATTTTTCAATGCGCGCTTTTACGGTGCTTCGACTATGTTGTCTCAGTATCATGTGTCACTGTGTCTAATGTGTGCAAAGTGCACTTTCAGCTTTTCGCGTCTTCAATCAGTAAATGTGTCATATATCATGATTTTTAAAATCATGAGTCATCAAAGTCAATATAAATTGCAAGGTTTGTAGCGCAGGGGGTTATTGGTCCATGAAAATACATAGAACATAGGTTTCATTTCACTGGTCTGCTGGCTCTTCAGAATGTAGAGGATCACCTTAGTTTTATATGTAGGCACATGATGATAAGGTGACACAAACGGTTAGTGGTAGAATACAAAACACACAAGATGATGGACGGAATGTTGCACATTGGCAAAACATTCACCCCCAGTCACAGATCTGAGTTTAATCAATCGTTATTTTGCTCACCACGCCACCCCAGTTCAGACAAGATATGCAAATCAGTCTTGACCCTGTGCCTCATGGGAACAGTCCAGCCCGAACTGCCAAGCCATGTCTTTCCTGGACCGGAATCAAGAATCCTAGGACCGGTTTCGGGGTTTCACCCCTCTTCAGCCAGGATAGCTTGACTCCAGTGGCGTAGTGAGCACGGGACCCACGTCTGGGCATACCCTTCTCACATAGGGCGAACAGCAAACCACACAAGATGATGGACAGAATGTTGCACATTGGCAAACCATTCACCCCCAATCACAGATCTGGGTTTAATCCATCGTTATTTTGCTCACCACGCCACCCCAGTTCAGACATGGCCATATGCAAATCAGTCTTGACCCTGTGCCTCATGGGAGCAGTCCAGCCCGAACTGCCAAGCCATGTCTTCCCTGGACCGGAATCAAGCATCCTAGGACTGGTTTCGGGGTTTCACCCCTCTTCAGCCAGGACAGCTTGACTCCAGTGGCGTAGTGAGCACGGGACCCACGTCTGGGCATACCCTTCCCACATAGGGCGAACAGCAAAACACACAAGATGATGGACAGAATGTTGCACATTGGCAAAACATTCACCCCCAGTCACAGATCTGGGTTTAATCCATCGTGGTGAGCAAAAAACCGATGGATTTAGGCCCAGATCTCTGTACTGGGGTGAATGTATGACATTGTTCTGCATTCTGTCCATCAACTGTTGTTTTTGCATTTGTCACCCCGAGTGGGACGTGTATGCTCAGACGTGAGTCCCGTGCTCTCCATGCCACTGGAATCAAGCTATCCTGTCTGAAGAGGGATGAAACCCCGAAACGGGTCCTAGGATGCTTTGTTCCAGTCGAGGGAGGACCTGGCTTGGCAGTTCGGGCTGGACTGTTACCATGAGACACAGGGTCAAGGCTGACTTGCATATGGGTGGGTTCAAACAGGAATGGCATGGTGAGCAAAAAAAATGGATTTAGGCCCAGATCTCTGTACTGGGGTGAATGTATGACATTGTTCTGCATTCTGTCCATCAACTGTTGTTGTTGCATTAGTGGGAGAATACAGACATGTAGTACCCGTAGTGCGGATGATAGAAGTCTGTGGTGCAGGTGGTATAGATGGGTCTTGCAAAAGATAAGACAGTTGTTATGAAGTTTCATGAAGACAAAAAGGAAAAGAGGCAGGGCCCAGACCTCTGAGTATCTCACTAACGAACCCAACACCATTCTTGAGGGGTTTCCAATTACCAAGCGCTTTTACTTTTATCAAAATGGTTCCCATGCTTTTTGGAAAATAACTGTTTCCACAGTGTTAAGGTATGTGCCTTATTTTGTACATACAGTGAAATGAGCAGTTAGATTCACAGCCACTCAACCGCCTGCCTAAACACACCCAAGGTATGTCCAAGCCTAAACTACCTTCTCGCATGCTGTGTGTCTCCTGCCTAGGAGTACCCTGCCTAAACCAGTGGTTGAAGTGTAAAAAAAAGTATGGGAACAGAGGTCATGAGCACACATGGGGCCAGTGATCGAGTGGGTGGAGAGAAAGGCATAGGTTAAAAGAAAAAATATTTTGCAACTTGTTGGAGTTCCACAAAGAGGTAACTGCATCTACAATATAATTCACACACTTTATATGAAATACAAATACAAACTAAACTAAACTTCACAGTTCAGGAAGCCCTCATCTTTCCTTTTATCCTGAAGCAATTCAAGGTTGTCATTATCATTATGGCTGACCTCACACAGTGGAATAGGGTCTGTGCGACTGCTCACCTCAACCCACTCTGTGACAAGGTGTCACTGATAGACACTCGGCCCAGGGCACTTCAGGGCTTAAAACCAAAGCACCTAGATCCAAGGCTATCAGTGACACTCCTCGTTGTTATGAGGGAGATGTCCTCAAAGCACTTTGCCAAGCTTAGGAGGTCACACCCACCAGGCTGTGACATCTTCTGCCCGGCAAAGTTCCGCACAGGCAGGCAGGCGCCTGCACATTTAGAGCATGTATAGCACCTGGCTGCTGGACCTGAACAAGAAGAGTGACTGTCAGGCTGACCTTCATTCAGCCTGACAGACACTCTTCAGGTTGGGAAATAAATGTTGGGGCCCTCCACTCTTTGGGATTTGCCGCTGCTGCAAAAATGAGATTTTTCACTCACAAATGGATTTAATCACAACTAAAATTATACAAAGTGCAGGTGTCGAGAGTCAATCTGCATTTTGGCCATTCCTTATTTCTTTGAAAATCTTGGATAGAGATTGAAGAGTTTGAGAACATTCCTAGGCCATTCATTCTAATGGCACATCCATCAACGCGGCAAGGTTTGGTGATGATTGTAAGCCTGCAACTGGAGGTGCTGGCAATCTGCCTTGCATTATTCAATGTCTCAAACATATTTTCTATGTAACATCCTCTTCTGGGATGTAAGCTGGGATCAAGCCCACATATATAATACATTTGGGAATTTTTTTTTTGTGTTCATTTATTTGCAGTTAGATGTTTGTGTTCAGAATTATTAAGGAATTTCAACAGCTCAGCAGTGTATAGTCCCACCAATGCTTAATCTGAGTCAGTGGTTGCCGGCAGGGGGCCACCAGCACTCCTTTTGAGGGACTGGCACTTGTTTTGCTGTATCAGACATTTATCGAGAGTAGGAGAGGGAAAAACAAAAAAAAGTGAAAGGCAGAGGAAGCGAAATACAGAACAAACACCGCAAAGGGAGAAAGCAGGAACCTCAAGCGTGACAATGAGGTGCAGGCAGTGTCTGGTAGTGGATTAAAGAGGCATGAGGTCGATTAAACTCTATGCAGCCATGGCATTTATGGGCTGGGTTTTAATTGTACTGGACACAGGCTTCTGAGCAGAGTTTTGGGCACCGACACTCATTCTTTTACAAATTAAGCACTGAGGTACACCCACAGCTAAGCAGCAGTAGCTCCTTCGCTATGGCAGAAGAACGTTGCCCCATGCCAGTAGCCGAAAATTGAAAAATAAAATGATAATAAACCGGGGGGGATATTCTCAAGAACGTGTGATAATCATTGCAAAATTAGCTTAACACAACTTTGCACATCGCAGTCTATTGCGGGAAAATAACACCGTGGTAATGTGGTATTCTCAAGCCAGCGGCACCATGCGATAGGCTAACGATAACGCGTCAAATGTCTGCGATAAAGTCAACGCGACGCCGCAAAAATTCAAAACACGAACGCGAAAAAAGCTGCGATGAGGCCAATCGGGATACACAAATCAGCGACAGGCCTGCAATTCCCACGCATCAGGTGGGAAAATGCACTATAAAAGCAACAACAAAAAAAGGGAGAAAAAAAGAAACTGCGTAGCACCATGGATGCACCCGGACCGAGTGCAGAGGTCACCATGAACCCCAAAAGCCCCACAGACCACCAGCAAGGAACCTCGTGGTCGGGGAAGGCCAAGTAGAAGAGAAAGAGGCAGACGGGGTGCAGTCCGCAGGAAAACCAGATCAGCGTCATGGAGGTGACTGAACACTACCATCCACTGAACGTCAATATGACAAACGTGAATGCGTTCAAAGTGTCGAGAAGGTCTATGGAGGAGGACAAGAGGCACTGGCATGATGTGAAAAGTTAAACCAAGCACAAACCCGCTACCAACAGGAGGGCAGCAACGGCGACTGGAGGTGGGAGTCCTGCGTCACAGGAGGAGCTGGAGGAAACGGAGGCCACAGTTATCAGGTTGGAGATGGCGCAAGGAGTTGGGAGTCCGGACACAGCTCGATAGGACTTGACACAACATCAACAGGGTGAGTAACGACCAGGGACTGGGGGGATGGGAGGAGATGGGCACAATGGCACACATGCACAACGATGTGTAGCACACCCACAATGACCCTGGATCATGTTCCTGATCCCCATGGCACACTGCAGCACACACACATAGCACTAACAGCACATCCCATGACAATGTGGTACAAAGTGCCACACCGACACTGCAAAACAGAGGTCACGATTGGGTCCGCTCATGCGCGGAAACAGGCAAATCACATCTAACATAGCAGGAAACTGTGAGATGGAAATGCACATGTACAACCACACATCCGTCATGTAGTCCAAATGTCCACTGTCCTGCATCAAATATACAGCACCTCCCAAACAGTCACAATGTACATTGTTATACAGTCTGCATGTAAACTAGAACAATGCGCCAACATACATGTCAACACAATGTCAGCATGCAGCTCCCCTTCACATTGCAAAGTGACAAACAACACCTCCAGCAGAGCAGACCAGACTACTCATCAGTGATGCTGGAGAGGGACACCACACCTTCGACACCGATGCCCTACAACAGCTCATGGACATCTAGGGCAACCCACCCCCAGGAGCAGGGCAGCCAAGCTACATAGAGGAGAGCCCAGCCCCTGCACAGACCACACAGCAAGAAGCACCTGCCACCACGGCTGGCTCCCAACACTCCACCTAGGCACACATCGCTTTCCAATGCCAGGTGTCAGAATGCCAAAAGGAGGTGGCCGAACAGGTGCAGCTGGGGTCATATCTCAAGGAAGCCGAAGTAGATCACATACGTGGGTGTTCAAGTCCCATCAGGGACCACCTACACCCCACAAAGGAGACCCACACCGCGACAGAGACACATGCATTTGCACATTTCCTGCAATGAACCACGCCCAGAGCCCCAGAATCATCATTCACACCCCCACGCTGGACCTCTGTACGATGGCCCATTTCACTCCTCTTACTCGCTGCCAGTGGTGACATGGTTGCGTCCGCTGTACACAGCACAATGTAATGTTGTAGGCCCCGGGGCCCTCATGCATACATCATGACCACACGGACACATGCAGATAGTTTGTGGAACTGGCTACGGGCACGTGTGCCAGGCCCCTTTATTGGCAGGGTCACATGTACAGTGACGCCTGTGCTGGATTGGTGTGGGGTGAGTGTAAGCCAGCCCGCACGGAAAGGTTGGTGCTGGCAACAACTTGAACAGTGAACACCATTAAAACAGAAATGGAAAACACCAGCAATATAGAGACAACTGCGGAGCATCATGGTGGTAGCCAGAGCAAGTACAGAGGTCACCCAATCTGCAAATTGAAGTGTCCGTGAGTTGCAGTGCACTGAGGGTGGGGCACTAGAGTGGAGCGTGCTCATGGGAAGAAAATGTCTAGGATTGTGTCCCTTTGGGTTATTCCTGATGCAGCTGCAGTGGAGTGTGTCACACATGCATCATCTTCGTCATCATCGTCCCAGGTCTCCCACACTGCCTGAGGTGACATTGTTGTTTGAGCTCACCACAGCACACAACTCATTCAGAAATGGTCCATGAGTCATGGTGTATATCACAAAGAAATAGGGATCAAAGCATAAATACCCGCACCAGTCTTAACATCTCATGTAATTTAGTCACAGAACAAGGTGCAAAAGAGCCTGGGACACATGGTGCACTGAGTTAGTGGCACCTGGAGTGCTGAGCAGGGTATCAGGCCGATGATGGCATCCACAACAGGTGTGAGCAACTCCGTTAGTCTGCCAGTACGGCTGGTTCGACTCTGCCAGTTGGCGTCTGCAGGTGGTTCTGGCAGTGGTGGCGTGTGCCTCCTGCGGTGATGCGTCATTCGGGCTGGTAAGAGCTCGATTTGATGTGTGAACCGCAGTTGAGTTCGGAGGCAACGGACAGCGCAGGGCCACAGACACATGGCGTTGATGACCCCAAGGCCATCGTCTCAGAGGCCATCCAATATCTCACCGGACAGGGTCCCTGACTTGAGTAGCACAGAGTTAGTGGCCCTGGATGCACTGCGGCCGGCACAGGCACACCGCCACGGGACGGTGACTTGCGGTGCAGTGAGATAGGGCCACGCGAGCTGAGCGGGTCCTCATCGATGTCCAATGTGAATGTGGCGGAGGGTTGTGGGGGACAGTGGAAGGTTTCCTCCAGGGCATGATGCAGAGGGTAGAAGCCATCCGGAAGCGGCAAATTGGGGAGTGGAATGCTACAGCCTTGTTTTCTCCAAAAAATCTGTATCACCGACATGATGATGAAGACAACCCCCAGTCCAGAGACTCAGTCGCCACCAAAGTTCAACCAGAAATTGTTCATGGCTGTCGGGGAACAGACTTAGTGGCACCGGAGCTGAAGGCGTATGCAGTCTGCGATGAGGCCAGTACAATGATATAAAAGCTGCCATAAATAAATCAAGACCGAGTTCCCAATGTGTGACCTACTCAACCGCAGTGTAGGCCCGAGGCAGGGGTCAGCAGGGGCCCACAGCCACGTGTCGTTGGCTTGCGATGCACAGAGTTAGTGACACAAGAGCAGTTGTTGGCAGTGTTCAATCACCTCCGTAACAAGGATCCTTTTTTCCTCTGGACTGCACCACGTCTTCCTCTTACTCCTCTCCATGTGTTCGATGATATGAACTATGCCATACACAAATCAAGACTCAGTTCCAATTGTGTGACCTACTCGACCGCCGTGTAGGCCAAAGGCAGTAGTCAGCAAGGGACCACAGACAGGTGTTGTGCGGATGCTATGCACGGAGTTGGTGGCACCACATTGAAGGGAGTACAGTGTTATAAACTCTGCCATGAAGTGTATACTCTGCCATTGCGTAATCAAGACTCAGTTCCAAATTTGTGACCGACTTGGCAGCTGTGTCGGCCGGTGGAGTATGTCAACGAGAAAGGAGTACTGCGGCCCTGTGCCGCGGAGGACGTGATGGTCTAAGGAGGCAGCTAAGCTTGCGGGCCTCTGGCTTGGGGCTTGCGACGGCAAGTGGTGGGCCCTCCTTGACACACGCCGGTGTCGGCAGGTGAGCAGAGAGGCCTGGCTACGCAGGGATGGGCAAGACGGGTTTGGGGACAAGCGGGCCAGGGTGCATCAGGCGCACAGGATCGCAGGCAACACTGCTCACGGCGACTGCCTCGTGGCAGGCTGGGAGGCGCCGCCCTGGCAGAGACGTTCGGAATTCCGGAGGAGAACCACGCCTAGAGCTACATGCTTTTTATTCACACCCCTACACTGGCCTGGCATACGCCGGGCCGGCCCACTCCGCTCACGCTTATGGGGGGGATGTCACAAGCTACATTTCTGGGATCTTCCCTACTGGCTGGGATGACATGGTTGTGTCCACTGTCCACTACACTCCATACACCAGCAGTGCATGTGGACATGGATATGTCTGTGGTCTGCATACTACAGTCTGTCCAGCACATCTTTGCCACACTTGGCATTCTGTACCTTCTCATTCATGGGCCACTTGCCTCCGTCGCACATACCTGGTTCCCACCTCTCCCCGCATTCCGCTATTGTGTGGCTGAGGTGCCATGCCATTGATGGCTCATGTACATGGCTAGCCCAGGTTGCCACAGTAAGTTATGCTGTCATGTCTGGTGGGTGTGCATTTTGTTTGGCATGTTGATTGTGAGTCTGTGACGTGGGCATTCCCAGAATTGTGAGTTGCATGATTGTGGAGTTGGGGGGTGTGGTGTGTTCATTTGTTACTTGACAACGAGCAGTGCATTTCCATGGGTGCCATCCTGTTAGCGCTGGTTGATGATGGACTGTCGGTAGAAGTAGGAACCATGCACACTGCCTGAGTAGTTGGCGACGACGTTGGTGGCGATTCCCAGGTGGTCCACTGTTGCCTGCACATTGATGGAATGTGTGTTCCTTCTGTTGCGGTAATTGTGTGCAGTGTCACCAGGGGGCACAAGTAGGACATGTGTGCAGTTCATTGCCCCCTAACACGTGTGGGAAGCCAGCTATGGCGTAGACGCCTTGCCTGGTCTCCAGCTGTTCCTGCGCAGTGTAGGCAGAGTATAGGTACTGGGGTACCAAGCTGATGATGGCACCCAAGACAGTTGTGATGAACTTTGATAGGGCTGGCTGTGAAACTCCTCCAACTATGGCGGTTGTTGGTTGGAAGGTCCCTGAGGCCAACATGTGCAGCACACCCAGCAGCTTTGTCTGCGGAGAGATGTTGGTTGTCCGCTGTGTTGGGACCGTCAGCCTGTGGGCAATGGTGGTCAGGAAGCGTAGGATGGTTGTCCTTTTGAGCCTGTAGTAGGCAATGACATTCTCTGGTGTTGGGTCTGTGAGGTTGGTGCATTTTCTGAAGGTCCACTTTCTTGGTCTGCGCAGCCTCTATGGTGGTCTGGGGGGGAAGAGGGGGCACCGGGGTGGTGGTCCTGGGTGTGGTGGTGGTGGGTGTTGTGGCCCTGTTGGGACTCCGAGCTTCATGATCAGTGGCTCCATGGCATCTGTTGGTCTTCAGGTGTGGCTGTGGTCTGGGCTCCCTTTTCTGTTGCCGGTTGTCATCCGACTTTGCACCAGGTCAGAGCAGGTGTTAATTTCCTGCTGCTAACGCGCCTTATCACATGTTTTGTGATCTTATCGACGATCTGGCTGGTCGTTAAGAATGTTGAGGTGTGGTGTTGCCGCTGCTTTTTGCTCGGGAACGCCTACTCTGCATCTCATTAGCGATAGTTGTCGGGGTCATATGTGGCGATGTTTTTTGAGGATGCTATTGCTGGAAAACTGGTGATGTCGGCTGTTTGCACCAGCTTGTGAATGGGGCAACACATTTATTATGACTTTGGCTGCGATAACGTGCCGATAACTTGGCGCTAGGTCATTGAGAATATGCCCCCTGGTTTACTATAATTTAATTTTTTCTCTCTCAGCGATTCTTGGGGGTGGGCCAATCGTGCGGGCAGTCATGGAGGAGGAGTGGCGGGCACTGTTGTCAGTGTGCATGTGGCTTTGGCCAGCTATCTCAGCAAGGCCAAAAAGACATGCACACTGAATCTGTCTCCAACCGGAGCTGTGTAACCGGGTTGGAGACAGCAGGCACAAGCAGGAGAGGCCCATTCAGGTAAGAGCGGTGAGGCGAGGTTGGGGGGAGGTCTGACAGACCGCCACGAAGAATAATTAAATAAATAAATAATTTTCCCTCGTCCTCAGTTGAAATCCCCCCCCACCTGGCCTCACTGCTCTTACCTGCATGGACCGCAGCTGGGCACAAGCTCTCAGTCTCTCTGGGAGTGCAAATCGAGGGTGTTCAGGCCAATCCTGATGCTGCTGTTATGCATAATGAGAGCAGCACCAGGATTGGCCGCAGGGGATTCAGTGAGCCTGTGCTGGTGAGGAGCAGAAGAGCGTCGATGCAACGATGTGGCAGGTAAGTTATTTACTTATTATTTTTTGTCGTCGTTCCTCCCCCCTCACCGCCCTGCCACTTAGCCCAGACACCAGCCGTTACTGCAACTAAGACGTGTACTTATCAGTGGCTTAAAGAGAGCTGCTGGCACCAGCCATTCCATACAGTATAAGGCCTCTAAGTGGATTGGGTCAACAATACAATACGATACAATAGAAGGTCTTGAAAGGTACTAAAGGAAATGTTTATTAAAAGAATCTTTCATGCAATTTTATCTGAAATCAAATAGACCATGGTGAGAACATATTACTGTGCCTCGGAAAGAAACTCCATTAAAGCAAATCAATCTCGGGCATTAATATCTCTAATGAGCCTGAAACGTGTATCAAATCAATTCCAGGGGGCATCATTCTTAGGAAAATATATTCTATTAATTACACTTAGACTGATCACTTAAAAGTAATGCAATTCAAGAATACCAAAACCAGCAACTAACCATCTTAGTGGCATTGTTCTGAAACCATACAGTCAATGATTGGAGTAAAGACAGTATTTAAAATGGCTGCAGATCCATTCACCATGCATGAAAGAAAAAGACAGGAGAAAACTGTCTCGGAAAGTTCTAGGTGCCAAAAAGAACTGCGGCATAGATGCCATAAAATAACGATATTCATGTTTTGGTGATAAAATCAACACAGACGAGCAACACATATTCACTATAGTATATGTCAATGTTTTGGCTCCTAGGTTCACTTTGATTTAGATGGAGTCTTCATCAGGGATCGGGTCCGTTGACATTTTTCAACAGAAGATGCCAACTATCCCAAAATAGTGTCACATAATTTGACTAAATCATGGTCAATTGAGGGTACGTTTTATTTAATTATTTATTGAGGACTTTTGTATGGTGTTGTGTCTTTCAGTGACTTCAAAGCACTGGCTTATATGAGGACCAGAATGAGTGTTGGAAGGGGAAATAAGAGCATCCAAATCAGGCTGCGTGAGAACCCATGTCTGATATTCTTCAACACAACTTTTGGTGCAAGACAATATCAATTGAAGGCAAGTCTGAAAAGTTCAATTTTCAAGAATTTCCTGAACTTCGCGAAGTTGGGTTCAGCATGTGGACTTAGGTTAAAGGATTTCCAGTATCCATAATAAGCATGCCAATTAGAGTAGTTACTTACTATGCTTCTCTCATTAACATCTGTGGATCAGTTAATTATATGGACCTGTAAGTGAATTCAAGTGAATGCATATCTATGTGCAGGAAGGTTCTAATGGGATAGAGAAATTGCAGGACATTGTACAGATAACTATTTTATAGATGGATTGTCTACACTTGTGTTAGGCACAAAAGCATGGAATTCCCTGCCTACCCAGCTTAGACACACCCACATTGAACCCACTTTTAAGAAGCTTTTAAAGACCTGGATTTTTGCCTTACCAGATGACACTGTTTTATCTCTCATTTAATTCCTTGATTTCAGTATTTTAACTTGGTTTCTCCCCTATCACAGAGTATCAGATACTGTCTTGCTAGCGCCAAGATGCTCCTTGGAGTGAATGTTGCGCTTTACAAATACCCACATCCATTCATTCATGGTTGAGATGCTTCTGTATTTCAGTGTGCAGCATCTATTAGGAAGAAACTTTATCAGACTCTCTTGATTGAGGAGTGCTTTACTTGCCAGTATTTACTGATATACAACTGAAATGTAGTAGGCTAAGTAAACAAATACATATAAATGATATATATATTTCAATATAGTCTCAGTCATTTCATGAGTGGATGCCATGGTGTAGTGCTCCAAACCAGGCCTCCTAAAAAGTTGATAATGGATTTACTTTGGAGGCTTTTAGCTTCCTTTCACCAGAGTATATACCTCTTTAGAACTGAATCCTGGGGAGTGTGACCTGTGCTGGAAGCAGGGCCTCTTCAATGGAGTCTGTTGACTGGGACTCCCTTTCATCAGCATCTGCGCATTTTCAGAAGGGAAACTGTTGTGGAACTCCTGCTGAAGGTTGGACCTCTTCAGAGTCTGGGGCCTCCTTTTACTTTTTATTTTAATTATATTTGTTTTCTCAGTAAAATGTGTAATATAACTTTACAGTTGTTTCGAAGTGGTATACCAAACAGAAAAGGTGATTTTTTTTTACAATTTTTTATATATTTGTAGAGTTTCATATAGCGCTAACTTGACGCGAAGTTATCAGAGTGCTTTACATAGATGGGGAAATAATAGTTGCCTAAGTTGCATATGTGTAGATACAAATACGTAGGAAAGGGTTGAATACAAAAGGGGTGGTCAACATAAATGAACAAAACAAGGGCATAGGTTTTATTCAAATTGGCGGAATGCTGGAGTAGTTTGACCCAAGTGCAAAACCCAGTGGTGTGAGCTGAAATATAATACCTTAAGAAGCAGGTATATTATAAACACTCTGAATTTCAGTAAGTTAGGCTAAACTATGAGGTTGTCTGGGATAAACGTGTAGAGTCTGCAGCTCTGAAAATGAAGACAACTCCCAGTGGCCTGCTCACATTTGGGGTTTTGAATTACAAGAAGCCAACCTTAGGATTCTGAGTAGATGATACTTCATCGAAGGCTGGACCTCTTCAGGGCGAATAGTGGGACCACGGTTCCCTGTATCAGGATGGGCCTCTTAAGCGGTGATTCTCTCGATCTGCGACTCTCGCTTGAACCTGGTTACCTTTGATGTGACTACTGGAATATAGTACTCCTGTTGGAGGCGGGCCTCTTCACAGATAGATCTTGTAGACTAGGCTCTGTTTCAATGGAGGATGCAGGTACTTAAAGTGGCCTGCTTATCATTAGGCATGCAAGAGTCCCTTCTTCATCACCACTGCCCCACCGTCACATTTTGACTCCAACTAATATTATGTGGTTTTCTAAAATGTTATTAAGCACTCTTAAACACTTTCAATGTTTACATTTTTAGAAAATAAAGCTAGTGATAGGAAAATATGTCTGTGAAGCATTGAAAAATGTGCCATCTTTTCAGTGAGCGATTGAGAACGCATGTTATGGTGGTGCTAGTAAAAGATCAAGGTGTCTCCTAATTTAAAAAAATAATTGGAAATCTCTCTCTGCTCTACAAATTTGATATGTTGTAAGAAAAATTTAACACCACCTAAAAACATATCCTGAAAAAAACATAAAATACGAAAATGTAAACTGAAATATGTAGATTGCAAAACTAAAGACCGGACAAAAGTACCTACTTATAAAAATAACATGCACACAATCCCACAATCAAGCATTTGCCATTAAAACAATCCTACGACTTGCTTTAGAAAATTAATTTGAAATAGCTTCGAAAAAAGTGGTAAAGGTTGTTAGTATATGTTTTTGGAGGTCTTCATATCAACATATTATCGTTGTAGACATATTTTGCATTCTATAGTTTTCTAAGCCTATATCTTGATATGCCTCTGGCGGGTTAGAAAACCCATGGTGGGAAGAGGGGTTTTGCTAGAAACAATTGGCATTCCATAAGTACCAGTGGAAAGCAGAAATCAGTGCAGATAGGATATAGATACCCATAGTTATGTGGTAATGCAAAATGAGTTCTAGATTAGAAGTACAGATGGGGAACTGTGAAATCATCTGGATTTAAAACAGACTAAACAGAGAGGGAGGGACCAGAACACTTTCCATAGAGTTTAGGCAGACGCCAAGCCTGACACAACAAATAGACAAAAGTGCAGTGAGCACATGAAAACAGCCCACTTGTAAAACCTACCTTCAAATACAAACCTGACTGGTGACCAAATCTGTGGGGAAAATTCAAGAGAATATGAGAGAAACACAATTTTAATCAAACTAGAGGACTTTTGTGATGTCATCATTGAAACTAAGAAAAGACTTTAAGGAAGCTCAAATTAAGCTCTAAGAGGGAAATCACCTAACTTACAAAAGAGATATCTGTCAAGGAAGAGGAGTTCCCTCTTGAAAGAGTGCAAACGCATAGCGCGCAGTGTATCTGATAATCTGATAGCGAGAATTAAGCCCTGAAGCTCAGCAATTGCAGCAAGGATCCTTCTCAAGGAAGAAGAAAAGAGAGGGATTCTTTTCTCCTACACTTGCACAGGCCATTTTTTAAGTGGGCAGTATTTTAGAAAAACAAGAAAAGTAAATCTCTAATCCGAGATAACACGAGTCAGGTACAGACCAGGTAGAAAAAATAGGGCATGTCCCTGAGGACCTCGGGTACGGTATATCTTACCAAGAAGGGATCAGGGATCTACAGTGAGAGTCAAGAACCTCAAGCAAGCAAATTATCACCACTGAGAAAGCTGGTCCTAATTCGCAAATGGAAGCGATCACCTCTGCCACCATTTGAATGATGAGTTGGGAAAGTGCAAGGAAGAAGAGTTATGCCCTCCAAAGTATTCGGAGGACAGGAAAATTACAGATGGAGATCAACCTGTCTCAGTTAATAGAAACAAATACCCCTTAGTTTTTAAATGGAGAACCTATTGTGCTGCAAACTGAGAACAATGACAGAAAGCCTGTAAAACAAAAATTAATAATTAGAGCTACAGGCACACCGCAAAGCTCAGTAAATGTATGTAAATCTGTCTGAGCAACTTGCTCTAGATCAGTACTGCTTTTTTAAATCGAAATGGACAATGATCCCTGCAAGCTGTGCACCTTTCATGAACCTGATCCCAGAGCAAATTCAAATGGGCCTTGCTACTCTCTTGGGGGATTAGCAGGGAAAGACACCTACTCCTATGCTCAGAATACAGACCAGTCCTCCTTCTGCCAGTCCTGTGTGACTGAGCACACAGCTGCAGGAGGGATACATGGATCAGTGAGGGAGAAAGTTTACACATGATTTGCCAGCTAGATCAGCCAAACCAACCCTAGGTTCATTGGGGTGAGAGATGCACCAGCCACATCACGATCACACCCTGGGAGTCAATTCATAGGCCCCAACAGTAAGGCTGTAGCATGTCGGTCTCTTCAGTACAGAGGCAAGGGTAGTGCATGTGTGTATCTTCAGTACTGAGGCAAGGGTGGTGCATGTGTGTGTCTTCAGGACTGAGGCAAGGGTGGTGCATGTGTGTATCTTCAGTACTGAGGCAAGGGTGCTGCATGAGCCTGTCCTCAGTACTGAGGCAAGGGTGGTGCATGTGTGTCTCTTCAGTACTGAGGCAAGGGTGGTGCATGTGTGTCTCTTCAGTACTGAGGCAAGGGTGGTGCAAGAGCCTATCCTCAGTACTGAGGCAAGGGTGGTGCATGTGTGTATCTTCAGTACTGAAGTAAGGGTGGTGCAAGTGCCTATACTCAGTACTGAGGCAAGGGTAGTACATGTGTGTATCTTCAGTACAGAGGCAAGGGTGGTGCATGTGTGTATCTTCAGTACAGAGGCAAGGGCGGTTCATGTGTGTATCTTCAGTACTGAGGCAAGGGTGGTGCATGTGTGTCTCTTCAGTACAGAGGTAAGGGCGGTGCATGTGTGTATCTTCAATACTGAGGCAAGGGTGGTGCATGTGTGTATGTTTAGTACAGAGGCAAGGGCGGTGCATGTGTGTATCTTCAGTACTGAGGCAAGGGTGGTGCATGTGTGTATCTTCAGTACAGAGGTAAGGGCGGTGCATGTGTGTCTCTTCAGTACTGAGGCAAGGTTGGTGCATGTGTGTATCTTCAGTACAGAGGTAAGGGCGGTGCATGTGTGTATCTTCAATACTGAGGCAAGGGTGGTGCATGTGTGTATGTTCAGTACAGAGGCAAGGGTGGTGTATGTGTGTATCTTCAGTACAGAGGCAAGGGTGGTGCATGTGTGTATCTTCAGTACAGAGGCAAGGGTGGTGCATGTGTGTCTCTTCAGTACAGAGGCAAGGGTGGTGCATGTGTGTATGTTCAGTACAGAGGCAAGGGTGGTGCATGTGTGTATCTTCAGTACAGAGGCAAGGGTGGTGCATGTGCGTATCTTCAGTACAGGGGCAAGGGTGGTGCATGTGTGTATCTTCAGTACAGAGGCAAGGGTGGTGCATTTGGGTTCTTTCAGTACTGAGGCAAGGGTGGTGCATGAGCCTATCCTCAGTCCTGAGGGAAGAGTGGTGCATGTGTGTCTGTTCAGTACTGAGGCAAGGGTGGTGAAAGAGCCTATCCTCAGTACTGGGGGAAGGGTGGTGCATGAGCCTATCCTCAGTACTGAGGGAAGGGTGTTGCATGTGTGTATCTTCAGTGCTGAGGCAATGGTGGTGCATTTGGGTTTTTTCAGTACTGCGGCAAGGGTGGTAAAATAACCTATCCCCAGTACTGAGGTAAGCGTGCTGCATGAGTATATCCTCAGTACTGAGGGAAGGATGGTGCATGTGTGTCTGTTCAGTACAGAGGCAAGGGTGGTGCATGTGTATCTTCAGTCCTGAGGTAAGGGTGGTGCATTTGGGGTTTTTCAGTACTGAGGCATGGGTGCTGAATGAGCCTATCCTCTGTACTGAGGGAAGGGTGGTGCATGTGTGTATCTTCAGTACTGAGGCAAGGGTGCTGCATGAGCCTGTCCTCAGTACTGAGGCAAGGGTGGTGCATGTGTGTCTCTTCAGTACTGAGGCAAGGGTGCTGCAAGTGCCTGTCCTCAGTAATGAAGCAAGGGTGGTGCATGTGTGTATTTTCAGTACTGAGGCAAGGGTGGTGCATGTGTGTCTCTTCAGTACTGAGGCAAGGGTGGTGCATGTGTGTATCTTCAGTACTGAAGTAAGGGTGGTGCAAGTGCCTATACTCAGTACTGAGGCAAGGGTGGTACATGTGTGTATCTTCAGTACAGAGGCAAGGGTGGTGCATGTGTGTATCTTCAGTACAGAGGCAAGGGCGGTTCATGTGTGTATCTTCAGTACTGAGGCAAGGGTGGTGCATGTGTGTCTCTTCAGTACAGAGGTAAGGGCGGTGCATGTGTGTATCTTCAATACTGAGGCAAGGGTGGTGCATGTGTGTATGTTTAGTACAGATGCAAGGGCGGTGCATGTGTGTATCTTCAGTACTGAGGCAAGGGTGGTGCATGTGTGTATCTTCAGTACAGAGGTAAGGGCGGTGCATGTGTGTCTCTTCAGTACTGAGGCAAGGTTGGTGCATGTGTGTATCTTCAGTACAGAGGTAAGGGCGGTGCATGTGTGTATCTTCAATACTGAGGCAAGGGTGGTGCATGTGTGTATGTTCAGTACAGAGGCAAGGGTGGTGTATGTGTGTATCTTCAGTACTGAGGCAAGGGTGGTGCATGTGTGTATCTTCAGTACAGAGGCAAGGGTGGTGCATGTGTGTCTCTTCAGTACAGAGGCAAGGGTGGTGCATGTGTGTATCTTCAGTACAGAGGCAAGGGTGGTGCATGTGCGTATCTTCAGTACAGGGGCAAGGGTGGTGCATGTGTGTATCTTCAGTACAGAGGCAAGGGTGGTGCATTTGGGTTCTTTCAGTACTGAGGCAAGGGTGGTGCATGAGCCTATCCTCAGTCCTGAGGGAAGAGTGGTGCATGTGTGTCTGTTCAGTACTGAGGCAAGGGTGGTGAAAGAGCCTATCCTCAGTACTGGGGGAAGGGTGGTGCATGAGCCTATCCTCAGTACTGAGGGAAGGGTGTTGCATGTGTGTATCTTCAGTGCTGAGGCAATGGTGGTGCATTTGGGTTTTTTCAGTACTGCGGCAAGGGTGGTAAAATAACCTATCCCCAGTACTGAGGTAAGCGTGCTGCATGAGTATATCCTCAGTACTGAGGGAAGGATGGTGCATGTGTGTCTGTTCAGTACAGAGGCAAGGGTGGTGCATGTGTATCTTCAGTACTGAGGTAAGGGTGGTGCATTTGGGGTTTTTCAGTACTGAGGCATGGGTGCTGAATGAGCCTATCCTCTGTACTGAGGGAAGGGTGGTGCATGTGTGTATCTTCAGTACTGAGGCAAGGGTGGTGCATATGTGTCTCTTCAGGACTGAGGCAAGGGTGGTGCATGTGTGTATCTTCAGTACTGAGGCAAGGGTACTGCATGAGCCTGTCCTCAGTACTGAGGCAAGGGTGGTGCATGTGTGTCTCTTCAGTACTGAGGCAAGGGTGCTGCAAGTGCCTGTCCTCAGTAATGAAGCAAGGGTGGTGCATGTGTGTATTTTCAGTACTGAGGCAAGGGTGGTGCATGTGTGTCTCTTCAGTACTGAGGCAAGGGTGGTGCAAGAGCCTATCCTCAGTACTGAGGCAAGGGTGGTGCATGTGTGTATCTTCAGTACTGAAGTAAGGGTGGTGCAAGTGCCTATACTCAGTACTGAGGCAAGGGTGGTACATGTGTGTATCTTCAGTACAGAGGCAAGGGTGGTGCATGTGTGTATCTTCAGTACAGAGGCAAAGGCGGTTCATGTGTGTATCTTCAGTACTGAGGCAAGGGTGGTGCATGTGTGTCTCTTCAGTACAGAGGTAAGGGCGGTGCATGTGTGTATCTTCAATACTGAGGCAAGGGCGGTGCATGTGTGTATGTTTAGTACAGATGCAAGGGCGGTGCATGTGTGTATCTTCAATACTGAGGCAAGGGTGGTGCATGTGTGTATGTTTAGTACAGATGCAAGGGCGGTGCATGTGTGTATCTTCAGTACTGAGGCAAGGGTGGTGCATGTGTGTATCTTCAGTACAGAGGTAAGGGCGGTGCATGTGTGTCTCTTCAGTACTGAGGCAAGGTTGGTGCATGTGTGTATCTTCAGTACAGAGGTAAGGGCGGTGCATGTGTGTATCTTCAATACTGAGGCAAGGGTGGTGCATGTGTGTATGTTCAGTACAGAGGCAAGGGTGGTGTATGTGTGTATCTTCAGTACTGAGGCAAGGGTGGTGCATGTGTGTATCTTCAATACAGAGGCAAGGGTGGTGCATGTGTGTCTCTTCAGTACAGAGGCAAGGGTGGTGCATGTGTGTATGTTCAGTACAGAGGCAAGGGTGGTGCATGTGGGTATCTTCAGTACAGAGGCAAGGGTGGTGCATGTGCGTATCTTCAGTACAGGGGCAAGGGTGGTGCATGTGTGTGTCTTCAGTACAGAGGCAAGGGTGGTGCATTTGGGTTCTTTCAGTACTGAGGCAAGGGTGGTGCATGAGCCTATCCTCAGTCCTGAGGGAAGAGTGGTGCATGTGTGTCTGTTCAGTACTGAGGCAAGGGTGGTGAAAGAGCCTATCCTCAGTACTGGGGGAAGGGTGGTGCATGAGCCTATCCTCAGTACTGAGGGAAGGGTGTTGCATGTGTGTATCTTCAGTGCTGAGGCAATGGTGGTGCATTTGGGTTTTTTCAGTACTGCGGCAAGGGTGGTAAAATAACCTATCCCCAGTACTGAGGTAAGCGTGCTGCATGAGTATATCCTCAGTACTGAGGGAAGTATGGTGCATGTGTGTCTGTTCAGTACAGAGGCAAGGGTGGTGCATGTGTATCTTTAGTACTGAGGTAAGGGTGGTACATTTGGGGTTTTTCAGTACTGAGGCACGGGTGCTGAATGAGCCTATCGTCTGTACTGAGGGAAGGGTGGTGCATGTGTGTATCTTCAGTACAGAGGCAAGGGCGGTGCATGTGTGTATTTTTAGTACTTAGGCAAGGGTGGTGCATGTGTGTATCTTCAGTACTGAGGCAAGGGTGGTGCATGTGTGTATTTGTAGTACTTAGGCAAGGGTGGTGCATGTGTGTATCTTCAGTACAGAGGCAAGGGTGGTGCATGTGTGTATCTTCAGTTCTGAGACAAGGGTGGTGCATGTGTGTATGTGTAGTACTTAGGCAAGGGTGGTGCATGTGTGTATCTTCAGTACAGAGGCAAGGGCGGTGCATGTGTGTATTTTTAGTACTTAGGCAAGGGGGTGCATGTGTGTATCTTCAGTACTGAGGCAAGGGTGGTGCATTTGGGTTTTTTCAGTACTGAGGCAAGTGTGGTGCAAGAGCCTATCCTCAGTACTGAGGCAAGGGTGGTGCATGTATGTTTCTTCAGTACTGAGGCAAGGGTGGTGCATTTGGGTTCTTTCAGTACTGAGGCAAGGGTGGTGCATGAGCCTATCCTCAGTCCTGAGGGAAGAGTGGCGCATGTGTGTCTGTTCAGTACTGAGGCAAGGGTGGTGAAAGAGCCGATCCTCAGTACTGAGGGAAGGGTGGTGCATGTGTGTATCTTCAGTGCTGAGGCAATGGTGGTGCATTTGGGTTTTTTCAGTACTGCGGCAAGGGTGGTAAAATAACCTATCCCCAGTACTGAGGTAAGGGTGCTGCATGAGTATATCCTCAATACTGAGGGAAGGATGGTGCATGTGTGTCTGTTCAGTACTGAGGCAAGGGTGGTGAAAGTGCCCATCCTCAGTACTGAGGCAAGGGTGGTGCATGTGTGTATCTTCAGTACTGAGGCCAGGGTGGTGCATTTGGGTTTTTCAGTACTGAGGCATGGGTGCTGAATGAGCCTATCCTCTGTACTGAGGGAAGGGTGGTGCATGTGTGTATCTTCAGTACAGAGGCAAGGGCGGTGCATGTGTGTATTTTTAGTACTTAGGCAAGGGTGGTGCTTGTGTGTATCTTCAGTACTGAGGCAAGGGTGGTGCATGTGTGTATTTGTAGTACTTAGGCAAGGGTGGTGCATGTGTGTATCTTCAGTACAGAGGCAAGGGTGGTGCATGTGTGTATCTTCAGTACAGAGACAATGGCGGTGCATGTGTGTATTTTTAGTACTTAGACAAGGGTGGTGCATGTGTGTATCTTCAGTACTTAGGCAAGGGTGGTGCATGTGTGTATCTTCAGTACAGAGGCACGGGTGGTGCATGTGTGTATCTTCAATACAGAGACAAGGGTGGTGCATGTGTGTCTCTTCAGTACTGAGGCAAGGGTGGTGCATGAGCCTATCCTCAGTACTGAGGCAAGGGTGGTGCCTGCATGTCTCTTCAGTACTGATGCATGAGTGGTCCGTGCGTTCCCGTAGTACGGAGGGAATGGTGGTGCATGTGTAGGTGAGACACGTGTGGCTCACAGGCCCCTCTTCACCTCTGTGGCCAGGGTAGCATACGTTCACTTCATCAACATTAAAGCAAGGGCACCACCCGCGCCTCCTCGCCTTCGGCATCCGCCCCATGGTCCCTCACATGAAGATCACGTAGAACTTTGCATCGCCGACAAATGTCACCAATTCCAGCTTATCTAACAGAGACTTCGATAATCTAAAGCAAACAAAAACCAGTGGAGTCTGAAACGAAGTAATCGAATTTGATTGCAATCCTCCCGTCCTGAATGTGGAAACTCTTCTTAATGCTGCATGTGTACCGTCTGCCAGGCAGCAAGACGGGGAGCTCGGCGGTGGAAGAGAGAGACAGGGGTGGGGGAGGTATAAGACACAGAGAAATAGAGTCAGGAAGGGCAAGAGACGCAGAGCGAATGAGAGATGGAGAAGCAGAAGGAAAGAGAGGAACCAGAGATGGGGAGTCAGGATGAGACAGGTGTGGGGCAGGAAAAAGAAACAGGGGCATAGTGAAGGGGAGAGGAAGAGAAGGGGTTTAGGACAAGGAGCAGAGAAACAGTGATGGTACGCGTGAATATCTGCAGTGATAGGAGAGGGATTAGAGAGGCAAGGGATGGAAAGTTTGAAGCCAGACTGTGAGAGGGAAGGACAGAGCAAATGGAAGAGATAGCGGGCAATAGGGCGAGAGTAGAGAGGGAAGGGAAAAAAGACAAAAGCATATCTGTCAGGGAAGAGAGAGAGGGGATAGATGGGGAAGGAAAAAAGAGGTGGAGATGAGTAAGGAAGGAGGAGTATTGTGGAGTGAAAAAGCAGAAAGACAAAAAGGAAAAAAGGAGGAAAAAATTAAGGAGAGCGTAAAGCAGAAAAGATCAAACGAAAGGAGGAGCTCGGAGATAGGTTTGGTTTAGAGAGAAGACAAGGACATGGTAACAAGAGAGAAGTAACAAGCATAAGCAAAGCTAATATGCCTTGTCTTTTGGGTGCCAATGCAGACCTATTGGCGTTGCCATAGCTTTTTCTATATGTTGGTCAGCATTGGCGCCGTGAGCTGGGAAAGGGAGGAGGGAAAACACGTGGGGAGAACATGAGGGTGGAAGCAGCACACAAGGGAGGGAGCAAGAAAAACACATGCGTTCCCATCGAGTGGTGGTGGTTTCACAGGAGAGAATAGAGGGTCAGATTAATGGATTCGGAAATAGTGGTTGCAAATTGCGTACTAACTTTACCTGAATCCATTCTGTTTTGGCGAACAGACCTATGTACTAATAGGACAGATTGCAAAAAAAACAAAACAATTGGTAGTGGGTCACAGTTCGACCTACCTCATGAATATTAATGAGGTAGGTTGCAAATTGTGACCCACAATGAACCAAAGCCCTCACAGGGATGGTGGCCTGCAGAGGTCAGCAAACCACCAGGCCCGTGATTGCTTTTAATAAAGCAATATTTTTTTTTACTGCATCGCAAACAAGAAGCATTAAACAATTTAAAAAAAATGAACTAACATGTTTTAAGAGTAGCAGTGGTCCCAAAACATTAATACATACCAATCCGCTTTAGTATTTGGAAGGGGTCCCCTAAATATACTCCAACCAAATACTGAATCTTTATTTGGTTGAAAAAAACAAAGTGCAATTCAGTAACGTTGCAGAATCACTATTTGAGTTTTGTACATGCAAAAGGGCCTTTTTGCGGTCACAAACAGCCCAATTTGTGAATACAAAAAAGGCTTTGTACAAGTGGCCCAGAGTGATGAAGTCACATGGAGAGCTTAAGAAAAGTAGTCTTACACTAGGAGAATAGAGTGATGATATCACATTGATGACCGAACAATAGTAATGGCACATGAAGAAACTGACAGAGGTGATGCCACATGATTGGTCTGAATAGTGATCACATTATCAGACACGGAAACAAGTTGCAAATATGCAAAATAACACATAGGAGAATGTTGCTACCAACTATCAAAAGTGAGATCATCAGAGGCAACTAAAATGGAGTGATGTTAGGCATGAAAACTGACATCAGTGACTACGTCAAGACAGTTGAAAGTAATGTCACACATGGAAACTGACCGAGGTGAAATCACAAGGGGACATTGACCCCCGTGATGTTCTGTATTTGAAGACTAATAGGGTGATGTCACATGACGAAACAGGCAGTAACGATGTCAACCTAAAAAACAGGAATTCCATGAGAACAATAACAATTATGATACAAGAGGTTTCTGGATTTATGTCACACAAAAACTGACAGCAGCGAAGAGACACATGTAAAATGACAGGAAAATGTCAGGACCAGAGATGTCATATGAGGTAACTGGCAATAGGAAACTGACAGTATGATAGCAGTGATGACACACAAGAAAAAATGAAAGAGCTAAAGTTAGTGATTTCACTCAAGGAAACTGAGAGCAATGATATAACATGAAGTAACTGACAGCAGGGCTGCGACATTGGAGAACTTGCAGATGCTAAGCAAAGTCACTCAAAGAGAGTGACAGCAGCATTATCCTTAGGGCTCCAGTTTTTATGGTAT
Source organism: Triturus cristatus (assembly GCF_964204655.1). Classification (NCBI taxonomy): domain Eukaryota; kingdom Metazoa; phylum Chordata; class Amphibia; order Caudata; family Salamandridae; genus Triturus; species Triturus cristatus. Next base: position 1,025,685,998 of record NC_140583.1, on the reverse strand, counting down.
TTCTGTTTTTAACTTTTCTGTCTGTATTTATTCATATTAATTTTTTGGTCATCTTATTGGAATTTATCAATATTTCTTTAGTGTTTGAGAATAAATGGAGTCGTAAAATAGTATATTACCTCATTTATTTAACTAATAATCATTCATACTTTGATACCTTTCAAGCTCTAGCAAATTACGCAGCCAATAATGACAAAACACTACACCAACATGTGAGTATTAGCATTATACTACAAATATATGTACACATATGCATGTATTTAATGTAATATGCTGTCTATCTGCTCAGCTGTTGGCCTGGAATTCTCAAAAGACAGCATGGAGAGTGACTCTCAAGAAGCACCATTTTCAGTATTTTTCTGCTTTTAAAAATAAATACAGACTGGATGCACATTGTTTTCTGTCTGTATTTATCTGTAAAAATCAGTAAAAACGGAGAACTAGAAGCCTTATTTATCATTCTAGTGCCTATGCAGGGAAATGTCACATACGTGAGGAAGGTCACAATTTTAACAGCACACGAGTAGACTGGGGACTGGCAAAAGTGAAGGGGTTAAATAGAAGAATTTGCTCCATGTAGAAGTCCATCATCTTGCGATTTTAATGTCCAGGTTTTAAGGAAGAAAACATGCTAGTTATTACCACACAATCGAATCTACTTCAGTAGATTATATGTGGAGACCTGCCATGTACCGTCCACAGACAAGACAACCCATCCCAAGTCACAAATATACCAGGAATGCTGACTCTGTCTTGGGTCACATGTGATGTGAGATGAGCGCTGCCGAGAGGTGAGCACATTTGTTTCTGTAGTGGGGTTGTGGTCATGTTGGTACCTTTCGGGCAGTGGGTTTCAAATATACCTTTCATGCCAGCCAAGATCTCTTCATAAGGAAAACTCTGGGAGGTAGCAAAAGACCAGCATTTGACCTTCCCTATGCATGGCTGGATAGGCCTTTTATCCTACTGGGCATTTCCCCGGTGGGATGGACAGAACCGTTTTGAAGGCATAGGGAGAGTGGGCAATTGCCCAGGGCCTCCATTTTGCACAGTGTCCTCTGGTAAAGTGTTCTTTCTCTCACTCTATCACACCTTTGTCGATTTCTCTATCAAAAGTTCTCTCTGCCTCTATCTACCACTGACTCTCTTTGCCCAGTGAAACTGTTTAGGAATTTTGGGTTCCCAGGGTAGACTTTTTGCTGTTTTTGTGTGAAACTAAAAGTAAAATTCAATATTGTGAGGCATCAAGTAGGTTTGAATGAGCAGAAAATAGGTAATATAATTCTAATTTATTCAAAACAGGGAACCCCCAAATAATCCTTGCCCAGGGCCCCAAAAAGTCTTAAAATGACTCTGGGGCTGGAGTTCTTGGACAATGTTCGAGGTTGACTGCCGCAGGTAGGGAGGCTTCAAGAGTGAGAGAAAGAAAGAGAGGAGGCAGGTGGAAGGTAGCGTGAAATAATCAGAGAGGGAGAAAAGGGAGATAAGAGGAGGAGAAAGAATGGATGGATGGATGGATGGATGGATAGATGGATGCGTGGGTGGATGGGTGGATGGATGGATGGAAATAGTGTGAAGCGGTGAAGGGGGTGGGGCCAGTTTGAGCATTTTTCCAAGGCTGCTTTTGGTTCCCCAGTCTGAATATACCCTCAGCCCACTGAGGGGAGGCTTCCAAATTAGCAGAGTGGTAAAGGAGTACTGGACTGGGAGGGGCTGGTGGCACTGTCTCATACACGCCTTAGCTACACTTCTAGAAAGGGCATGCGTTTGTAATGTGACTCCTTACAATATAAGGCTGTAACGTGTGTTGTACATTACAGTGCTGACATATAAAAAATGACAGTCATTCTAAATATTGTGTGCTGTCCAGGTGAAAGTTTTTTTTTATCAGAATAGCATACACAGTCACATAAAGAGTATGTCATCCCTGATAAGGAGTGTATGAGATGTCCCATAAAAGTATGCTGTAACATAACAAGCCACTTGGCGCACTATCACCCCCAGAAGTTCTTTTGCCACTGTTCACAGATACATCTTGGGGCTATTGATAGTTTATTGCTGCTCATTTTAATGACTTCAGAAGGATAACATGAGGAGTACACCATCCGGGATTCGATCCGAGGGCCAAGGGATCTCAGACAGATCCATGGAGTGCAGGCATGTACAGTCTATTTGAAATATTAGACATCAGCACTGGAGAGTATTTGCTGTCGCAATACAAGTCTAGCATCCCGGTGGAGAAGGACTTTTCAGTGGCGGCTCCTCCACTAAGGCGGAGGAGTGTCGCCCCACTGCTCTCAGAGCAGGAACATTTGAATGATAACAACATAGTTATTATAATTTTATCTTTAGTAAGTTCGGGGCTGGGTTAGGGCGGACGGTGCTGGTGGCACAAGGGGAAGAGGGGTTTGTGCACATTAAGTGCGCATGACTGCTTGGCCGGCCGTCTGGGACCGGCCAAACAGTCATGCACACTTAGCATGTACACATGCCCAGGCTCCCTGTCCCCGTGGCGATCAGACCAATCACAACGCAGCATTGCAGCATTGTGATTAGCTTAGGGAGCCTGGGAGCCCGGGTGCTTCCTGCTGCTCGCTGCTTCTTCCTGCTGCGTCCTGGTTCCGGGTCGAATCAACGGAGAAGAGATGGTGGCCGGCAGCTGTGAGGATGGAGGTAAGTGTTTTCCTTTTTTTAAATATTTTGTTCCTCCTATCGCCCCGCCAGCCACAACTAGGGCTTGTGCTGTACTATTAAAAGCATAGCAACTTCGCTGAGAAATTCTAATACTGTCCTGGTCCAATAAAGGAACAAGGAGGAAGAAGAACATGCACTCTCTTAAATATAAGTTGTCACATACTAACAATTAAATGAATAGCTCTACTAGAAAATGCCTGCATGCCCCGTCAAATTATAGAAACCTTGTAGCGATAGTACTAAATTATTCGACTTTTAGGAGGATGAAAAACGGAGCTGATGAACTTCTAGCTTACAGGTCTCTACGAGCTGCTCAGCATAAAGAGATATCTTAGAAAATTAGATGACTTGCAATTGAAATAAGCATTGGCAAAGCCAATAGGTTGTACCTATGAGATCTATAGGTTTCGCCAATGTTTTTAGCCATGCAGTAGAGCATTGTGTCTACTGTGACACCATGAGCGCGCCCACTGAAGGACTTGAGTTGTTTAACTTTTTATTTACAAATTCAAAATGGAACTATTTTTTTTTAAACTGATAATTGGTTTGCTGGTCGGGGGAGGAAACAACACAGTGGGTGACAGAAGAAGTAATACAAGGGGGTAAAGGGATAAACACAGGAGAAAGAGATCAATGGGGAGCATAGGTGGAGAAGCACATGAGCGAGAGAGAGCAATGTGATTGGGGTTGGGAAGAGAAGCACATGTATAAGAGAACACAACGTGGAGGGGGTAGACAACCACATGAAAGAAACAGATGGAAAATACATGTACTCTTATGGAGTGCTTACACAAAAAGAAAAAAGTAATTTGCTAAAAGAAAGCACAGGAAGCACAGAAGCCAGCCAATCAGAGAGATGGAAAAAAGGCTAAGCTCCATGAGAGAGGCAAACACAAGAAGGGAAAGCTGAAACAAGAAAAGCCAACAAATAGAAAGCAAACAAATAGGAGTAATAGTAAAACCAACCAATGGTAAGCAATATATGAACTACAAGCCCCCGTATGTTCTTATTAAGCTCATAATATGTCTTTTGCGACCAGGAAGCTTGCAGTGTCTGGTATGCTTGACCTAAAAATGGACCATTTTGACAAAGTTGGAGCGCTTGTCACTCACACAAACTTGCAGCAACCACAACAAAATCATCAGGAGGTCTCTTAATTACACAATGTGATTATCATTGGCCAGTGCTTGCTGGTAATAAAAGATGAATTCCTCTGCTCAGTAACTGTGCTGGGGAGAATACAGTACTCTACATGGGCAACTCCAGCATGAGCAGTGTGGTGTGTGGCTTAGGGGAGCTGCACAGCGATCAGATAAGGGGCGGCTCTCACATATATGCACCGGGGAGGTGGGCAACTAAGTAGTGGGTAGGTGGGTGGGTGCATGCATACAGGCAAGACGAGTGCAAATAATAAAAAATAAAGTTGATTACCTTGCCTGCTGCACGTCCAACATCTTCCTCTGTCACTCCTCTGTTGGCTCCGTGGGCTCCAGCCTCCAGGAAATTCCAATAACCAATCCTGGTGCTACTCTCATCAGCATGAGAGCAGCACCAGGATTGGATGGAGCATCCTGGCTGGATGCTCCTTCAGGCCCTTTAGGCCTGTGCTTGGTCTCCACCCAACTGTCTAAGACAGCTGAGTGGAGAGCTCAAGAGAGCCGGCCAAAGTGACATGTGTACTTTTGAGGGTCCATCTTGCTCCTCCAGTCCTCTATGCTGCCAATCTGCAGCAGAAGAGGACATGCCCCCATTTATCCTGGCTGGAGGCTGCTGTGTGCTAAATGTGGAAAATAAAATGGCAAGGAAATCATTTTATTGCCATTTTATTTTTCACGTTTAGCACCGCTGAAGCAGGCGGGGGGGTGACACCCCTCACTCTAATGTAGAAACCGCCGCTGGATAAGACAGGAGGACAGATTGGAATCGTCAACTGTTAGAACTGGGGGTCTCTCGTTGGCAGAGGTATGTACCCTGACCAAATAGGGACCCTTGCTTCTAGTCAGGGTAAGGGGGATACACACTTTAGATAGCCCCTGCTCACCTCCTTGGTAGCTTGGCACGAGCAGACAGGCTTATCCCAAAGGCAATGTGTAAAGTATTGTACCAACACTCACAGTAACACAGTGAAAACACCACAAATGGACACCACACCAGTTTTGAAAAATAAATTATCTTTGTCTAAACTGCATAAGACCAAAACAACAAAAATCCAACATTCACATTTAAAAAATATGACTTCAAAAAGGTTTCAAGAACTTGTGCCATAGAAATCTATGGATGTGTGACTTTTCCTCAAAGTACCTGTAGATGCGAAGAAAGACAAACAGCTGCAGCGTCGGAAACCAAAGAGATGTAACACTCCTGAGTCCCTGGAGAGGCGATGTGACAGCCCCGCTGCATGCAGCGGACGGGTTGTGTTGAGTCCGGTCTGTAGGGGGAGCGATGCGTAGAGTCTTCGTGCCAGTTCCCTTTCGCAAGTGATGTGTCGGGAAAGCATCTCGCACAGGTACGATGCGTAGATCTTCGGCATGAGACAGCAATCGATGCGGCGGTGTTGCGTCGGTCCTCTTCAGCCGCAACCCCTCGATGCGTCAGTTCTTGCAGCGGCGACAGGCGCTGTGACGATCTTCGCAGCGGCACGATGATGCGATGGAAATCTTCTCACACCGTCGAGATGCACCGGTGAAACGTGCCGCAAGAAGAGCGATGTGTCGGGTTTTGCTGTTCTTTTCATGTTTCTTCTTCTTCCAGCTCCCAAATCAGCAGAAAACAACCTCCAGAGGCCCCACAACTGGATCAAGCACTCTAGGCAGGTCAGAACTCACACAGCAGAGTTCAGGGGAAGATGGGGGTGAAGTCCATTTGTTCCTGGGACTTCAAAACAGGAGGCCAGCACTCCTCAGGCCCTTGGAGATCTTCTTCAAGCAGGGGACACAGCAAACAGCAAAGTCCTTCTCCTTACCATGGCAGAATAGCAACTGCAGGTTAGACCCAGAACACACAGCAAGGACAGTCCTTCTCTTCAGTTTCTCCAGCTCTTCTTCTCGGCAAAGGTTCCTCTTGAATTCCAGGATGAACTAAAGTTCAGGGGTTTCAGCTATCATATTTATACCCCAAAAGTCTTTGTGGTCTATGTGTAAGGGGTCCTGGACCCAGCCCAAACCAGTTCGGGGTGCACTCTGCCAGTGCACAGCTTCTTCCTTTTTGAGTGTGTGCCTGGGCTATCAGACACACCTTAGGGGGTGGAGCCAGCATTGTGGAAGGCAGGCAAAGCCTAATTCAGGCCCCAGGTGCTACTCCTCCCACCACTCCAAATGCAGATCGGCGTTTTCAGCCTAGTGCTGACTCACCCAGACTCCTGGAGCCACCCCAGCCCCTGCCACTCTCAAACCAGACCGTCAATCCACAAACAGGCAGAGGCACACAGATGGTTGAACAAGAAAATAGCCACTTTCTAAAAGTGCTTTTTTCAGACACAGAATTTAAAAACCATCCTTCCTAAAAGATGTGTTATTAAATTCTGAGTTCAGGGATACCAAACTACAAGTTTCAATCTCACTCCTATGGGAATATATATGCTGGTAAAATGTTACACAGCATTTCCCATACTGTCCTATGGGCAAGATAGCCTTTCAATAGTGAAAAACGAAATTGGCAGTATTTCACTATCAGGACGTTACACACACTAGTACATGTTCTACCTTTAACATACACTGCACCCTGCCCAGGGGAGTACCTTGGGCCGACTATAGGGGTGTCCTAGGTGTAAGAAAAGGGAGGGGTAAAGCCTGGCAAGTGGGTACACTGGCCAGGTCAACATGGTAGTTAACAAACTACGTGCAGTCACTGCAGTGGCAGGCCTGAGACATCTTTTTAGGGCTGCTCATGTGGGTGGCACAATCCATGCTGCAAGCCCACTAGTAGCATTTGAATTACCTGCCCTGGCACACTCAGTGCACTTTACTAGGGACCTACTAATAAGACAAAATATGCCAATAATGGATAACCAATCACAATAACAATTTGGCTTGATCTAATAATTCGGAAGGGTACCCACGGTCAGAAAATCTCTTAAGCATAGTGTCAATTTGTTGGGAACAGGTTTCAGGCCTGGATACAATGCGTTTAACACGTAGAAGTTACGAATAAGGTAAATTATTCTTCAATGATTTCTGATGAAAACTCCCATAGTGCAACATGTTGTTTTTGTCAGTGGACTTGCGGTAAATGTTAGTCTCGAGTTTATCAGCAATACGTTGAACTTCAACATCCAGAAAAGTCATTGTTTCATGATGTACTTCAAAAGTAAATTGTATTCTCTCAATGATGTTATTCAAGGCATTGAGTGCGAAGATGAGTATGGTGTGCGGTCATCTCCATAGAATGAAAATGTCATTTATGTAGCGTAAGAATACTAGTGCATGTTTCTACCAAACCTTGGTCCTGAGAATGTGTTCTTCTTCAAACCTATGCATGAAGATATTTGCATACAATGGAGCGGCACAATTGCCCATTGAAGTGCCCAAAAGTTGTAAAAAACATTGTTCTTCCAACTTGAAATAGGACTGATATAATGAAAAGTGTACCAGCTCCATTAGGAATGTTTGTAGATCGGGGTCCAGGTCAGAGTGAAGCAAAACATTCTCAATAGGTTCTATGCCTGAGTCATGGGGTATAGACGTGTACAATGATTTGACATCCACTGTGCAGAGCCATAATTCTTCCTCAGATTCGATTTGGATGTGGTTGACTTTGGAGATGAAATCAGTGGTATCCCTGATATAGGTTCTGGTTTTTAATATGAAGGGTTGCAAATATCTGTCCAAATATTTGCCAACTGGTTCGTGAATGCTTCCTCTGGTGGAAACAATTGCTCTGAAGGGTGGCTGACGGAGATTTTTATGCACCTTTGGTAGCATATACATTGTAGGTGACTTGGGGTTGCTTTGGGTTAAAAACCTTCTGACTTTTTCGGTGGTTGTTCCATTGTCTACTGCTCTTTGCAAAATACGTTTGAGAGTGTCCACAAATTGTTCGGTGGATTTCTTCAAGTGTGGCATAAGTGTTGGTATCCATCACATGGGCTAAGACTTGTTGTCTGTAAAAGTTGTTGTCCATAATAACAAGAGCCCCACCTTTATCTGCACTCTGGCAAGTGATAGAAGTATTCTTTGCTAGTTGTTTTAAAATGTCCATTTCCATAATGGTTAAGTTATGGTGTTTGGATTTCTTCCGAAAATTGAAGGTGGATAACTTGTGTTTTACCAAGTTTTCAAAAGTGTCTAAACTCTTGTCGCTGATAGGAGCCAGAAAGGTACTCTTGGTTTTCAGACCCCTCAATAGATATTCATCTTCCAGTGACGTGTGCTCAACAATGTTCTCAAAGAAGTTTCTCAAACACAGGTTGCGCATCAATTTGAATAAACTTATCTCCAACTCAAGACTGTTGGTGTGGAAGGTTGGAACAAAGGACATGCCTTTCTGTAGTGTGCGTGTCTCAATAGGACTAAGTTCATACTTAGAGCTGTTAATCACCAGGTTATTAGAGTTCACACCTTCTTCCCCCTGCCCTTTCTGCTAGTTCCCGGGAAGTTCTTCGCTTCTGCACTCCCTGATTTTTCTTTTCTTTGACTCCTCCTTGGTCGTCCCTGTCTCTTGTGCCATCCTCTAAAAAAGGGACCGCAGATGTTTGTGGTGCATCAGCACCGGCGGTACTGGAAGGTTGTACAATTGTTACTCGTAAGGTTCTGGGTCTTATTTCACTGTCTGAGGAAGAGATTTCTGTCTCGGTGTTCTGACTGTAGGGACGGTTTTGTCCCTACAGTGTGTACCTCGGCCCAAGAGTATACCTCTCTGAGATTGTAATCAATAGTATCGCGTTTGTATTTCTGTATTTTTCTCTCATTGATTTCTTGTGTATATTTGTCTAATTGGACGTTTATGTCCTCCAGCATTTTTGTGAAGTCTTCATTGTTCATCATGGAAGTTAATTCAATTTTTATTTGTGCAATGTCCTTTGAGAAGTCCTCCAATATTTTGGAGAGTTCTTCAATTATCAGTAAAATGAGGTCTAGCGAGCATTTGTTGAGGATGGCGTACCACTTTTCAACAAACCTTGGGCAGTTCTTGCACAATAGAGGTTTCAAAGGAATTCTTAACCCTCTTGGAATTCTTTGAGCACAATGGTATTTTATAAGTGTGCTGGCGTGTAGTCTTTGATTGATCTCTCTCTCTTGGTTAAATACAGAAGCTGTCTTATATTACTCTCTTTGTTTCTGGAACTGGTCAGTGGAGTGGTTTCATCATGTATCAAAGCATATATCTTTGAGGTGGCTTCCTCTGCGAAGGCGAATGTATCCACTCTTGATTCCGTCAAATTTGAAATATCTTCATATTGCATTTTGACAATTGGAAGGTGTGCAGTGTGTCAGACCCTCCTTCCGGCCTCTGATCCTGCGTCAGCGGTGCCTGCCTGGTTGCCAAGCAATGCCTTGCACTCCTGCGGCACTCACTTCGCTGGTGAGCGGTTGCACTCACCTTCTTCTGATTTCTTGTGCTGCAGCGGATAGGCTCAGCTTCAAACCAAGGCCCACGGTGGTGCGGCATGCAGTGCCCATGGGGAGTAGCAATCCAGGGAGCCCCAGAGGGACTTTCCAGGTGATGGACAGAGGCTCTTTCGGAAAGAAACAAAGCCCAAGGAATTCTTCCATCCCAAGAACTTCTTGTAAGCACAGGAAGTTTAAGTCAAAGTAAAATGCACAAGGAGCTCTGGGAGAGTAAAGCACACAGAGCTCTTGTAGAATGAAGCACATAGAAACTTTGATCTCCCGGAATTTACCAGAAAAGGAGGCCTGCACATACAGGCCCTTTGAGGTTTCTTCCGAAGCAGGTTACCACAGCAGTGAAGAAAGAGTCAGACCTTTTCCTCCACCACAGACAGAAGCAGCAACTTCAGGCCAACCCCCCACACTCAGAAAAGGCAGTGCTCCTCACACAGTCCCTCCGCTCTTCTTCTTGGCAGGGTCCTCTTGTTCCTAGAAGTAATTTAAAGTCCTGGGGTTTTAGGTCCAATACGTATACTCCATTTTGTAATTTTTCTCTTTGTGAGAAGGGTCTCTGAACCCAGTCCAAACCAGTCCCGCCCTCCCTGCCCAGCATGACCACAGGGGTGGAGACAGGTATGTGAACAGGAGCAAGTAAAACTCCTCCCACCACTCGAAATGCAGACCAGGTCTATTCAGCCCAGCGATGAGTCACCGAGGCAAGGTGGGGCACACCTCAACCCCCCCCGTAACTGTCTAGAGTGAATGCACACCCCCAACCCAAACACCGGACGCTGATTACACAAATAGCCAGAGGCACACAGGATGGTAAAGTAAGAAAATGCCCAATTTCTAAAAGTGGCATTTTCAAACACAAAAGTTAAAAAACACATTTATCAAATGGTGCATTAATACATTCTGAGTTCAGAGAGCCTAAACACTATTTTTTATCTTGTCCCTATGGAAAGCTATACTTGTAAAATGTTACAAAGCAACTACCATTTTAGCCTATGGGACAGATCGCCTTTCAATAGTGAAAAACGAAATACACAGCATTTCACTATCAGGACACTATCAGTACATGTCACACACACCAGTACCTTTCACATACACTGCACCCTGCCCATGGGGGTACCTTGGGCCTACCAAGGAAGGGGAAGGGTTGGGCCTGGCAAGTGGGTGCACTTGCCAAGGCAACATGACAGTTTACAACTGCGCGCACAGATTCTACAATGGCAGGTGTGAGATACATTTAGAGGGCTACTCCTGTGGGTGGCACAACCAGTGCTGTAAGCCCACTACTCGCATTTTATTTACAGGCCCAGGAACACAGTGTGCACTTTACTAGGGACTTACCAGGAAATCAAATATACCATTCATAGATAACCAATCAGATCACAATTTATACAGAGAGCATTTGCACATTTGCACTGATCAGCAGTGGTAAAATGCCCAGAATCCTATAGCCAATGAAACCAGTGTCAGAAAAATAGGAGGCAAAAAACAAAATGTCTGGGGGTAAACCTGTCAAATGGGCCAGGTCTAACAGGAGTTGATCCCTACACCAAATAGTCACTGATAATTTAATATCCTACTAGTCAGTTACATGATGCTTTGTTAAACAAGCACACACCCATTGTGGGAATATATCAGATAGTTTTTCTGGTAACATCCTGCTGTGCATGTAAAAGGCTAGAACTCACAAACGTGAAGCCTTTGTAATCCGGAACCTGGGCATCAAACATTATTACAGTAATGGCTCTCCGCAGGGATAAATTCAAATATTATTTTGTCTATGATAATTTCATTTTATAGGACAGGCTGCCATATTTGGCAAAATCAGTTATTTTACAATGTGTTGCACACATACTCTAAATGCCGCATGTTCCAAGAGTGTTTTCTAGAAAAATGATTGGCCACAGATCTATAATAAAAAAAACAGTCCAATGGCACTTTCTCCTTTTTGGTCATTTGTTCTCTTAGAAAAGGAGTCCACTTCCCGCCCCGCAGGGTTCCTCCCTCAGCCCGACGCTGTTCAACGTCTACATGGTGCCCCTCGCACGCATCGCCCGACATCATGACCTCAACATAATCTCCTACGCCGACGACACGCAACTGATCCTCTCCCTCGCCAAGGACCCTCTCACCGCCAAATCCAACCTCCACCAGGGAATGAAGGCCGCCGCGGAATGGATGGAGGACTGCCATCTTACATTGAACACAGACAAGATGGAGATCCCCATCCTCGGGCCCAACCCCTCAGCATGGGGCAACTCCTGGTGGCCCGCGTCACTGGGGACACCCCCCGCACCCACCAACCATGCACGCAACCTAGGAGTCATCCTCGCCTCGAAACTCACCATGACCAAACAAGTCAACGCAGTCTCCTCCACCTGCTTCAACACCCTCCGGATGCTCCGCAAGATCTACAGATGGATCCCGACAGACACAAGGAAAACAGTCACTCAGGCCCTAGTCAGCAGCAGACTCGACTACGGAAACGCCCTCTACGCCGGCGCCCCGACCAAGCTCATCAACAGACTGCAAAGAATCCAGAATGCCACTGCACGCCTGATCCTCGACGTCCCGCGCCGCGACCACATCACCCCCCACCTCAGGAACCTGCACTGGCTCCCTGTCGACAAAAGAATCTCCTTCAAGCTCCTGATCCACTCACACAAGGCACTCCACAAGACCGTCCCAGCCTACCTCAACAGTCGACTCTCCTTCTACGTACCCAACAGGAAACTCTGCTCCGCAGACCTCTCCCTGGCCTCCGTCCCACGCCTCCGTAGAACCACAGCCGGAGTCAGATCCTTCTCCCACCGCGCCGCCACACCCTGGAACACCCTCCCCCTCATCCTATGACAAACCAATTGATTAGGGCCATCAAAAGTAAATCTCAAGTAGCGATACAGAGAGCTAGGAAAAATTATAAGGAAACCCTGGCAAATGCAAGAAAGGAGTGGGAACAAGAGTATTGTTGTACCTTAAAAGAGGCACGCTCTGGGAAAGATTCAAGGCGCTTCTGGGATACAATTAGAGCCAAAAGTAGACCTGATAGCGACCTTATAACATGTAATATCACCAGTCAAGCGTGGGTCAAACACTTTTCCAAATTGTATACTCGCCAAACTGGTGATATTGCTACAGCTACTTCTAATGATGAACAGGCCTGGGAGGTGGCTCTAGTAAATCCCGACCTTCCAATAAAGAGAGTAGACCATGCAACTGGCACTTTATGTACTATCACGCACCTTAAAGATTGGGAGGCAGATTTGGCAGATCCCGTTTTTTCTATTAAAGAAGTGGAGTATGCAATTAGTACCATCAGGCCTCAAAAAGCAGCCGGTCCAGATGGCATCCCTGGGGATCTGCTACGCTCAGATATTCCGAAATGGGGTAAATTCATCTATTGCCTGCTCAATGCTGTCAGTAGGGGTGCACCTATTTCTGCATCTTGGAAAGGGGCGGAGGTTGTCCCTATTTTTAAAAAGGGGGCTAGGGACGACCCATCCAACTATAGACCTATAAGCCTGCTGGACATAACTCAAAAGGTGGTCGGGAAGGTGCTGTTGGTTAGATTACTACAATGGATCGGTGAAAACAACATCCTTTCCGACTACCAGGCAGGCTTCAGAGTAGGCACTGGCACAATTGAACAAGCGTTTAGATTGTTGCTAGTATACTGGAAGGTGGTGGTCCTGGGCAAAGGCAGTCTCTATGTCGCATTTATCGATTTAAAGACTGCCTTTGACCTAGTACCCAGGGAGACTCTTTGGAGAGTTCTCGCTGACATGGGGGTACCCCACTACATACTATTGTTAATTGTAAGGATGCATGAAAACACCTTTGCCCAGATTAGATGGGGCAGGGACGGAGAGAAAACTAGCAGAATCCCGGTAGAGAGAGGGGTTCGCCAGGGATGTGTTCTAGCTCCCACCCTCTTTTCTTTATACATCAACGGTGTGGTCGAGCATCTGCTGAAAGATCCTTCAGACGAACCATCCCTGGCGGGGGAACGTATCCCTACCCTCCTCTTCGCGGATGATACACTCTTACTCTCCAAAGCCCCAATGGGCCTCCAAAAATTACTAAACAACTTCTAGCTTTTTTGCGTAGAACGGGGCCTGGTAATCAACACTGATAAAACAAAATATCTTGTGATGAACCCCCCTAAAAAACCTGTGCGCCCTCCGAGGTTGAATGCCGTACCTTTGGGGAGGGTGGATGTGTTTGATTACCTAGGGATCCGCTTATCGCATAATATGCAGTGGGCTACTCACTTATGTAATATGTTGCTAGGTCACAAGAGGGTAACAGGGGCTCTTTTGAAGGAGCAGCGCAATCAGACCTATAGCCCCTGTTATCGAAATCTATGCAGCAAGGGGAGTCAGCTCCGCTCTTTATGAGGCTGAGCTGTGGGGCTCATGCAATACTAGTGAGCTGTCAAGATCTGAGAGGAAGTTCTGTAGGGCCATTATGTCACTTCCCCAAGGTACCCCTATGACTCCATTGATGCTTGATTTAGGTTGTCGTCCCATTGGTAATCTGGCGAGATTTCACCCCCTACTGTTATGGGCTCGGTTGTGGCAAGTCCCGGAGCTAGCTAAATATGCTAAAGGCCTCTCCGAAGTTATGTCACTTCCCGGGTGGCATAGGATAAAATGGTTGAGAGACATGAAAGCCCTCCTGTGCAATCAAGTACAGCATGGGAAAATAGGTCTTCCCCTCCGAAAGCAACACTTAAGACTTTATACTTGAACTGGATTGCGACCCAACGGAATACTAACTGCACATTGGGCAGACTCACAGAGGACTTTCTGAAATTCAAGGACTTGCCGATCCGGGAATTATATCTTGATATCATAGAGAGACCTTTTGACAGGACCCTTTATTTTAAGTTTAGGACCGGGACTCTTCCACGTCATGCTTTTACATCTCGGTGGAAACCCCCAGCCCAGACCACAGAATTTTGCCCTTCTTGCATATCTAGATAAGAGTCTGTGGCGCATTTTTTATTTGAATGCCAGGAGTATGTACACCCAAGAAGAAGATGGCTTAAGCAATTGTGTCGTTCCTTAGGAACTAGGCACCACACTGAGGCGCTACGCATTTTAATGTCAGACTCTCGCCCTCTGTATGCTTGTGCCCTTTCAAAATTTTTACCATGGGCATGGTGCATTAGAAGCAAAAGGCTTAAAGAAATTGTTTAATATGTTCTTAACACCTATTTATGATGTGCTTCTTTTTTTTATTGTAAAAATTGGATTTTAAGGTTAAATGAAATCAAATTCTTTTTAACTGTGAAGCTTTTATGATATGTTTTTATCGAAATAAAGCCTTTGACTTGACTTGACTTGACAAACCAAAGACCTTCTAACCTTCAGGAGACAACTCAAGACCTGGCTGTTCGACCTGTAGCAACAGCACCCCCCTTCTCCCCTCCCTCAGTGCCTTGGATCCCTTGCGGGTATGTAGTGCGCTCTACAAATTTGATTGATTGATTGATCGATTGACTTCCCAATTTTAACATGTGGTTCCACCTACAGGTAGCATGCCAATCAGTCTTGAAGGTTCATGAAATCCCAAAGGTTGCCACACAATATTCTCCAGTCTTGTTAGTCTTCATTTCCTTGAAAATATGTTCTCATGGTCCCAGACAAAGTTGTTGATGTGTTTCGGCCTATGTTTAAGGCCTCTTCAGGGCACAACAAGATCAAGTGCCCACAAACTCACTGAAACTATAATACCTACAGTCCAATACTATACTTTGCAGGGAACAATGCAGACTAGATACTGTATGATTCACGTCTCATCGCAAAGCTACATTCAAGTCGCTCACAGAAATTTGGCCATCATTATGGACAGACTCCAACCAGTACAGCATACTTCAACAATAAATTCAACTATTATTTCATCAACAAAAATATGATAGAAAAGATCTAGGGACCATGGCGTATCCTTGAGGAACAGAACCAAACACAATGTTTTTATGGAGTATAATATGTTGCGTGTAGATAGACTGGTTGGATGGCCCACTAAACCAGATGAACCCCAACCGAGACTGGTGGAAGCCCGGCCAGTAATCATAGGGAAATGCCGCCCCATAAACAATGGTCATGAAACTATAATTTATCTGCAACCTACTGTTACCACGTATGAGGACCTTCTGGGGGATGCCTATATTTGACCTGTCACACACCGTAACTGTGCTCTGTAAATACCAGCATACTTTGTTTTGAAAAATCAATAAAACTGTGTTTAAAAATATAATATCAACTTATTGAACAGGACTGGTGCTGTACCAACTGTAGTCTGGTTTTGTTATCACAGAACTTTGACCAACAAATTTGCTAGAAAACAATGTCAGAACATGCTGCATTTAGGTGGAGATTTAGATGTATGAGTGAGAGAATATGTGTGCAACATATTTTGAAATAACTGCTTTTGCTAAAAATTTAAGCCTGGGCGTTGAACTACGCTCCGTTCGCGGAGCTTGCGAAGTTTTGGTAACTTCGCGCTTCGCGCAGAGCGCGAAGTTGCAGATTGCTACGCAATCTAGCGCGTAGCGTAGTAAATTTGCTTCCTCGCGCGCTCAATATTCATTCTCGCGCGCGCGGTAATGTCTTACCTTGATTCTGCGATCGCCAACTTGCTTTTCTGTCTGTTTGCGAGCGCCACGAGATTTGTACTATGGCTGCCCAAGCCCGCGAGAGTGTGCGACCCCGAACACGTCATTGGTGCGCGCGAACTGACTTCCGGCGGCTGTTTTGGTAAGATCGCGATCCCGAACATGGAAAAACTGCAATCTGGCAAAGAATATCTCGCGAGCTTCATAAAACCTTCTCTAAAATGATCATTTTGCTCAGAAAACTCCTCAGATTGTGATCTTGCTGTAGTCTTTGTGTAAGAAAGAGTCCTTTAATTTTTTTAACACTTTTTTTTCAAGAGGAAGGAAGTGCCCCTGACACTACAACTTCCTGTTCCTGTCCAGCAGGCTCCTCCCACGTGCTTTGTGCATGTGTTGTTCACTTTCATTTGGATTTGGAGCTGGAAGGATCACTTTTTGTGTCTGTCTGCTGCATCATACCATTTTTTTGGATTTATTTGAGGAATTTTTGATTTGAGATTTAATTTACGACAAGTAAGTTGGAGAATTGGTGTGTTGTTTGTTTCATTGGGGCTTGTTTGTACCTACATTTTTCTGGGATTTTTATTGTTTTTAAAAATTATTGTTGTGGTGGGTGGCCTGTACTACTTTCAATATGGGCCTAGTTGTTTTTCTCTGCAATTTCAGCCAGTAGGGTACCCATGGGTCCATGTTTTGTGGTGTCTGTAGAATTTCTACATCATGTAGGGCATGGATGGCATAGGATTGAAATGCTAAACGTGGCTGTGGTGTATTTCACTGTTGGTGTGTGTGTGTGATTTACCTTTGTTGGATGTGTGTGCTTGTGGCCTAGTAGTCTTCCACTAGGCCCAGAGGTAGTCAGCCTCCAAGCTGTGGTGCGTGATTTTACATGTACAGTTGGTATTGTCTGGTGATTTTCCTTTACTCCATGGATGGCTTTGGATTTTGTTGCAAAAGGTGTGTTTGGGGTGCAATAGCATTTTTTGGGTGTGTGCTAAACAAATTGGGCTATTTTGGCCTGCATGTAAGGCAAGGGATTCAGCTCGCGAACTTTCGGTAACTCTGCACAGCGCGACAACGCGGACTTACAATTTTCGTCATTTTTGCGCTCGCAATATGCGTGTTCGCGCACGCGAGAAAGCCTTTTTGTACAGTTCGCGATCCCGAACACGCAGCTTTTGCAATCTGGCAAACAATATCTCGCGAGCAACATAGACCCTTCTCGAAAACGCTTTTTTGTGCATTTCTGCACAAAAAACTCCTCAGGCTGTCATTGAGCTGTAGGTTTGGAGCAGGGAGAAGCTGTTATTTGTCTGGAAAACATTTTTATAAGAGGGATTAAGTTCCACAGACACTACAACTTCCTCTTCCTGTCCTTTCCAATCACTTTTTGTGTGTTATTGTGGTGGGGGGGCTGAGCATGTGTGTGGCGGCCATTTTAGGAAGGCATGCATTGTGCCTTTGCCATAGGCGTCCATTGACTGTCTCCCATTTCTTGTGGTTGTTGTGGGTGTGTGGCGGCCATTTTGTGAAGCCATCCAAGCAGTGTGCTTGCTTTTGCCATCCGGTTCCAAGCTTGTGGCCTAGTAGTCTTCCACTAGGCCCAGAGGTAGTCAGCCTCCAAGCTGTGGTGCGTGATTTTACATGTACAGTTGGTGTTGTCTGGTGATTTTCCTTTACTCCATGGATGGCTTTGGATTTTGTTGCAAAAGGTGTGTTTGGGGTGCAATAGCATTTTTTGGGTGTGTGCTAAACAAATTGGGCTATTTTGGCCTGCATGTAAGGCAAGGGATTCAGCTCGCGAACTTTCGGTAACTCTGCACAGCGCGACAACGCGGACTTACAGTTTTCGTCATTTTTGCGCTCGCAATATGCGTGTTCGCGCACGCGAGAAAGCCTTTTTGTACAGTTCGCGATCCCGAACACGCAGCTTTTGCAATCTGGCAAACAATATCTCGCGAGCAACATAGACCCTTCTCGAAAACGCTTTTTTGTGCATTTCTGCACAAAAAACTCCTCAGGCTGTCATTGAGCTGTAGGTTTGGAGCAGGGAGAAGCTGTTATTTGTCTGGAAAACATTTTTATGAGAGGGATTAAGTTCCACAGACACTACAACTTCCTCTTCCTGTCCTTTCCAATCACTTTTTGTGTGTTATTGTGGTGGGGGGGCTGAGCATGTGTGTGGCGGCCATTTTAGGAAGGCATGCATTGTGCCTTTGCCATAGGCGTCCAAACTTGTGGCCTAGTCGTACAGTAGGCCCAGGGGTACAACTCAGCAATCATCATGGCGGGTTTTTTTCCCTTGCTATTCTTCTTCCTAAGTGTACACTACACAGTACAAATACAAAAGGATCCCTGGCCTTGTCAGTCTCTTAATGGCTGGCTATACTGTTGATGTTGTTCACTGACTGCATGAAATTTAATAATTGTGATGACCACCCACGAGACACTAATAAATTATATATTATATTATGGATCTTTTGACTGATGTTCTTCTGGCTTTTTGCTTTTAGGTGCACAAAAGACAGAGGTGTGTCATCATCATCCACTGTTGTGGTGCCAGACCGACGTCCTGCTGCTGTAGTGTACACAACGTGACGTGTCAGTGACCTGACCAGGCATCTCTGCAACTTGTGCAACTGAGTGCTGTTTTGACATCTGTTGAAGATGCCCCCAAAGAAAGCAGGTAGCAGGTCCTCCGGTACCAAGAAAGTTGCCATGGAGAAGAAGGAACAGAAGAAGAAGGAAGTGTCACTTAAGTCTGGTGTGCCTCCCAAAACCTTTTTTGGTTCACCAAAAATGAGGCCTGCAGCAGCGGTGTCGGGGGGGCAAGCTGGGGGCAGCACCTCCACATCAGTGGGCCCAACCCACCAACCCATGCCCAAGCAGATGAGTGTGGAAGAGGTAGCCAGCCTTATGGTAGAAAGCAGTGATGCTGAGCCTGAACTAAACTTATCGCTATCTCAAAGTAGTACACAATCCACGCAGGAGGGAACATCATCAACACAGCAGATAAGTGGTCAACAGCCGCAGCTACCGCCCGCAATAGTAGCTGTTCCTCCTGAAGTAGGGGCAGTTCAGGAAATTGAGCCTCATGCAGAGGAAGAAGAGGAAGCCACTCCTTTAGAAGTTGCATTGGCTTTTAAATCCCCAGCAAGGAAAAGGAGGGTTAGTACATCAAGTTCTTCACCAAGCCCCCCTTCTGATGATCTAGATGTCACTTGGAAGCCACAAACTGAGTCTGAGAGGGAAACACATCACAAGAGCAGGCATGGCAAAAGGAAGGTTCCAGAAAGCCTTACACTTATGGATGTTGATGTAGAAGAGCAGGTTGATGATGATGATGATGATGAGCCAGTCATCACAAACATCACTCCCGGGCCTGAGGAGATGGAGAGCAACATTTTTACATTATCCAAAATGGATGCGAGGGATGTAGCACGCATACCTCCAACACAGGTAACACCAACACGACCTCCAGCTTCCATATTTACATTAGCAAAGGGCCGGCAGCGTCCTACATCCAGCACAACAAGCACCACCTCAGCAGAAGTAGGTAGTGGTCCTGCACAGAGTCAAATTCAACACACACCCTCCAGTTCATCTGGCATTGGAAGTGGGAGTGGCACCTCCAGCAGGAGACAAAAGTTAAGCTCCCCAGTGTGGGACTACTTTACGGTTAGCCCAAAGGAGGAGAACATTGCTGTATGCTCCGTTTGTCATTCCTCTGTTAGCCGTGGAAAGCTTGGTACAAACTATGGTACCGGAGGCCAAATGACCCATCTGAAAAAACACCACGCAATCCAGTGGGAGGAGCACCTTAGGCTCATCAAAACTGGAACCATTGCTGTTGGGCATAAACGAGTAGAAAGTCCGCTCACGGTGGAACAGGAAGAAGAGGGAGACATTCTCTGTGCTAGTGGTAGACAAAGTAGCCCTGTCCCCAGCACTGCAGTGGTAACGCCCACATCCTCAGCCACATCTCATTGGCACAAGAGTAAGAGCCAGCCTGAGACACCAAGGAGTTCAGCTGGGCCAAAAAGTGCGAAGTCGACCACAGGAAGGAATACCATGCAGCCTACCATTCTTAGCATGTTTAGTAGGCCGGAGGGGCAGTACGAACGCAATCACCCAATAGCACGTTTGTACAATGCTAAGCTGGCAAAAATGTTAGCACTGGACCTTCTCCCTTTTTCTTTTGTTGAAGGGGTGGGTTTTCTTGAGTTTGTGACCACCATCTGCCCAAAATGGAAAGTTCCCAGCCGCTACTATTTTGCAAGAGTTGCTGTTCCAGCACTACATCACGACGTGCTGGAATTGCTTGGAAAAGCCTTAAAACAGAGTGCTGTTCAGAGTATACACCTGACAACAGACATGTGGACCAGTTGCCAAGCCACTGATTACATGTGCATCACTGCACACTGGGTCTCTTTTTCGGGTGTTAAAGATAAGATATCTGACGGCGTTGTTGACACCGCTGAGATTTTTAAAGACACTCGCAAACATGCAACTGTAGCCATGTTTGCAATGGAGAAATCTCATACTGCTGCTAACATTTTGGATGAGTTTAACAGCAAGGTGTTTGAGTGGCTGCGACCAAGAGGTCTTACCATTGGTTTTGTTGCCACGGACAATGGCAGTAATGTAGTTCGGGCCATGAAAGATGGTGGGTATTTCAGGGTGCCATGTTTGGCACACTGCATTAACATTGTTGTGCAAGACTTTCTGAAAAATGAAAGCAAAGTCAGCAGCTTACTGACCACCTGCAGAAGAATATGCACACATTTCAACCATTCTTTTAAAGCCCGGAAGGAGCTGAGGGTGATTCAACGTGAGCATAAAATGCCAGTCAAAGCACTCATCCAAGAGGTGCCAACACGTTGGAACTCAACGTATTACATGCTTGAGCGTCTGTTTGAGCAGTACATACCACTTAATGCTTATGTCATGAAAAGGTCAGGGGATCCTACAGTGAAAGGCATGAGAGTTGAGATGGCCCAATGGGACCTTGTCAAAAGCCTGACAGAGATGCTACTTCCTTTTGAGGTCTTCACCCGTGAAGTGAGCCGGGAGGACTGTACTATGGGCCAAGCTATCCCATTGTTGTACATGCTAGAGCAACAGCTGAAGGAGGTGGCAGAAATGTACGCAGATGTGGATGACAAAGTAGACGCACATTCTTTGGCAGACACCTTATCCGCTCGCTTATCTCACAATACAAGGATTCAAAATAACATTCTGTCAGATCCACATTACATTACTGCCTCAATTTTGGATCCACGTTACAAATTATTGCTGCGCAGTAATGAAGTCATTCCTTTTTCAGAAGTGAATGTTGCCCAGTACAAAACTTTGATAGCTGAGGAAGCCACTGAGTTAGAAAACGAAAGGATCTTCATTAAAGGCCCGCCCCTCCAGGGCAGAAAAAGTACTGCAGGGCACCCAGAACGAAGTTCTACTTCAGAAGCCAAGAGCAGTGCGTTTGCCTCCCAGCAGTCAACACTGCCAGCAGCAATAACATCAACAGCACCAACAGGATCATCAGGCACATGTACAAAAATGGCAGGTGATTGGTTTCTACGGAAAGGGTATTGCACATCAATGACTGATGCAAAGGCAAAAGAGGCCCAGGAAATCGGAGCACCCCTGAACATTGAGCGGATGGTTCAGGCCTATCTAGATGACACAACAGAGGTCTACATGGAGCAAAGCCCATTGGTGTATTGGTATGGGAAAAGAAGCCAATGGCCAGTGCTCAGCAGGCTGGCGATAAAGTATGTGGCTTGCCCTGTTGCAAGTGTCTCTTCAGAGCGTGTTTTCAGTGCTGCTGGTGCCATTGTTACTGTCAAAAGGACCAGTCTCTCGCCCAAAAGTGTTGAGAGGTTAACCATGATCAAAATGAATCAACACTTTATACCACCAGAGTACAAAATACGTGAATCACAGGAGGAAGAGGAGAGTGACTTTGATGACATAAGTAGTGGATTGTTAGACGTACTGCTGTCCGAACCACCAGAGTTTGAGGACGAGCTCCTCTTCCCTGACAACTAGGCTTTCAAATTGTTCTCCCTTCCTTTATTTGTGTGTGACTGTGTGTATCTGTTTTTCTGGTTCAAAATCTACATTCACAACAAAGCCATCAACAGTCTCCTTTTTTTATTTCCCTATTGGAGTTGCACGTCTGTGCATAACTGTCCACTCCACTCCTCAGGGTCCTGCTCCATGTTCCTTACTCTCCCTAAGTACATTTCAAGCAAGTCAGACATTGGATGGAGATGGAGAATAGTACAATACATGTTGCCTCTAACAGTCCCTCCATAAGAAGTGAAACGTGACTCCACCTATATTCCATTTTGTTTCCAATCCGAAAGAAACTCATCACTGACTGGCAGAAGGCTAGGCAGGCATCAGATCAGACAGCCAAAGAGAACACCAAGACAGGTAATGAGTGATTATTGTGAATGATGGTGGCATGCATTGCATTGGATGCTGGCTGACTACGAAGAATTGTGCATGCCATGAAGTAGAACTATACTAGTTTATCGACAAAGTACAAGTGACTCAGGTGTGGTGACAGTTAATGTTTCCTTGTTGTTTAATAATGACCACATTGTACTCCTACCACTGCAGGTGCCGGCCAATATCCGTTGCAATTTGGTAATATGGAATATAATATAAACGTAATCAGTCACTACAGACTGAGTTGGTGTTGGAGAATACGTACCACACGGTCACCATCATTGAGGATGCTGAGCATACTATCTTTGCACACAGTCAGTTGGATTGGAGAAAATTTATGGAATAACAGGTAAAAAGTTTGAACAAGAACCACAGCAGACCTAGGCTAGATGTCCTTGTAGTGGTGTGGACTGGAGTAGAGTGTAGTGGTATGACGGACAGTGGCGCATTGATTTAGTCACTTCATTGGGAAAATTCTAGGTTGCTGCAGTGCATTTGATATTTCTCTGGCTCGGTCAAAATGTAAGTAAGGGGTAGGGTGCCTGGCCTGTGCCGCGGTTCTCCTGTTCTGTGGCTGTGCTGGCTCCTGAATCCTGTCCCGTTGTTGTTGTACCTTAATGCTTGCTGTAGAGTAGACACACTATGTAGCCTATCCAAGCTGCCTCAGTCTGAAAGTGTTCTCTCCAGAGTGTTGTCTTGCACTCCACTGTAATTGAGTTTATTGTTGTAAAGGCTGTAATTTTTCAATACCCCGTTTGTTTTTCCATCTACACTTACAGGCCGGCCGGCCCTTTACCCTGTGCTACAGTGGGAGAAACGACTCACACGTACCTTACCAATACGCATCAGGCAGGCAGTGATACCCAAGATTGATGTGCGGAGTGTCCATGGAAGGGAGGACCAAGAAGAATGACGAGAATGATGCAACTCCTCATTTGGACCAGGATAATACAGTAACTTTAGTATCATCATTCGTCTTTACATTTATTTGCTTGCTTTTTTCTCTTTAATCATTACGACTGTGTGTTGTGGTTTGTTTGTTAATTGATCCAACTTTTTTTTAGTTTCCTTAGCTAGCTTGAAAAATGAAAGTAAGCCCGGTAGAGCAGGTAATTGGGTTCGGTCTGAGCTCTGAGGGCGTCAGACAGGCAAGGCAAATTTCAATTTCGTCCCTGACTGTACTGTCTCATTGGGTCATAGTAGTTATAGTACAACTCATTATCTCATTAACCATCAAGTTATCATCCTCAGCATGCATGCATTTGCTTTCTCTCACTTCATACTTTGATTTCTTTGATAATGGATCATGGTCGTCTTACAAGATTGTGTTTTACTTTTGTTGTGTCCATGCATATTGTCTGTTTTTCTTTCTCAAACCTTTCCCAAAACCCCACTTCCCATCCAATCATCAATCCCTAACCCTCTTCCCCCGGGCTGTGTGATTTATATTGAGGTGTGATGTGATGACTATGTACACCAATTGATCACACGCTTGCTGGGGCAGATGTGGTGAAAGCAACACTAATTGAATTTCAACTAAGGCAGGGCAAGGATCTTCTTCTGCTTGACCACCCATGCTGTAATTTACTTTGTGTTCTGTTCCACTCCTCCTCCCTGAGTCTCAGTCAAGTGACTTTCTCTTTCTTTTTTCAAACGCTATTGCCAGTGTCTACTACTACCACCACTATAATGGCATCTACTCCGTCAATTTGGGAAACCAACCATGCAGCCATCAGTGTGCCGAACTTCATCATCAATCACAGGTAAGATAAGTTTGGTGGGAGGTATGGACTAGGAGGAGAGACTGACAGTACTATGACAATTAAAAATAACTCAGTGAGGGGTACTGCATCTATCGGTTTGTGTGTTACAAAATCGGCAGATCTTTTAAATCAAACACTGGCTGTGGGCATGCAGCAGCACGGAAACAAAGTAAACAAGCATGTAACTTACATTGAATTCGGAAAACTGTAACCCACCACAAAAAACATTAACATCATATAAATAAATAGTAAGTATATTTTTAATATCCCCTAACAAAAATAAACTATCCCGCTCTGACCTAACCCACCCCCCTCCCTAACCCCAACGAAACGAAAGTCCAAAGTCCCAATGTCCGTTGAAATCCCCAACGCCCACAAACCCACCCACCAACAAAAGGAATTAAAAAAGGGGCAAACGACGAGGTCCTCTATTGTCGGCGGGCCTTAAGGTTTTTGTCCACCAGGATCTTGACCCGCTCCTCCATGTTCTCCTCCCAGCGGGCCATCCGGCGGAGCAGCTGGCGGCGAAATGCCCTAAAGTTGCTTCCAGGGTGGGGGGCAGCAGTGCTGGAAATCGAGGCGCGGCGGCGGGCAAATGCCGGACCACGGCGCCGTGAAAGTGGAGGCCGGGCCTGACTGGGGCCCGGGGCATTGGAGGAGGCTGCAGCTTCAGCCGCCTCCTCCTCCTGAGCCACCAGCCGGCGATAATGCTCGCAGATGGCCTCCAGTTTCCGGCGCCGGGCCCTAGCGGCCAACTCCTTCCTTGATGGTTTATTGGAAGGAGTATCATCTATATCAAAAAAGAAAAAGAACATGTTGGAGCCAATACTCTTAGCAAAACAGGAACACTAAAATCATTCAACACATAGTGTCACAGTATCACTAGCAAGCACAGTTCATAACATTTGGGATTTGGTGCTGGGGTAAGTATCTCTAATCCTACTTCCTTGGACTCTAACATTTGTGACCGTTTCAGACATTATTTATAAATATAATCGTACTATGTATGTACTGCGGTACACCAGTCGTGCTGTTCTTATCTGTAGTTTAGCCCAATTACATAACCTTGTTGTAGGCGGCATGCCAGGTCCATCAGCTAAGCTTGCACCCAAGAGAAACAGATATGAGCCACATGATGATGCAGACTCACGTTACTTTTATTTACTACTACTGTCTGCAGGTGGGGAAGCTCATCTTTTTGTCTGACGCCTTACGGCCGTTGGCACTGGTCATACTCTGTTACATGAGGGCAAATGGCATGCACAATTTCACTTACACCCTACCATGGGTACTACAAAAAGGCTGATTATTTATTTATCGGATCCAACGATCATTGCTTATATTCATATTATAGATGCTGCTAGTGCTAATACGATATACGACATCAGGTCGGTAGCGGTCGGTGGTGGGAGTGCTGCCGGTCGGTGACGTGGGAAGGTGCAGGGTGGGGATAGTAAACGATGGATTAAGGACATTCACAGGTAATTAAAGAATACATTAAAAAAAAAACATTGCTGCACACAGTAGCACACACTGCATCGCATTCGGCGGTGCAGTGCGCACCTTGAAAATAGTTTTATTTATTTTTATGTTGATTACCTGTATTTGGCCGTAACAGTAATACACAGTTTACTCGCCAGTGCCACCCACCCGTCCCCTCCCCATGTCGCCGCCCGCCAACAATCCCACCACCAACCGCTACTGCAGAGGGTACTTTGCTTTCATTGCTTGTGTAACCAATATACATAAACATTAAACAACAGATAGGCCACCCTTTGCAGGCTGGCTGCCCCAATCGTAAATACATTAATAATAATAGGTAGGGAGTGGTCCCCAGAGTGGGAGGAAGGGGTTTCCGCTTGATAATATATGACGTGCTCGCAAACTACTGCAAGTGTACTGTATGCTCATAATACTACCTTGATTCCTCTAGGCTTTGCTACTGTCGCGCAGTTTCTGTTACATTTTCTTCAAAGTAAGAATCTCCAGTGACACTTTCCACCTATACTGTCTCTTGGTGATAGTACATCCAGGCATACATCCATTAAAGTAAACGTCTATCCTTTTGTATATATCTCTTAACAAACCTTAGTTGGTTTCACCAACAAACACCCATGCTTCTGCTCCTTCCTTCCTTGCCTTGGCTTTGAGTTTGAACCAAAAACACCGCTGATTCTTGCTATCTAGTACTATCCACCCATACTGTGTCGCCCACCCAGGCAGGCATTCTTTCACCTTCCACCCATCCTTCAACAACCCATGCATCTGATCTTATTACTATCAGACTCCTATACATGCTTCCAACAACATATCCTTCTCTGCCGGTCAGTCATATTGGTTATCTCGCCCGTCCTTCCACCCTTAGTGCTTTCCCTCTATGTTCAACACATCCATGAAGGTCATCTGATCTGAGTTTGTCTTCTCCATAAAACATTCACAGCTGATTTTGGAGTCAAATAGAAGAGGCCATTGGTTACTCTACTCACGCTGGTAATGCTACGTAAAGGGTGTCTTCTTCAACCGTTGTATAATGTCGCACAGTACAGTGAAATAGTGAACACAGTTCCATCTAGCTGTAATGTCAAGAAGTAATGAATATAACTTACCGCCGCCGGCCACTGCTGCTGGATCCCCCCTGGGCCCTGTGTCTCCTGCAGGTGCCGCCAGTTCGCCTGCCCCCTCCGGAATGGCCGCATCGCTGGCCCCGACGGCACTGGTGGATGGTAGTGTGCCTAGAAAAAAGCATCAAAAATTTTTTAGATGCCTGTAACCCTCCCCCTATTTTAAGTGTTCACTTGGAACATTGAACAAAAAGTTAATGCGATGCAACATACATCAGCACTAGACAGTAAGTACAGTCAGTAGACAGACACAAGTAGGATATGGTTCCACTTCCTAGGGTCATCTAGTCCTACTCAGCTCTTTTGAAAGTTAGCCTGAGCCATGAGTAACCCTTTTAGATTCATCATGTCGACTACTACTCTTTTGGTGCATATTATACCTGCCAGCGTATTGACATGTGCAGTAGATGCCTTTAAGGCCGCTTGACTGTTGCGTACAAGTGAAGAGGTCGAAAAAAAAACAACATATTGACTTTGTTTAGTTTATATTGCTTAGCCATCACACATACATGTTACACTTTTTGGCATGACTGCAAAATGCTAGCATCATTCACCAGTATACTATCTAACGGCTAACTCGCAGCGTTTTTCTCATATATCATAGGCGAAAGATTCCCTTCTACAAACCAGAGATTTACAGAGCATAGTGGCTGCAAGATGATGTAACCAGTATTTCTACGTTCTACGGTGAGGGATCTTCCAGAATTATAAAGATCTTGGCTCTTGTTCTTGTTGTCAATCATGCACTTGTAAATGTTTACTGTTTTAATGTTAGGCTTTTTGCTGGCTTATTGACTATGGCTGTCGTAAATTAAATTTCATATTAACGATGTACAGAGTTTGATACTTGTTTCAAATAAACCTTTTGAACTTACACATAGACTCTGTGGTATTTGGTGTGGTGGAGTGGACTTACACAAGTGTGTGAGCATAATGGTGTTTGTTATTATGTTCTGGATTGTCTCTGTCTCCGTCATCATCAACATTGTGTATCGTCTTCGTGGGGGGGTCGGGAGTGGGACCCTAATGTGAGACACTATAGCTAGTCTGTTAGGGGATCCTGGGTTCTTCGGACTGAGGTGTGATCAGTAAGATCCAACCTCCCATCAGCACCATCCTATTTTGTTGTGCATAGTTCTGTATGCGGCTCTGCAGAATCCTAGACAATAGTAGTATCATGTACTATCCGATCAAAAATACTAGTCAAATATCTGGTTGGGCATTTTGTTTGTGGTAATTGTCAAAGCCTCATCATTGAGAAGACTTCAAGAGGACAACCCAAAGGACAGGACCCAGTGGCTAGAGCTATTGGTCAATCAGAGTTTTATTGTTGCAAAGAAAACCTTCTATTAAAGAGTGGACAACTGTGCAAGCTTCGCTACACACAGAGTAATAATAGTAATAGTAGTAGTAGTATTAGTAGCACAGAGAGTCATAGCAGAGGGAGTTAGAAGCAACTTCGAGGCAGGGATAAACAGAATTAGTAAACAGATAGTCAAGGTCAAAGAAGTAAGCTTTTGTAAAAAAGAGATTCAGAAAGTTGAACCATAATTTAGAGTTTGGGAAAGAAAAGATGCAGTAACATAACATTTAGGGAAATATAAATGTCAATCTAACCAATGGAGGACTTACTGGGGCCAGCTGCAGGAGCCTCAGTAGAGGAGAGGTCCTGGGGTTCCCCCGCCGACTCCGACCCCGTCTTCTTGCCCCTGGGTGGTGCTGATGATCATGTAAAATATAATAAAGAAAGAGACCAACATTAAGGAGTGCTGTGAGAAAAATAATAAATCATTTGGAAAAACAATAAGTCAAAGAACATTTTAGGAAACAACAAGTGCAATAAAATTGACCTATCTAATGAGATGGATCGACTACTGGCTGCTTCCTAGTGCATTTACGGATCGTCTACTTATTTATGAACACTCCAGTGTTCCTTGATCATTCTGATTCCAAATACTAACAAAGCCTAAGTACCACCTGACCTACACCACCTATTCCAGACGGGCCAATTGTTCACTAAGTCTGCACTTCAATTTTTTTCAGCCATCAAATGCATAGATGATGAGATGGAGGACACATGCATAGTTGCATACATTAGTGCATACATACAACAAATTGTGGGTTGGTTGCATAATGCTGATCTAGTTCTGCTACTGACTGACCATGCTAAGCCTACCACTCACTAAACAAAGTACAAAAGGTTCGACGGAGGACTGGGGTAAGCAGCACTCAGTGACAGAGGATGCGTCACGCAGACCGCATAAAACAATTAGTAACTACTACTAACAAACTAAACCTAGTATCCAATATCCATCCACCACTATTTCACAGTAGGACAATGGAAGGACTAGAGTCTCTCTAGCAAATCGCATTACCTAACTTCAGTTCTGTAAAGTAAACTCTTACATAATCAGCATCAGCACAAGCTAGCGCAAACTACGTTGCAAACAAGTAAGAGTACCACCGTGCACCTGGGTCCTTAAATCAAAGAACATTTTGCTTTTTGGAACGTAATACCAGCAACGCTTGGCACGCAGCAGTAATCTTGTTGTTCATCTAATTTAATATACACAATCAGTTACTCACCAAGCCCGATGACCTCGACACCTAGCAGGTCCAACAGGTCCTGCTCCCGGTCCAGGATGTCGGACCACCGGTGAGCTAGCTGGTTGTGGGTGCGCCGGATCCCAGTGCACCGGAACACGGCCCGGCGCACCTTCGCCCACCGACGGTGCCGCTCCTGGGTAGCGTACCCGGAGCCGGGCCTGCCGCCTGCTGCCAAGGTCAAGGGGAGGAGGCGCTGGATGAAAAAAACAAGAGCCGCCACCTCCTCCTCCCCAAACAGTTGCCGGGCCTGCACCCCTGCAGGACGCATTCTGCCGCAAGGCAGGCGGCGCTTCTCTGCGCCTGCAGGTCCCTTGCCCTTGGGACTTGGTGTGCCCTTGGCCATGGTTCTGGGGTGGGTGGGAGGTGGAAAAGAAAAGTCCGAAGGGGAAAAAAAGTTAGGGGGAAGAAGATAGAAAGAACTTTATAAAAGTAACAAAAACACAGTAAAAGTAGAAATAAAATGCAAAATATAAACTGAGGCAAACAGAGAGATAGATAATAACTAAAAAAAGTCAGGAAAAAGGCTTTAAAGACAAAGGATTGCTGTGATAAAGGGAGGATACAAAAGTAGGCCCAGAAACATGGCATAGAGTGAAAAACAAGATGGCCGCGCCCATTCGCGACCGCGTGGGTAAGTTCGCGCGATATTTCTCGCGAACATGTACAATTTATCGCGAACAAGTAAAATGCGTTCCCGAACACGTCAATGCACATCGCGAACACGCTATCCGCGACCCGGAACAGGAAATAAGGCATCGCGAGCGGGCGGGACTATAGAAAAACAAGATGGCCGCGCCCATTGGCGACCGCATGGGTAAGATCGCGAGATATATCCCCCGAGCATGCAAACAGTTCCCCGAACATGCTTACCGCGCTCACGAACAAGAAAAAGCCATCGCGAACAGGTTGCCACAAGCAACTACGCAAGCTCGCGAAGCTTCGCGAAGGTCGCGTAGTGCAATGACATCTTCGCGAAGCTTCGCGAAGCGCGACTACGCGAACTACGCCCAGGGTTATAAAAATTACGGCCTGTCCAATTATATGATACTACTGTTGACGAAGTCATATTTGAATGTATCCCTACAGAGAGCCCTTGTTGTAATAGTGCATGTAAAAGGTGACAGCTCTCATGTGAAATCAAGGCAGGGCTACAACAATGCAAGTGCTGCCTGCTGTAGCAGCTACAGGGTCTGTGGTAACTGTGGGAGCACACAGTTAATGCAGCAGGGACTCCAGCGGCACACACACAAACCGTATCCAACAGGGAAGCAACCATTTTCCACAGGCTCATGAGGGTTTCCTGTTAACAAGGTTTTGTTCTAAACAATCCTGAATCAGAGTTGGAAGGGGGTGAAACAATTAAGTTATTCTCTGACGGTGTGCAGTATTATACTATCTTGTTGTGTTAAGTCCGCAATTCAGAAAAATCTCAGAAGCATTTAACATGAGCTTCCGGGGGGGCAACAACTCAATGTGAACCTGCTGGTGCCTGATTATCCTTTAACATTCGCGAGAAATGCTGCTGAGTGTCTGGGACACTTGACAATGATTTCTACTCTGACATCAAACCGCTGCAAGCCGCAGGTTCTGATGGGGTCAGCGGGAGAGAAGGTTCAAATATTCATGCATTTGAATTCATTTATTGGATTTGTTTTGCATTTATAAACACATTCGGATTACTAGTGTTTGCACATACATACCATGCAAAGTTATGTAACAATTGCTTTAATATGGTTTGAGAGTGCTTAAATTATTCACATATATGTTTAATATGGAATATATTGCATTATCAAGTTATGTTAAGGTGTAACACGTTTAATATGCTAATTCCTGCATTTCAGATCAATGAATGGAAGACCTGCTTTTTTCAAAGTAATCAAAAAAGTCCATTAAAACTAGGTACAGACAAGTATTAGTTAGAGAGGAAGAGTTCAGTTTATGGGAGTTTCAATGCATACAGCACAGAGCAGTAAGCCTCTCTCATGAAGGCCACCGATTGGCTTTTGGGAGTTAGCCTGGCCTTTTCTGCTGGCTGGGCACTCAAGAACTGACCGAAAGCAAAGACACTAAGGGTCTGATTACGAGTTTGACGGACAGGTTGCTGCATCACAAATGTGATGGATATCCCATCCGCCGTCGTACGACTTCCATTATATTCCATTGGATATGATGGACCTCTTAATGCGGCGGGCGGGATATCTGTCATGTTTGTGATAGAGTAACCCGTCCGCCAAACTCTTAATCAGGCCCTAAGAGATAAGATCTGAATTTGGAACAACACGCTATTGTGTAAATAAAGGTATGCGATTGAACAGTCGCTTTAGAAACATATATAGGGTCCTGTAGGTACTAAGACAGCTTCGCTAGCTGCAAAAATGGAAGTGTTGGAGAACAAAAACTCGATATTGAAACATCAATACCATCACAATGCTTCAATTCTTTTTCATTTTCTGTTTATTAATTGCTTTCATTGCCACTATTTTGTTCATTTTATAGGTTCAGCTACAGACATCAGATGCACCAGAAAATCCAATGAGGTTCCAGGCAAGACTTCCGGATGTGCTTCTTCACTAGCACTCAATCTCCACGCTTGGGCCCATGCCAGGTTTCTTCTTTGGAAAAGGTCAATATAATCATTTAAATATATTTATTGACTTTTCTATTCATGCTAAAAAGAGGTTTGGACTGGAGCTAGTCAACAACAAATGTTCTTCTAAGCCTCAAATATCTGCCCGCTGCCCCAAACACACCGTTCTCATGTAATTTGTAGGTGGTTTGTGGGGTATAGTCCACCACGTTCCTGTTTTATGTATGTTGGGATGTTGGCATTTAAAGCCTGTTCTTTTCCACTGGGCTGTAAAACTTGATTCTGGGCCATATTTTGCCTAAAGCAAAAATGTATCAATGGGGTAGGTTAGCAATTGCTTGCTCTCTCGATCAGTGCAAAATGCCTGCCTCAGGAACTTCAAGGTACTTTAGCTGGAGCCTAGGATTCTGCCCTCAAGAACTGCTGCAGGACACCTCGCTCTGATGCTGCAGGCAGGCCGGATGACTCATAAATAACACAGGGAAGAGTTATTAAAGTCCACCCGTTATTAAGGGGCCAATAGCCAATCTTCCCGGTTGGATGTTGCACCCTCACATAGCTGAGCTCGCAGTGCCCTCAGATGCAAGCTGATTAAGCAGGCTGCTGTAAAGTGCTAAACCTGAATGAAATGCACTGGACAAACAGGATCAGCACCACTCCCAAAGCCCTTGACTGCCCCCCCCTAAAAAAAAAAAAAAATTGCATTTCCAGGCAGGTGGGTAGTTTTTGCAAGCCCTGAATTTGTTGTTGATTATTTTGATATTTTTCGCAGGTTTTCATAACTGCACCCATCCAAGCTCTCTCTTGTTGCTTTTGTTTACATTTTGTTTTGACATAGGTTTTTGGGTTGTTTGTTTCGCCAACTTCTTCTTGCATGGATGAACCTTGGCTGCGCTTGTAGGTCAGGAGGGGTGGGGGAGAAAAGGACGAGCCGGGGGTGGGTGAGCAACACGGAGAGCACAGGGAGGGAGTGGGGTGTTATGGGGGAAGCAGCATCCTGGAGAGAAGAGGAGAGAGGCGAGCAAGAACAAGAAAAACATGTGCAGCTCGATGTGGCTCTAAAGGGGAAAAAATAATTCCCTGAAAGTGAGCAGTGGAAGAATACGAGCGATCCATTCTGGATGGTAAAGAAGTTTTACACGAGGAAAAATCAGAAGAAGACGAAGAAAACCCATTCAACAAGAAGCAAGAATATAACAGCAACAAGAAAGCCAAACAATGGCAACAAATGGGCTGGCCCAAAGCCCGCCATATGTTTTTTTGGCATTCTTGACAGTGGGACTTCGACTACAAACAGCTTAATTCTGTCTCCAGGTAAGACCATAAAAAGAGAGACAAATTCACAAATATAGGCAAGATACAAGGCAGGCAGACAGGGCAGATATATGGAAAATGGGTAAAGAAGAGAAAAATGACTTAGGAAGTCATTATAAGAGAGCAAGTGGAAGTATCAAAAACATGTAACAGAGGACAGATAAAGAGGTATGAAAAGAGAGGAGAGGAAACCTGGAGACATAGAGATAAACAGAAGAAGACATGAAGAAAAAGAAGACGAAGTCTGAGCCATGAATAGGAGGCATTAAGACCCAGAGATCCATGGATATAGGAAGAGGCAGAGGCGGCAGAAGAAGCGAGACAAGGTGATAGGAGGAAAAGAGGAGAGCGTGAAAGCAGATGAAATGATGGGAAGCCTGAGATAAGAAGAGAGACCAGGAGGAGAAAAAGAGGAAGGAGAAAACAAGGACAGGAGAAGGACAAAATTCAGGGCAGGGGAAGCTGGAGAGGATGCTGGGGAAAAGTACACTGTGAAATTGAGGTCGAGAGATGGCAAGAAAGGCAGAGGATAGAAGAGGATGACAGGGAAGACAGCCACATAAAAAAGGCAGTAAATGTAGTGCTAGGATTTATTCCTCTAATAATAACAAAAGGGGATAGTCCTGTTGCTTAATTACTTGTGACTCTATAAGGCCAAACCATTCCTCCAAGCTGAGTGAGCCAATCCTCATTGCTTGCCATGGCCGACTTTATGGTTCCCGTGATTACCTGGTTTAATCTTTTCACCTTATCATTGCCACTAGGATTGTATAAAGACATTTTTTTTCTGTTTCACAACAACACGTTCAAAGTAACAAACTGAATTCCAGTATCACTCAAAATGGAAGCTGGAATCCCCTTCAATGTCAAAATCTGATCAAGAAACTCCAAAACAGAATCAGTATCTGCTTTATCCACAACTTCCACAATAGGCCAACGATAAAACAAATCAATAAGAAATAAAATATGAATAACCTCTTTCGGAGGTACTCCATCACAATGCCTCACTACTGATCCATCTCTCTCTCTACCCATCCATCCATTCACCAATCACCCCACCCATCCACCTGCCCTTTTACTGACCCATCTGCCCTTCTATCTCTTAATCTTTCCAGTCCTCCAGAAGTTGTTCTTGCCATACACTTATCTGCTACATAACCCATCCATCTCCCATACAACTACCGGTACGCTCGTCTATGTCACCCTCCACCCATCCATGCACTCCTCAATCTTAACCCACCCATCTGCCACTCTGCCCACCAATCTGCCTTTCTTCCCTTCCCTCCACACCTCAATTTGTCCATTTGCTCCACCACCACATTCTACCAATTCTTCTGTCCAGGACTGGACTGGAAATCAAGATCAGTATTGGCAAACATATTCAAGTTATCCCCACAGATCAAGAGAATGCAACTAGATTGTGGCCATGAAGGTCTGGTGGGTCAAGCAAGTCTTTCCTGCTCTGAAAGCATCGATGTAGAATGAAGCCTACCAGGGAAATGAAATGCCCAACCTGGCACTGCATCTGCATTGTGCACGGGCGGCAGACCCATGGCCTGACAGCTCCTGACTGGGGGGTCTGGAGTGTACAGTCCCTATACTTTGTAGGGGGGGCCCTCAAGTTACATTATGCCACTGCTACATAGCCATTTGTTTGATTACAAAACCATCTACGGTTTGTACACATCTTCATCCAACCCTCTAAATGCACATCAATCCTCTACACCAACCCAAACTTCAATTTCCTTCTTCATCATCCATCTATTCCCTTTATTACAACTATTACTGTGGACATTAATTTCTCCCTTCTTTTTTCTACCACATGTTTCATCTATGGATCCCTCACATCTTCAGCCCTTCCACTCACCCCATTAAACCTGTCTCAGCTATGCCCATCTATATTCCCCTATGTGCATTCAACAAACTGTTTGGCTGCCCAGCTCACCCTACCCATCAATCTCTCCAAAACCCATTAAATCATGAAAATCCCAATAACTTCACTTTCAGTGTCTGTTTAATCTGCATGTGACGTGGCCAAGGCAGAAAAAGGGGCTGATCATAATGTCCACAGCACTACTGTCTCTTACGAGCTACACAGTTGTCACTGAGATAAGAGTACAATCTAAAATACCATGGCCATAGCACATTGAGTTGTAATTTACTTAATGTGGTGCAAACTCCAGCTTGTGCTCAAAACGGGATTACAAGCTAGGTGCGAATTGTGGTCACAATGCTGGTGAGTCCTCCTATGATTTGTCACAGATAAAACCTGCCACTATTCTAGTCAATAACTAGCATTGTCTGGGCACAATGAAAAAGCAAATAACCTGAACAAGTAGCATGTTATTCCCCATTCAGAACCGGATACAAATTGCAAACCCACTTATTAGAGGCACGAGGCTGGAACCTGCATTTTGTAGTTGTGCTGTGATCAAGCACTATATATAGTACAACAATCACGGAAATGTGTTTCTCCCACCTATTCTGAACAATAAAGTTGCAGCATACAATTCACATGGATCCTTTAAGTGTTTCTCGGCCCACCGGCCCTCAGCTTTCCTCATGCATGGACCAGAGACCCCTCATCCATTTAAAGAATGAGTAACACTTACCTTTCATTAACAGCAACACAAACTACAATGGCTTTTATGAAGGGGTTGGATGGAATGCTTTATTCCGTCCGCAGAATTGGCGGAATTTGGCGACTCCGCGCTACTCTTGCAACGGGGAGTTCCGGAAAAAATTCCAACAATTGCCGAGTGGAGGAATTTTTTCCCCCCGAGTCAGCAGATTAATACGAGCTGGCGAGCGCAAGCAAGATTTGGCATCCCCTATCATGATTTCCTAAAGCAGGCAGTCACGAGTGTTCACAGACAGAGGGATCCACCTCCAGTAGATTTTCTGCCACTAGAGTACATTTTCTACTCGAGCGGCAGCAAAATCAACCTCAAATGGCCACACACTCTTGTATAGTGCGTAGAGCCGTTTGCGTTGATTTTTCAGTGCTGCTCATACTACTGGCGATAAATTGCAGTGCAAGGTAATGTGCATAATTTCAGCCCATTGGCAGAACTTTGCTGAATCTTGCACAGTTTTTATGTAACTTGGGGCCATATTATTAAGGAACGGCGTTAACATTATCGCCACTTTAGCAGCAGGAAACTGCCGCTAAAGCGGCGATAATGGGCTTGATAATATGCCCTTGTTAATTCCCATAGAAGCCCAGGTTCACACCAGAACCTGGGCTTCTATGGGAATTCTCTAGGGCATATTATCAAGCCCATTATCGCTGCTTTAGCGGTAATTTCCTGCCGCCAAAGCGGCGATAATGTTATCGCCGTTCCTTGATAATATGGCCCTCTGCGAGTTCCGCCGATCACTATTTTTATGGAAATAACTCAAAATTCTCAGAACATGACTCTCTACTTTACAAACAAG
Organism: Triturus cristatus; assembly: GCF_964204655.1. Taxonomy (NCBI): domain Eukaryota; kingdom Metazoa; phylum Chordata; class Amphibia; order Caudata; family Salamandridae; genus Triturus; species Triturus cristatus. The sequence continues at coordinate 1,025,649,338 of NC_140583.1, read as the reverse complement.
CTTTATCTGTTCTTGACAATATAGTGTTTTAACAAGCAAGATAATGTCCCTCTTCAAGGTGCGATATGTTTTTTGTTAACTTTGTGATGTTTTTATAGAAACTTTCTTAATATCGTCTAGTGCGTCGAGCGTTGTAAAGTGTAAGAAAATGTGTGGCAAACAAAATCTCAGCATGAAGGTTCTACAAACCTTGAAAAATTGTGCTTTAGTGACAGAATTTTCTTACATTAAAGTTTTTGCAAAGAAAAATGTTGAGTAAAAGTTTTTGTTTCACCCTCAGAAGATGATTTGCAAAGGATACAACAAAGTTGCAAAGCACTTCAAAACTGCACCTGAGGAATTTGATTTCTCACCCCTGCTCTGCCCTTAAAGGAGCAGGCTAGGGGGCTTCCAATATAAATTATGTAATTTGTCTTTAACTCTCCATCTTTGTTTTTTAATGTTCTATTGTTGCAAGTTCTTCATTCCAGTTTTTATGAAACAAATAACTTTGCTGTTTATACAAAAACCGTTTATATGTCAGTACAGTTGCTGGAGGGGTCTCTGAGGTGGTCTTAGCCTGTGGCAGCCGTGCTTAATAACAGAGAGCTGCCAGGCAGACCTGTGCTTAGTCTAGTCTGAAGGGACAGCAGTGTGATTTAATGTTAAATACAGAGCTCAAATTTGTAAAGTCGCTGAGGAATATAAAAGAGCACAGAATAAAATAATCGCATCAACACATCGAAAAGAAACCTAGTGAAACTCTTTCGGCATTTTCTTTACATTTTTAGTTCCTTAGTATTCCAGCGAAGGCATGTGCTTTACAATGAAATATATGTTTACATTACAATGTAGTTCTTGATATATTGGCTCATCCTCACTCACTCATTCACCTTCACGAAGGTCTTCAGGGCCAGATGTATCAATATTTCATGCAACTCAACGCAGCAAGACAACTTGCTGTGCTGCGTGAAAGGGAGAGGGCAGGAATGTGCCATATTTACTAATATGTGGTGCATTTTGGCTCTCTGCCTGTGCTGGTGCACTGGGCGCAGCCTAGTGCCAATTCAGGCATTCTTGCGCCATGGTGCAAGAGTGCGTGCATTGTAGGTAGGATTGTTTTTGAGCATGAAGGGAAACCCTCCAGGACAAAAACACACTATTTGGCCTTGCTGTACCTCCCCTTGGAAGGAGTAGCATTTTGACGCATTCCCCGGTTTATTAGTATTGGTAAATTTAGGAATGCACCAAAATCCATGGACGGTTGTGTGGGAACACCCATGCTCCACCCATGGAACACCTTCCCAGCGCAGAGTAATGCAAGACAGCTACTTGCGCTGCCTTGTTTTACTCCAGATTTACCAAGCAGGGCCTCACAAGGTGGCCTTGTCTTGCTTGTTAAATCTGACTTACATATTGTGTTGTCCTTGAGGCACAATGCATGATGCAATACAATGTTAAATCTGGCCCTTAGTTGATAGAAACTGTGTAGCTGTTTGCAAGGCTGGGTGCCTCACTCAGGGATTCCCCTGTAAACTACCCTAAGCAGATGAGAATTAAAACTGATGGCCTCCACTAAACTAGGACACCCCCAGGGTGGGGGAAATGCCACTGATTAATCTGCAGTTTTGCAATTCCACTGGCCGGGTAGCAGGGAGCAATTAGAGTAGGATGAATGGAGGGATGATTACAAGTCTGCCCCCTGGATTTAGCGATCTCAACTCGGCTACGGCTTATCAAATTTAAGTTCCTACATAGAACTTACTCCACCCCATAGAGACTGTAGAAGACGGGCAGATGCTATTACCTGCTCTGTGAGAGATGTCACTCAGAAATGGGAAGGTTATTCCACACCATTTGGTCCTGTCCTACAATTCAGAAACACTAGCTGGAAGTGAAATCTTGAAGTACCCATTGGAACTTACCTTTAAGGTAACACTCCTTGAGTTATTGAAAGGGTGTGAGGGATCCCCTGGACTCCGTCCCTGATGGATTTAGGATTTGGGCAAGTTGTGCCACTGCATGTTATCGGTCTTCTGACAATACATCACCCTTTGCATACTGGCTAAAGGATATGAATCACTGCGCGAAGAACTAAGAGTTAATCTAGCAAACTAGGGGTTGAATGGCCATGCAGCAAAACATTTAAGGCCCATGGTGTGATCACTTGGATAAGCTCCAGGTCAATGTCTTTATGGCCTTAGTGCCCTCAGTATATTGTATTCATGCTGTATGGGCAGTGGAATTGTTTTCACAAGCTGTATCTCTTTGCTGGGTCCTCTTTTCTTGTATGGCCACTTAAATGTGCCATTATCTATAAAATTATGTTAAAAATCAATAAACCTGGTTATAAAAGAGAGAAAAAGCATTGCTACCCAGACCACGGTGCACAAACGTAGGTATGACGAGACGATTTGGGGTGAGATCTACTAACCAATGGCTACAAAAGAACCCAAAGAGGAGCACCTTTCAATGGAAGTTGATTCACCAAAATGGTAGTGGAAATTATCTCATGTGCCCTTCGACCCCAGATGATTTCTCAGTATGTGGTATCACAGGACCTTTGACCTGATGACATCAAATGAAGTGGTATATTGTGTTCTTTCTCCTCTCCCTCTCCCTAATGATATCATAGGAAGTGACAGCACACGTCATTCGCTTGGCGCCATCAATGAAAGTCACGCATCTGACCGTTGACTAGTTACCACGCACAACGGTTGGAAAAACTCTAGCAGATGCGAATGACATATTCTATAAAAACATACTTATTCAAATCCTATTGAAAATGCTACCACATGCATTGTCAGTAGCAGACAATATAAGCAGACATGGGGCTGAGATAATGTGGTATTGGGTTGGGTTGGTACCTTTTAAATATTGAACAACAATGGAAGATATGAGGACCAAGTTGAAATCACCCAATATCAAATGATTTTGTTGTTACACGGGAAGTTCCCGATCCATAGAATGCTCAGCTCAAGTTCACTTTTACATTTGTTTTACAAAATACGAGTGCCATATGATGACGGTGCAGTCTTGGAATGTAGGTCATGTTCCTGTTTAATGCAGGTAATGTTCTTCCAACAATCTTCCATTAAACATCCTGGCATGCATCCTTTCGCAGCTCAATAGCTATTCTTCTGTCTCAATTTTACCATTTAGAATTTCTACTATAGATAATAGTGCACATCACCAGTATAGTACTTGTGGCTATCAATGGTAAGCGTGCTTCCCTATTAGTGCACCAGAATTTAGGGGCATATTATCAAGTAGGGCGTTAAAATTTTCGCCGGTTTAGCAGCAGAAAACTGCCGCTAAAGCGGCGATAATGGGCTTGATAATATGCCGCAGAGAATTCCAATAGAAGTCCAGGTTCACCCCAGAACATGGACTTCTATTGGAATTCTCAAGGGCATATTATCAAGCCCATTATCGCCGCTTTAGCAGCAGTTTTCTGCCGCTAAACTGGCGATAATTTTTAACGCCGTCCTTGATAATATGCCCCTTAGAGAGTTATGAAAAGGTAGGCACCAGATAAAGTGGGGAAGTATTGGCTTCAGAGTTAGAGTGGTCTAGCGGGTAGAAAGGCAGACGTTACTCACTTGGAAGAAGATACTAGCAGCCATTCTGGTGCTGCGTGACTGATGGTAAGGGGCTCATCGGTGTTAAGTAGAACTTTGATGGCTCAAAATCATGTAGTTGGCAGGCACAGCTTTTAGCTGCTGCTCTGCTTCCTTGAAAAGGAGAAGACACTGCCTGGGTGGAAATATGTTTCCAGGCCAGCAGAAAACAAAGAGGCTAACAGTTTATGCATTTCCACTATAGAATATTATCTGTTCCCATGAGTAGCTGTAGTCAGAGAGGTTTTTAGGCATGGGCAAGTGGGCTCTGGGCCAGGGCCCCAGCCTTTCGGGGGGGGGGGGGTAGGGGGTGGATAGAACCAGCTCTGTTCTGCAAAGAGTCTTGCCCTGTTGACCTTGAATACTTTTCAAACAGATCGTTTTAAATGCCATTTCCCTTAAATGTGTGTTTAATGTGTGTGATTTGGGAGAATACATTCCAGACATTTTGCGGAAAAATGGGTTAATGTTTCATGCAACATCCATCCCAAAAAAGTTTCTTTTAGATCAAAAAAGGGCCTCACATATGAGAAATGATAAGGAGTTACAGAGATTATTTGCAGTAATATTAGTGAGCTGCTGCTGTGATACAATATTGAAAACACATCACTACTCCTTAATATTAGATGTAAACACATTTAGAAATTGTACCAGTGTGCCTGTGCACTGTCAGTGACCTGGCCAAAGAGGGCATGAAAGGGCTGAAACTGGATCATACATTCAAAGCTGTTCTGAACAAGGGGCCCCCAAAATACTATTGGGACAGGGCCCCCAAAATGCTCAAGATATCCCTGCCTATAGTTCTGATAAATTGCGCATCTTGCCCTGCAGAGAATGACCCGAGGATAAGTTGATGCCCGACTACTATAAAATTAAAGAAATGGCTGATGGTGCAGCACATACTGTCTACACCAGTGTTTCCCAAACTGCGGGTTGTGACTCACTGGCATGTCATAAGCCGGTTTTTGATGGGTCACAAAAATACAATCAATAAATAAAGATGCCTTTAAATTCTGTATTGATTTTGTTACATTTTCTGTACTTTAATGATAGTGGTTAAATATAAAGCTATGTCTCATGACAAATTTCTGCTTTTTTAACATGGAGATTGGTGTTTACAAACACTTCTCTCTTTGAAGTCAGAAAAAGAAAAGTGAAGTTAATTCTGTGACAATCTTGCTGATGTACAGGAAAGGCTACAGGATGTATTTTTTTTGTTACACACAACAGAATGCAAATACATGTGAACGAACTGTACACATTAAGCAGTTAGGAAAGCAAAAATCAAGCATCATTTTTTGCAATTTGGAAGTGTGATGCAAACAAACATTTTAATAGGACCACGACAAACCAAGACAGTTTACTTGGTGGGCAGAAATGATAAATATTCACTAAAGCCCGAAGTCGACACTTTATCTTTTATGTGTAATATAGTTTTATCAGTAAAACTATAATTTATGTGTAATACAGTTTTATCAGTAAAACTACATGTCTGCGCATTCCTTGGAAAATGTGCTGTTTGAAAAATGTAGTTACATTAAAAAATCATATACCTCATATCAATTAAATCTAGGTCTGTTGCAAAACGTTTTTGTTCTAAAAAGTGGCTTTTGGTTCTAAAATGTTTGTCTATATATCACATGAATAGTTGCTTTTACTGATATTGCTCGGCTGTTCTGAAAAGTAAAGGACTCTGTGGATAGAACGTTTTGCTTGTCTGACATGAAATCAAGAGGAAGTCACCACTGCTTGGTAGCATAATAGATGATATTTGCATGCCCCTGTATAGGATGGTGTGTGCAGTGGAAAGTGGCACATGATTGTCTGGTTATCAGCAACCTGGCTATCAGGAGGCAAAAGAGAACGACAGTGCTTGCTCAAGTGGTAGATCTTGTTCAAATGTCCTTGGACAGGATGCTGGTTCTCAGTGGTGGCTGGTACCCCAAATATTTTGTGTGGGATCCAAACCACTAACCAGCATGCCTTTAAGGTCAAACTCCAGAGCTGTCAGTCATGGCTCGTTATAAACAGTGTTTTAATGAACTATGAGATCTCTGACGTTGAGGCTGGAGACAGTGTCAGTTACAGTGCTTGTCAGTGGTAAATACATACAAAAAGTAAAAATGTACTTACTCATTCAACTCGTGTGTCTCTCTGGTCCTCTGCTTCAGTCCCTCTGCACTGACCTCAACTTGAATCAATTGACGTCTCTGCACCAATCCAGATGCTTCTCTCACTGCTGATAATGTGCAGCAGCATGAGAGCAGCACCAGGATTGGCTGGAGAGGGCCGCCTCTGAGCCTGCTCTCCACCCAGCTGTCTGAGTCAGCTCGATGGAGAGGTTTACAGTGCGTACGTCAGGCTGGCTGTCACAAGAAGGCTAGCCAAAGTGACATGCACAGTCAGCAGCGGTGGCCTGCCCTCAAACACGGGCTGAGGCTGAGGATAGGGATAAATAAAATGGTAATAAAATCAGTTTATTACAAGTTTTTTGTTCACTTTTGCGGCACTGGCAGCAAGGGGGCAATGTTCCTCTGCCCTAATGGAGGGGCTGCTGGTCCTGCCATGAGTAGCCATGGTACTGATGCTGAATGACCATTGTAATAAAAGACTGACAGAAGGTTGGTGCTTGGCTAGCTAAAAATTAAAGAATGCTGCAAACTGTATCGCACGGTGTATTACACAGTGTTTACAAGTGGGCTTCTGCAATGAGTAGTCACCGCACTGATGCTACTTGGCTGTCTTGAAGATACGAGACAACACTGGACAGCAAGTAATAAAAAAGAGGCTGTGTTTAGAGTTCCTCTTTTCTTACCCCTACATATGTAGGTAATTTATATATGTGATTACATTTATTATTATTATGACAACTGCATCAGGATACTAAACAGCCCTTTCCTGTGATCTAGGCACCATAACATGGAATTGCAATTTCCTGCAGATGCACACATAGAGAGGAAGAGGCTTTGAACCAAGTCATGACCTCCCTACTTAAAATAATCACAAATACCAAGACCTTGATCAAAAGATTCTATTGAAACCTGTAGGAATCGTAAATATTTTGGAGAAATTACCTCACTCACAACTTACTTATCATGGCATGCGTCATCAGAGGCGAGTTTTCCACAGCAAGGTAGGTTAATACCACCACAGCAGTCTCAACCAGTGCTGGGAGTTCTTATATAATTAAGGGCCGAATTTTAGCTGCGTTCCAGATATATCATAAACATATTTTAAAATACCCAGGAAATGATCCTTATTCATCGGGTAACCTAGATATGATTAACAGTTCAAATACCTCAGATATTTGATACATTGCAATGAATCATCTATTCGAACGTTTGTGGCAACGTTTTGGCCATATTAAAATCCCATATGGGACACCAGCCTACATCAGGTCTCCTATAATCCCTGCCTATCTATACACTTGTGCTATGCACCTACATGTGGCCTAATGCTCTCATATCCTTTTTTTTCAAATGGCACACTAACTTTAGGGTGGGTTCAGGCTTGTACTGGTCAGATCAGAGAGGCACTCCTCTGTAGTCACAAATTCGTCAAGGAATTGTACCTACTAGCACCTCAATAGTCTGCCCCAACTGCCTTGTCTCCCGGTCGGTGCTGGTGTTTTCCAGTGACATCATCAGGCCAAAGAACGTGCAATGGCATTTCTTGTTATTTCATCAAAATGCTAATTAATCGTTTTAAAACATGAAAAATCCTACCTCGATTTCATCAGAAAATGGTGCCACGTACTCATTATATTCGACTGTATAAAAGTGTTCTGTCATTTATATGAAGTGGTAGTCCTGAACATGAATTAAGACAAGATCATGACTCTTTCTCCACTGCCCTGATGAGGATGTTGTTAGAAAAGTAAGTCAGCTATCACGTGTACCCTAATATATGTGTCATACACTGTTATTTTAGATGGAACAATAGTAAGTCTATTAAGAAAAAGGTGTTTGTACAGCGCACAAGTTGAACTTTTCTATTTCAAGATGTTCTCAAATGTGATGATAGGGAAAAATGAGGCACAGTGGAACAAAATATCTGCTACAATCACAGAATTTAGTCCCATTGGGAAGTAGCGATTAGTCCCTGCTTTCCTAGTTTCATGTTATACAATTCAGCCTTGTAGTGCTAGAGGCATTTTTGTGGTCTGACACCACATGATGACCTTTGACTACCATCATTTTAATTGACTTTGGTGTGTTATTTTATCATAGCCTGAATGTACGATGTCCTGCATATGCCTTGTTTCTCTTGAAGATCTCTTCTCGTAGTTTTGAAGTGGGAGCTGTCTCAGTAGAACAGCTTGTTCTGGTTGAGGTGTCAGGGGCCATCCATGAGTGTTTGGACACTGGGGGGAGAGCTGCATTAATTTTGTAGGACCTCTTGGCGGCGTTCGATACGGTCCCGCACTCACTTCTCCTGGCGCGATGGGCCAGGATCGGTGTGTGGGGTGCCATTTGGCGCTGGCTCAGGTCCTTTTTGGAGGGACGGGTTGAGCAGATTTGACTCCCACCGTCCTCCTCCTCCTCTCCTCAGTTAGTGACAACTGGAGTGCCCCAGGGATCCTCCCTTAGCCCTTTTATTATCGATGTTACTCCTCTGATGTACCTGGCGCAGGAGTTGGGGGCCAAGGTGATGGCCTATGCTGATGACACCCAGTTGCTTTTTACCTGGGACAAAGATGCGGACTCTGTTTGATTGGTTCATCATTGCTTATCTTCTATTTTTAAATTGCTGGCGGATGCACAGCTTAAGTGTAATGAAGAGAAGTCCGAGATCTTGCTATTCGGTAAATTCCCACCTAACTTTCGAGAGCAGCTCTGGCCTCCTGAGTTCCCATTGCCTACCTTCACAGGGAAGCCCGGTAAAAATCTGGGGGTATGGTTCGATTAGAGCTGAGGAACCTGACCTTTAAGGGCCAAGCGGCGCAGAGTAGGCCTGAAATCCTCTAGTTCTCCTGCCTTGCAATTCAGAGACACTGGACACTCCGTCTGGCGTAAAAGATCGAGTTTTATTAGCTGCAGCTAGGACAGTTGTCCGTGAAGTCACACAGGGATGGGTTCACAAGAGACTGCTCTCTGACCTCCGTGGTGCACAAGCTTTTATACAGTGAAATACAATGGATAACCAAAAACATATAGAATTTGAGACATCGACAAATGTCACCAACAATGGATTCACCTAAAAACTGACTCGGGTTCCAGGTGATGTTTGTTGCTGGCCCCTTTAAGCAAATTGCAAAGAGAATCCACATGATACAGTTTACAAGGAGAGAAAACATGGTTATATGTTCTAGAAGGACAGTCGTGAAGCCAGAGAATGCATGAGATGTGTAGCGAAGGGCAGTAGATAAGATAAGCGAGAGGAAAGAATGGTGTGAGCTAACAGATAGTTTGGGCGGGGGTTATCCAGTTCAGACATGAATTAGTGTATTCAGCCAGACCCTGACACTAGTCAATTAACACGGGACGAAAGGCTACCTGACACGCAAGGGCAGAAATGACAAAAACATCTCGTTTACCAGCTGCCTGAGTGAGGGCAACCTAAGATGGCGGAAAACACAAGATGGAATCTGGGTGCGATCGAGAAACGACAAATTTCAGAACCTCAGACCCTCCTTTTGCCATTACTCAGGCAATAACACAATGACTGGGCTCATGTTAGTCTGAGTCGAAGTCGATATCAATTGCCATAAGGTCGTTTAACTGTTGCTGGACCATCATTTTACTATTCTCTGTTTGTTGGGTTACAGGCTTTGATACACATAAGGTAGCAAACAGACCACAGATAGCAGGACCACAGTGTATGCACAAGCAACAAGAGAATATGATGGCCAGAATTGCTCCAAGGAATGTTAGTATCTTCCATCCCCAGGTAGATAACAATCCCCATAACCATCCCATGAGGGACCAATCTCCTTCGTCCTGATGGATCGATGCGGAGATGGTATGTAATTTTGAGATGGCCTGATATACAGTCGGGGCGTCATCAGGAATGTATATACAGCAGCTTGATCCAATTAATTTACAGACTCCTCCTCGGTCTGCTAGGATCACATCTAGCGCAATTCTGTTTTGTAACGTCATGAGACGGTCCGCTCGGAGTTCTGCAGTGATGTTACTTAAGGCACCTGCAGTAACATCGATGGTTGTCTCAACCACGCGAACTAATCGCCTAATGTTTCCGCTGTTAATCATTGGTCCCCAGAAGGGAATGAATCCTTTGAAGAAATCTCCTCCCTCCTGGCCAGCTGTGTCTTTGGCATCAAATACGCCTCTACCATATCTGTGTCTGTGATGGTCTGAAGGTGCAGTATACGTTGGGGGAAGCAAGAATGCAATGTAACATGTTCCCGAAAAGTCAGAGGGGAGCCATGTATATGCTTTGTCATAGCAGACAAAATAGGTTCCTTGTGATGGGATCAATGGAGGGTTATTTTGAGACGTGAATACATATATCTGGGAACAGTTTTGTTGAGTGTCATTCTCCTTGCTATTGATCCGGAGGCAAAAGTTGCCTTGGTGGGGTACAGTCCATGCTGGGGAAGACTTCTCTTGCTTTGTCTTGTTATAAAGACTGGAAATGTAATGAGTTACATTCCAACCTTCGTAGGCTTTCTTTTCATCCAAAGGAATCTTACTCTTCCCTAGAATTTTAGCCATGGCCACTATACCCTTTATCAAAGTACTGTGGCTAAAATCCATTCCTTTCTAAAATGTACCTATCGGATATCGAAGTCTGTTGTGGTAGGCAGCCGAAAACATGGCCAGGTAAGCCCATGCTGAACCTTCATATGAGAAAGGCAATACTAAATAGGGCATCCCTTTATGGGCAGTGTGAGGCATGAGTCCACATACCCAACAGTCAGATATGTTGACAACTAACTGGTGTTGGTGTAACAGCTGGATAAACGAATTATTTTGATACTCCATCCTTCTTATTTGTTCATGTGAGGAAAGGGCACTTATCTTGTGTTGAATTTTAGTGGGACGAGAAGGTACAGAAGTAGATAAAGGAACAGTTTTTAGTTGTAACACATGGACAATCCAACCTATACATGCTAGCAAAACACATAGAATCAGCAACACACACAAGGTTACGCCAAAACGACTACGTAATGATTTACGGTATTTGGTTTGCATATTCTGTCTCCTATCTACCTGACGTGATGTACCATCCATCCTGGCTAGAAAAATGTGTCACTCGCTGCAATCTTCCTCAATCACTTGGCTATTTGATAATCCTAAACCTAGCGGATCTTGACCATAAACCAGGTTCAGTCCAAGACTCCTACCGAGACCCTGCGACGGGGACAGATGGCACAAATACTATCTAAAAAGGAAAAATAGTTCATTGGTGGCAAAAAAGTAACAAATGTTCAAGTGTTTGCTTCAGGTCTGGTCCTCAGGTTGTATCGTTTCTTTGTTGGAGTCGTTTGGTCCTGAAAGATTATTTCCGGATTAGTAGTGTTCACTTGTAGATGTAATGGGATGGTTCTTCGAAGAGTGTCATCACTTTCTTCCTCAGTCTGGGTGTCTTCCAGCCGTGCGTTACTAAATGATACGAACCGAGGAGTCTTGTCTCCTTCAGATTCACCTATGCCCCCGCGGACCCACTGGTCAAAAGGCAAGGGCAAGGGTACCTTTTTGCAATGCATGGCGTGGGCCCAGTTTTTCTTGCCTTCTATCCTTACTGCTGTCCGCGTAGCCAATAGAACCTTGCGAGGAGGCGACCAGGCAGGATCATGATTTTTCTTTCGTTGAAAGTTCTTGGTGCAGACCCAATCTCCCGGTTCGATAGAGTGACCTGGGTCTGTTGAGGCCTCTGGCAGAGCACTTTGAACCTGTTGGCGAAGAACACTTAATTTAGCAGTCAAGTCATGAAGGTAATCAATAAGCATAGGGTACGGTATGTCTGAGTACTTCCTAGGGCGAGGAACTCCCCAAATATTGGCGGGGCGTCCGAATATCACTTCATATGGACTAAGTCCCATACGAGAGTGTACAGTAGTTCTGGTGGATAGTAAGGCCAATGGTAAAGTGTCAGGCCAGGCAAGACCTGTGCTGGCCTGAATCTTTGCCAATTTCGGTTTGAGAGTGCCATTGTAGCACTCTACCAAACCTGCTGACTGTGGATGGTTTGCCGCGTGGAATTTCTGCCTAATACCAAGACCCGTACATACTTTCTGCATGATTTTGCCGACAAATTCACTTCCATTGTCACTCCAGACAATTCGCGGCAAACCGAATCTAGGGAAAAACTCTTTCAGTAATACTTTAGCAGTTGATACAGCTGTGTTATCTTTTAAGGGGTAAGCCTCTATCCATCTAGAGAATGCACATACTACCACCAGAACATACTTGAGATTGTTGCATCGATCCATGTGTATATAATCAATCTGTAATACTTCAAAGGGGTACGTAGGGGGAGAGAAATGGCCTGCAGGAGTCGGAGTACCCTTCCCTGGGTTATGCATTAAGCATATGATGCAATGTTTTACCACATTGTCTGCACATTTCGGCTGGAGTAGGAAGTAATGCCCAAGAAAGCACGAACTTCTCTCTGCGTCGATGGTACCGACATGTGCGTAATTGCTTCAATGCGTTCGGTGGTTAGTCGCCTTCCCTCCTTTGATAAGAGATGACCTAAGTATGTAACTTCTTGGCACACGTACTGTAATTTAGAAGGTGATACCTTATGATTGAGATCAGACAAATGCCGCAACAATGCCACAGTCACATCTTTACACACATCCTTTGAATCAGTCGCGATCAACAAATCATCCACATACTGAATAAGAGTGGCTCCTGGAGGCAAAGGGAATGTATCAAGCTGTGATTTAAGAGCTTGACTATAAATGGATGGACTTTCGCAATAGCATTGTGGTGCTCTCTTGAATCGGAAGCTTCGGCCTCCTAAACAAAATCCCAAAATATCTCTGCTCTCTTTAGAAATAGGAATGCTGAAGAAAGCGTTCTTTAAGTCAATCACGGTGAACCAAGCTGCTGAAGCTGGTATCATCGTCAGTAAGGCTGTAATGTCTGGGACAACAGGGAACTGTGGTGAAACAATTTTGTTCACCTCTCGAAGATCAATCACAAATCTATAGACTGGTGGTTGAGAAGGATCAGTTCGCTTAAGAATCGGAAGAATAGGGCTGTGACACACATTTCCTCTCGTTTCTTCCACCACACCCTTCTGGACCAAATCTTGAACAATAGCCAATAATGCTTTTTCACCTTCATTGGAAATCTTATACTGAGCTATACGTGGCAGTTTAACATTAGGCTTGAGAGTGACAACATATGGTGGAATCGCAAGACGACCCACATCATTCGGACCTGTAGCCCAAAGACTTTCAGGAAGAGATAGTAATTCAGGTGGAAACTTATCTCTAGACAGATGCATTGACGATGTCAGTTTCTTACCTAGTGTAAGATACACACCAGAAGGGGAGCAGTGTAACGTGGCATGTAACTTTTTTAACAGATCCAAACCCAATAGATTCTCACCACAACCAGTTGTAAGGATAAGTGATGCTTCCAGGTCATATGGACCAATCGAAACAGGTAAAGGGCAAGAGACTGGGTTACGAACTGGAGCGCCGGAAAATCCTACAGATGTGTTTATTAAGCCAGACAAAGGTGCCCCAGGGAGTTTAGAATGAATAATAGAACTTCTCATTGCACCAGTATCTAAAAGAAATGGCTCTGAAATACCCATTGCATTGACAGTGACATAAGGACCATTCTGATCTACTGGAATTGATACTACTCCCTTACTTTGTCCATGGCTGGCCTATTCATTTTGGAAACTTTCGTCGCCACCTTCAACATAATAGTCACTATAATATTGTGTAGACTGGACTCTCTGTTGGTCAAAAGAATTCACAGCGTTAGGGGAGGGAAAGGAACGCTTCTCTTGGAGGGACGTACCTCTACCTCTACCCCTGGAGACTGACTGGAAATTACCACGGCCTCGTGGGACAAAAACTCCATTATTACGTTGAAGCAAAACTGGACAATTGCTCTTAAAATGTCCCTCTTCCTTACAGTAAGCGCATTGGTTTGGACCTAGCATAGATCGGGGTACATAATGTTCGGGCTTCTGAAACACTTTCTGAAACTGTGGGGGCTGAGAAGACTGGTGCTGAGCAGGACGTGGAGGATAAGCCTGCTGTAAAAGAACCTTTGTTTTTAAATCTTTATTTTTCTTCTCCTGCTTATCTTTCTCTTCCTTGTCCCTGTTTTCATAATATTGTGCTGTAGCCAATATTTTAGCAGTAGAAGAAACAGCCCATGCACTCTCGGAACTTTTTGATTTATTCGATAATTCGGGAAGCAAGTCAAATACGAACTTGTCCACAAATAAGCGTTGTCCACCTTCCGTGCTCATATCCTGGCCTCTATGATCCAGAAAGGTCTCCTCAAAACGAGTGAAGAAATCGGAGACGCTCTCGTCTTTCTTTTGCTTACAGGCGGTTAACTTATCCCAATTTACTCGTACTGCAGGCATAAGAGTCTTCATTAAATCAATGATTCTACGAGGAAGTGCTGTAATCAGATCGTCAGGCTTTGCGCCGCCAACTTGTGCTGTGTCAGCAGCTCTAACAGCTGCCCAAACACCACCTAGTTCGGCAGCATGATCTTCCCTACGAATTTTCGCCCATATTGCTTGTGGAACAACATTCCCAAATAACATATCAATGTCAGCTAAGTTCATAACGCAAGCCTCAACTGTCTGGGATAGCTCCTTATAACAGCCAGCAGGATTTTTACGTGGGTCTGGAAGTGTTTGTTTAAGGGCTAAAACTTCGGCGCTTTTCCAAGGTTCATGTACCCATATACGCTGGAAATGAGCAGCCACCGGTTGACCACCACCTATCGCCTCTCTCCATACTGGGGGAACTTCACGCATTGGATAGTGTTTAGTTTTGTCAATAAGATCAGTTTCGGGGAGTTTTAGAGAGAGAAATGAAGTCCTAAATTCAATCAGCATAATCACCGCTTTCTCAACCTCTGCTCCTACTACAAAACCTTTGTCAAAATCGGCTTGGAGCTTCATCAGTTCCATAGGAGCCGTGTCTAATTCCATATCATCACAACCCTTAATGAGAGTGTCGCACATTACGTCAAAAACATATCTTTGAATGGGCTCTGTCCATTGACAGAAGGTGCTCAAAATATCCCGTGCACTATATATTGGACCTTTCTCAATCCATTTACGGGCGAGGGAACCTAATACTGCTTTTTGTTCCGTAATAGGAAGCTGACAACGAGATTGTCGTCTAGAAAGAGACGGAGACAGATTCAGGGCTCCAATTAAGGGAGAAAAGAAACTTGTGACAGCATTTGTGAGTCTCCTCGGTGTACCTGGAGAGTTTCTCACCAGAGCAGGGGATAGAGAGGAATTTAAAGGAGATGAAATAACAGGAGGAGGAGAAAACAAAGGCTGAGGAAGAAGTGAAGTATTATTTGGCTGAGCAGGTCGCCGAGCAGCTGCTGGCTGAGCCATAGGAGGTGCATTAGGAGTTTGCACATATGGTGGAGGAGAATTCAACAAACAAGACATTAAAGGGGCTTCCTCTATATTTTTACTCTTCTCTGAAGGGGGAGTAGGCAACACCGGATAGCATCTATCTACTGCCATGCGATGTTGTCTTTCTGATACCTCCCTAGCAGAGTCTACTTCGTTATTTCTGAACTGCTGGGCAGCCTGTAAAATCAACATATTTTTATCCTTTTGATCTCTTCTTGCTTGTTTCATTTCTTTCTGTTTGGCTTCCTTTCGCCAAAGCGGAACGAGTCAAACATTGCCGGCCGGGCTTTTCTTCTAAACAAAGTGGTTTCTAAATTGTCTAATATATTGGGCTCAAAACTGCCATTTTGTGGCCACTGTAAAACACCGTCTCTTCTGGTATATCGGACCCATGTTTTGTTAAAAGTAATGGGGCCAATACCATGTTTTGAATAGAGCTCATAAGTGGGAGTTCCAACCGGAGGAATTGGACAAGAGTCCTCGAGCTGGGAGTCCCTAGTACAACCTAAGCAACAAAATCGACGAAACTTACTTAGACCAGGCATCGTTATTTCTCTGGACTATTCTACAAACTTCAAAAAGGGGGGGGGTGTCAATTCTTAACAAAAACAGCACAAAAGTACTCACCCCTTGGCTTCAATTATTGCAACAATTGAAATACAAAAAGGAAACTCAAAGATCCAAAAAACAAAATTCGTGGGAGCGACCCACCAATCAAATACTTAACTAAATATCTTCTTACGCCAACCGGAGGTCCGTCTATCGTCTCGCTCTACCAAATCGTCACAAAAACCGGGGCCAAGGCAGGACGGCAGTCAGGGCAGCAGTCGCAGCAGCCGTCTGAAAGGAGAAGCGACGCCGCAAAATCCTTCGGTCCACTTCCGACATACAGGGTTCAATCACGTGGGGCGCCTCCTCCGGATTTTCCTTGCGGGGCCCCTCACGATCCTCTGGCTGCACCGCTACCACTGAAGCCGTCCCTTTGTGGTCGCCATTTGAGGAACCTGGCCATTAAGGGCCAAGCGGCGCAGAGTACGCCTGAAATCCTCTAGTTCTCCTGCCTTGCAATACAGAGACACTGGACACTCCGTCTGGCGTAAAAGATCGAGTTTTATTAGCTGCAGCTAGGACAGTTGTCCGTGAAGTCACACAGGGATGGGTTCACAAGAGACTGCTCTCTGACCTCCGTGGCGCACAAGCTTTTATACAGTGAAATACAATGGATACAATGGATAACCAAAAACATATAGAATTTGCGACATTGACAAATGTCACCAACAATGGTTTCAGCTAAAAACTGACTTGGGTTCCAGGTGATGTTTGTTGCTGGCCCCTTTTAGCAAATTGCAAAGAGAATCCACATGATACAGTTTACAAGGAGAGAAAACATGGTTGTATGTTCTAGAAGGACAGTCGTGAAGCCAGAGAATGCATGAGATGTGTAGCGAAGGGCAGTAGATAAGATAAGCGAGAGGAAAGAATGGTGTGAGCTAACAGATAGTTTGGGCGGGGGTTATCCAGTTCAGACATGAATTAGTGTATTTGGCCAGACCCTGACACTAGTTAATAAACACGGGACGAAAGGCTACCTGACACGCAAGGGCAGAAATGACAAAAACATCTTGTTTACCAGCTGCCTGAGTGAGGGCAACCTAAGATGGCGGAAAACACAAGATGGAGTCTGGGTGCGATCGAGAAACGACAAATTTCAGAACCTCAGAGCCTCTCCTTTTCAACACACATTAAGAAGTTGGCTGGCTGCTGTTTTGGCCTTCTTAAAACACTCAGAAGATTTGTTCCTCTTTTACCTCAGGCGGCGAGGAAAACGGTCACTTGTGCACTGATTCTGTCGCAGCTGGATTATGCCAACGCCCTTTATGTTGGTATTTCAGGCTACCTGTTGAAGAAGTTACAGGTGGTTCAAAATAAGGCAGCTAGACTCCTATTGGGCATTCGCCATCAGTTGCAATCTCTCCATTGGCTCCCCATGGTGGATAGAGTTAAATTTAAATCACTGGTTCTGGCCCATCGTGGTCTTCACGGCGGCGATCCTCTTTATATGCAAAGACATTTTTCCTTTTATGTTCCTGCACGATCCCTGCAATCCTCATCCCTACGCTTTGCTCAGGTTCTTCGCTTCAAGTTTCAGAGGCTAGGGGGCAGCTCCTGTGCGGTGAAGGCTGCTGTTGCCTGGAATGCCCTTCCTCTTGCCCTGTGTACTATTCAGGACCCAGTGGCCTTTAAGAGGAAACTGAAAACAGATTTTTTTGCTTGAACCTCAATTTCCAGACCCCACTAGGCATTGCGCCGGGACACTCATGAGTAGCTGTGCGCGTTACAAATTCATGTAACATTACATAACATAACATAACAAGAACAGAATGTGTGGGATGTGCAGTTGAAAGCATGAGAGAGAGAGAGAGAGAGAGAGAGAGAGAGGTGTTGAATTTACTTTTTGGTCTCGCAGTGCAGTGTTGTTAGCAGTGGTGCACAAGTGTGCACTGTGTTGTACATTGAGAGATCAAGTATTATGAAGTTCCTACTATTGGCTTTGACATGGCCTCATGTCATCCTTAATTCTGACTCTGCCTTGCTTGAGCTTTTCAGTGTGCAGAGACAGGCCCCCAGAGTGTTTGCAAGTAGCTTGGGTTATTCACTTTCAAGGATTGTTTTGTGAGAGATTGTTTAATGTACCTTGGAAGGCTTTCATAAGCTTCGTCAAGATAAAGGCTGGAACATGTGAGAATGTAGAGGAAACGTGGGAACTCCTTCTTGCCATTGAATGCTTGCCTGGAGACAGGCTAGTTCCAGTAAGTTTCCTTGGTGCAGAGGGGGAAGACTCTCAAACCTTCTAGTGTGTTTTGAGACTATAAAGCTGAGGGTTGTTTACAGCCAGCTTCGGAGTTCACTTGTGGAATAGACGTATTGCCACAAGAATCTGGATATGAGTCCTGATCGCGAGTCCATTGCCTGGCTGTAACGGGCTCCCCCAGCTTGAGTTGGCAAGGATGTTGAGAGAACGATCGGGTGAGGTGATTTGTTTCTGACTAGTGCCAATGTGATGCATGGTTCCAGTGGCTGTGGTCATTTGAGGTGTTTTCTTTGTGATGGGTGAGTGACTCAGAGTGCACATCCAAAGTAATTGTTTGATGTATTTAGTGTATATATATCTTTCTGATCTCTTGCAGGAAGTCCCATATTATTTGCTTGAGTTTTATTTCATATTATTTGCTGCTTGTATTTCATATTATTATCCATGCATTTAACAGTTGTATTTACCAAGTGTGTTATTATTGCTTGCATATATATGTATATCTCTATATACATTTGAATGTGGTTAATTTGGCATCTGGGAAAGCCTTTCTGTTAGAGAGCATTGCATGAATAAAACCCCAAGCCTTATTCTAAAAGAGTGTCTTTGAATTTTGTAAAGTTAAACCCTTTTCTAGGTGTTGTTGTGTTTTATGTCTCCTGTTTCGCCGTGTTTGAGCCACCGTGTGGGAGGGGAATTTGTGGAACTCTGTATTTTCTGAAAAGAGGAGCAAGACAAGCCTCTAGATGAGCATCTCATTCTCGTCTCCATTTTAACTCAAAGGCCAGTGATGGGTCTTTTATTCTTACCCACAATAAAAGGATTACGAGCATTTAATGGAAAAGTTCCCATTCAAGATGTAGAACCATATTACAATTGAGCTACATAGTTACCCATCATCCATCAGCACAGGAAGTTACATCACTGGATCGCCTATAATCCACCTGCACAGAAAGTGGCATCACTGATTTTAACATCATGCATCTTGACAGGAAGTGGTATGATTGGCTTTCCGGCCAAAACCATCCTTAAAAACAGAAAGCATGCAAGACGGCTTCATTTCCCATCATCCATCAGCCAGGAAATTAGATTATGGCACCCTGCACTCCTTCCCCTCCCAAGATCTACTTAATGGCAGCTGCAACACAGACATGCCGTTGGTGCACCAAAGGAAAGTCAGGCTGTGCCTGGACCGCACCCAGCACCAGGAACCCTGTTCCAATTACTGACAGCGATACTCCGCAGCACTCCTTATGTTGCTAGACACCAGACGCCATTCCCCCAACTGCTGCCACACGACGCCTCACACCATGGTTGTGAATTTCATCTGCACCCACTGCCGGTTCTCCGACGGCCACCCATCCATGCCCCAAGCAAAAACTAACAACGCCCTCTATGCCCCTGCCCAACACACATGCCACACAAGCACCAACAACCTCTACACCCCTACCCTACACCACGCGCCATTGCAAACCCACATGCCAACATCCACTTGCATGCATGCGTCTCAACATATGATCTCTCAGCAAACACACACCCAAAATATGGGAGCTGCTGAGCAGCAATGCACCCGTCAACCTTGTCAGCAGAGAGACCTGGCTCAACCCCTCATTTGTTCCTGACATCGCTATGGCAATCACTGCAGGCTGCAAGAATGCTCAGCAGGACCGCCTGCACAAGCCATGAGGTGGACTCGCTGTCATCTACAAGGAATCTATCAAATGCACAACATCCACAGATAATACCACCCTCTTCATGGAACACCTGCACTTCAAGCTGTAAATCTCCCAAATCTTTGTACTGAACAGAACCCTCACCTACCAACTACCTGGACATCAGCCACCTTTACCAACCTTATTGATGACTTCATGCTCGCCCCACCAACAACTACAGAGCCTACATTCTCCTCAATGACCTCAACTTTGACCTGGATGACCGAAATTACCCCTGCTTCCTAGCACTCCTTGAAAGCTTGAGCAACATTAGACTCACACAGCTCATCTTCAAACCAACCCACATTGCAGGACACACACTGGAGCCCATCTTCACCACAATCGACAGCATCCAATAGAACTCCACCACAACACTCACATGGACTGACAACTCAGTCATTCGCTTCCAAAACAACAGACCTCAAGTTCACACCTCTACCAGGTTCAGCATTCCAAGGTGCAGCTGGGGAAAAATCACAGAAGCAGACCTGCTCAGCACTCTCAGTATGGATCAACCTAACCCCACAGACAGCCTCGACTAGGACATTAACAGCTTCAACAACGGGATCAAGATCTGTGCAGACTCCATCGCACCCATCAAACCCAAAAGCAGAGTAGATCAAACAAGCAGGCCAGCTGGTACACAGAAGACCTTTGAGGCATCAAACGCCCCTGTAAACAGCTAGAAAGGAAGTGGAGAGCCAGCCATGACACCACCAACTGAACTACCTACAAGGCTGCACTCATACTCTATCACCAGCAAATAAGAGACACCAAGAAAAAAGCATTAGTGAACCACATCGAAGGAAGCTCCAACAGCTGGATGGAGATCTTCTCGATCTTCAAGGATTTCACTGTGAACAATATTGCTACCTCCCAACACCTTGCAACAACCGATCCACCTTCTTCCATAGCAAAATCACAAACATCTACAGCAACTTCGCACATCAACACAAAGCTAGAGAACTATTCGCTAACCAACCAAGCTCCACCAACCAAGACGACCACCTGCCAAATACACAACCCTCACCAGAAATAACACAGCAACAATCAAGCAGACCATCCAGTCAGGTGCCCCAACGTACCCATGCCTCCACCACATCTACAACCTAGAATCATCACCAATCAGCACCACCCTGACCCACATCATCCACACCTCCATCATGTCCACCAATTTCCCAGATGAATGGAAGCTTGCAGAAATCAATGCCCTCCTCAAGAAGCCAACAGCTTACCTGAATAGACTGAGCAACTTTCAACCAATCGCCTTGCTCCCCTTTCCAGCCAAAGTGATTGAGAAGGCCATCAACAAGCAAATCACTACCCACCTCGATTTTGATCATCTTCTAGACAGCACTCAATCAAGATTCAGAAAGAGCCACAGCACCAAAATAGCACTCATCACGGCCACCAACAACATTCGAATAATCATCCTGCATCAAGTAGAACCAGTGGCCCTCATCCTCCTTGACCTCTCCGTGACCTTCAACATTGTCTCCCACAACACTCTCATCAGAATATTCCACAACATTGACATACAAGGCTCTGCTCACAAATGGATCTTCTCCTTCCTCACTGGAAAACCCCAAAGGGTGAGGCTGCCATCCTTACACCGATGACACCCAACTCATCCAAAACTGACGGACAAGACATCTAGAACCAACATCTTCAACTGTATGACCATGGTAGCAGACTGGATATGAGCCAACTGCCTAAAGCTCAATTTCAACCGAGATGAAAGTACTGGTTTTCGGCAACAAGACCTCCCCATGGGACTCCTCCTGGTGGCCATTGGAGCTAGGACCAACACCCACAGACACGCAAGAAATGTAAGGATCATCCTAAACAACAACCTCAACATGGTGGCTCAAGTCAACACAGTGTTCACCTCCTGCTTCCACATCCTATGCATGTTGCAGAAGATCTTCAAATGGTTGCCTCAGAACATCAGACAGACCGTTATGCAAACACTCATCACCCGCAGGCTTGGCTACGTCATTACTCTCTATGCAGGAATTTCAATACAAATCCTACACAGATTTCAGACCATCCAGAACACCGCTGCATGACTTATACTCGACCTCTCATGCCACACCCACATCACAACGCCCCTCAGGATGCTTCACTGGCTCCTCGTTCATAACTGCATCCAATTCAAACTTCTCATGCAAACATACGAAGTCCCACACAACACAGGACCAGAATACCTGCACAACCGCATACATGTCACCAACTTACCATACTCCTATGCTCTGCCTCACACTCACTCACACACACTCCACGCATCTGAAAAAGCAAAACTGGAGTTCTTTCATTCTCCTACATCATACCGAAGACATGGAACAACTTTTCTCAACACACCAAAGCCTCCTCCTGACTTCTTGAGTTCTGCAAGAAGATGAAGACCCGGCTTTTTGTAAAAGCACCTTGGGGACCACCCACCGATACACCTGCCCAACCGCCTGGATACCCTCTTGGGTGATTAATGCTCTATTCAAATCAACATAGCAGAACATAGCATCATAACATAACATAACAACATATCATAACATAACACATGGTGTAAACCATGTCATGTAGATGCAGGTTGTCGCAGACTGCCTTCTGAGCAGGTGGCTTGTGGCCTACATAAAATTAATAATGTACAGTGATATAATCCTGCCCATAGTTTTTGAAGAGGGGGTGGTCTCTGTCCCTTGACGAAAAACTCACTTACATTACTCCACATTTTTCATGGTGTAACATTTGAGCTCTCCTGCCAGTCTAGGTCATTCAGTTTAATAGTAAATGCACTTGTGGTTGTGGGCAATAGGGGGGGTGACAGTCTTTCATATGGAGCGGGCCTAGTTTCAAGAAAAATAGCTCTTCTAGCGGACATGATTTTTTAATGCACATTTCACTAAGGTAAACTTGACATTACAGAAACGCATGGCAGGCCTTTTGTTGACTTTCGAAGTAGAGGGGTTACAAAATGGGCACAAAATAGGTTTATGCCCAATTTAAGATCTCTTTGTTTTGGGCACAACTTGAGGGATATGGCCCAAAGTCTTATATTTTCTCAACCCTTCTACACACCTTAGCAAAATAAGAGCACATTTATCCATTATGATCTGAGATTTCACGAAGCAGTGCTGCCTGACGTCCCTTCGCTTTTATTTTTTCATGTTCTTTTGCTGTTCTTTTATGGCTCAAACATGTTTTATCCCATACGCCTGCCCATGCACACAGTAATTACATCCATGCTTGTATGACATCCTAATGCACGTCCACGCACCTATGCCTTTCAGTCTTGCTCGGTGATGCCCCTTCGCTTTTCTGGTGCATTTTCAGATGTTCTTAAAATTTAAAGGGTCACTCAGGTTTTTATAAATGTTAGACCTTTTAACAATCAAATGTATTTTTAGACGTATCACGCACTGTATTTGTTAATGATTTTACGTAATCATACAATAAATAATATGTTACTTGCTGCCTGACCGAACTTTTGGTTTAGGATAGGGTTTGTGCATTTGGGAAGTTGTTGACTGGGTGGGTTTTGAAGTGACTGGTTAAGGATGGTGAGCTTTTTGTTTCCTATGTTTTGAAGAATTTTGGTATTGATTTGTTTTTAGCAGGTTTTAAACTACAAAATACTTGTCACTGTTTTGAGCTTTTTGAAACAAAATATTTGCATGTCTTTCATGATTCCATCTAAGACGATACCAATCCCCAGTGGTTTAATCAACTGCTGTGGACATTAATATATAACCTTAAATTCCAAATTGAAATCCCAGGTAGGCGAGCCTATGATCATTATGAAATCAAGAGAGTATAACAATGAGTTGTGCTAATTCTCTTCTGCAGAGTTTATTACACATCTTGCTTATTACAAGTTTGCATTCCATTGTAATTGGGGCAGTTCTATCATCATTCTGGGGTCCATTTGAAAAGTACCTTTGAGTGGAGGTAATACTGCCTGCTATCTGTAGTGCTTTTGAGCAACATTCCTGTGACAATAATTGAATTGACACTACCTCGAGGTACTTTACAGTATTTACAAAGCACTTGTTGGCAGTAATCCCAAAATGTGCCCACAATTCATGCACCTTCTTCCTTGACGTGTGTTTGCCAAGTGAATTAATGTTGAAATGTGGAGGTAGTGGCTTTCGTTCTTTGGCAACGATTTAAACATTGTGCTTTGGACATTTGCCACATATTTCCAAGAAAAGTGCTTTGCCATTCAAAGAATGGTGTTTCATCATCGAGCAATTTTGCAGTGCTTTCTTCTGTGATACTGTGACAGTGTTGCTTATGAGTTTCTGTATCCAGTAAGAGCTCTCCGGTGTTCATACACTATGGTACATACAACATCCGAGAACGATAGAAAGGTCTGCCTAAAATAACTAAAAGACACTGAAAAGGGGAAACACATGAGCCTTTTGGAAGGGAACGTATATGAATTTGAAGGCATTAAATATTTTGTAGTTGGAGATACACTTAAAAAAATAACATTTTTGATTATTGTAATTGTAAGAGTATGCACTATATGTAAACTCAGCTAAGGTCATAGTATATTTTCAAACCTATAGCCTATCTGCTCTATAAAAGTAATGCTTATGCTGTGCAGAAGGACAGCTGTTGCAGAGTGTGGAGAGGACGTGACACTGCAGTTCCAACCAGGGTCACTGGAATTATGTGATTGTGCTGCAGCAGTGTTTTTTTGCATAATTATAGATTTTCCACATAATCCACCGTCTGCTGCATAATCTGCACATTTTAACAAATAAACCAAGGGGCCTATTATCAAGAAGCGGCGTTACAATTATCGCCGCTTTAGCGGCAGAAAACTGCTGCTAAAGCGGCGATAATGGGCTTGATAATATGCCGCAGAGAATTCCCATAGAAGCCCATATTCTGGTGTCAACATGGGCTTCTATGGGAATTCTCCAGGGCATATTATCAAGCCCATTATCGCCGCTTTAGCTACAGTTTTCTGCCGCTAAAGTGGCGATAATTGTAACGCCGTGCTTGATAATATGCCCCACAGTTTCTAGCTCAACGGTTAAATGTTACAAAAAGCTCAGCAACACGGGTTACCAAGCAGGTGGGAGCCCCTCTGCAAAGCTTGACTGGTCACCTTTTTGTTGCTTACTGTTAGTGTGTGAGTGTTAAACTGAAACTAATGAGGTGCAACCAATGCTCAGACTGTGTTAACAGTTGTACAAATGACAAAATACTGAAGTAATACTATCATAAAATGCGCTGGATTAAGCCTCATAATTTGCGTTTTCTTGCAGCATAATTTACTCAACCCTGCCGCACAATTTGGTCCTCTCCTGCCTCATAATTCCAGTGGTCCTGAGTTTTTTTTTTCTGAGTTCCAGTTCACAAGCTTGCAGAGGCTCCCCTCAGTAGCGTAATGCAGAATACTGGGGGAGGCCCACTGCAGAATGCAAGGAAGGGCCCCTGAGTCTCACATATTTCACAGATCTTCATTGGTCTTGGGGTGAAGGGTTGGGGTGCCCTGAAAGATGCCCTCAGTGGCTGCTGTGGCCTGTGTTACACACTGGTCTCCCCTCTGATGATCGTACTGTGCAAGTCGAGCCTGCATGGACTTGCAGTCACTTTCAACATGTGACTGTGCACTAGGCAGCAGCTTCTACTGCAGCCAATGGTGTAAAAATTGCCCCTGTGGTGTGCCCCCCCCCCCAGCTCCAGGGGGCTCCCTCCGGCACTGTGCATGGGCCGCGGGCTCCTGGCCTGAAAGCTCCTGCCTGGGTCTGGAGCTTGGGGAGCCCCCTCCATGTACTTTGTACGGGGGTGCCCTCAAGTTTCATTATGTTGACTGCTATCCGACATGGCTCATTCTGGCCATGCCCAAAAGTGTACGCAGACTCCTCCCTTTACCACCCAGTATGTTTTCCAAATCAAAGACTAGACAAGGAAAATCTAATATAACCTGAACGTGTATCCTCCTTGATGCATCCTTACTCGAGGCGTGCGAGTGCAGTGTAGCTGAAGCTCAGCATGCACAAAGAAATGGGCACGCTGAACCAAAAAATATGATTTATTGGAAGCCAGAAGTCACAAGCAAAATGACAGGTATTTTAATGCAACCCCTCACTAAAGCTCATGTAGTGTTTAGGTCTCGCCTGACCCAGCGCATGCGCTGGTCTGGCGAGACATTTTGTGAGGGCTCCAAAAAGTGCTACCAGGCCAGCCTAGAGCTATAGTGCATGTGCGCGGGCGCGCGCGTCGCGCTTTACCGCGATTACTTTCACTTTCGCGGCCGCTTTGATGTTCTCCGTGAGGCTTCAATAGATTGCTGCAGTTAAAACAAGCATTGGCATAACCAATAGGTCTCGATTTTGGGACCTTATAAGTGTTTAGTTATGCAACTGTTGCATGGCTAAACACTTATAAGGTCCCAAAGGCGAGACCTATTGGCTATGCCAATGCTTGTTTTTTTTGTGTTGCTGTTTTATATATCCCAAACTTGACCCGCAGGAATTAGCAGCTCTTTACATGAGCACCTGTTACATTACACAAGGACACATTCATTTTTTGGTTGGCACAGGGAGATTAAATGACTTGCCCAGAATCACAGGATGTGGAGCTGACGATGAGACTTGAACCTGGCTCCCCAGCTCCAAAGTCGGCCGCTCTGGCCGTTACACCACATCCTCTCCCCTGTGCACCAATCCCCTTTCATGGGGATTGGTGTTCATCATCAAAACTGCAGGAATTCACGGGGAGCGGTTTTATTGTGCACGCTCAAGAATTTGACAGTATATGTGTTCCACTTGATCAAATTAGCGGCGCACAAATGTTCAATGCCATTGGATAGAACACAAGATGGCCGCTGCAACTGAGCTGCTCTAAATGACTCTCCGTACTTGAACCAACGTAGAAATACATCGCTCTCATATCATGCAGACTCTGTAAAGGAGAATAATAGGACTTCATCCACTGGATCTGCATCTGTCCCAATATTCGTGGGCTACTCTCACAACGGCTAAAAATAAGCTTTAAGGACAGAGGTATCCGTTCATCCAGGAAATCAAAAATAGCATGCCTCAATCCTGGGGTACTCGCAGTTAAACTGTAAATGTGTTAAATTCTTGGCCAGGGTCAGGATGAAGAGCTAGCCCTGCAAAACAGACTTCCATAGCCGGGGACCATGATTTCAAGTTTGCATTTGGTATTACGTATTTGCACAAACATTGCCTTAGTTTTGCTCAAAACACATCAGCATAAAATCCATACTGATGTCTACCTATGTGAGGTGAGACAATTGAACTCCAGCCTGAACACAATTTCCTACCTACTACAGCATATTTGCACAAATGTAGCTCATTTCGCTTAAGTGAAGCTAGTCACAATTTCAAACTGGTACAGCGTATTTGCATAAACAAGGAACGAGGTGCGCTATTTTAACAACAAACCTGTTTTTTAAAGATATTTTGTATTGATAGGCATATTTTATTAAGATGTTATAAATTGTAATATTTATATTTTATTCTGAAATTGTTATGGTTTTAATTAACTGAAACAATAAAAATTGAATTGAATTAACTCTCCAAATTGCTGCCCAGAGAGCCCTGAGAACATTTTGAGATTTCCAAGCAAACAATAACTGGCTTTGGAGCGAGAAATTCTGGTATGTAATCGTGGGACTTTTCTGCCAGAATGCTGAGGGAACACGTCCGTCGATCTTCACCGAAGGTGCGGTCAGTAAGGCTGCGTCGGACATTTTAAAACTGACCTGCTGAATCAGATAACGCAGTCCAACAAAACTAATGTCACAACAAGTTTAAGGCTGAGATGCACATCGCACTGAGACTCACGCCATGACTTTCACGTTTTACAAACAATGGCTGTTAATTGTAGTCTATTAAAAATGCAAAAGTGCCGAATCGCCTTCTTTTATTCCCAGAACTGACCATTATTCCAATCAGTGGCAAGGGCAGAGCAGGCAGAGACAAAACTGCGGGGGAGGCAACAGACTTTGAGTGGAGACATACGGACTTGCGGCTTGTGCATTCCCAAAATACGTCATAGAAATGAAGAGTAAAGTCCAGTGGCGGCCGCCGCACAACGAAATGGTGGGGTAGGGGAAGACAGGCTGGGAATTTGTTTTTGGCGCTGTACCCATCCTTGTAAATATGAGGCAGTGTCAAAAAGCAATGGGTGTTGCGGCAGAACATCCACTGCAACACCCAGTGCCCGCCGCTTTCACACTAAGTGAAGCGTGAAAACTGGCCATATTTGCAAGGTGAAGTTAAGCCTCGTTAAAGGGCTTAACGCTGCTTTGTAAATAAGGAGAAGGGGATATCACTAGGAGAACGTCATTAAAAGTGACGCTCTGGTTGAGATGTCCTCTTGTAAATATGCCCCTAAGTTTCTGATAGGCTCTCCTAAAGGACAAATATTTAAAAATACATAACACACATATCAGGCACTAATACTAAAAACAAGTGGATAAGAATCCTATTTTATATTACACACAAACGAAAAACACGTATATTTTCCAAATACACAATGTATGCATTTTAATATTCTCCTTATCCTATAAATGGCATTTATTGAAATCCATGCTCCTATCGAAAGTTGTTGCAAATTTTTGAACTGCACATAATATGAGGATTAAAAGAATGCAGGTGTCTGGGTGTTAGAAATCGGGTGCTCTTAAAGGGAAAGAATAGCAATGCCTTAGTCCACTAAGATGTGTAGCCAAACAGCAAGACAAGACTTGCATGCTAATTGTGCTCACACACAATTGTGTGTGGAATTTATGAAAAAACATGTCAGAGAGAAGTTGCTGGGCTCATCGTTTTTGGCCCAGATGCATTTAAGAGTGGCAGCTCGATTTTAGAGGATTTAATCTTTGAGTTAATCAGGAGCGGGCAGCTTCCACTGCAAAATGAAAGCCCTAGGAACACCATCTCGATTGGAAATGAAAGCGGTAACCTGATTGGAACTAACCTGGCGCCCCCTCCTGTGGCACCTGGAAGACATTTTAATTCCACTAGTGTTATTAACATTGATTGTATGCAGCTGACATAAGCTCTATGAAGAGGGAGGTGTGTAGAGAATCTCCAAGATGTAGACTTAACATGAGTACCTGAACTTTATTGCATTGCAAGCGGGTACAAAAGTTGGCACAAGAAATCACTAGCTATTGGGAGGGAACACCTGTAATGCAGCCTGGGTGGAGAACATGCTAAGTGCGCATGACTGTTTGGCCGGCCCAATACGGCCGTCGAAAGCATCATGCGCACTTCAGTGTGCTCACCACTCCTTCCCTGGTCTGCTCTGTGAGAAGAGCAGTCCCACCCCGCCCTGCCTCGTACCCATTCTGCCACAGCAGGAACAAATAAAATGATAATAACAACAAGTTATTATCGTTTTCTTTTTCCTTTCTTTCACTCAGTGCAGCACAGCAAGTTGTCTTGCTGCATTGGTGTTGCATGAAAGAATGATAAATCTGGACCTTAGTTTGTACAGTACAAGGGCACTGGCGGCTCCTCCGCTAAGGCGGTGGAGCGCCGACCCTCTGCATTGCAGCAGTGAAAGAAAGGAAAAATAAAATGATAATAATGGCTGCATGGGTGAGGGGCGGGGCGGCTCTTCTCACAGAGCAGGGCAGGGAAGGAGTGGTGAGCACACTGAAGTGCTCATGATGCTTTTGCCTGCCATCTCCGGCCTGTCAAACAGTCATGCGCACTTAGTATGTTCTCCACCCTGGCTGCTTTAAGCCTGGGTGGAGAACATGCCCGGCCCACAGTGGTCTGAGTGCCAAACTACGATGCTCAGACCAATCACAATGCTGCATTGCAGTGTTGTGATTGGCTCAGCAGAGCCTGGCTGCTTCCTGTCCAGCTGACGGAGGACGGACGATGTGGGACAGAGCGGCGATATGAAAAGTGTATTTTTCGCTTTTTACGTCCCCTCAGCCCCTCGCCCCGTCCCTACCACCCCAGATTTGTGCCAGCCGTCACTGTACATAGGGCTCACAATTAAAATTATGCTGCTGATTGCTCTGAAAATGCACTCCTCCTGGCAGTGTAGAGTGCTCTACAGCTCATAGATCAATGCGTGCTACTGCTCGCTGTGACACATGCTCACTAGTACACAGTGAAGAGTGTTCATGGTGACCAGGGCTCTACTGTTGACAGGACCGGAGGGGGCACCTCATGGAAGGGTCGGACTCAAAGATAGCAGAGTCCATCAGCACCAGTAGAGTTGCAAAAACTATTTTGTGATCCTGAGACTTTAGAGAACAGGCGGCAATCCAGCAGGCCCTTGGAGAAACTTGGGTTCAAGGATGTAGAGAGCAAGGGGCATATGTATCATACTCCCGTTTAGCGAATCCCAATTTGCGATATTTTGCGATTAGCAAATTGAGATTCGCTAAACGGGATGTAAAAAGTAAATCGCAAATATTTTGCGATTACTTAAAAATCGCAAAATATTCTCAGAAACCCCATTTGCGATTTCTTAATAGCGCAATTCGCTAATTAAGGAATCGCAAAAACGGGAATCTGCTATCCAGGTGCAGCCTGATGACATCACAAACAGGAAACTGGAGTGATTTCCTGCACCTGCTCACCTGAGCCACACCCAGAGGCTGCTTGGAGAGTGAGAGGAGGCATCCCAGGAGAGAGCAACCAGCAATGGCTTCCCACAAACAACAGGAGGGCAAGGATGCAGAGAAGAGGAAGAGAAAGCATAAGTTCTCAGAAAAGGAGCAGGAGGTCCTCATTGAGGAGATGATGTGCAGCCATGAGCTCCTTTTTGGCAAGAAGGCACTGCGTGTCCCAAAGGGGAGGAAAAGCAAAATTTGGCTGGACATCCCAAATAAGGTGAATGCAGTGGGGGTGACCACTCGTACCATTGAAGAACTGCGCAAGCGGCGGTACGACATGTGCCAGAGGTCGAAGGAGAGGGTGGCAGCCAGACTGGAGGAGGACCATCCACAGCAGAACAGCCAACACCCCACGAGGAACTTGTGGAGTCAACTCTCCTGCCTGAGAGCGTTGGTGGTGTGGCTGACATAGACAGCTCCGACCCTGCATCCAGCAGCCAAGGTAATATGCATGCAAAATCAATCTGCACTCATCCCCATCCCATGCACACTTGCCCAAATGCACATAGTAACCTCCCAAAATGTCACTCCAGTCCAAGTCTTACAGCACACCCAGCAATGCATCATGGGACTCGTAGTACTATGTCTGACTATGTCTGATAGTGTGTCCATGAGACAAAGGAAATTAAATGCAACATGTGGGTTGGGGATAAGTGAATGATACAGTATCAGAGGTTAGCCAAAACAAACTGTAGGAACTTTATTGATTGCCAAATGCAGACAAAGACACAAACTCATGTAGTCCCCTTTACATCCCCAGCACAATCCAGGGCACGGGAAGACAGCGCAGAGGGAGAGGAGCCTGCACAGCCTGAGGACACCAGTGACGACACTGAGCAGAATCCAATCCAGTGCAGGAAGCGCGCACATGTGCCCCCACTGCCTCCATTTGAGGACGAATTACCTGCCACAGGGGATGACAGTGACAGGAGAGAGGGGAGTCAGGGTGTGTCACACATGCCCATTCAGTACACAGAAAGGCCAAGGAGTAGACCACAGGACGCACGCAGGTCCAGGCCCAGGAGCAGCACTGCGACTGAAGCCGAAGGATCCGTCTTCTCAGGGCTGGAACATAGCATGCTGCAGGACCAGCGCCTGCAAAGCAAAGCACTGAGGTCAATCAACAGGCAGCTATGCCGCATGCACAAGGACCACAAGAACATGGGGGAGGGCTTCACGGCCATGGCAGGGGCGATCCGTGAGCTATGCGACACTTTTTTCGGCACAACCAAGCCGCCAGTGATAGGGCTGGCTGACGTGCCAATGCACGCCTCAACAACTATACAAAGGCCATGAACCGCCTCTGCACCACCACCACCACCCTCACATGCAGAAGCGTCACTATGCAGGTCGAAATGGCGCACTGCTGCCAGGATATAGCCCGAGGACTTGCACAGGTAACGACTGCTGTGGAGCAGCTGCAGACGGCCAACGCAAGTGGCAGCGCACTCATGGCCTCTGCCGAGAGTGAAGACACCTCCAGTAGGAGCAGCATCACTCCTACATTGCCAGGGGACAGACGACGCAGTGCCAGACAGGGTGCAGGACAAGGGAACATCATGGGGGGCACTCAGCCTGGACATCACCGAAGGAGGTGAACATGTGCGGTGACACTTACTGCAACACGGGTGACTGAACCCTACAATGCTGTTTGCACAGTTACTTGTGCCTTACCTGCATTGTGTGCATAACATGTGCTGGGGACAGCTACAATTTTCTTTATTGTGAAGTGTGATTAAACACTGCACACATTATCAAGCTTTTTTGTCTCATTTCATCATTACTCACCTAGAAGTAGTTTTGTGTGATCTCAGTCCGTCTCTGGCGTCCAGCAGCTGCCCCAACTCCTGCTGCAGGTCTGGCAGGGGGAGCAGGGCGCTCGTTATCCGATGTGTCTGTATCGCTCACATCAATTGTGGTGCCTTTCCTCATTGCCATGTTATGTAGCATTGCACAGCTTGCCACGATTTTACAGCAGGTCTCAGGGCTGTATTGCAGTGCGCCTCCACTTTTATGCAGGCACCTGAAGCGGCTCTTCAGGATTCCAAAGGTACGCTCAATGACGCAGCGTGTAGATCTGTGTGCCCTGTTCTAGCTCCTCTCACTTGCATTTGCAGGATCCAGATATGGGGTCAGGATGAAGTCCCGCACTGCATAGGCACTGTCACCTGCAGGGACAAACACAATAGGTAAGTCAATGTCCCCCCCTCAAGTGATGTAGTAGATGTATTGATGTGTGCCATGTATTTACCTAGCAGGTATCCCTCCAGAAACTCTCCAGCACTCAGACGTCTGTGTATTCCACTGTGCCTGAAGATGAAAGATTCATGTGTACTGCCGGGGTATTTTGGTACGATGTCAGTGATGATATACTTTGCGTTGCACACAATCTGTATATTGAGGGAATGGTAGCATTTCCGATTTCTGTAGACATATTCAGTTGCTGATGGGGGTGTGATGGCCACATGGGTCCCATCGATGCAGCCAATGACGTGGGGGAAACGTGCAATCTGGTAGAAGTCCAGTTTTGTTTGCTGTAATGCCTGTTGGGTGGTGGGGAAGTAAATGTGATGTGAGAGCCTCTGTAGCATTGCATCTAGAAAGGCATGTAAGAAGCGCGAAAGTGCACTCTGTGACACCCCACCAACCTCCGCTATTACCTGTTGAAAACTCCCTGACGCCAGGAGGTGCAGGGAGCACAGGACCTGCACATTTGTGGGAATTGTTTGTGCCCTGCGTGTAGGGTGCTCCAAGTAGGGTTTCAGCTCCTCAATCAGGTCCATTATGGTCTGTGGGTGCAGTCTGTACTTGTCATAGATGTCCTCTTCAGTGTGCTGGAACAGAGTGATGCGCAGCCTGAATATACGTTCCTGTCTCATTCTCCTCTGTGCAAGGGCCCGAATACGCAACCTCCTGGCTATCACGAACATTGCTGCCATTGTGGGTGGGTCTGTTGCATTATGGGGTGGTTTAAGTACCTTGCACCAGTTTACCACCTGCATGCAATTGGTGTTAATAGCGATTTCGTAATTTGCGAATTTCTTGAAATCGCAAATTGCGACTTTTTCTTACATGTGTTAGCGAATTCTTAATTTGCGATTTCTTCTCAGCAATTTTTGCTAAGTTAAAAAATCGCTAATTTAGGATTTGCAAGAAAAATCACAGTTTTCATGTTTCGCAGCCTAAGAAATCGCTAATTTTGCGATTTCTTATTTTTCAGTGTGGATGTGTGTCATACATATGAAATTGCGAAAAATCAGTCGCAAACGCTGTTTTTTGCGATTCGCAGCGTTTGTGACTAATTTTTGCTTTCATACATATGCCCCCAGGTCTAGTCCCTCTCACTCCCCGGGAAGAAGCAGCAGGCCAAAAAAGCTGAGTAGGTAACAAAGTGACAGTCCCCCCTACAGCACAGACATCAGCAGGCAGCATGCCAACACAGCAATGCAGGTATCAAAGTGGCAGTCCCTCTACAGCACAGCAGCTCCTCTTCAGGGCAGAATGTTCTTTGTTCTGATTTTGGGGTGTCAGGGGTCTATTAATTATACCCAAATGTACCTCTGAAGTGGGGAAGACATCAAAGAGGCCTTTAAAGATCACAGGGTCCCTGTCCTTTCTGCCTTGGCTCCAGAGTCACTACAAGGGGTATGCAGCTCTTTGTGTGGGGACAGGCACAGCTCTATTCAGGTGCAAGTGTCAGCTCCTCCCTCCCAATCTGCCGCAGGAAGGCCAATCAGCTTGGTGATAGGCAATCAGGATGCAAACGTCCCACCCCTTCTCCCTTTGTGTGACTGTCTAGGGAATGCACAAAGCCCAGCTGTCACCCAACCCAGACATGTATTCAGAAACAGGCAGAGGCACAGAATAGTTAAAGTAAGAAGATGCCAACTTTTTAAAAGTGGTATTTTCAGACTAACAATTTAAAATCCAAATTCAACATAAGTTGTTTATTTTAAATTGTGAGTCCAGAGGCACACAACTCCAAATCTCTATCTTTTCCCAATTGGAAATTACACTTAAAAGATGTTTTCAGGCAATCCCAATGTAAACCTATGGGAGATATATGCCTTGCAATAGTAAACCCACGTATTTAGCAGTCTTTCACTAGCAGGACATGCAAATTACATGTCCTTCCTTTTAAATTCACTGCACCCTTGTCATAGGGATGCCTAAGGCCTACTTTAGGGGTGACGTATATGTAATACAAAGGAAGGTTTGGGCCTGACAAGTAGGTTAACTTGCCAGGTCTAAATGGCAGTTGAAAACTGCACACACATCCTCTGCAGTGGCAGGCCTGAACAATGTTCAAAGGGCTACTGAGTGGGTGGCACAATCAGTGCTCCAGGCCCACTAGTAGCATTTAATTAACAGGCCCTGGGCACATATAGTGCCATTTACTAGGGGCTTGTAAGTCAAATAAATATGCTAATTGTGGATAAGCCAATGTTACCCTGTTTTGAGTACAGAGCACATGCACTTTAGTGCTGGTTAGCAGTGGTAAAGTGCCCAGAATCCTAAAGCCAGGAAAAATAAAGTCAACAAAACAGAAGGTCAGAAGGCAAAAGGTCTGGGGAAACCACGCAAAGGATGCCAGGTCTAACACGTATCCCTCCCAGCTGAAGGTGGGGAGAGCTACCCAACTCCCTGAGAGTTGTCTTCACCAAGGGGTAAGAACCTGGAGAGACCATCAGGATTGAGGTGGTCTGTGCCAAGACGATGTTCCTACATAGAGTCCATTCCCTGTAGGGAGATGGGCCACCGCAACAGTTTGGAATTCTCACCCCTCTTCTGCATTAACCATCTGAGGGGCTTGTGTTCTGTCAGAACCCAGAAGTGAGTGCCAAACAGGTATGACCTTAGCTTCTTCAGTGCCCAGACCACAGCAGAGGCTTTCCTTTAAATTACACATCAACTCTGTTCCTTGGGAAGTAGCCTCCTACTGAGGAAGTCTACTGGCTGATCCAAGCCCTCTTCATTTAACTGTGAGAGCACAGCCCCTATGCCATGCTCTGAGGTGTCCATCTGCTCAACAAACTCTTGGAAGAAATCAGGGGCCTTAAGCATGGGTGCAATGTACATGGCTTCCTTCAGGGTGTCAAAAGCTTTCTGGCAAACCTCTGTCCAGATCACCTGACGTGGCTGCTTCTGGGAAGTCAGCTCTGTCAAGGGGGAAACAATAGTGCCATATCCAATGTTGAGTCCTCTGTAATAACTTGTGAGGTCTAAGAAGGCTCTTACTTCTGTCTGGGTCTTGGGGGTTCCCAAGCCAGAATGGTATCAATTTCGAGCTGCAAGGGCTGCACCTTGCCGCCTCATACTTGGTATCCCAAGTAAACCACAGAACCCTGCCCTATCTGGTTCTTCATGGCCTTGATAGTCAGGCCTGTGCTCTGCAGAGCCCGAAGCACTTCCTGGAGGTGGTTCAAGTGGTCCTCCCAGCTAGAGATGAAGAACGCAATGTTGTCTAGGTAGGCGGCCCTTAAGTTGTCCAATCGAGCCAAGACCTGATTAGCCGCCTCTAGGAGGTGACAGGGGCGTTCTTCAACCCAAAAGGCATGACACTGAATGGTAATCAGCCCGGTTGACTGCATTGAGCCCACGGTTTTCCACACTGAACATGAGTTCAGGTGTGACAGCTGGAGGGGCAGCCTAGGGAACCAGCACCGCTTGGCTGAAGCATGGGCTGTTTTTAGGGTCAATAACTCCTAACACCAGAATCTTGGAGACCTAGTCCTTGATGCCAGCCCTCAGCTTGTCAGACATCAAGTACATTTTGTTATTTATAGGTGTGGTATGCAGTACCAGTATTAATACCATGGGTACACCATTTAGGGAGTCCTGGGGTAAGGGAAGACAAAGGGGAAGACTGCCCCAGCAACTGGCGGCAGTCTCTCTGTTGCGCTAGGGTTAGTGTAGAGGAGAGGCTGACACCCTCTACTGATCCATCCTTCTCCTTGGAAGATAGGAGGTTCGGGAGAGGTTCACTGTCCTCTTCCACCCCATCATGAGTAACTATAAGCATGGTAATCTCCGACCTCTCAAAGTGGGGCTTGAGGCAATTCACATGCAGGATCCTCAAAGGGTCCCTAGGAGTCTTCAGGTTCACCTAATCGGTAACATCACTCTTGCACTCCTTCAAGGCCCAGACCAATGGGCCCGGGGCTTCACTGGCTCCATTACCCACA
Organism: Triturus cristatus; assembly: GCF_964204655.1. NCBI lineage: Eukaryota > Metazoa > Chordata > Amphibia > Caudata > Salamandridae > Triturus > Triturus cristatus. The sequence goes on along the minus strand of NC_140583.1, from coordinate 1,025,612,850 downwards.
CTTTTTGACCAGGCTATTAATCAACCAGAGAGGTATTCTGGTCGTACCATTGCTTCAAGTCCTTCTGGCTAGCTTTCAGGTTCTCCTGTGTGAGCTTCCAGAACTGGGCTGTTTGGTTGAGGAATTGCAGAATGTAGTTAACTACATCTTGGGGTGGCTTCTTGGGAGCTTTCTCCCAGCATTCTATAACCAAACTGAGAGGTCCTCTCACAGCATGTCCATATCGAAGTTCAAGAAGGCTGAATGCAACCCCCTTCTGTGGAACTTCCATGTAGGTAAAGAAAAGGCAAGGGAGAATGAAGTCCCATTTACACCTAATGGTTTCATGTAGACCCATAATCATGCCTTCGAGGGTACAGTTGAACCTTTGAACCAACCCATTGGTTTGTGGGTGGGAGGGAGTGGTGAACTTATAGTTCACACCACACTCCTTCCACATGGACTTCATGTAGTTGGACATGAAGTTGGTACCCCAGTCAGATACCACTTCCTTGGGTAAACCCACACGGCTAAAGATCCCCATCAGTGCCCTAGCCATGATGGGCACAGTTGCTGTCCTCAGAGGGATATCATCCTGGTACCGGGTAGCATGGTCCACCAAGAACAGAATCAATCTGTTGCCCATGGCTGTATTGGGATCCAGAGGCCCCACAATGTTTGTGCCAACCCACTCAAATGGGGTGCTAATGACAAGGAAAGGTTGGAGGGGCTTGCACCTCCCCCTGACTTGCCACTCACCTGGCAGGTAGAACAGGACCTACAGAACTCAGCTGAGGCTTTTCTCATTTGAGGCCAATAAAAATGGGCCTGTCAACGGTCTTTTCTTGCTCCAAAATGACCTGCCAGTGGCATATCATGAGCCAAACCTAGTAGGAAGGCATTAAAGCGCTGGTCCACCAACACACGTGTTGCACCAGGCTCAGGAACCTTAGGCTCACTATACAGGAGATCATTCTCCCAGTAGATCAAGGGGTTGCCCAGAGGCGTCAACGGCTGCCTGGGCCTCAGCCTGCTGCCGAAGACCCACAAGAGTAGGGCAACCCCTTCTGCTCTTTGAAGAACTCTTCCCTAGAGGAACCCCCTACCTACTGCCAGTTGGTCTGCTCAGGCAGGTTCCCCAGTTCAGCCACATCTTCCCCTGTAGGTCCTGGGGTGTCCCCCTCCGGTTCTGTCTCCTCCCGGACCGTGGGAATTTCAGGAGTGGGTTTCCCATGCCCCTTGCCCCTCCTCCTTTTGGCAGGCCCCTGGGACATTCTTCTAGGCTCCAGGTACTTTTGACCACCTTCACAAGCTGTCATAGACATTGTGGTCAGGCACACCCACCCAGGCAACCCCATCATCTCCAAGTGTGACCTGACCTCCACCTCCTTCCGGATGGTGTGCTCCAGGTTGTTGCCCAGCAGACAATCCACAGGCATGGACATACTCACAATTAACTGCAGCAGACTTGAGACCCCTCCACTCAAAGAGAACCATAGACACAGGAAAGTGGCTCTCACAGTAGTCAGCAGCAACAACGTGGTGGAACATGTTATGGACTATCTGCTCTGAAGACACCAGATGACATCTGATGGCTGTCATGCTGGCTCCTGTGTCTCTCAGAGACTCTACTCTCTACCCATTGATGGACACCCACTGACTTACTTCCTAGTATTGTCAGGCATGTGGGACTCCCCCCAAAACTATCTGGGGCAATCTCTTCCCCAAGCGCCACACTAGCCAACCCAAGTTACTGCCCACCGGTGGGGACTGTGATCCCTTGGGACACTTTGCATCTACTTTGCAGTGCCCTTCCGGTTGGCACTCATAGCACTGGAGCCTTCCCTTCAGCTTTACAAGCAGGGAAACATTTCTCCTTTTCAGCAGATGACTGCGAACCCTGAGCTCCAGAACTAATTTGGGCCCTTTAGAGAACTCTTTGCTCTTTTTGTTACCCTCCTCCTTCTCCTGGTGAAGACCCTGCTCACCATTGTTGTGATCCCCCCCAGATACCTTCCTGTGGATCCTGGTGCTGACCCAGCAGTCTGCCTCCTTAGCAAGCTATTTGAGGTCAGTAAGCTTACTATCAACAAGGTGTTGGCTAAATTCTGGAAAGCAAAGACTGAACATATGCTCTGTTGCAAACAAATTATACTTGCCATGGTATTCTTTTACCACACTGTCTTTCACCCAACCATCAAGTGGCATGCAAAATGATCCACACAATCCACCCAAGTCTGTTAAGAAATCTTCAGACTATCCCTGAATCTCCGTCTATATTTCTCTGGAGTCTGACCAAACTTTCTGATTAGGGCTTCCTTCAAAATGTCGACCACCCAACCTATTTACTTTGTAAACCATCATTACAGGAATCGTTCATTTTAAAGCTCATGATGATTTTCCTGTTTTCTAATATTTGAAATGGGTTATGACAAAAGTGCTCATGAGAAAAGAGATGCATAAATTGTTTATCTCAGACAATTTTTTTTATGTGTGAATGGTATTGTGTACCCTTTTTATAACATATGTTTTTGAGATAAATTTGAACTTTAGCAAGTATGCACCCATTTTGAACTACTCATTTCAGGTACGTTTTTTGGGTTCGCTATTAATTCACGTTGAAGTGCAATAATTTATTTTGAAATTTAATTGGAATAAGCTACTAATTAGGGCTTATGTTAATTCATTTCCAAAATTGCTGAAGATCGCGGTATTTAAAAAAGAATCCCTTGTAGGGACCATTACCTGACACTGAGTCTATAATGCCCTAGCATCCAAGGGTCTATTGGATTGCCCATTTTCCTGTTGAACTTTCTAAAAGTGGATTTTTCAGCCTTACTATTTTAAATCCAATTTCACCATAAGTTGTGATTTTAAATTGTGAGTCCAGAGAAGCCAAACTTCAAATCTCCATCTTTTCCCAACTGGAAATTACACTTAAAAGATGTTTTAAGGCAAACCCAATGTTAACCTATGGGAGAGGTAGGCCCTGCAGTTGTAAAAAACATATTTAGAAGTTTTTCACTACCAGGACATGTGAAACTCAAATGTACATGCCCTACCTTTTAAATTCAATGCATCCTGACCATAGTGATGGCTACTGCCTACCTTAGAGGTGAAGTATATGTGATAATAGATGTGTTTATCTGTTTAGCACTGGTTAGCAGTGGTAAAGTGCCCAGAATCCTATAGCCAGAAAAATTAAGTCAGCAAAACAGGAGTTCAGTAGGACAAAAGTCAAGGAAATCACACCAAGGATGCCAGGTCTAACTGTTCCTATCAATCTCTAGATGTAGATAGTGTAATGAAGTACCATTTGCACCCAGGGGGTTTGGCTATGGTGTTCCTTGGTGGCTTAGCAATGCCTCCATATGGTTGGTCGACTATAGCTCCTGGGTAGACTCAATATAATTAATGCCTAGCAGATGAACATGCTTCCAGTGTCTGGACCTCTTGATGTTTAGGTGCTAGCTGTAAATAATATTCCCTGGTTACAGAGCAATGTCTCCAAAATGGTTGAACTTCTGTTGCTTCTGAGTTGACTGCAAATAATTACTTCTTAGTGTTTGTGAAACCAACAAAAGCACCTACGAGTCATCCCTCAGGCTCTACCATCCATAAATCAGATCAACCAAGCGACAGAATGTATCGAAAACAGCACAAACTACAGAAAATAAATCTTCACCATTGTATACGATTTCACCTCACCTGCTGCCAGCTCCACAACCGTCACCTGATCTCAGGACCGCTGAACCCAGTTCTCCCACTGTTTGAGTCACAAGATCAGCAACATCTACAACAACTATGACCCCCAGCTAGGCCCATCCACCATTGCAGTCTTACTGCCCCATGAGACAAACCCACCAGACCTGGCTGTGACCTTATGGCCCATCATCAGCACAATAGAACCGACAATGACCATGAGATCCATCCTTGCAGGAGCTTTGCCAGATCCCTCCCCACACTTCATCTTCCTTCACCAAAGGACTAAACCTCATCTGTACAGCCCCAACCTCAATAATAAACAACTCCATCAGCACAGCCACTTTCCAGAAGCATGGATACATGCCACCATAATCCCCTTCTGAAGAAACCCTCAGCCGACCCAAAGACACTACATATCTACAAACAATCTCCTTGCTTCCCCACCCTATAAAAGTTCTGGAGAAAGTCATCAACAAACAACCGGCCAATCACCTTAACAAGAATCAACTCCTCCACCCCATCCAATCCGGATTTAGGCTGAACCTGAGCACAGATATCATCTGACTGATTATGGACAGAGGAAACAGCAGCTCTCATTCTACTCAATTTATCTTCTGTGTTCAACAGTCTAACCCCCCATCCTCATGTGATTCCTCCAAGAAGCAGGCACACATGGGCCCACTCTCTGTTGAATCTGCTCATCCCTCACCGAACGCATTCAGTTAGTCAGCCTGGCTCCCTACACCTTGGCCGCCATCAACCTCACCTGCGGAATACCTCAAAGATCATCTCTCAGCCCTACACTGTTCAATGCCTACATGGCCCATCTTGCCAACATCATCCGATCCCATGTCATTAACATCATCTCTTAAGCGGATGTCACACAGCTCATCCTTTCCCTTGCTAATGAAATGTCCAATACCATCCTTAACTACTGCATGTTCGTCGTCTCGAGCTGGATGAAGAACAACTATCTGAAACTTAACACAGAAAAAACAGAAGCGGTATTCTTTGGCAAGAAGGCCTCTCAATGGAACGCCACTTGGTAGCCAGCAGACCGTGGACCAGCAACCTGCTTGTCTAATCAAGCCAAGATCCTAACCATTGTGGTGAACAACCAACTCTCGATCACAAATAAAGTCAACGCGGTCACCTCCTTCTATATCTACATCCTAAAGATCCTCAAAAAATCCTCAAATGACTCCCAATCAACACATGAGTATTTATTACACAGGCTGAACTACAGCAACGCACTCTATGTCACCATCGCTGTCCAAATGAGCAGAAAACTTTGGGTCATACAAAATGCAGTTGCCAGACTCACACTCAGGCCCCCACCCCCACCTACACACACATACCACCTTGAACCTCAAAGGCTCCCTGATCCACAGAATCTCACTCTTCAGGCTCCTCTCACACACGTTCAAAGCCTTGCATAATATAGGACCCTCTTACCAAAACAGCCATATCCACTTCCACACCTCGACCAGAAACCTCATACCTGCACAAATCCTCCACATTCACAGAGACGGTGGTTGCACTTTCTCATGCCGCACACCCAAAGCATCGAAAGACCTCCCCTGTGCATCAGAACTGTCTCCTCTGTCCTGAAGTTCAGCAAGGAATTGAAGAAGTAGTTCTTCACCTACACCACAGACTCGGTCAGCTGAGTCACCACCTTATCTATCTCATGGATCCCGTCCAGGGTGAGACCCGCCCTCTACAAATACTCACAACCTATCATACCATAACATATAACATAACAGTGTCTCAAAATTGAATCCAGTGAGTTGGGCGTTTTGACTCTACTGGATGAGCTTAATAAGTCCTAGTAAACCTTGCTGTTTAGTTTCCATATAATACTGTACACCCCTAAAAATATAAAGTATATGCGTGCACAATAACATCTGTTCTCACACTTCTTCGACACCACATTATTATGCACTGCAATACTGAGCACCAAGCTTATATCACAATCAAACCTCATGCAGGCACCTCGCCACCATAACTTATGCTGGCCAAACTACAACCGTCACTCGGCCAACCAAGCCCCTTAAGAGGAACCCAATGAAAATCTGAGTGCTTCACAAATTTTATCACAAAATGAAGCACTATATAAATAGTCCAAATGGTGAAGCTAGTTAATGGACCCTCAGAAAACCATTAGGACTTCAAAAAACTTAGGAAAGCACTATATAAATACCAATGCATTAAAAAGCAAGAGCCCTCTACAGCTTGTGGTGAAGAGTGCCCAACTGTTCACAGTGAAGGCTGATTGATGGCTCAAAGTTAAAACCTATGCACTGTTGAAATAGAGTGTTTGACAGTGTGCAGTGAAGAGTGCTTTACTGCTCCACGTGAAGAGTCCTCTACAGCTTGCAGAGAAGAGTGTTCTACTGCTCCATGTGAAGAGTCCTCTACGGCTTTTAATGAAGACTGCTCTATGTGAAGAGACCACTACAGCTTGCAGTGAAGAGTGCTCTACTGCTGGATGTGAAGAGTTCTCTACAACTTCAGTGAAGAGTGCTCTACTGCTCAATGTGGAGAGTCCTCTACAGTTTACAGTGAGAGTGCTCTACTGCTCGATGTGAAAAGTCCTCTACAGCTTACAGTGAAGAGTACTTCACTGCTCGATGTGAAGAGTCCTCTACAGCTCACAGTGAAGAGTGCTCTACTGCTCGCTGTGAGGAGTCCTCTGCAGCTTGCAGTGAAGAGTGCTCTAATGCTCGATGTGAATAGTCGTCTACAGCTTGCAGTGACGAGTGCTCTAATGCTCGATGTGAATAGTCGTCTACAGCTTGCAGTGACGAGTGCTCTAATGCTCGATGTGAAGAGTCCTCTACAACTTGCAGTGAAGAGTGCTCATCTGCTCGATGCGAAGAGTCCTCTACAGCTTGTAGTTAAGAGTGCTCTACTACTCAATATGAAGAGTCCTCTGCAGCTTGCATTGAAGAGTGCTCTAATGCCTGTTGTGAAGAATCCACTACAGCTTGCAATGAAGAGTGCTCTACTGCTAGATGTGAAGAGTTCTCTACAGCTTACAGTGAAGAGTGCTCTACTACTCTATGTGAAGAGTCCACTGCAGGTTGCAGTGAAGATTGTTTTCCTGCTCTATGTGAAGAGTCCTCTAAAGGTTTCAGTAAGGACTCCTCTACTGCCCGATGTGCAGTCCTCTACAGCTTTCAGTGAAGAGTGCTCTACTGCTCAAAGTGAAGAGTCCTCTACATCTTGCAGTGACAAGTGCTCCAAATCTCGATGTGAAGAATCCTCTACAACTTACAGTGAAGAGTGCTCTGCTTCTTGATGTGAAGAGTTGTCTACAGCCTACAGTGCTTAATGTGAATAGTCCTCAAGGGCCTGCAGTAAGGATTTCTCTATGTGAAGAGTCCTCTACAGCTTGCAGTGAAGAGTGCTCTACTGCCCGATGTGTAGAATCCCCCACAACTTACAGTGAAGAGTGCTCTATTGCTCAATCTGAAGAGTCCTTTACAGCTTGCAGTGATGAGGGTTCTACTGATCGATGTGAATAGTCCTCTACAGAATGCAGTGAGAACTGCTCGATGTGGAGAGTCCACTACAGCTCACAATGAAGAGTGCTCTACTGCTCGAAGTGGAGAGTCCTCTACAGTTCTTAGTGGGGACTGCTCTACTGCTCCATGTGAGAACTCCTACCGCTTGCAGTGAAGAGTGCTCTAAAGGTTGCAGTAACGACTCCTCTACTGCCCGATGTGATGAGTCCTCTACAGCTTGCAGTGAAGAGTGTTCTACTGCTCCATGTGAAGAGTGCTCTACTGCTTGACGTGAAGAGTGCTCTACTGCTTGATGTGAAGAGTGCTCTACTGCTTGGTGTAAAGAGTGTTCTACTGCTTGATGTAAAGAGTGCTCTACTGCTTGATGTGAAGAGTGCTCTACTGCTTGATGTGAAGAGTGCTCTACTGCTTGATGTGAAGAGTGCTCTACTGCCCGATGTGAAGAGTGCTCTACTGCTTGGTGTAAAGAGTGCTCTACTGCTTGATGTGAAGAGTGCTCTACTGCTTGATGTGAAGAGTGCTCTACTGCCCGATGTGAAGAGTGCTCTACTGCTTGGTGTAAAGAGTGCTCTACTGCTTGATGTAAAGAGTGCTCTACTGCTTGATGTGAAGAGTGCTCTACTGCTTGGTGTAAAGAGTGCTCTACTGCTTGATGTAAAGAGTGCTCTACTGCTTGATGTGAAGAGTGCTCTACTGCTTGATGTGAAGAGTGCTCTACTGCTTGATGTGAAGAGTGCTCTACTGCCCGATGTGAAGAGTGCTCTACTGCTTGGTGTAAAGAGTGCTCTACTGCTTGATGTGAAGAGTGCTCTACTGCTTGATGTGAAGAGTGCTCTACTGCTTGGTGTAAAGAGTGCTCTACTTCTTGATGTGAAGAGTGCTCTACTGCTTGATGTGAAGAGTGCTCTACTGCTTGATGTGAAGAGTGCTCTACTGCTTGGTGTAAAGAGTGCTCTACTGCTTGATGTGAAGAGTGCTCTACTGCTTGGTGTAAAGAGTGCTCTACTGCTTGATGTAAAGAGTGCTCTACTGCTTGATGTGAAGAGTGCTCTACTGCTTGATGTGAAGAGTGCTCTACTGCCCGGTGTGAAGAGTGCTCTACTGCTTGGTGTAAAGAGTGCTCTACTGCTTGATGTGAAGAGTGCTCTACTGCTTGATGTGAAGAGTGCTCTACTGCTTGGTGTAAAGAGTGCTCTACTGCTTGGTGTAAAGAGTGCTCTACTGCTTGATGTAAAGAGTGCTCTACTGCTTGATGTAAAGAGTGCTCTACTGCTTGATGTGAGAGTGCTCTAAGGGTTGCAGTAACGACTCCTCTACTGCCCGATGTGAATAGTGCTCCACTGCTCAATGTACAGAGTCCTCCACACCTTGCAGTGAAGAGTGCTCTACTGCTTGATGTAAAGAGTGCTCTACTGCTTGATGTGAAGAGTGCTCTACTGCTTGATGTGAAGAGTGCTCTACTGCTTGATGTGAAGAGTGCTCTACTGCCCGATGTGAAGAGTGCTCTACTGCTTGGTGTAAAGAGTGCTCTACTGCTTGATGTGAAGAGTGCTCTACTGCTTGATGTGAAGAGTGCTCTACTGCTTGGTGTAAAGAGTGCTCTACTTCTTGATGTGAAGAGTGCTCTACTGCTTGATGTGAAGAGTGCTCTACTGCTTGATGTGAAGAGTGCTCTACTGCTTGGTGTAAAGAGTGCTCTACTGCTTGATGTGAAGAGTGCTCTACTGCTTGGTGTAAAGAGTGCTCTACTGCTTGATGTAAAGAGTGCTCTACTGCTTGATGTGAAGAGTGCTCTACTGCTTGATGTGAAGAGTGCTCTACTGCCCGGTGTGAAGAGTGCTCTACTGCTTGGTGTAAAGAGTGCTCTACTGCTTGATGTGAAGAGTGCTCTACTCCTTGATGTGAAGAGTGCTCTACTGCTTGGTGTAAAGAGTGCTCTACTGCTTGGTGTAAAGAGTGCTCTACTGCTTGATGTAAAGAGTGCTCTACTGCTTGATGTAAAGAGTGCTCTACTGCTTGATGTGAGAGTGCTCTAAAGGTTGCAGTAACGACTCCTCTACTGCCCGATGTGAATAGTGCTCCACTGCTCAATGTACAGAGTCCTCCACACCTTGCAGTGAAGAGTGTTCTACTGCTTGATGTAAAGAGTGCTCTACTGCTTGATGTGAAGAGTGCTCTACTGCTTGATGTAAAGAGTGCTCTACTGCTTGATGTGAAGAGTGCTCTACTGCTTGATGTAAAGAGTGCTCTACTGCTTGATGTGAAGAGTGCTCTACTGCTTGATGTGAAGAGTGCTCTACTGCTTGATGTGAAGAGTGCTCTACTGCTTGATGTGAAGAGTGCTCTACTGCTTGCAGTGAAGAGTGCTCTACTGCTTGATGTAAAGAGTGCTCTACTGCTTGATGTAAAGAGTGCTCTACTGCTTGATGTGAGAGTGCTCTGAAGGTTGCAGTAACGACTCCTCTACTGCCCGATGTGAATAGTGCTCCACTGCTCAATGTACAGAGTCCTCCACACCTTGCAGTGAAGAGTGCTCTACTGCTTGATGTGAAGAGTGCTCTACTGCTTGATGTAAAGAGTGCTCTACTGCTTGATGTGAAGAGTGCTCTACTGCTTGATGTGAAAAGTGCTCTACTGCTTGGTGTAAAGAGTGCTCTACTGCTTGCAGTGAAGAGTGCTCTACTGCTTGGTGTAAAGAGTGCTCTACTGCTTGATGTGAAGAGTGCTCTACTGCTTGATGTGAAGAGTGCTCTACTGCTTGATGTGAAGAGTGCTCTACTGCTTGATGTGAAGAGTGCTCTACTGCTTGGTGTAAAGAGTGCTCTACTGCTTGATGTAAAGAGTGCTCTACTGCTTGATGTGAGAGTGCTCTAAAGGTTGCAGTAACGACTCCTCTACTGCCCGATGTGAATAGTGCTCCACTGCTCAATGTACAGAGTCCTCCACACCTTGCAGTGAAGAGTGCTCTACTGCTTGATGTGAAGAGTGCTCTACTGCTTGATGTAAAGAGTGCTCTACTGCTTGATGTGAAGAGTGCTCTACTGCTTGATGTGAAGAGTGCTCTACTGCTTGGTGTAAAGAGTGCTCTACTGCTTGCAGTGAAGAGTGCTCTACTGCTTGGTGTAAAGAGTGCTCTACTGCTTGATGTGAAGAGTGCTCTACTGCTTGATGTGAAGAGTGCTCTACTGCCCGATGTGAAGAGTGCTCTACTGCTTGGTGTAAAGAGTGCTCTACTGCTTGATGTAAAGAGTGCTCTACTGCTTGATGTGAAGAGTGCTCTACTGCTTGGTGTAAAGAGTGCTCTACTGCTTGATGTAAAGAGTGCTCTACTGCTTGATGTGAAGAGTGCTCTACTGCTTGATGTGAAGAGTGCTCTACTGCTTGATGTGAAGAGTGCTCTACTGCTTGATGTGAAGAGTGCTCTACTGCTTGCAGTGAAGAGTGCTCTACTGCTTGGTGTAAAGAGTGCTCTACTGCCCGATGTGAAGAGTGCTCTACTGCTTGATGTGAAGAGTGCTCTACTGCTTGCAGTGAAGAGTGCTCTACTGCTTGGTGTAAAGAGTGCTCTACTGCCCGATGTGAAGAGTGCTCTACTGCTTGGTGTAAAGAATGCTCTACTGCTTGATGTGAAGAGTGCTCTACTGCTTGATGTGAAGAGTGCTCTACTGCTTGATGTGAAGAGTGCTCTACTGCTTGATGTGAAGAGTGCTCTACTGCTTGATGTGAAGAGTGCTCTACTGCTTGATGTGAAGAATGCTCTACTGCTTGATGTGAAGAGTGCTCTACTGCTTGGTGTAAAGAGTGCTCTACTGCTTGGTGTGAAGAGTGCTCTACTGCTTGATGTGAAGAGTGCTCTACTGCTTGATGTGAAGAGTGCTCTACTGCTTGCAGTGAAGAGTGCTCTACTGCTTGGTGTAAAGAGTGCTCTACTGCCCGATGTGAAGAGTGCTCTACTGCTTGATGTGAAGAATGCTCTACTGCTTGATGTGAAGAGTGCTCTACTGCTTGATGTAAGGAGTGCTCTACTGCCCGATGTGAAGAGTGCTCTACTGCTTGATGTAAAGAGTGCTCTACTGCTTGATGTAAAGAGTGGTCTACTGCTTGAGGTAAAGAGTGCTCTACTGCTTGGTGTAAAGAGTGCTCTACTGCCCGATGTGAAGAGTGCTCTACTGCTTGCAGTGAAGAGTGCTCTACTGCTTGCAGTGAAGAGTGCTCTACTGCCCGATGTGAAGAGTGCTCTACTGCTTGATGTGAAGAATGCTCTACTGCTTGATGTGAAGAGTGCTCTACTGCTTGGTGTAAAGAGTGCTCTACTGCTTGGTGTGAAGAGTGCTCTACTGCTTGATGTGAAGAGTGCTCTACTGCTTGATGTGAAGAGTGCTCTACTGCTTGCAGTGAAGAGTGCTCTACTGCTTGGTGTAAAGAGTGCTCTACTACCCGATGTGAAGAGTGCTCTACTGCTTGATGTGAAGAATGCTCTACTGCTTGATGTGAAGAGTGCTCTACTGCTTGATGTAAGGAGTGCTCTACTGCCCGATGTGAAGAGTGCTCTACTGCTTGATGTAAAGAGTGCTCTACTGCTTGATGTGAAGAGTGCTCTACTGCTTGCAGTGAAGAGTGCTCTACTGCTTGGTGTAAAGAGTGCTCTACTGCCTGATGTGAAGAGTGCTCTACTGCTTGGTGTAAAGAATGCTCTACTGCTTGATGTGAAGAGTGCTCTACTGCTTGATGTGAAGAGTGCTCTACTGCTTGATGTGAAGAGTGCTCTACTGCTTGATGTGAAGAGTGCTCTACTGCTTGATGTGAAGAGTGCTCTACTGCTTGCAGTGAAGAGTGCTCTACTGCTTGATGTGAAGAATGCTCTACTGCTTGCAGTGAAGAGTGCTCTACTGCCCGATGTGAAGAGTGCTCTACTGCTTGATGTGAAGAATGCTCTACTGCTTGATGTGAAGAGTGCTCTACTGCTTGGTGTGAAGAGTGCTCTACTGCTTGATGTGAAGAGTGCTCTACTGCTTGATGTGAGAGTGCTCTACTGCTTGATGTGAGAGTGCTCTAAAGGTTGCAGTAACAATGCCTCTACTGCCCGATGTGAATAGTGCTCCACTGCTCAATGTACAGAGTCCTCCACACCTTGCAGCGAGGACTGCTCTACTGCTTGAAGTGTAGAGTCCTCCACACCTTGCAGTGAAGAGTGCTCTACTGCTTGAAGTGTAGAGTCCTCTACAGCTTGCAGTGAATAGTGCTCTACTGCTCACAGTGAGCAGTGCTTGATGGCTGCAATGAAGAGTTATGCACTTCTGAAAAAAAGAGTGCACTACTGCTCACAGTGAAGAGTGCTCTGCCCCTGGTGCTTGTAATAAGGAATTAGTCCAGGGATGGTGAAACGCGCCCTATTGCTCAAGGTAAAGCGTGCTCTAGGGAGCTCTGTGAAGAGGACACAGTCCTTGCAGTAAAGTTTGATCACATCATCTCAGCTCTCGTTTGCCAAGCACAGGTCTTACATGTGCATCTGCTCCACTCATGAAAACTTAATGTTTGCTCTCCTCTAAATCTAAGTCTAATCAGAAACTCAGGCCTTAAACTCATCATCGAGTTTACCCAAGAGATAGGTAGACCCAGCACTGGATAAAGTGTCTATCAAATGCCACCTGTCCCTGCTCCCCACAAAGGGACCAAAGTGACACATTGCGTGCAGCATCTCTTGCCTGTTCCCTCTTCCTGCTTTTGAAGCCAGAAGCCTTTTCCAGTAGCCCAGCTAATTTCCCTTGTGTTGCGCACAGTGAAGATTCTTCGAACATTGGCAAATCTCCACCAAGCAATCAGTGAATTGTGAAGGGAGGAAACATCTGGACAGAAGACCATTTGTTCTGAGCTGGGTTTGTATGACGGATGCACCGAGACAATTTGCTGCCTTATCACACATTCTGCTAACTCATGAACTTTGGAATCTATGGAGCTGGCTCGGTATGAAAAACACTTATCTGATGCTGGATGCAATAGAAAAACAGATGGCATGAACAGCGATAGATAAATCAGCGGTGCGTGCACCAGCCTCTGCTGGACACCCTGACAGCCAGAATTTCCTGACACAGGAGTTGGGAAGATGATGAGCAGACAGAATATGCCCACGTGACCGGAAGATGATGTGTGTCTCAGGAATGGGATCTGAAGCTCGTGACAGCTGCAGGAAGACGTACAAGGAAGACATGTAGGCAACTCCAGTCTTAAGACTTTCTCTTGCGGGTCATTGGTTTAACAGTGGTAAAAAAAAAGAGTAGGTAGCCTCATGTCACTTTGACAAGGACAGTTGCCAACTTTACTCAAGGTAACGGTGCTATGGCTGCCCTGGTGGCAGCGTGGCGGCAAGGCACAGGCTCATCGGAAGCCTCATCTTTCTCCTTAATCCACTTCTAGGGGCTCTTCCCCCCTCCATCTCTCCTTTACTCATCCAAAACCTCCTCCTTCTTCTATGATCTTCAAATAAACATGTTCTAGACACTTCCCTCCACTATGCTTTTCAATCCAACTAACAAACTCACTTGTCCACCACTTAAATTCATTTCACATTCCCCTTTACTAACTCACCACTAATCTTTTTTGGGTTCCGGAGTACCGTGCTACTGCTGAAAAGCGCTTTGATGCCTCGTCAGGGTTAGTAGGCTCTATATAAATGCAATTACAAGTACATAAGCCCACGATGAGCCGAGAACTTAGCCCTCTCTAGGTAGGCACCTCCTACAGAAATGGAGCATGCGCAAGGCAACGCAACAGCAGCATTCACCTTGTAATTAATGCCTGTGGTACTGCTGCCTGTTCAGTATCCGTTTTATGTGCAGGAATCTTGCAATGCGGCTTCCTTGTGCTGTATCTGGTCAGTGCAGGGGAAAGCTAGTATTATCTCTTCCCATGATGTATCTATTCAGTGCTGAGGAAAGCTTTTTAACTGCTGCCTGTTCTCTACCAGTTTTATGGCAGGAACATTGGGGCATATTATCAAGCCAGGCGATAAAATTATCACTGCATTAGCATCAGAAATCTGCCGCTAAAACGGCGATAATGGGCTTGATAATATGCTCTATGGAATTCCAATTGAAGCCCATGTTAGACGCCCTTCACATTTAACATGGGCTTCAATTGGAATTCCCTAGAGCATATTATCAAGCCCATTATCGCCGTTTTAGCTGCAGTTTTCTGCCGCTAAAGCAGCGATAATTTTATCGCCTGGCTTGATAATATGTCCCATTGTCACTAATGCTGCCCATGCTGTGCCTGTTTTGTAAGTGCGAGAAGTTTGAATTATCTACTTATCTACCTGGATAAAGGTAGATCCAAATATGCTCCCTTTTCGACGGTTTTGTAGTTCGTATTTATCCACTTCAGTGACTCAGAGCCAGAATGGATAAAAGGCAGTGTATCAGAATGAGACCTGTGACATAACTGGCCCATTGTTTCCTTAAAAAACCTTCCTACTCATCTTAAAACTCTGAGTCAATCTGGCCCCCTTCTTTGAGGCCAACATGAGTTACTAACATCAACTGCTAGCAGGCCTCCCTTTCTCTCTACCTCCATTCCCCCACTCTGCAGCAAATCTTGCTAATCTTCAGCCACCAACCTTTAATCACGGCCTGCCAGAGGCTACAAAGAGCATCGCCTCCTTGCCATGAGCAGAACTGTGCATGGCAGCCTGTCAAAAGGAATTAAACAAAAAGTTTCTCTTAACATCCAGAAATAATTCCCCATGTATCCCTTCAACTGGGTGCATCCTAAACCACTCAATCACACGATAATGTCCCCACCGCTCAACGAAACTAACTGCAGACCAATCCCCACACTAGCCTCCTCAGGTAAAAGCCCTGTAATGAGAGTTGCTAAAATAGCTCTAGGAAAATACAGAATCAATCAATTTGCAACACAACCACCAACTAGTGTTCACACTCTTGAGAGGGACAGCATCTGCTCTGAAAAGTGTGTTCTCCTACGTCCAATAGATCATGTCACAACATAAGTTCGCACATCACAGTTGGAGCCCCCTTCGAAGCTCTGACATCCAAAGACCCCAAATTACATCCAGGCTACAAACCCCATCCACTGGAAGATGATAAGCAAATAGCACGTCCACCATATCCAGATCTGTCAGCTTCACTTAGGGCCTAACTAATTTTTGGGAGGACGGGGTTGAATTACTCATTGCCTTGACAAAGTACCTGCTTGCCAAATTTAGAAATAACAAGCAAACAAACAAACCGTCACAGCGGTTCTTCTCAATGCTTTTTTTTAATTTTGACGCTTGACTCAACATGATGGAGCTGCCCACCAAACTTACATTTTTTATTTTCAAAAAGAAAATCCCGAAACAGGATTTTCTTTTTAAAAATAAAAAACAATGCCCCCAGAGCGGATCATTTTTATGTTTTACTGCACCTTACCGCATGGGTTTTTCTGGCTGTGGCGGGCAGTAAAAATATCTAAATATCTGCCCATCTAAATTGGGCAGGCAGACATATCACAAATTCTCTGAAGGGTCTGACTCCGTCAGGTGTGCGAAGAAGTATGGACCGGCGGACAAGGAGTAGTCTCCGCCATCACCAAACTATAGTCCACCTGCTTTTAAATTTGGCAGGTGGACCATTATGTTGGCAGTAAGGATGCTAAATTGCTGCTGCGATGGATTATCCTTACAGTCAACATGTAAATTAGGCCTTATTCGTTAAGCACTAGCACATGTTCCCTGCAACGCATACAGAGCACCCCTCCAGAGTTCTTACAGAACACCGAGGGACATATTTTCAATGGCATGCGTTGAATATTGCTAATCGTGCTTAACGCAAATTTGATTATCGCCGTCTATCGCTCGATTACATCGCTGTGTTAGTGGCGTATTAGCAACGCTTAGCTCACAGGCGAAGTACAAACCAGCGATAGACGGCGATAATCATCATTAGCGTGTGAAATCAAGCGATGATTTCACAGCGCTAATGAAAAGCTTGTTAATATGGGAGTGTGGACTTAACCTGTCAATCCACCTCCCATTCTAAACATGCTTAAGTCAGGTTTTGACCAGACGTTAGGATCCGGCGATAACTGCGGTTAGCGGGACTTTTAATATCGCTTCGCAAGACCGGGGCCGCCTTGTTAATACAGCACTGTTGTGTTAGCGCCCTCTTTCATGTTGTATTTTAGAAGGAACGCCTACTTTGCATTACATTAGCGATGTTTATCGCTGGCATGAGATGCGTTACAATATCAGCTGATAACATGCGCCTTTTAAATAGGGCGATAAAAATATTGCCGCTATAGCGGCAAAAGGTGCCGCTAAAGCGACGATACTGCCCTTGATAATATGCCCCCAAATGTCTTCCCATATAGCTCACCCGGTAAACGTGCAAGTTTACACCATACACAACAAACAGAGTGACCTCTAACTTGCCCAACTGGAAGTGCTTTGACAGCTTTTCCTAGGCATGAAATGCTATACAAATGTGGCACTATACTACACAAGAAGGGCGTCTGTGCTTTCTATAAACCTGCTGCTGTGTCTCAGGCTGCGGCAGTAAACCCTGATACGTTTGCCTTTCGCAAGCAGTAATTCAAACTGATAAATCGATGTCACAGCAGCATTTGACAAATGTGTTTTTCAAGAGAGCTTTTCAGGCTATATATATCCTTTAGATCCTTTTTTCGTAAAGGCCTCACTTGCTAAGGAGAGTGAAATGTCTGAAGACCACGGGCTCCCACACCCCACACTTGTACAATAGGCAGTGGTTCTGCAGAAACTTGTTATTTAAGCCATTTTAGAAGAATGAGAGATAGGGATTAATGTTACAAACATCTAATAATTCATAGATTTAACAGTCATCTCACTTATTTCAATACGAAACAAATGAAATACTTCACAACATTTAGTTCCCATTTGAACTACGACGTCTTGTAAAATACCATTATGCTAAAGACTAGGGGGCAGATTTACAATAACTGGCGCATCTCTGCATATTAGCTGGGATGCGCCAGTTAAGATGCGATACACAAATATACCCTTGCGCCACCACGGATGTGTCGCATTTACAATGTGGCGCACCGTGGCACAAGGATAGATAGATGTGTGTCGCATCTTTTGTCGTGAGGGCAGCGCATTGCTGGAGTTGTGTCACAAGCACAACGCTACTCCAGCAATGCTCAGGGACGGCCTATGCTTATTGTGCTGCGTCAATCCTTAAGCCTGCTTCAGGCGTAAGGTTTTGACGCAGTGGCGTCGTAAAAGTGACTCCGTGAAATCTTGTAGATTTCACTGCGTCACTTTTATGAGGCTTTCTTGCATCGGAACGCCAACCCTGCATACATTATACCTGACGCAGGTATAATGTAGCGCAGGGCTTTGCAACGTGACGCATCTCCTAAAATACGTCACGTTGTAAATATGTCACAATGTGACGTCCGTTGCATGTGAGAGGATTGAGAAACTTGTGACATATTAGATACTAGGTTTTGGCCAAAAACCTTTGTAGATGGATGACCGGACTAAAGATAAGCCTATGTGGATATGGAACCTTGACCTGGAACAGTCTTTGCAGGTGGATGCATCAATCAATGAATCAGGGGTTGCTAAAGTGCAACTACTCACCCGTGAGGGTCTCAAGGCGCTGGGATGCATTGAGCTATGACTATCTGGGTACCTTACTTCCCTTGCGGTGAAGGTCCAGGGCTATGAAGCGAGAAGGAGCACATATGTCCTGTTCACAAAAGTTGGATGTCACTGAAAAGCAGAGCATCTGTACCTCCTCTGTGAGAATCCCGCTAAGGCTTTCAAACCCACACAGTCCCACTTCTGCCTCATAAAAACTCAAGAGCCCTTAATTAGCACTGTCAAATGCAAACAGGTGAAGTTCTCTAGAAAAGGGGACTCTCGACGAATAAAGCTGCAGGAACAATGGTCTACAATAAGCTACCTACCATGTCTGCATCACATTAACAAGCCTAATCTATTTCCATACAATGAAAGTAATTGATTTACATCAAGCGACAAGTACACAGGACTAATTCAAGCAAATCTCACCTTGAAGCCATTGTTCATGATGGAACACCACCGACAGGGAGACTGTCACCACGGGCTCCAATACCCAGCAGCTGCAATTAACATTGCTTTAGGTATCTAGGAAGCTAAGTCCAGAACAGCCCATGAAGATCATGGTTGCAGAGGCGTTTTAAGGCATGGGTACTCGCAAACATTTTCCCAGGGGCCTAAACATTTGGCTTGTGATGTGACCGAGGGCTGTGCTGAAGCCAGTAGTGGCGGTCGGTGGGCGTAATTTGGAGGAAAGGTGGGCGTAGGGTAAGCGAAGTATATACATCTAGTGGCTGAAATGCACAATGAGAAACTGGGACACCTGGGATTAATCCTGGCTTCCCCACTTTACCAAATTGTGTGCTCCTGGGCAATTGTTTTATTTCACTTTCCCTTCTTTTTCAAGACAACCTCAAAATACATGACGTAAGTATGTGTGCTGTACAAAACCTTTTCCTGTGTTTGATTTAATAAAGTGTAATGTTGTTCATGTATAGTAATAACACAGGCCACCAAATGAGTGCACATGACAACTGACTTACCTCTTGTTTCACCATTGGCATCGTTGCAAGGGTGGAGAATTATTGTTGCTAAATTCATGTTTGAAAGCTATCACTTAAAAAAATGATATAATCTAATGTGCGAAAGTGGAACGGTTCTGCATGCTAATGAAATACAATTTTGATGGGACTTCGTCATATTTTTACCCTTTTGCTGCAAGATGTCATAAAGGTGTTGCTAAAGTTAAGCGGTGCAGGACTCCCTAGTTACTTTTTTCTTTAACATCAATTAACCTTTAAATAAATACTTGCCTGTTTATTTAACATTTTTTTAAGTTTCAGTGCTGAGTCAAGTAAAAAGCAGCCCAGTGCTGCAGTGGACAAGAGGGCCACATGTCAAGGTCAGGAGGGCAGCATGCGCCCCCCATGCTGTACTTTAAGTATCAATGTTTTAGGGCAAAGTGGGCAATTGTCCAGAGGCCCCAAATTCGAAGGGGTACAAAAGGGGGTGGTGATGGACGGAGCATCAGAACCAATCAAACACTCACACCCAGTCAACAGATCTGGGTTTGATCCATCACCGTTCTTTAGCCCACTCTGCCAACCCCGTTCAGACATGGCCATATGCAAATCAGTCTGACCCTGTGCCTCATGGGAACAGTCCAGCCCGAACTGCCAAGCCATGCCTTCCCTGGACCGGAAACAAGCTTCCTAGGACCGGTTTCTGGCATTTCAGCCGTCTTCAGCCAGGCTTGCTTGAATCCAGTGGCAAAGTGAGCAAGGGACTCACGTCTGAGCATACCCTGCCAACTTATGGCGAACAAAGCGGTACAAAAGGGGGTGGTGATGGACGGAGCATCAGAACCAATCAAACACTCACACCCAGTCAACAGATCTGGGTTTGATCCATCACCGTTCTTTAGCCCACTCTGCCAACCCCGTTCAGACATGGCCATATGCAAATCAGTCTGACCCTGTGCCTCATGGGAACAGTCCAGCCCGAACTGCCAAGCCATGCCTTCCCTGGACCGGAAACAAGCTTCCTAGGACCGGTTTCTGGCATTTCAGCCGTCTTCAGCCAGGCTTGCTTGAATCCAGTGGCAAAGTGAGCAAGGGACTCACGTCTGAGCATACCCTGCCAACTTATGGCGAACAAAGCGGTACAAAAGGGGGTGGTGATGGACGGAGCATCAGAACCAATCAAACACTCACACCCAGTCAACAGATCTGGGTTTGATCCATCACCGTTCTTTAGCCCACTCTGCCAACCCCGTTCAGACATGGCCATATGCAAATCAGTCTGACCCTGTGCCTCATGGGAACAGTCCAGCCCGAACTGCCAAACCATGCCTTCCCTGGACCGGAAACAAGCTTCCTAGGACCGGTTTCTGGCATTTCAGCCGTCTTCAGCCAGGCTTGCTTGAATCCAGTGGCAAAGTGAGCAAGGGACTCACGTCTGAGCATACCCTGCCAACTTATGGCGAACAAAGCGGTACAAAAGGGGGTGGTGATGGACGGAGCATCAGAACCAATCAAACACTCACACCCAGTCAACAGATCTGGGTTTGATCCATCACCGTTCTTTAGCCCACTCTGCCAACCCCGTTCAGACATGGCCATATGCAAATCAGTCTGACCCTGTGCCTCATGGGAACAGTCCAGCCCGAACTGCCAAGCCATGCCTTCCCTGGACCGGAAACAAGCTTCCTAGGACCGGTTTCTGGCATTTCAGCCGTCTTCAGCCAGGCTTGCTTGAATCCAGTGGCAAAGTGAGCAAGGGACTCACGTCTGAGCATACCCTGCCAACTTATGGCGAACAAAGCGGTACAAAAGGGGGTGGTGATGGACGGAGCATCAGAACCAATCAAACACTCACACCCAGTCAACAGATCTGGGTTTGATCCATCACCGTTCTTTAGCCCACTCTGCCAACCCCGTTCAGACATGGCCACATGCAAATCAGTCTGACCCTGTGCCTCATGGGAACAGTCCAGCCCGAACTGCCAAGCCATGCCTTCCCTGGACCGGAAACAAGCTTCCTAGGACCGGTTTCTGGCATTTCAGCCGTCTTCAGTCAGGCTTGCTTGAATCCAGTGGCAAAGTGAGCAAGGGACTCACGTCTGAGCATACCCTGCCAACTTATGGCGAACAAAGCGGTACAAAAGGGGGTGGTGATGGACGGAGCATCAGAACCAATCAAACACTCACACCCAGTCAACAGATCTGGGTTTGATCCATCACCGTTCTTTAGCCCACTCTGCCAACCCCGTTCAGACATGGCCATATGCAAATCAGTCTGACCCTGTGCCTCATGGGAACAGTCCAGCCCGAACTGCCAAGCCATGCCTTCCCTGGACCGGAAACAAGCTTCCTAGGACCGGTTTCTGGCATTTCAGCCGTCTTCAGCCAGGCTTGCTTGAATCCAGTGGCAAAGTGAGCAAGGGACTCACGTCTGAGCATACCCTGCCAACTTATGGCGAACAAAGCGGTACAAAAGGGGGTGGTGATGGACGGAGCATCAGAACCAATCAAACACTCACACCCAGTCAACAGATCTGGGTTTGATCCATCACCGTTCTTTAGCCCACTCTGCCAACCCCGTTCAGACATGGCCATATGCAAATCAGTCTGACCCTGTGCCTCATGGGAACAGTCCAGCCCGAACTGCCAAGCCATGCCTTCCCTGGACCGGAAACAAGCTTCCTAGGACCGGTTTCTGGCATTTCAGCCGTCTTCAGCCAGTCTTGCTTGAATCCAGTGGCAAAGTGAGCAAGGGACTCACGTCTGAGCATACCCTGCCAACTTATGGCGAACAAAGCGGTACAAAAGGGGGTGGTGATGGACGGAGCATCAGAACCAATCAAACACTCACACCCAGTCAACAGATCTGGGTTTGATCCATCACCGTTCTTTAGCCCACTCTGCCAACCCCGTTCAGACATGGCCATATGCAAATCAGTCTGACCCTGTGCCTCATGGGAACAGTCCAGCCCGAACTGCCAAGCCATGCCTTCCCTGGACCGGAAACAAGCTTCCTAGGACCGGTTTCTGGCATTTCAGCCGTCTTCAGCCAGGCTTGCTTGAATCCAGTGGCAAAGTGAGCAAGGGACTCACGTCTGAGCATACCCTGCCAACTTATGGCGAACAAAGCGGTACAAAAGGGGGTGGTGATGGACGGAGCATCAGAACCAATCAAACACTCACACCCAGTCAACAGATCTGGGTTTGATCCATCACCGTTCTTTAGCCCACTCTGCCAACCCCGTTCAGACATGGCCATATGCAAATCAGTCTGACCCTGTGCCTCATGGGAACAGTCCAGCCCGAACTGCCAAGCCATGCCTTCCCTGGACCGGAAACAAGCTTCCTAGGACCGGTTTCTGGCATTTCAGCCGTCTTCAGCCAGGCTTGCTTGAATCCAGTGGCAAAGTGAGCAAGGGACTCACGTCTGAGCATACCCTGCCAACTTATGGCGAACAAAGCGGTACAAAAGGGGGTGGTGATGGACGGAGCATCAGAACCAATCAAACACTCACACCCAGTCAACAGATCTGGGTTTGATCCATCACCGTTCTTTAGCCCACTCTGCCAACCCCGTTCAGACATGGCCATATGCAAATCAGTCTGACCCTGTGCCTCATGGGAACAGTCCAGCCCGAACTGCCAAGCCATGCCTTCCCTGGACCGGAAACAAGCTTCCTAGGACCGGTTTCTGGCATTTCAGCCGTCTTCAGCCAGGCTTGCTTGAATCCAGTGGCAAAGTGAGCAAGGGACTCACGTCTGAGCATACCCTGCCAATTCGAAGGGGTCCATTGGAAAAGGGAACTTTCTCACTATTTGACATCTGTCCATTTTATTTTGTCATCTAAGCTTCTCTGGCTACCTTTATTTCTGACACGCTCTCGCTCTCTCTCTACCCAGTGTCATCGTAAGGATTTTTGGTGTCCCATGCAAGATATATTTCAACAAAGTTTAGCATATAATTGAGTATGCTTGGCACGATTTTGGGCCTGAATTAACTGGAAATTGGTAATACAATTCAAAGTTTTTCTGAAAAGAGGCTCCAAAGAATGTCTTGTCCAGGGCCCCTGAAATCTTTAAGATGGCACTGCATGGTTGACTCCGGAGGGCAGTTTAGGGGTTCTAACGGGTGAGAGTAAATTACGCTTCCTTAGCTCATCCTGCTTCCTAGGTACAGTTTCCCACTTTTCAGAGGCCTGAAAGCAAGTACAAAGCTGTAGTGTAGATCAGAGCCGCTAAGAAGACTCCATTTTAAGCACACAACTCTCCTCCTGCATTAATCTGCCCGGCTTGAGTGTGATGTAAACAAGGTTTTTTACCAGCTGGGAACAGTCCTTATTAAAATCAGTGCTTTGAGAGCACATGGTTTGTCTGCTAGAGGTCACATAGCTACAAGGTCCTCGGAGGGGGATTCTAATTGGAGAAAGGTACCATGCTTAATATGAGCCAGTGGTTTCCGGTGCTCGGCACCGGCACTTAATTGTCAACGCCAGCGCTTGTGACAGTCTGCCACAAGATGGTGCTGTCTAGCTAATTTAGAGATGACCACAACAACAGTCTATTATTAATTTAATATACATTAAAAATAACTATTACCTGTCGCCCAACACATTTCTATAGCTGTGAGGGCCTGGAATTATCCGAATTGTCACAGTGATAGAAGTGTGATGGTTAGTAGTTATGTTGTTGATATCACTGGCAGTGGCAATGTGTGATGCAATCTCCAGCAGCCTCCTGACGAGAGCTGTGGCACTTATTTGTGTACAGATTAAGCACTGAGAAAGGATATAGTATCCACCCATGGTGGATGCAAATTCTCTCATGCCACCATGGAGGTGTGCATTCTGCTACCACCCACCTCTGGTGGGAACGCTGCCGCAGAGGTGTGGTTCTTGTTACTGGCTGCGGCATAATTCAGAACCAATATGGTCTCAATATATTGCGCTGATTGTCCTTTGAGACACAAGTGTGCTTGATTTTCAGTTTTTCATCTTTCCATATGTATAAAGTTTACAGAACCCTCTTTGGAGGCAGAGGGAGTGGAGACGTTTTTGTGTAAAAATAAAATATGTTTTCAGGAGACTGGAAAAATCTCCCCAAAATCCTTCAGTGTTCGGTACAATTGCAAGAAACACTTTTTAAAACTAGAGTGGCATTGCCTACCACACTGCATCGAAATTTCCCAGCAAACAGAGCAATAACTGCTGCCATTGTGAGTGCCATAGACCATGAGTAACATTGTTTGCACAGTGAATACTAATGCCCAACACACAACAGTGGAGTAACACGGCCAAGCACACAGAATGACATTTTACGAATACCTGGCCAATACCTGAGTGGGATTACCTCTTCCTTCTTCTTATGATCATGATCAGAAAGCAGCAGTATTGGGGAGACATGTGACGAACACCCGTCAACCGCTGAACTAGGTGAAGGAGATGGGTGTAGAGTCTTTTTTATTTGCAGTTTTATATAGCACAAGCTCAACCCGAAGGTATTGGAGTGCTTTACATGAGCACCAGTTACATTACACAAGAACACATTTGTTTTTGGTAGGCAACAGGGAGATTTAGGCCCTAATTAAGATGTCGGTCAGAATTGCCTCCAACCGACATCCCTGCGGTTTTCGGTTCCGATCGAGCTCAGGTCGGCAATCCAAAACCGCAATTATGATGCGACCGCGCATGGTGCAGTTGCAGACTCCAATTTCCCTATGAGATCTTATTCGGCAGTCGGAAACTGGCCACAGCACAAGCTCCCATAGCGAAATGGGAGTCACTGTAAATCCCTGCACCATGTGGCAGGCACCTCAGGCTGCAGGGATTAACAGAGGGGCACCAAAGGTGCCCACTCAGCCCCCAATCGGAGGCCGCAGAAGAAGGTGGACCCTGCTAGGGGGCCCCCAAAGTCCCTTTCCGACAGGCTTTCCATGTCGGAAAGCCTGACATCATAATCCCCACATCATAATACCGACGTCGGAAATGCCGTTCATAAGGGATTATGTACGGTTTCCTGCTGTCGGGCTCATTGAGCCTGTGGGAAGCCGGCCAGATTGACAGGCCTCTTTGACTTCCAACCGCCATAATCGTAATATGGTGGGCGGAGTTCAAACCAAGGACGAGCAGTCGGAGGCATACTGACCGACATCCTAATTAGGGCCTCAGTGATTTGCCCAGAATCACAGGATGTTAAGCAGAGGATTGAACATGGATCCCCAGCTCCAAAGTCGGCAGCCCTGGCCGTTAGGCCACATCATCTCCCCTTCTTATTACTGAGAGTCCAGACATGATACCCTCAACTCACCAGATGCACTAGTGTCATTGCACACCACATATAGATTATAGCTTCCAGAAATCTTGCATAAAGTTGAAATAGAGGAAAATACCATTTCACAATGTCAAAAAATGGCCTCCAATAGACAGGCTAATATTAACACTGATGTCATTGGTTAATATCACTATGAAATGCATTATAGAGGCTAATTAAAACATAGACATATTTAAAATAAAAAAAAACGCAATGACTGCATGAGAAGCAACAGGTACATTTATTAAGCGGCTCAATACCCTTTATATCGAATGTGGGCCACGGGGGAACCAGTGCTTCATTTGAGCCAGTGGTTTCTGGTGCTGAGCACTGGCACTTAATTATCAACACCGGCACTTCGACAAACAGCGCCACCATGTGGTAGACTACCCTAATTTAGAGATCAGCACAGCATTTGTAAATTAATTCAATATACATTAAAAATGACTAATACCTGTAGCACAAGCCATTCTTATAGCATTTGGGGGCTAGAATGGTCTGAATTGTAATACTGCTAGGTGTGTGGTGGTTAGTAGGTGTGCTGGTACTGCTATTGGCAGCGCTGGTAGGAGCAATGAGCGGTGAAAGCTGCAGTGGCCTTGTGGCGTAAGCCCTGACACTAATTATGTTACAAATTAAGCACTGGGGGAAGTAGGCCCTTCCAGCAAGACGTACGAGTCAGGGTTTGAGGCGCCCTTGAGCTGGGAGGGAAGGTTACATTAAAGAGCCGGACACAAAGACCGTGAGAGCAGGGACGTGGATACAGCGCCTTATATTTCTCTTTGGTCATTTCATTGTAAACGTGAGTGAAATCGGCTAATAAAAGTATTCTGACATAAAATAATAAGCAGCGTTGGCATTCTTCAAGAAATGAAACCGCCTCGCTCTCGCTTTATCCTTTCGCCTTGGAATTGTTCCGCTGTACGTCTTTCTATTTTTTTCTTTTTTCATTTATGATAATACCTGTTAAAAAATTGAGCCTTAATTTGCGATCTGTGAAGCCAAGAAGTGGGCGTTACCCGTTGGAGAATTTGCATACCCGCCGCTCTTGCCTGTGCTTTGATTCCAGAACGATAGACCGAAGGCCACTATTAGGTTTTGTCGATTTTTAGGAAAAATCCTTTTAATCAACTTCCAGCTCTTTGTGCCCCCTTATCTCAACATAATGTCATGGATACAAAAAAATCCGGATAAACTGGGGCACTTTTGGACGTCGGTCTCACTCATGACAAAGTCATAATGGAATGGTTTTGAAGTCTGCTCGGCATAAAACGAGCGAATGAAGAGATGAACTATGCGATCTACCAAGCCAATCAGGAAAGGTAGCCCAGGAAGTGTCTTGACCAGTCACAGCGCCCCTTACTGAGGTGTATCCCAGAGCATGGATACTACTACCTCTGGAAATGCCAGGAGCACGGAAAGGAGGTGTAACTGAACAAAGTTGTACAATCTGTCGACGTTGACAATACTATTCTGTCTCTGTCTGTTTGCTGAAGTTGGTGATGGTTTAGGGAATATGCTCCTGAAATGACTATAATTAAGTGGGATTTCCTCCTGAGTTAGGGTGACCAGAATTTTAAAGCCAAAAACTGGGACATTTCACAAAAATAGAAGAAGGACTACAATTTTACTTAAAGCGAGCCCACAGAATGACAGAGCTCCCCGGCAGAGAATTACAGAACATGCAGTTAAGCATACATAAAATGCAAATTTTAAACCCAGTAGCTTTCTTGGTAATTACATTGCTTTCTTGAATCAACTGCTAACTATCCCTGCTTTGTAAAACATAAAAAAAAACCTCCCGCCGTTTTCAGTCGACCCTCTCTAAAACTGATATATGAGCTAAATTTCCTGAAATCTGCCAGGACAGCTGGTGAAAAACAGGAACCGTCCTGGCAAATCCAGTACGCCTGGTCACCCTACCCTGAGTAGAGGTGGGCGAGCCAACAAATTAACAGCGGGAGCTGTGATAGACCTGATTCATTGGTCTGGCTCGGATCTAAAAGCCCGAGCTAAGACCTGAACATGTTTTCATGTAAATCATGCAACGAGTCTCACAGAACCTGTTCCTCCTCCCGCCCAGGCAATAATGCTACCAGTGAACTACGGGGCAAGTCAGTTGTTGTGCACGGTAAGGAACCTTTCTCAAGCAGCAACCACAATTCTTCTGAGGGTGAAGTCACAAGCAAACCCTAAATTAACCTGTGCTCAACTGTCTGGTAGCTTGGCATAGAGCAGTCAGGTTTAACTCAAAGGCAATGTGTAAAGTATTTGTGCAACACATCAAACAGTGACACAGGGAAAACAGACTACAAAAGGATTCCATGCCAGATTAGAAAAATAGAGCACCTTATAAAAATAAAGCAAGATCAAAACAATAAAAATTGAATCAGTAGAACCGAAGATATGTAGATTTAAAGTGGGAATAGCCTAAAAAAGTACAAAGTGCCAACTCTGGATATCTGGTCACACCAGGGCCGGCTCTAAGGCGGTGCGATCGGTGCCACAGCGCCGGGTGCTGACTTGGGGAGGGGGCGCCATCTTCTACGCTTTAAAAGCACCAGATGCTGTGTACTTTGTCCCCGCAATAAAAATGACAACTCCAGTTATTAATGGTTTTCCTGGGGAGAGTCGGGAGCTTTGTCTACTGAAAGTTTTGGCTGATCATAGGGCAGAGGGTTAACATGCCTGCTGCAAAGAACGTGTCCCATCAACATCACAAAGTGCATATAATATAAACAGGTCAATGGATTACCGGTTTTGTCAGAGATCCTTTTCTTACTTGCAGTTTATAAGTTACAATCTTAATATAGAGCAGTGAGTTATTAACTGCCATCAAAAGCTGCATGCAAACTGCAAGGAAAATATTAGAGCTATATATTTTTTGCCCAGACTTTCGTTGTCCTAATATTGCAAAAAAAGTTCATTTGGGTAGAAATCAATTCTTTTTATGAAAGAAAACCCCTAAAAATGGTGTTAAATTTAAAATTCTGAATTTGTGCTTTTCCAGTCTAAGGACTCTTAAACTAAACTGCCTACCAGTATGGATGACATGTGAGTGCTACCCCTTGTAGGCCTCTGTCTTATGTAACATTTCCTATATACTGATTTTCACAGCGATGATTGATTGTCTCTGTGCAGTGGGTGCGTGATGTAAAGTTTTCTGACATCTTCAGCTGGCATAAGTGGCGCTATAAAACAAAATTAATACATGAGACAGTGGTTATGGAGACTTGAGGGGCACTGTCAAATGGTGGTAGTGAGGGAATCTGTGGTGGAGGTGGTCATTGGGGGGGCGCCAACAAACATTGTCGCACAGGGCGCCACCTGTGCTAAAGCCGGCCCTGGGTCACACCAGACCAGGACAAAGTCACAAGCTCAGGCCGACCGTGATGGTGTGTGGGCCGGCTACAGGCACCCAGTTAGGCCCTCTCAGTAAAGCACCTTAGGTCCCGGTTGCAGAGCTTTGCGAGATTCCGTGCCGAGGATGCATTGTAAAGTCAAGGTGATGCTTCAGTTCCGAGGTGAGGAGGTGCAATGAGACGATCTGCATGGTTTTCGGGGATTCTATCAATAAGGGCTTGCAATGTGAAGTCCAGTTTTGGGAATGTGTTGCGCAGTCAAAGTGATGCTTCGGTTCCGAGGAACTGCGAGGCTGCGATGCAAGAAACCTACTTCATCAGCGAGGCTGCCGTCAACAAGGGATGCGAGGGCCTGCATCGGGAAAGCTTTGCACAAGCAGTGGTTTCGATGCAGCTTTGGGGTTGAGGAGGAGTCCTTAGTGTCAGGAGAGCCCTTGCAGCAGAGGTGATGCATTGGTTACCCTTGGGATTGCGCCACAAAACAGAGGAGATGCGTCGGTTCTGCTGAGTCCACTGATGGGCTGGTCAAGCAGCTTCAGGCCAACTTCCAAGTGTCCAGGACTGGAGTGGCACCACTTGGCAGGGAAGGACTCACAGATGGCAGAGTCCAGGTGCTGGGTTCAAGGTTGTCTGAGCCTTCTGTCCTAGAGGCTCTAGTCAGGAGGCGAGCCAATTAACCCTTGGGGTCACTTTGGGGTCCTGGGATTAACCGATGCAGGTCCAGTCCTTCTCACCCAGGCAAAAGGACAGCAGGCAGCAGGTTATCACAGCAAGGCAGCAGTTCCTTCTGATCAGCAGTTCAGCAGGGTGGCAGTCATTTAGGGAGCACAACAGTCCTTCTTTCTGGCAGAGTATCCACAGGTTCAGAAGTGTACTGAATAGTTGGTGTCTGAGGTCCAATATTTTTACCTGGTGCCCTTCCTATGGAAGGTGGGAGACGCTTCTAGATGTTTCCCTTGATTTCCCCAGGCATCCTGCCTTCCTTGTCCTGGCTCCAGACTAACTACAGGGGGTGTGAGACAGGACACAGCCTATTCAAGTGCCCAGCTCTGCCCTCCCATCCTGCCAGTGATGGACCATCTAGGCACACCTAAGCTCTCTATTATGTGTGGCTGTCTAGGAGGAATACCCAAAACCCAACTGTCAGCTACACCTATTCATGTGACCCAGGGACAGGCTACGAGCACTAAATGGCTAAGGCAGGAAAACACCAACTTTCTCAAAGTGGCATTTTCAAAATTGCAATTTAAAATCTGACTTATGAGAGGATTCTTCATTATAATTCTGAAGACACCAAACATGACCTGGGTACCTGCTCATTTGGAAATTATGGTTTATTAAATGTACTAAGGTAACCCCAAGGTTATCCTATGGGAGAGGTAGGCCTTGCAGTAGTGATGAACTACCAGGACATGCAAAACTTAAAAGTACATGTTCTACTTTTTAAATAATCTGCAACCTGCCTTCTGGGCTCTTCAGGGCCTACTGTAGGGTTGATTTATAAGTATTAAGAGCTGCAGCTCATGCTCATAGGCTGAGTGGTCACACCCCCTCACCTTTTGGCCACAATGTCTGCCAGGCTGAGCAAATCTCAGCCTGACAGACACTCTTTATTTTCAGGTCAGGCAGTCAGGAGCTAGACATGCGCTAAATGTGCAAGCTCCTGGCTACCTAAGCTAAAATCTGGTGTATTGAAGATCCTGTGGGCGTGACATCTTCAGCCTGGCAAAGCACCTCGAGGGGCTCCCTCTCCTGATGAGTGGGAGGGTTACTGATTGCCTCGGTCCTGGGTGCTTCAGTTCTAAGTCCTGAAGTGCCCCAGGTTGAGTATCAATCACTAACACCTCAAAACAGAGTGGGGGTGAGGTCAGCAATCTCACTGACCCTATCCCACTCTGTGATGAGTGAGGGAAGGCAGCAGTCCCAACCCTTTTGGCCAAGGCAGAGCTGGGTGGTAAGTATGATTTTATTTTTAATGTTTGGTGTGTGCATGAATATTTGGGAGTGAGTGTTATGAATGGATGTGCATGTGTTCATGCATGTGCTAACTTGTCACCTGAGCCTTCGGCTGGTTTTGTGGCTGTGAAGCCAGGCACGTTCTAGAAGCGGATTTATCAAATATGCCAGTTCGATATGTTAGTAAAGGTAAGGTTGTTAGAAGGTGAGTCAAAATACGAATATCACACATTTTATTTATTTAAATTCATCCTACTTTTATAAACTGCCAAATCTTAAGTTCCTTCTGAACCTGAGCGGACTGGTCTGATACGTTAAGTTTAATAGTAATTTCTTCCAGATGTTGACTTGCTGTAGAGCAAATGTTCTGCCAGTCTGATCATTTCTTTTTATCTTGGGGTTCGGTAGGAGTAAATCTGAGGAGAGTAGTAATGATCTAGGGGGAGAATACCATGAAACCATTTAATGAGTAAAAGAAGGGAACAGCCATGTAAACCTTAATTCAAATACAGAGCCTTCTAAAGAGAATGCGCTTTTCAAATGGGGTCCAATTCAAAGTCTTGTGATAGGTCCAGAAGCTGGCGTGCAGTGCTGTTTTGATCCAATTGGAATGGTTTGATTGAGTATGCTGGGAGACCCCGATAAAGAGTATTAGAATTTTCAAGATGGGCTCCAGAGCTTGTAGGATAGGAAAGTGTGCCTTTTTGGGGAGAAAAAGAAGGATTTTCTGTAGTATTTTCAGATGCTGAAAATTGAATATGAGACTTTATGTGAGTAAGAAAAGTGAGTGTTTCACCATACATGACCCCTAGATATCTCACAACTGACACTGGAGTGGGGCATTGTCCGAGGACAAGAGACCATCAGTCCCGAGGACAAAAGGAAGGTTGAACTTCCGAGGATCAAACCTCAGCTTTCATATGAGCAGCCTCTCCTTTAACTTTCAATCTCTGAATTACTTGTGTGTCATCCACGTTACACATACATGAAAGCTACATTTCCTTTATTAATTTTAGCCAAAGTGGCCGCGTAAAGACAATGTGGGACTCGAGAAGGAACCTTGTGGGACTCCACCAAGCAGAAGTTTGGAAGTAGATGTAAATGGAGGAATATGAATCATCTGACTTCGACATATAAGAAAAGACCAAAGACAATTCAAGGCAAGCTCTCGCACATTCGCTACCGCAAACCTGTTCACCAGTCGATTTGAAAATGGTGAAAAATGATGCAGAGAAATTGAGGGAGAGAATGGCCTCTCCTCCCACCTGCTCAAGTATCATACAAAGTTGATTCCAAACTGCAATTAATGCTACCTCTGTGCCACGAAAGACCTCGACTGGGATAAGGAAGAAGTTAGCAGGATTAAATTGGTGATCACACATCTGGCCTAGCCATTTGCCATCCTGACAGGATCCCCACTTTCTCATTTGCTCCCTTCTAATCCATCCTCCACTCTGCTGCTAGTCCACAAAGTACAACACTTCAAACACTTCAACACCCATCCTTTGCGACCTTTTACGGTTTTCCGCTCCAATCAGGAACACAAATTATGCACCTTCACTCACAGGGCCTTGAGTGAAAATATTCCCCTTACCTTCTCAACTCCTGAATAATTCAGGAGGTTGAAGAAATCTGAGAAGCGAAGACCCACTTTTACTGGAAGTACCAAAATCCAGATCTACAATGGCCTTCAAACAGTCATTTCTGGCGACAGCTGTCTTCAACTGGGACTCATTTCCAGCAAAGGACATTAGAGTCACTTACAGCTTTCAGGAAACATCTAAAAACCCATCTGCCTGAATAATTCCTGAACTTAAGTCACACTGCCAATAGTACAATACATGACTGACTATTCATTAGAAACTGACGCCAAATTCACAGATGGGAAAGTGGGATGTATGACGTTACAACGCATACTTTTACAACACATGCACTTACAACTCAATTTTTACAACGCAACATCCACTACAACGCATTCCATTACATCGCATGACACTACAACGCATTTTTAAAAACTACCTTTACAACGCATTCCATTACAACGCATACTACCTTTACAACGCATACAATTACAACGCATAATATTACATTGCATTTAAGGTAAGTATTGGATAGTATAGGGGTAAAAATTACTATTCTAACTCCAGGGGGTGCAACAGTAGGGTAAGTGTTGGATAGTATAGGGGTAAAAATTACTATTCTAACTCCAGGGGGTGCAACAGCAGGGTAAGTGTTGGATAGTATAGGGATAACAATTACTATTCTTACTCCAGGGGGTGCAACAGCAGGGTAAGTGTTGGATAGTATAGGGGTAAAAATGACTATTCTAACTCCAGGGGGTGTAACAGTAGGGTAAGTGTTGGATAGTATAGGGGTAAAAATTACTATTCTAACTCCAGGGGGTGCAACAGTAGGGTAAGTGTTGGATAGTATAGGGGTAAAAATTACTATTCTAACTCCAGGGGGTGCAACAGTAGGGTAAGTGTTGGATAGTATAGGGGTAAAAATTACTATTCTAACTCCAGGGGGTGCAACAGTAGGGTAAGTGTTGGATAGTATAGGGGTAAAAATTACTATTCTAACTCCAGGGGGTGCAACAGTAGGGTAAGTGTTGGATAGTATAGGGGTAAAAATTACTATTCTAACTCCAGGGGGTGCAACAGTAGGGTAAGTGTTGGATAGTGTAGTGTAATATTATGCGTTGTAATGGTATGCGTTGTAAAGGTAGTATGCGATGTAATGGAATGCGTTGTAAAGGTAGTTTTTAAAAATGCGTTGTAGTGTCATGCGATGTAATGGAATGCGTTGTAGTGGATGTTGCGTTGTAAAAATTGCGTTGTAAGTGTAGTGTGTTGTAAAAGTTGCATTGTAAAGGTTGTTCCCCGGGAAAGTGTATTCAACTCTCATCTTTTAACCTGTACCCAATGTTTTCCCCTCCTATCCATTGTAATTCTTTGTCTTATTCTTCAGTTGAAGGTTGATTGAACAGTGACTATATACCTTTCTCGTCCAGACTGAGTTATTTGACTGTTCAAATAACTAAACAATAAAGAAGAAGCGATCTGTAAGTGAGTACACCAGAAGGCATAACCCACTGAGCTTAGTGCCAATGGTTTTCTTAGATTCCTGGCAGCAAAATCCCCATTGATTGGGATAACTGCTCAGGCGCGTCTGAACAACATATCTCCATCACTTGGCACTGTGTTCACCAGTGGTGGTTCTCCATTTAGGACTCCAAGGCTATGACCACATTGTTTTAGGAGCCGTTATATGAAGACTGAATACTAATGTTTATTCACTCTTGGTATAATAAAGAAAATACCTTCCAGCAGCAGCATGAAAGAGCTAGTGAGAATATTTGATGTCTATTTCAGGCTCACGAAGGTATCTTCACCAGTCATCAGAGATTATCCAGGCCTGGTGAAACCCCTAGAACTGGCCTTACTCCTTAGTGCCTCTCAATCTGTGATGTGTTAAAGCTAAAGTTAGCCATTGGAGCTCTAGGATTAAGCCCTGCAGTGCCTGTGGCTACATGTCAATCAGCAACTCACCTAACCCTTTCCCAACTCGTCACAGAGTTGGGAAAGGGTGGGAGAAAGAGTAGAGACTAAAACCTCGAATCTGTGACTGCGCAAATTTGAGGTTTCAGTTTTGACCACTGGAAGCAGAAAGAAGCCGCAGGAGTCCAAACAGGACCTGCACAGGTAGCAAGGAAAGTAATAATGCTTTTAAATTCTATGTGTGTATACATGAGATTGTGTGACCCTGAGAGACATGTGTATGTGTGAGCATGACTGTGTGTCTATGTGTGTATGTGTGAGTGAAAGTGAGAACGTCCGTGAAAAACTAGGTCAAAGTGAGTAACAATTAGTAATAGGAAGAGTGAGCATAAGTGAAAATGAATGAGAGTGAGGGAGAATGACAGTGAGTGTAACTGAGTGTTAATGTGTGTGAGACTGAGTGATTCAAGTCTGAGTGAGTCTTAGTGAATCAGAGAATGAGTGAGACAGAGTGAGGCAGATTGAGAATGAGTGATACTGAGTCAGACTAAATGAGAATGAGTGACACTGAGTGACAATGATTCAGTCTGAGTGTGTCAGAGTGAGATTGAGTAAGAATGAGTGTGAATGAGTGAGGCTGACTAACTAGGTAAGAGTATGTCAGAGTGATATTGTCTGAATCAGAAAGAGTATGACTGAGTGAATCAGTGGGCAGGCAAACTAGGTTAGAAAAACTGCGACTGAGCGGTAATGAGTGTGTCACAGTGCTACTGAGAGAAACTGAGTAACTGAATGAGTCATAGTGAGATTGAGTGAATGAGAAGGTGTGAGAATGAGTGGGACTGAGTGAGGGTAACTGAGAATGAGTGAGACAAATGGGTCCAAATGAATATGACTGAGACTGTGTGAGTCAGTGAGACTGAGTGCATCAGATTAAGTAAACGTGAGTGCAAGTGTGAATGAGAGTACGGTAAAGTCTCAGAGTAAGAATGAGTGAGAGAGTAAGACTGAGTGCAAGCGAGTTTGAACGAACCCTCCGAGTAAGTGAGTCAGGCTTTCTTACTGGTATTCAAGCAAAGGATTACGCCTCACTACTTTTAATGGTCACCAGCCACCACTGCGTATTAAAAAGGCAAGTTTGGGCTGTCATAAGCTTTATTTTGCCAGGTTGAAATGGCAGTTTGAAACTATATCTAAAAGCTGCAATGGCAGGCCTGAGACATGTTGAAAGGGTTACCTAAGTGGATGCCACAATCAGTGCTGCAGGGCCACTAGTAGTATTTAATTTGCCGACCCAGGGTACAAGTAGTGCCACTTTACTAGGGACTTACAAGTAAATTAAATGAATGAATGTTCTTACCCCGCATTCCAACTCCACGCATACCATCAAAACACATTTGTACCAACGCAAGTGCTGTTTTATTACATCAAGCCTCCTCCGACCCGGCAAACAAGAGAGACGCATTTCGTCTGGCGCAGCAGCCTTTCTCAATCTCAATATATATATATTATTTTTAAATACCCCCTTAAACACCAAATTACCATTTGCACCCCAATAGCTATACACCCCCAACATTCTAAAATTACCCTTACCACCCCAATACCCATACTTCCTCAACCCTCAAATTACCATGGGCACCCCAAAACCCAAACCCACCCTGAACCCTAAAAATACCCTTGCACCCCAAAACCCTAACCCACCCTGAACCCTAAAATTACCATGGGCACCCCAAAAAGCAAACCCACCCTTAACCCTAAAAATATCCCTGCACCCCAAAACTCAAACCCACCCTTAACCCTAAAATTAGCCTGGGCACCCAAAAATCCAAACAAACCCTGAACCCTAAAAATACCCCTACAACTCAAACCCTAAAATTAGCCGGGGTACCCCAAAACCCTAACTCACCCAGAAACCTAAAAATACCACCACACCCCAAAACCCAAACAAACCCTGATCCCTAAAATTACCCTTGGCACCCCAAAACCCAAACCCACCCTAAGCCCTAAA
The DNA here is from genome assembly GCF_964204655.1 of Triturus cristatus. Lineage (NCBI taxonomy): Eukaryota > Metazoa > Chordata > Amphibia > Caudata > Salamandridae > Triturus > Triturus cristatus. The sequence continues at coordinate 1,025,576,924 of NC_140583.1, read as the reverse complement.
ATGACCCTGGGCAACCCAAGCCCACCCTGAACCCTAAAATTACCCTGGGCACCCCAAATCCCCAACACACCCTGAACCCCAAAATTACCCTTGGCACCCCAAAACCTAAACCCATCCTAAACCCTAAAATTACCCTGGGCACCCCAAGACCCAACCCCACCCTGAACCCTAAAAATACCTTTGCACACCAAAACCCCAACCCACCCTGAACCCTAAAATTACCCTTGGCACCCCAAAACCTAAACTCACCCTGAACCCTGAAATCACCCTGGGCACCCCAAAACCCAAACCCACCCTGAACCCTAAAAATACCCTTGCATCCCACAAAACAAACCCAGCCTTAACCCTAAAAATACCCTTGCACCCCAAAACCCCAACCCACCCGAACCCTAAAATTACCCTGGGCACCCCAAAACCCCAACCCATCCTGAACCCTAAAGTTACTCTTGGCACCCCAAAACCCAAACCCACTCTCAACCCTAAAGATACCTTTGCACCCCAAAAACCAAACCCTAAAATTACTCTGGGCACCCCAAAAAACAAACCCACCCTGAACCCTAAAATGACCCTGTGCACCCCAAAACCCCATACTTACCTTTTCCTGACATGTAAAATACATATGCCTTTACCATTCATGCCTTTACAACAAAATTTGTTGTAAAGGCATGCGTGGTAAATTCACGTGCATTGTAATGGCATTGCAGAGTAATGGTATTTGCGTTGTGATGGGATGTGGGGTAATGGTATTTGTTCTGAAAATTTCGTTGTTATGGCTGTTTACCAAATTAAATATGCCAATTGGGTACAAGCTGATTCTACCATGTTTTAAGGAGCGAGCACAAGCACTTGAACACTAGTTAGCAGTGGTAAAGTGCACAGAGTTTATAGGCAAGAAAAAACTACCACAAAGTGATGGGTAAAGGCAAAATGTTTAGGGGTGACCCTACAGAAAGGGCCGGATCCAACATGCACCCTGTATGTGGGCTAGATTCTTTTGAATAGAGCACAATTATACTCTACCAAATTGAACACAATATGTTTTTGTACAGCTCATATTCCGAACTCATGTATTTGAAGGTGCTTTACATGCTGTAGTTAAGATAAAAAGATCAGGGAAATGAAATATTTGCCTAAGAACACATAATTTGGTTAAGCAGAGAAGTCAGGATTAATCCCTTGTTTTCCAGTTTTATTTAGTATAAATAAGCTGCTAAATGAGCAGTTATTTATCTTTCCTTTTTATCTCAAATGTTAATGCTTTGGTTTTAACTCTTTGTATTAAGGTAGAGTGAAGGCAGAAGTCACATCAAATCTCCACTCTGGGGTCGAGGTTTCAAGATGACCTATCGCTGAGCCTCAGAAAGGCCTCTGGCTCGAGCTTCCAGTTGGTCAACCACCTCTAATTGTGAGATTAACTCTCACTTCTGCTATACAACTTGCGTGCCCATCAGAGGCATGCCCCGCACTGCCAGTTAAGAGAGAAAGTGATGATGACTGTGTGTGAAATCGTGGTTACTGGTGTATGGGTTAATCCTTTACACTGAGCCACTACATGAATTTATCTTGCTTTGGGGACTTTTTGGAACCTCTCAATGCAGGTGGTTAGGTCCCAGATAAACTTGGCTCATGGAGAACCACTCTGTCCATCCCCATATGTGTGGCATTAGGACAATAAGCACTGTGTGCATTTAGATGCTGAGGACAAGATGGCTGCCGTTTGTTTACATTCAAAGACTGCTAGTGCAGACTATATCTTTTGCATCTGTGCTAACAGGCTGCTAATACACTGTGCTTGTGAGACCCTTGAACTCTGGGAGGTCACTCTGGAAACCAGTGCAAAAATGATGGCAACTCTTCCAGGTGATCGACTGGCCTGACCTTAGACCGACAGCTCAGGGAGAGGGCTTTTAACAACTATTATACGTTTCGGCAGCAGAATGTAATGACAGAGCAGCTGATCTGCAGTTCAGACTAAGCAACGGGCACCTACTTAGTGAATGTTTGCTAGTCGCCTAGCCGGATTTACTTGTTCATCCATTGAATGCTTTGTGCTACCTGCCCTGAATGAAGATGGCAAACAAGCTTGCTCGAAAGGATATAATTGTGGCAGGCGAGCTAAGACGAGCTATGTGAGAGAGAAGAGATTCTGGTATCAAGATAGAGAATTGTGGTAGATACAGGCTATGCCACCTCTATTTTTCTTAGCTCGATCTAGTCTGATAATATTGTAGCTGGGAGGGACTAGTATGTCAAGGATGGGGCCTGAGGAGTCAGTGAGCCAAGTTTCGGTAAGGATAAGGAGTTCAAGTACTTGGGCAAGGATGAGATCTGCAAGGTCTGTGGCATGTTTCACCGCTGATCTACAGTTGAATAACATGCATTTCAGGTGTGATTTGTTGTCTGTGATCGAGGGCTGCGTAGTGGGGATCTGCATGAGGTTATTAATATTTAAGGCATTGGCGATGAGTCTGGGCACTCTATGAGGGTTAGATGTGATGCTTTGGATATCCTCTGAGTTCCCTTGCTTGGGATAGGCTGAGCCAGGGGCATTTAAAGGGGCAGTTAGTGAAGGTCTAGGAGGGACTGGGATGGGCGTAAGAGGGGCGTTGTGATCTCGGAGGAGGGAGAGAATATCTGGTTCTGATAATTGATTTTTGGATCTGGCGGGTCTAAATGGGGCATTGGGGTAGGGAGTGGTTTTCCAGGTCTGGGCTGGGGGTTTCAGCCCGGGGTCACTCAGTAATATAGTGGAAGGAGGTGGAAGATTATATTGGAGTTGGATCATATGCCGAATCTCCTGCGAGATCTTGTTGGAAGAGAGATCAAGGGCCAGCTCCTCAGTGGAATTAATGAGATTTTGAATGATAATTTTGAGATTTAGAAGTTCCTGGGTTATTTCCTTGAGCTTACCAGCAGGATCCGGATGTTGATTATAGGTCTTGTGGAGGGGAGGAGGAGGATTGTTCACTAGGGAGGGCGTAGGCGAGTTCAAGGGCAAGGGATGCAGGGGAGGGGGGACATCATCAGAGGAAGAAATCCATCTCTGAGCAAGGTAAGTGGGCGCTGGGAGGGATGTTAGGGGGAGCTGAATTACTGTTGGAGAGTTGGTGGGTCAGTTGTGGGCAGATGGAATTATGTAGTATAGAGCTAGTGAACGAGGGAGTGGGGGAGGTGTAGGTGAGGTGATCAGAGCTAGGGATAACACCTGCTGCAGCCATACGGACATGTGGTAGGTCAGTCTGGGGCGCCTAGGTTTGGTGGAGCCAGGGCGGCCCTGTGAGTGTTGATCGAGGAAAGTGGGGCAATCATCGGGTGGTTGTGGCACTCTAGAGAGGGCTCAGGGTGGGCCTGAGTCGGAGTTAGGGGATGGACGTTTCTAGACAGACTAGGGGTGTCACTTTGGTCCATCGATTTTTTAATGAAGGCGAATCTGTCATCAAAGATGCCCAGGTTGCGATATGTGGCCTTAATTAGTATAATCCCATTGTTATAGATGGATATGGTCGCATTTGCTCTAAATGTGGGTGATGTCACGGCAAACAGTCTAAGACCTTGAGGAAACTTCTTAGCCAAGGCGATTCTCAGTTAAGAGTGTTGCGCCATTCTCCACTGAGCTCTTCTTTTAGTGTAAAAGATCAGGTCGCTAGTGATGGCACCTTTTTTGGGGCAGAAATAGGGGTGAGAGATAAGGGTTTCAAGGTTAGCTTTGAGCAGTTTCTGTTTCAAAGATTTAATTGCGTTTTTAGAGAGGCTAGTCGGATATTTAATTATGTAGCTATTCGTACCTAACTTCTCTAGCCTGGGATCCATTCTGGGCTGAGCGTGGAAGGGCATGATGGAGAGAGAGTAGGTCGTGCGGCTTAGAAGAGAAGTTGGGGTGTACAGGGTTCCAGTGTGTAATCCACACTGAGGGTGTGTCTTGTAAGGCAAGGCGGGATCAGTAGAGGGCCGTAATGTTCCAGCTAATGGTAATATTAATAGCAGTAGTAGCAGTAATATGGCCTCTAAAAGGGTGCAGTTAGTTAAGGGAGTGGGATTCAAGAAGGCCAATGATAGTGACCTTCCACGTTACCTTCCACAACATAGTTGTGGTCTATCGGATCAAACCGGAGGAGCAGGGGTGAGCTATTGACCTTTATGACTAGAGGAAGCATAGATAAAACTGCATTACGTGAGGGAGAGAGGTTAGGGTGGTGCCATTGCCATGTGTGACTAGGGCAGCCAAGTAGAATCGCCAAGAAGGTCTATGGGCTTGCGGAAGCCCCTTTGATCAAGAAGCAGCCATTTTAGAAGATTCAGGTTTAAGCAATAAAAGGTAACCTGCAATAATGTTATCGCAATGTTGGAGCTCAGCGATAGCTCAGCACGAAAGGGAGGACTCAATGGAAGTCTTAGGGCCTGCTGATGCGCTGATGTTCAGGTAGCGGCCATTTTACAAATGCAGTATAATGAGATAGCACGGGTTCCAGCAATCATGTTATTAACATGTTGGAGCTCAGCGGGAGCTCTGAGGGAGAGAGAGGTCCCCGGGGAGGTCTAAGGGCCTGCGGATGCACCGCTGCTTAGGTTATTTCAAAGATGAGCAGGGGGTGGCCATTTTAGAAACTTCAGCGTTGTGGTATTACAGTGAAGGAGATCAATGTGCTGGCACTTACCCCATCTACCTCGTGGAGTGGTAATTCGCTATATGTGACCTTCAAATCGACAGGCCTGAGGCAAGCGAGACCAGGCAGCTTGTTGCATCGGGGGAGTGCGTTCCGTAGACTCCCTCAGCAGTCGGAGGCGGGAGTGGCCATGGGCAAAGTAGCTCCCAGGCCGGTGACCGAGTGCTGCGAAGACCCTCTCGGTGGCGGACGGAGCATCGCGGGAGGTCTGGGCAACGCCTTACAACATCATCAGATCGTCAGAGTCCTGCTCATGTCGAAGTCGTTTTAGAGGGTGGCCGGATCATGGTGGGGGAGAGGGGCTAGGAGCAAAAGCAAGCCCGCCGGCAAAGACCCAACATGGTAGTCCATGTGTAACAGGCAGGGAGGAAGCGATCATCCCCAGACGACCGGAAATCGACAGCAGCAGTATCGTGGTGTTGGGCAGGGGGGTCAGATAGCAGGCAGGAGAACCGAAGCAGACCAAGACCCAGGACTCCGGTCAGGGGTCGAAGCAGATGATGGGTGCAGCTGTCTCCGAGGCTGAAAAGACCAGTAGGGAAACAACAAGCACAAGCTCATCCACAGCTCCCCAGCAGGCTTAGCTTAGACAGTCGAAACAGTTGAAGCAGGCATGCAGTGCCAGATGTAGGGCCGCTCTGCCACTGTCGCCCAGGACGGTCCAGTAAGCACCCAGACGGTCACAGTGGCACCAGGACGGACCCAGGGTGAGCGGGCCCCGAAGACCATCGAGGACAGGAGAGCAGAAAATTGGCGACATACCATGGCTTCGTGAAGCGTGGCAGGCGGGCAGATTGGCGCCAGACATCCAGTCCCCCTCGAACCATGGTGAGGGCCTGGAAGGCAGCGAGCCTCAGCCTCAGGGGCATCAGGTCCGATTCGTCGGGAGGCCACCAAAGGCGAGGCAAAGAGGAATGCCCCAGGAGGGCAAGTCGGCAAAGTAAGCGGATCGGAGTCGAGAGTCTGGCAAGATAGGTGACAGCCGTGGAGGGCGAATCCGCTCCGTGGATCAGTCTCCACTGGGTCCATCTCGAGTGAAGGGTCAAGTGTCGTCAATTCGGTGGGCTAAGTTTGCCAAGAGCGTCGGGCAGACGAGTCATCGAGGCTATACCGATACTGGGTGAGCGATTCCGCAGCAGGAAAGTGGCGTCCAAACTGAGATTCTAAGTGTTGAATGTCGCATGCGGATAATGAGTGAAAATTGTGGTCGGATGGCTGGTTGTCGAAGGGATATCTACCGATAAGGTAATTACCAACCAGGAGCTCTGCGGGAGAGCTCCTGAACGGAGGCCATCTTAGGTCCGTACATTACACTTACCTGCTCAATCACTAAGCCGTCAACTTGAGCCTCGCCAGGAAGGACACCTGGAGACATGGTAAACTCCGGGGAGATGGAACCAATGGAAACCTCCACTCCGAACCCCCTTCATCTCCATCAACAGAGGAAACCAGATAGAGTGGGGCCATGCCAGAGCCTCCAGAACAACTGAGCCTTGACCCTCTGAACCCAAACTTAATACCTCTGGATCAAAGGAAAGAGAGAGAAAGCAAACATCACCCACAGGCCAAAGACAAGTCAGTGCACCCATCCCTGAAGCTGACTACTCCCTTCCTCTGGAAAAAAAACAAAGAAGCTAATTGCCAGGGCTTCCAAGCAGGTCTACCCGGGGGCGACTCCACAACTGACACATCTTGGCAAATACCTGGGAGAAGGACAAAAGTCCTTTGAGGATGGAATCTCCCGGCTCAGTTGATTCGCCTGACAATTTAGAGCTCACTGAATCAAATGGCCCTCAATGAACTCACAGTTGACTGAGCCCAAAAGAACATTTGATCCGAAATTGCAGACAATTAAAGGGTCATTGCCCCTCCCTGGGGATTGACATAGGACTTGGCTATGGTGCTGTCGGTTTGAACGATGATAGCCCTGTTCTTCAGATGAGGGGGAAAATGAAAGAGAAACAGACGAATTGCCTCCAACTCCCTCCAGTTGGAAGACCAGGAACTCTGGCATGCCTGCCACAGCAACATCACAAAATAAAATGATGGACGGAGTGTTGAAACTTTTCAAACACTCACCCCCAGTCACAGATCTGAGTTTAATCCATTGTTATTTTGCCCACCCAGTCATCCCAATTTGGACCCAGCCATATGCAAATCAGTCTTGACCCTGCTCCCCATCAGAACAGAGCAGCCCGAACTGCCAAGGTAGGTCCTCCCCGGACTGGAAAAAACCATCCTGGGACTGGTTTTAGCGTATCACCCCTCATTAGCCAGGATAGCTTGAATCCAGTGATGCAGCGAGCAAGGGACCCAAGTCTGGGCATACTCTTAGCCACTTAGGGTGCACATAGCAACATCACAAAATAAAATGATGGGCAGAGTGTTGCACTTTTCAAACACTCACCCCCAGTCACAGATCTAGGTTTAATCCATTGCTATTTTGCCCCACACGTCACCCCAATTCGGATACAGCCATATGCAAATCAGTCTTGTACCTGCTCCACATGGGAACAGTCCAGTCCGAACTGCCAAGCCAGGTCCTCCCTGGAAACATGCAACCTGGGACCGGTATCAGGGTATCACCCCTCATCAGCCAGACAGCCAGTTCCCTGGACAATGAGAGCCCCTGACGAGGCTCCCAGCCACTCTCGCTAACTTCCGTCATAATGATGACGGGCTCCTGATACAACAGGGAGATCCCTTTCAGGATGTTGGATGGAAGGAGCCACCACCCCAGTTCCTCCTGGATCGCATCTGCCACAGGTAAAATAAATGTCTAAACTTGCACATTAATCACCCACTTGCTCAGAATGAACCTCATGAGAATACTGAGGTGCCATCGAACCCAGGGCACCAGGAACACTGTTGCCGCCAGATCGCCTTGTACCCTCACCCAAAGGGAAACTGACAGAACGGGTGCTGATAGAAGCTCCAGCAGATGTGAATGATTCTTCAGTACCCTGGATTCCGGCAGCATCACAATGCCCAGATCCACCTGGATCCGGGCCCTAATGAAGATGCGATCCTGAGTGGGAGCCGGAAGAAACTTCCTCACATTCAGTAAAAAGCCATGAGACAACAGAAGATCCAGTACTGTTTGACCATGTAAACAAGTCAGGGAAAAAGATGCCCCCTTGACTTAATAGTCGTCTAGATATGGGAAGACAGAAACCCCCTGCAGATGAAGAACCACCATCAGAGGGGACAACACCAACACCTTGGTAAACACACAGGGTCAGACTTCAGACCAAATGGCATGAACAGAAATTGGTAATATGTTGCCCCCACAGTGAATCTCAGAACCTTATGATTACTTGGATGTATAGGAACGTGTAGGCATGCATCCTGCATAATGACTGTAGCCATGAAAACCCCTGGAGACATTTAGGGAATGAGCTGTTGGAGAGACAGCATCTTAGATGGAATGGACACCACCCGTTTGTTGAGGTGCTTTAAATCCTACACTTGCCCTAACCCCCAATACCTTTCGTAACAGGAACAGGAGAGAGTACACCCCTTGACTGACTTGATTCAGTGGCACCAGCATGACTGCCCATTTCTCCAACAAGGCCTGGATCCCTGCCAACAACGCTATATTCTTTGCCTGATTCCTTGTGAACAGGAGTAGGGATGCACCCTGTACCTGGAGGAAGTGAGAGTGTTCTTTGAGACAGCCACTCCGAACTATGCTCCTCACCCATTTGATGGAGATGGAAGGCACCCATGCTGGAACTAATCCCACTATCTAACCACCTTCCAGCCGTGAGTCCGTAGGAGTCCCATAGTCAGAAGCGCTGACCCGAGGGCCCCACCTTGGAGGATGAAATCCTGCTGCATATCCCTCCTGGGCTGGAACCTCTTCCTGCGGAAGGAATAGGAATGTGTGTTTCTTGCGAGGAAAATCCCTGTTATCTTTGGCATCCAAGTAATTCCAAATCTTAAATGACTTTTTGGATGTGGACCTCTAGAACCAAGTGTGCTTCTTGTCCTTGAAAGACCTCTGGATGAGACTATCTAACCTCTCACTGAACAGCTTGTCTCCCTTAATCGGTAGCTTACAAAATGAAGCCTCCTCTGCCAGATCCGTTTTCCATTCCCTCAACCACAAGATGTGTCAGGCCATGATAGCTGAGGAGGAAGCCATAGAGCTGCCTTGATGACATTGGCTTAAATATCAGCCTGGAACTTAGCTTGTTGCTCCATCTGTATGAGGACATCGGAAACATTGGAACCCTCCTGCATGGCCTCCGCCCAGGCCTCAAAATCCTTCACCAAGGACAGAGCTGTAAAAGCCCCATATGATGCTGCCTTGAGCACCAGATTAGAGGGTGAGAAAGACTTTTTAAGTCCACCATCCGCTTTGCAGTCAACATGATCCGAAGGCAAACAGCCATCAGGATTTAAAGAAGAATGACCAATGAGAGGAGCCAAGATGGAATCCACCTTGACAGAATGTAGCAACAGCTTATCCCCTTCCCCCAAAGCGTAGGTCTTTTGGAGAAAATAGGGAATCTGGTTATGCTCGGGCTCCTCCATGGACCTGAAAATTACCTCCTTGATCTTAGGATGCAAAAGCAAAGCCAGTGCCGCAGGCTTGGTGAATTGCGGAAACAGATCCTCAGCAGTCCCCTCCATCGGAGGCCGCACGTTGCCTAGATTGTCTCTGATATGGAACAGAATATCCACCAGCTTCTCCTTGGATATTAATTTCCCATCAGGCACCACATGTCTCTCTCGCTTAGGGACATCAGAATAATCAGAATCCTCATCATTTTTAGCCTTATACGCTTGGATGATAACGCTTTAGTAACTGCTGCATCACTCATGGCCTGAACTTCCAAGGCCATCAGGGATACTGAAGCCCCATCAAGGACTCCATCAGCACCCCTTGCTGGCAAATCACTCCCCTCCTCAAAACAAGGGGAATGAGAACTTCTCCTCTTTGCACTAAACTTCTCCATTGCAACTACCATAGTAATACACAGTCACAAAATATATTTTTTTTAAATTAGGAATTAATATGCCAGCATTGGAGAGAAAAACCCTCCAAAACTCACCAACCTGTAGAAACAGAACACCTATGGCTCACCCACTCACATGTCACCGAGAATACATTAGCCAATAGGGAGCCTACAATGCAAATAGAAATATTAGGGGCAAAAGAATTGCTGCAAAACTCTCCCATAGAGCAGCATAATGTCCGATTGCTGCCAACAATCCTGTCAGTGAGCAGGCATAGCCGCTAGATAGTTGCTGAGGAGTCCTTGTCTCTTCGGCCCTCATAGCTGGCCGGAGGAAAGCCCCACAGAACTGCGGCTCAGCCACATGAGAAGGGTGAAGTGAGGAGTATCTCGAACAGCCACACCACAGCCAGACATGCTCCTCCGTCACCTTACCTGCCAGCTCCCGCTGCCCATCAGATACCTTAGGACAACCGGTAACTCGCCCCTAGAATAACCACTTTGCAGGCAACATCTGACTGCGCCAGCGTGCTTGACCGAGCCGTGAAAACAGGTGGCGCGGCCTCCCCAAACCCACAGGCACACGCGACAGGGAAAGGAGCTACTGAAAGTCACTGGAGTATGCACACCACGCCTGCCCATAGATTTGGATGCACAGAAAAAGGAAGAGGAAGTAAGGAGAGGCTAGGGATATATATATATATGGGAAATGTTTGCGACTGGAGGCACAGGGGCCTCACCATGTGAGTCATCATGGCGAGAGGGATAAGGGTGTAATATGTGGGCGCGTTAGAGGAACAGCTGTCTTGGACTTTTAAATTACTTTGCTTTCTAAGCTTTAAGGGATGCTGAAATGTAAAACAGCAAGTGCTGCTTGACTACTTCGCTTTATTATATTTTACATTAAGCTGCAAATAATGATACATATTTCATCATAATTCCTACTGATATTTAGACTTTTCCTCACAAATGTTTACCTTCCCTCAAAGAAATTATATTTTCACCTGTTTTCCGAAGATTTTTGTTTTGTGAATTTATGCTTTCAGATCCACTTAAATTGTTGGTTAAAGAGCTGACTTTAGAGAACTGTGCACAGTACAGAATTCCTTTAACGAGAATAAATGGCCTATTGTTCTAATTCTCTCACGAAAGAGCTGGAACTGTATACTCAGAAACACCTGAGATGCTCAAGATTATGTTCAGAATGTGATTTAGCCACAGTTTAAGGGCCATATTTACCAATGAGATGCATTGTCCTTCTGCCACGCAGTGGAGCGTAAGAGCACCCCAACTCACAAGCTAGATTTATCAAGCCATGCAAGGCCCCCTTGCGTGGCCCTCAGTGGCTTGATAGATCTAGAGTAACGCAATGGCGCGCATAACGCTGCATTGCGTTACTCTGCCCCAGAGAGGTGTTCCATGGGTGCTGCGTGGGTGTTCCCACGCAACACCCATGGATTTTGGTACATTCCCAGATTTACCATTTTTAACACAAAGGAAGGTGCACTCAAATAACAAAGTCCAAATTGATGTGTATTCCAAAGATTTTTTCTTGATCTTCGTGTTTATTAAAGAGAATAGACAGCCAACGCGTTTCGTTCCTAAAACACAGGAACTTCTTCAGGGCTGAAATCAATACATAGAACAACATGTATAAACAAAAACATGTATATATACAATACATTTACATCACAACATATAAAAATAACTAAAGATACCACAATGACCACAAATCAAAGAGAAACACAAAAACAACCTAAAATACAACATGTATATACATATATATCAATATGTTAAAATTCTGTGAATATAAAGTTTTTATAAAGTTTTTCTAGTCTGTATTCTTCTGTTTCAAAGATTAAAAAGCAAGAAGTGTGTATACCAACTTTGTGTATCACGAAAAATTACAAACGGAGAAAGGAAAAGACAGAGAAAAAAGAAGAAAGAACCAGAAAGATCAAAAAGGACTCATAATAACAAAGACAAGTAATAAAAATACAAAGCACAGATACATTGTTATATATATCTCAAAAGGTAACAATCTCATAAAGGGGCTAAGACTAAATCCAGGCATTCCCAGATTTACCATTACTTGTAGACCTGGAAATATGTCAAAATGCTATGCATCCGGGGGGGGTGTGGCTTGATGCGCGGGGGGCATGGCATGACGCGCGACCAAGATGGGCGCGTCCTTCTGAGCTCCGACAAATCTCCAGTGCAGTCGCTCCTGTCAACATGCTGCGCGGGTGATTTTCGCTCACCACGTAGCTGCATTGAGCTGCGGAACACTCTGAGACGCTGGAATTTCATTTTCGCGCTGTTTCAAATGCTATTTAAGCATTTTTCTCCACGGCGACATTCTCTTCAGGATCAAGCACAAAATGGCGGCAGAATCGTAGGTTCCTGCTGCTTCGTGTGACGATTAGCAGGGTTCTGATCTACATGTGGGACTTTGTGCACATTATTCTACATGATTGAGGTATTGTTTGAATATCTTTAATACCTCTGTTGGACTTGGCCCTTTTTTTGCAGGGTCCTCCCTGAACTTTTTGCCTTCCTCCTATATTTTTGCTGACCTGTTGTTGGCTGTTTTATGACTCTGGGCCCTTTACCACTGCTGATCAGTGCTAAAGTGCATATGCTCTCCCTATTGTAAATTAGTGTATGAATTTGTGATTCCATGATTGGTTGGTTTGGTTTACCTGTCAGACCATAGTACAGTGCACCAGGAGTGCCCAGGGCTTGTAAATCCAAATGCTGCTGGTGGGCTTGCAGCACTGGTTGTGCCACCCACAGAAGCAGCCTGTAAAAGTGTGTCTAAGGTCTGCCATTGCAGAGCCTGCGTGCAGTCTGGTACTGTCATGCTGACTGGGCAAGTGCACCCACTTGCCAGTCCCTAAACCTTCCTTTTCTTCATATCAGACACCCCTATGGTAGGCCCAAGGACAGGGTGCATTGTAAGGATAAGGTAGGACATGCCCTGGTGTGTGTGGCATGTTCTAATAGTGAATTACAGCCATTTTCATTTTTCACTATTGCAAGGCTACCTGTTCTCCATAGACCAGAATGGGCAGTTTGAAAGGACAATGCTGGCTCCACCCCCTGTGGTGCGTCTGATGTTTCTGATCTGCACTCTGAAAGGAAAGAAGGAGTCATGTAAACAAAGTGCTCCAGCACTGACCAGAACTGGTTTGGACTAGGCAAAGGCTCCTCTGCCCTCAGAGGACAAAGGATTTTGGGGTATAAGTATTGGGACCCTGATCCCAAGAATTTAGATCACTTTGGGAAACAAGAAGAAAACTCTGCTGAGGAGAGGAACCAAGAAGAAGCTGAGGAGAAACTATCCCTGAAACTGGGGGATTGGCCTGCAGTGGTTGACTTACTGCCAAAGGGAGGAAAAAGGAACTGTGTGTGTACTTTTGCTCAACTTGTGAAGGATCTCCAAGGGCTTGGAAAAGAGGTTGCCTCCTGCTGAAGTCTCAGGAACAACAGACTTCAACCACCAGCTCCCCAAAGTTCTTTGGAAGAGCTTGCTGCTGTTTTGGGGCCTTCTGATGGACTGCATGTCGCAAGGAGCTGGAAGCGCGACTCAAAAAGGGGAAGCGTGCCGCCGTCGGAGCTGTTGTCGTCGCATCATGTAAAGGGTGTCGCTGCCGCAGTTGTCGCATCGAGCAGAAACGTCTCGCATCTTCGAAGAAGTGTCTCGCAACGCCGAAGAAGCGTGTCGCCATCGCAGCCATCATAGCTGACACATTGTACCGCATCAAGAGAAGAGTCTTGCATTGAGGAAGAAGCGTGTCACCGTCGCAGCCGCTGCTGTCGCATCTGGGATGACGCCGCTGTAGCTGACGCATTGCACCGCATCAAGGAAAGCACCTCGCATCCATGGAGAAGCATGCCGCCGTCGGAGCTGTTGTCGTCGCATTGCGTAAAGGGTGTCGCCGCTGCAGGTGTCACATCGAGCGGAAGCGTCTTGCAACGTCGGAGAAGAGTGTCGCCGCCAAAGCCGCTGTCGTCGCATCGCGTAAAGGGGTGTCGCCGCTGCAGCTGACGGATCGAATCGAGTCTTCTCGCAACATCGGAGAAGCGTGCCACACCTGGAAGATCTTCACGTCTTTATTTCTTTGCACCAAACTTTCATCGCATCAACATCGTTGCAACACTTTCGTTGCCCTGCGTGTCACATCTAAAGGTACATTGACTTAAAGTGTCGCATTTAAGAACTAAAGAGAACTAAGCTAACTACTACCATTTTAAAGTAACAGTATTGTGGATTTTTGTCGTTGGTCTTGTGGTAAATCTATATAAAGAATACTTATTTTTGATATAAAACCTGTGTAGTGTCCATCTGTAGTGTTGTCACTTGATTACTGTATGTGTTCACAAATGCTTTACACACTACCTCTGAGATAAGCCTGTCTGCTTGTGCCAATCTACCAAGGGGGTGAGCAGGGGTTATTTTAGGAGTGTACCCCCTTACCCTGACTAGAGGCGAGGGTCCCTATTTGTCAAAAGTGCATACCTGTGCCAACCAGAGACCCCCAAGTATAACAACCTCTTTATGCTATGCAGTTTTTTCTTCGAGAGGTCACTATTCTGAGGAGATAGTTTTTTTACAAAATGGCGGCTGCTGCCTGAATGTTTTGTTTGGAACTCTAAATGCCTTATTTACGGCCAGATATCTAGTTGGCTTTACTTCAATGGTGATGTTAACCACATGTTCAACAGATCTCCTATCAGTTTGAAATCGCTCTACAGCATATTAATTCTGTCTGGGTAGACAGTTTCTAGTCTATATTTTACTTTGTATTACAAAATATCTACGTGTCTAAGATGTGCTGTGCGGTTCCTTCCTTGTTCCTCATTCATATGGCGGAAGGCATGGGGTTTTCCCCCAAGGATAGAGATTCAAAGGGATTTCCCCCACTCTGGATATGTTAGCAAAGGGTTATATGGACTCTGCCGCAACCTTAGATACTATTCTACTGAAACTTAATACAGTCCATGACATAGCACAATCTACTAAAACGAACACTGATTTACTGCAAGTTGAGGTGGCGGCAATTCGAAATGACCTCAAACATCTTTCATTACGCGTATCCAAAGCTGAGACACGCTAAGCTCTTTTGAGGATTTTACGAATAAGCAAGCTAAACATCTTCAAAGCATGGAGTGCTCCTTGACCGCTTTGAGAAGAGACCTGACTGAACAGGAAGACAAATCGTAGAAGTAACATTAGACCTTGAAAATACTTTATTTGATTTAAAAAATATAATCATAAAAGCAGAACATACACACCACACATGTACAAAAAAGATAATTAAAATGGCCAAGAATTGTAAAAGAAGAAAAAGAAAAAAAAAGAAAAAAAATTAAAAATGTATAGCGACAGAGTGTTAATAATGTGACAAAGAAATGGGTGTTATTGTCAGATACTAAGATGGGAGCCCGAAGTTATAAGAAAACCCAGAGAATGTAAACGTTTCATTAAAACAGTCATCAGGTAGCAGTGTCGATAAAAATCATCGGGGTCACATACCCTGATATTGCAGGTGTTGAGAGCACAGGAGAGACCAGAGTGAAGTCTTGTGGGTCTACAGTTTTTGTTTTAGACACCTGTGACTCTTTTTAAAGTTGATGCCGGGCCTCCAATTTGCTGATTAAATTTACGATATACATGATGAATAAAAATAGTAAAACTTATGTTTAAAACTGTATTCTCTGGGTTCAAAGCCTGCAGGTCCGAGCTCCCAGTCTGTTCCATTCTGGCCTCAATTTTAGTCTACGCTGAGTCAGGAGAGCGGGGCAGTGGCATGTAACATGCTCCATAGATTCCACCGAGGCCCCACAACCCCTGCACTGTTGGTTAATTGACAAGCAACGCCAGATAGGTAAATGTTTCAGCAAGTGCCATTCCCCCAGTCTAAGTGCCATAAATCGCAATTTTAAATACAAGGAGTATGTGCAGGGCAGATATGATGACGGTGATGCCAACTGATAAGAGTTAATGACTGCCCATGCATGCTTGCGTTTGGCAAAAGAGGCTTTGTCGGTGGTGTGGGACAGAATGCGAATACGCTTCTTAATGCTCGTTTTAAAATCTGTTTGACTGGGGTTTAGGTTCCAGAGATCAACTGCTGAAAGTTGCTGAAGACATTCATTAAAGAATTTACTATAGGACCCACTTGGATTATTAGTGCCAATATCAAACCACAGCAAAGACTCTAGAGAACCGGCTTCAGCCCGCCTTAGCTTGTGACACAGATTTAAATAGGCACCTGCGCTGGAAATTTCATAATTTTGGAGGCCCAGTTCTAATCTAATCTGTGCAGCGGAGGCAGATTTCGGCATGTGAAAAACACTTTTATAGATCTTAGTCACATGTTGATTTAATGTTGTACTGATTTTACCCCTGAAAATTTCAAGACCATATGACAACGTGGGGCCGACTTTAGCTTTCATAACTTCCATTATTGGGGCCAAACTCGGACCCATCAGTTTTTTTGAAAGTTTTGAAAAATTCAATCGGAGAGCTGTGGCTTTCAATGAAATGTCACTACGATGCTTGGCAAAGGTACCCCTAGAGTCAAAGTTAACCCCCAAGTATTTATAGGTTTTTCCTACGACCAGGCTGGAGTTGTTGTATGACCAGCCACCACCTCCATAACGTTTTCTACCAAATATAACCACTTGGGTTTTCTTTAAGTTAACCTCTAAGTTATTCTTAACGGTATACCTATGTAGTTTGTTTAACAAATGTTGCAGCCCTACTCGGGTAAGGCTGAAGTGGACAAGATCATCGGCATACAGAAGGTTACTTAACTGCACCCCGCCGATCTTGGGGGGATGACTATTTTGTCTCGTCCAGGTCAGCTGAGAGGTCGGCAATAAACAGGTTGAAAAGCAATGGGGCTAGCACACACCCCTGTTTCACTCCTCGTGTTGTTAGAATTTTTCGAGACAGATGTGTGCCAGTGCCAAGCTTACCTTGAATCCAGGTGCTGGAATATAGTTGAACAATGGCCTCCAGTAGTTTGACCGGGATACCCCATTTCATTAACTTTGCCCAAAGTGCCTCCCTAGGGACCCGGTCAAAGGCAGCTTTAAAATCAACAAAACAACAGAAGACCAGCTTTGATGAAATAAGCAATTTGTCGATAAGTACTGATAACGCCAATAAATTAGACGAAGTGCCTGAATTTGCAGTAAAGCCCGTTTGGTTTTTTGGAATCAAGCCTTTTTGGTTCGCCCAGGCACTCAATTCTTCAAGCAAAATGCTCGCGAAGAACTTTGCCTCATTGTCCAGTAAGGCTATCAACCTATAGTTGTTAGGGGACGAATGGGCGCCGGACTTATATATTGGGTGAATTACTGCCCCTCGCCATGAGTCTGGTATAGTTGAACAACTCAGCACAGATCTAAAGAGGGTTGCTAATTGTTGTGCCCAAAAGGGAACATTTGCTTTGAACAGGGCCTGTGGCAGGCCATTTGGGCCTGGTGCTCCATCCGCTCTCGCTTTTGATAATATTTTGACCAGCCTTGCTTGGGTAATGGGAATCAACTCACATTGGGGCTGCGTCAGCTCCTGGGTGTTATCCTGGTTCTCCAAAGACCCATCTTTAGATGTAAAGGAGGTGTTTGTTACTGAAAAGTCTGCACCTTCATTGGCCTTAAAGTGGTCGGTCAGAAAATTAACCCATTCTGCCTCAGCAATGTTTGCACTCCCCTGTCTGGTTGTTCTGTTGAGTTGTTTGTTCAGTAATGCCCAAAATTTTCTTGAATTATGGTTTTTGCTTTCCCAAAGAAGTTTACCCCAAAATTGATCAAGATGAAGTCATTTGTCCTGTTTAGATGCCTGTCTATAGTTTTTCTGAGCGGTTTTATAGTTGATCAGACAGTCATTGGATTCTGGATGCCTCCTAATTGCCCGCAAAGCAGTATTTCTGGTCTTTTTTAATTTCATGGTTTGACTTGATATAAAAAACTGAGAGCTACAAATAGTCGTATGAGAATGCGAATGTGATGGAGAAAGGTTTAACAGATGATAGCAAAAATATGACCAATCAGTGATATGAGAAACTATGGAGTGGAGGCCTCCTAATGTGAAAGACAAGCATTCCTTCTTGATGTTAATACTAATTTCATCGTTCCATCGTAAGCGTTTCACATTTTCTGAATGTACTCCTTTATGAGTTATTGGGGCGGTATTGTGGTAAACTGGGTTAATATTAATGGTGACAACTTGTGGTCGATGGTCGCTCTCTGATCGTGCTTTAATACTGCAGTTTTCCAAGTGAGAAAACATGGCTACGTTGCAAATAGTGTAGTCTAAAAATGAAAACTTTCGTCCATTTGTCCATGACCAATTTGGAGGGGTATCCTGTGTGAACCTGCCGTTCATTACAATGAAACCTGCACTAAGAAGTTGCAACACACAGAATTCCCCCAAAGCACAGTATGAATGATTTGAAGGTTTGGACTGGAATTTCAGTGCCGACAGAGACAAGGAGGGGAGATCTTCCAGGTCCAACGGGTCTCCCTGAAACAAGTTGGTATTAAAGTCCCCGGTAAGCAGACAGTCGGCGTCGGGAAAACCCACAGCCAAGTCGCTCAAAATATTAAGGAGGCGATTTAGGTGAGGTCTTTTTGTCCGGGCGCTTGGATTGATGTAAACTTTATGCAACAATAGAGGTCGCTGTTGTCTCCACAAGCTAACTTTAACTCCAAGCAGCCAATCCTCGTCGATGTTTAATAGCTCTGTTGGGCCCTTTAGGCTGCATGAGATGTAAATAGACAATCCTCCCTTGAGGCGACCATAGTTGCTGACTCTGACAGCTGGTTTCCAAAATTCGATAAATCCATCAATAGGACAACTACAAGTGGCCCATGTTTCCTGAACCGCAATTAAATCATGGCTAAGAATAAAGTTTCGGGTCTCTAGTGGGGACATTTTAAGGTGAAGGCCACTAATGTTCCATGAGCACAGGGAGAGGCACGGCTCCGATTGATGTTTTATACAATTTATAGAGTGAGGCTGGGGGATGTTAGCTTTTACAGCCTCCAAAGGATTAAGTTCTAACAAGTTTTTTCCAAATGATCAGGCTGAGTTTTTACACGATAAAGCTTCTGATAACCACCCCCAGACTTGAGTTTCGTTGCAATTCGGGTGCATGGACCATGAGTTTCCTATTGGGGATGCGACTCTTACAGCATTTTGTAAAATTGAATATGGTTTACTTCTATCACTGGTCAGGGTCCGACACAGGCTTATCTGAGTGGGCGACTGCTTAGCTAATGCCGTAGGATAGCCTGGATTGAAATGGGGGTAGATTTTAATTCCCCAGGACCGGTAAATATCTTTACAGGCTAGAAGTGCTCGAGTCCAAGTAGGAGATTTAAATGCCACCAAGGTAGCTTCGGAGGGTTGCGACCCTCTTGGCGGAAGGAATTCTATATATTCAATGTAACATTAGAATTTTTGGCCTTCCGGAGGATTGTGAGAGATCTGCGCCTTCAATGATGGATTTTTTGCTTACTTGGATACCTACTGTACTGAACATTACATTTGAAAAAGACTGTGAAATAGAACGTGCTCATAGAGTTCCCACCTTTAAGCCTAAAACGTTATCTTCTCCAAGATCGGTTTTTTTAAAACCTCTGCGCCATCAACATTCTGAACAAATCCTAGCGCAGATGAGGAGGATTAAGACTTTACAGTGGGAAGGTCACAGAATATCAATATCACAAGATTTTTTCAGAGATACCGTCATTCGCCGTAAAGGTTTCTTGAATTTTCGCAGAAGGCTAATAGACATGAACATTCCATTGTCCTTTGCAGGTCCTTCGCGTTTTAGAATAACTTTTAGAGGTCGTCCACAGATTTTTCATGAACCTGTAGAACTTTCTATTTTTTGGGATAATCAGTCTGAATCACGGTTGGAACAGGTGGTGTCTAAATCTCTTCCTAGCACGTCCCTCTCTTGAAGAGTCTCAGAGGTTGTCAATCCAGTTCCATGCTTTTTTTGTCCTTGCCATTTTATGTGGCCTTTTTCTGCCTTTGTGCTCTTTGTTGGTATGATAAACTACAGTTGTATCGTTGATATTTTATTGTGGTTAATCCCTCTTGATTGACTTTTCCTTTCCAGGGTGTTTGGTTTAGCTCTCTTCTGTCTGTCTTATTGTTGGTCTCCGAGAATCTTCCCGGCTCCTCTCATCTTTAAGTGTCATTTTGTATTGATGGTTTGTTTAATACCCTTGATGCCTTATTTGTTCTCCGTGTGATTAATAGTGCCTCTCCGCTTCCTTTTTTGTAAAATAATTATCCACTGTAATTGATGTTGTTTTATATTGATTGTTCTCTTTTAATTGTTCTTTCCTTTTTGAGTCTTAAGGCTGCTCATACTTACATGAGTGTTATTTAAGAGTTATATCTGTTTCATTAGCACTGTTTTGTGATTGTCTTGTCTCCGTTTGAATGTCATTATATTAATATTTCCATTCTCCTTAACTTTTTTATCATCTCTTTTCATTTCTGTCCTATTCCGGTTGTAAATCGAATTAGTTGCTTTTTTGGGGCTTTTCTTTCTCTCTTTCCTTCTGTAACTTATTATACATTCCTTTTTCCTTTCTTCATGTTCTTTGTATGCTCCTTGTGCATTTGGATGGAATTCTTTCTGATGTCATATTTAAGTTCTATTTTATATTTTAGATGGATTTTGATATCTACTTTTTATATATTTATGTATTTATGTTTGCTTCCTAAATGATGATATGCTAGATGCCAATTACTCATTATAGGCTTTATTGATTGTGATATATTAATTACTATTGATTGAATATTTTTCTTTTTTTAAATATATTTTAGTATTTTTTCACAGATGCTATCAATTTCTATAGTGTTGGGCACATTAGTGGTCCATGTATTATAATGTTTATATTGCTATTTCCAATGCCTCATTTACTTATTTATTACACATCGTATGACTATTTACCATGCCTTTAGCTGGTAGCTATAATATCGATTATTGTTATGTATGATGCCTTTTTACTGCCTTAGGCTGTTATTTACATTATCTATTATTGTTATGTAGGATGCCTCAATGTATTATAGCCTTAGGCTGTTACTTATTATATTGATTATTGCTATTTATGATGCCTTAATTTTATATTGCCCTAGACCGTTATTTATAATGCCTATGATTCTTATTTATGAGGCCTTCATCTAATATTGCCTTAGGCTGTTATTTATAATATTTAATATCGCTATTTATGATGTCTTAGTTTAATTTTGCCTTAGGCTGCTATTTATAATATTTATTACTGCCATTTATGATATCTTAATATAATATTGCCTTATGCATCTAATTATAATATTTGTTATCGTTATTTATGATGCCTGAATTTAGCATTGCCTTATGCGGTTTAGTATAATATCTATTGTTATTATTTATGATCTATATCTGATTCTGTCATTTCTTCTTTCTAGTTAAGATACGATAATAGCTTGGTCCCTCTTACATTAGGTGGCTTCTAGAATTTTATTCTCTGATCCTATAGTTGATATGTTGCTATTTGAGTATACATTTACATTATTGTTCTGTTGCTCAATGATATATGTATTTACTTCTGAGCGGTCTGCACTGTTAGTGTTGGCCTCTGTGGTTGCTCCTCCACGTTTTTTCTCCCCATGCAAATTGTCTGTTATAGACATCCCCAGGTGGGGTTCTTCTTTTTACATGCTCTTTTTTCTTTAGAACATCTTTTCTTTCTCCCTTCTGTCTTCAAGTCTTTACTTCTCCTTTTTCTCTTGTTTCATCCTCGGGGACCCCTGCTGCGGCTCATTTGCGGTGTTTTTCCGTTTGTTCTTTTATCCATTTACCTGCTCACTGGCTGTATAGTCTTCCCTTTTTCTTTTATCAGATGTTCTTATTTGTTTCGCGCCATGCTTACTTATGTCTGGTCTAAATGTAATCTCTCTAAATGTTCGTGGTCTGAACCATCCCGTCAAGAGGGCCAAGATCCTAGACTACCGCAAAAGCTTATCTGGGACATTGGTCTTCAGGGGACTAAAAATGGCCTTTAAAGAAGCTTTGCTCCTTCGGAACGAGTGGGTTCTTGATGTAGCTTGTTCTGAAGCGGCTGGCAAAAAGAACGGGGTTATAACATTGATTTCTAAAAACTCTGGCCTGTCCATTATCACTGCTGAACATGATATAGATGGCAGATGGTTGCTTTCTTGCTTGTACAATGGCTCAGAAGAGTTATATGTCATGAATATTTATGCTCCCAACATTGATGATCAACTCTTTTGGCGTTCAATAAATAAATAACTCTTTGACATTCCTCAAAATGCTAGAACAATTGTTGGAGGTGATTTTAATTTGCCATTGGATCCTTTCTTGGATAGACATTCTGCTTTTAGATTTCGTCTTCCCAGATCACATAAACAAATGCTCAATATAAGCTCTTCTCATCAGCTTTCTGACGTATGGAGAATACATAACCCTACGGGTAGCAATTTCTCATTTTTCTCCTCGCCACATTCTAGTTTTTTGTGTATTGACTATCTTCTAGTTGATGCTGCTCTTTTAAAACACACTACTAATGCTATAATTCACCCAATTGTGGTTTCTGATCATGCAGCTGTTTCATTTACTCTCCTTAATCTGGCAGATAAACAAGATCCTCGTACCTGGCGTCTAAATACATAGATTTTGGATGATAAAGATGAAGTTACAGAGTTAGCTGTGGAGATTGACAATTTCTAGAAGGATAATGAGTCTTCGGTGAAGTCCCCAATAGTTTTATGGGATGCATTTAAAAGCACTATTAGGGGCCATGTTATTAAAAAAATGTCAAAAAGGAATAGAGATATCAGAAGTTCGCTACAATCTTTAGGAGATGAGATCAAACGTAAAGAGATACTATATAGAAGCTCTAATGATAAGTCTCTCTTGCAAGATATCAAAAATGTGAAATACTCTTTTAACACCATTGTAACTAAGAGAACTTATATAGGCGTACATGCTCCAAAGTCTAGACGATTGCTACTACAAAATAGATCAGGTAAAATGTTGACTGCCACTTTAAAATATCAAAACACGAATGTTAAAACTGCTCAGATTTCATCTATCAATGACACTAATGGTTCTAAGAAATTCCATACTCAAGAAATTCTGAAAGTCTTTTGCGCTTTTTATGAAAAACTTTACACTCCCAAAGATCAATGTGACTTATCTGTGTGTCAACAAGTCTTGTCCTCGATCCCTACACATACTATTTCACAGATGGAGATGACTGCTCTGGAGCAACCGATTGATTCTGCCGAGATAATTCAAGCTATTAGGGCGACTCGGTCAGGGAAGGCTCCAGGGCCTGATGGTTACCCTATTGATTTCTACAAAACTTTTTCATCCTCAATAATAAAATTTCTCAAGAAAGTTTTTGATAACTTTGTAATGTCTGGTAAAGTCTCAGGCTCAGCAGCTGAGGCTACTATTGTTGTGATCCTGAAAGAAGGGAAAGATCATTCTGACCCTAAAAATTTCCACCCAATCTCACTATTAAATATGGAAGCTAAGATTTTTGCCAAAATCCTGGCTAAGCGTTTAGAAGGCCATATCCCTAGTCTTATCCATGGGTCTCTAACTGGCTTTGTAAAAGGGAGACTTGCTAGGGAGAATATCCGAACCTTTTGTCATATATTGGAGAAAGCGAACCTCTCTGCCTTACCATCTGCCGCAATTGCTCTTGATGCCGAAAAGGCTTTTGATAAAGTTTCTTGGCCTTTTTTACAAGCAGTACTCCAAGCTCATAACTTAGGGGATTCTTTTATCAACATGGTAATGTCCCTTTATGCGCAACCTAAAGCTAACATCAGACTCAATGGGTCTATGTCTTCCATTTTTAATATACGTCAAGGTACTAGACAAGGGTGCCCGTTCTCACCTCTTCTTTTTCTATTGGCTATAGACCCTCTCCTTCGGTTACTCAACTTAAATGAAAATATCAAAGGCTTTAAATTTGGCTCACATACAACTAAATAGGCTGCGTAGGCAGACGATGTTCTCATCTTCTCTGAAGACATTGCTACTGCCATTCCTGCCATTAAAGAGTTTTCGACCGTCTCAAGGTATATTCTGAACAGAGATAAGACGAAAATGTTCCCTCTTAATGCGTTGTGCTTCCCTTCTCAAATGGGGAGGCTGGCCTTAAATGGCAATCGACTCGAATTAACTATTTAGGAATATGGTTTTGTAATAATCTGCTAGATACTATCTCTTATAATGAATCTCACATACTAGCTAAGGTTAAAGATCTTTTGTCCTGCTGGTCTCCGAAATATATCTCCTGGTGGGGATGACTTCAAACTCTTAAGATGATGATAACTCCCATTATTCATTTTTTATCCGCCATGCTGCCTGTGAGGCTGTCTTCATCCTTTTTCCGTGAGATTGATTTACTTACCTCAACATTTTTATGGAGTGATAAACATGCTAGACTTGAATATAAACATCTTAGGAATCCATCTGTTTTGGGTGAATATAACCTCCCAGATTGGAACTTATATCAAATTGCTTTTTTAGCGTCTCAGGGAGCTCTCTGGTTTTTATCGAATTCCCATCATACCCTTCCGTGGATTTATATTGAACAAGATCTATGTTCTCCTCTGTCTACCCCTTCCTTTCTCACTGCTTCTAAGCTTGTGTTACCTTATTCAAACTGTATTATTTCAGACACAATTAATGCTCTAAAATATATGGATAAAAAGGTTCCCAACCCCATTCATAATTCGAGATGGTCCTCATTATGGTATAACTCTAAAATTGCTACTGATATTGATATTGATTCTGTTACAATATCTTCCTGGGCTAATAGTGGTCTTACGTTGGTCAAACATTTGTATGACTCCAATCATGATCCTCTTCCCTTTTCTTCTCTGGCCAGGAAATATAATCTTAGTAATATGGATTTCTATTCCTTTTTGAAATTAAAGGTTGCCCTTTCTAAAGTGACCCTATGTACAGACTCGGTTACTATTTCACTTCTGTCTATGTCGTCTATGTCGTCTCGTTCAGGTCATACTGCATCCGAAACATTTGTATCTGTGCCACTGCCTTCACAGACTACTATTACACAGGATAAATGGTTACACCATTTTGACTGACATTTTCAAACATATCTCACAAGAGTCATGGCAGCTTATTGGGAAGGTTTCATTACGGAATAAGATTGCTCCGTCTCTTATGCAATCTAAATGTTTCACTATGAATCTTCTACATTGGACCCCTGCTCGTTTATTGAAGTTGAAACTGAGGGAGAATGATCTTTGTTGGAATTGCAATTTGGTCTCCGGCACTCACCAACATATGTTTTTTTAATGTTCATTATTGAGATCCTTTTAGCTCAGAAACATCTATCACTAATCTTTGATATTTCGTTAGAGCTCTCGTTACCTATGATCTTATTGGGACCATGGGCTGCATATACTCCTCCTCCCTTAGATGATACTGATATGCAGATATGCAGCTATTAGACATCCCTATATCAATTGCTGTCAAGATTATTTTAATTGAGTGGAAATCTTTTAATCTCCTGTCCTATCATACTTGGTGGGCCTGGGTATCATTTCTTCGTGGGGCCCATACTACTGTTGAAGAGAAGCATTATTCTCCCTCCATCTCGGATACTATTTGGAGGTCACTGGATATATATATAAAATTGTCCTCTCAGGGGTTGGTAGCCCAATATCCTTTTGCCTCTACATCTTAATTTGCTCTCTCCCCTGCAGCAGGCGTCCCCATCCCTCTCTCTCTCTCTCTCTCTCTCTCTCTCTTTCTTTCCCTATTGCTCAATCTATATCTAGTGCTCTATCTATCAATGTATCTGTTTATCTGTTTATCCATTTTTCCTTTTTTCTCTCTTGTCCTTTCTCTTCCTGTTTCTTCTTCTCCCTCACTCTGATATCTTGTGGTGTCTATGCAATACAATTAATTTGTTGTTAACATTCTAATATAGACATTCCTTGGATATTTGATATGGTTTCGGTACTATTTGTGATTTCACTATTTTTTATGTCATTAATTCTATTTTTGTGTCGATATTCCCTTTAATTTACTTTAAGTTTTTATTCATTTATTGATCACTTTGCTTTGTTGTATTGTATGCATCTTTAAACAACGAAAGAGTGTGTGACACAACAAAAAGTAATCTTACGTGTATAAGTGTATAAGCACATATACATATGACAAATCACTCAGATTTTATAAAAGAACCCTCACTCACCAACCTGGTTGGTGACATGCTTCATCATAGGGTTCCACCAGGGGTGCCTACTGCATCCCTGGTGTGCTTCAACGCTTAAATTAGAGCAGAGCTCAATAAGGGTTATGTGCTTATCACAAAATTGTGTGAGAAGTGAAGAAGAAAATGTGCAAGATTAAAAAATGCTGAGGTTTTAACCAAAAAAGATTTTAATGGCAGGAAAACCCAGCATTAATAAAAAAACAAGTGAAAATGGATGTGTCTTGCTAGTTTAAATTGACCAGATAGATCCTACTTATTACTGGTCGGTCGACATGTTTCAGCTTCTGCCCGTATTACACGAAGCTTTCTTCAGGACCCAAAAAGGCACCACGGCGGTGTAAGCACGCTAAGGCTTACCCTAACCTGTGGTGCAGTAAACCGAAAAGATTAATGGTTTTGTAGAGGACTTTCATGTGTGGCCCAAAAGCCCAAAGTGTGTGTAAACAGAGGTCACACGGCTTCTTGGGTACTGTAAGGTGGCGGGACTCAAAAGAGCAAAATTCAGCAAGAATCTACCGCCGGCCAAACACCTACGGCATCCCAACAACCCCGGAGATCATCCCCAGGGGAGGAGTAATGAGGAGAAATATCTTTATTTCTCCTTGTTTTCCCTCTTTCCACATTGCTGCATTCTGCAGCACACATAGAAAGAGGAAAATGGCTCAGGGGATTGTTTTTGTGCAGGAAGGTGTCCCATGGTGCAAGGATGCCTGCATTGGCGCTAGGCAGCACATTGTGCACCAGCACTGAGAAAAGAGAGGAATATGCTGTTTCATGTTAAACAGGGCACATTCTTGCCCTTTCCCTGACACACAGCGCAGCAAGGTGGCTTACTGCACCGTAATGTGTTTTAATAAATATCTCACAAAGTCTATTTAGAGACTAAGAGGGAGATTTACTAAGCTTTTGCGCCGTGTTTGCATAAACGCCGCAAAATCTTTTTTTTTGTAAATTACTTTCCAGCGCTAAACTTGTTTAGTCCTGGAAAAAACGTAAAAGTAATGCGTACCAAAGGTGGTGCATGGGGGTTCCCATGCAACCACCCAAGGTTTCTCATGCTAAACCCAATTTACTAAAAACAGTAGATTGTGTTTAGTGTGAGAAAATTGTGCCCTTTTCAACTAGGCGCAAGGAAGGAGAAATGCTTTCAATTCTCCTTCCTTTTCCAAATTGGCATGCGTGCTGCACTGTCCAGCGCGCATACAACGTGGGAAAAGCTTTCCCTTGTGTCTAGCATAGTATTTTGTACAGGAAGGTTCCCCTTCCTGTACAAAACCTATGCTACACTCATGCATACACCCTAGTGCTACAGCACTAAGGTGTGTGCATGGCTCACGGCAGCTGAAATCAGTGCCGGTGCAAGGGAAAGGGGAGGAGAGAGCCATGTCTTTGAAGATATGGCACTCCCCTGCTCCATCCCTGTCGCGCAACACAGCACAGCCTCGCGGGGGCTTCGCTGCGTGACTTTTTTGAAAATTTCCCCCTAAGAGCCTGTAATGCTGGGTCCATCATCGCCACTTTTTGCTTTCTCTCCCTTACTTTGCTGAACTCGTTTTTGTTGACATTAGGACTCTATGCACTTTACGCATGCTAACCAGCGCTAAAGTGCTGGTGCTGCCTCCTTAAAACATGGAAAAATTGGACTACATCTGATCTGCACCTTTCATTTATTTGTAAGTCCCTAGTAGTTTGTTCTATATATACCCAGGACCTGGCAATTAAATGCCACTAGTGGGCTGCAACATTTGTTGTGCCACCCACCAAAATAGCCTTTTCTAGGCCTGGCATTGCATCCCGCAGTGCAGTTTTAAATTGCCATTTCAATATCTTGAACTTTATATGGTTGTATTGACACTGACGCACAACTTGTAGGCATCTTGCTGGTCTCATAATTTGGATTAAAATGAAAAGGCATCTGATAATTTCGGACTAAACATCATATAGGAAGATCTCTACCATTAGGTAATGAGGAACGAAGATGGATCAAATTCAGCTGAAAAGAAGTAGGAAAGAAAGCTCCTTCATCGTAGCCCTAAAGGAATACCCAGGGACATGTCAGTTTAGGAGTTTTCATTCCAGACTTTTTGGGGCAGATAGTGTGTCCCGCAGGCCAGTGGGGAAGGAGATTGTTGGAGAGTTAGGGCAGAGCTAAGAAAGAAGGAAAGGGTAGGCTTAGGAGATTGGTCAGCCTTGGTGAGGCTTTGGTGAACGTCTGGGAGAAACCTTAGAGGTCTTTTGTTTACAGGCCCACCTCGACCAGGCTGATTTTTTTCAGATAGGGATAGCTCTGGGGGGTTCACAGTTGGGACAGGCGAGTGGCCACTGAGCGATATTGGCCAGTTTTTGGCAATTGATGGATGGTTGGTAGGTTTTGATGGAATAGGTTTAGGTGTTTTTTAAGTCGTATTCTTGCTGCTGGTACGACAGGTTTGCTAGGAGGTGCGATTTGAAACAGATTCGTAAACACAGTAGGGGCTGGAAGTGTTGCAGATCAAATGATTCCAGCACAGTGAGGGGAGAGGAGTTGGCCTAACGGCTAGGGCGGTCGACCTCGAACCTGGGGAACTGGGTTCGAGTCTCGGCAATGACGCTGAACATCCTGTGATTCTGGGCAAATCACTTAATCTCCCCTTGCCTACCAAAAATGAATGTGTGTCCTCATGTAATGTAACTGGTGCTATGTAAAGCGCTCTGATACTCGATTCGGGTCAAGTTCGTGCTATTGGGGCGGCAGGTTGAGTGCACTTCCCGCTGAGCCCTATGGATTGTCTATGAAAGGACGCAAGTACTCATCATTCATCACAGAACCACTTCCTTTCGTAGTAAGTTGCTGATGGTACCATTTATGTCCTGTTATCAATAGTGCCACAAAGGACCTACCATCATCTTTGAAGGGATGTAGACTTTTGCGGGGCTGTTATGTACTAAGCATCCCACGGACAGGCAAACAATTTAATGACATAGGCTTACGGTGCATAAACTTTCACGGCATTACCACATGGCTTGCATCTACTCACTAAGTAAACAAGCCCCCACCCCCGAGTTCCCTCCCCCTCGAGCATGTGTACAGACACAACCACTACATGGGTTCCAGCCAAATCAATTGTAGGTCCCCCTTGGCACTCGTAGACGGATTGTGCCACTAGACAGGCTAGAAAATGTTATCGCGAATAAGCCCTGCCATGTACAGACAGACAGCATTACTACATTGGTTCCACTGGAGTCAATTGTGGATAAACCCTCCCACAAGTGGACCGGCAGTCAAAATACAGGCTCCACGGCAGTCTAAAGTGGATAAAATCCAAGCATTTTGGACATCACCTCTAGATGAGCTCAACAAAGTCTGTTGTGGATAAAGGCTCACATGCGTGGGTAGATGCATCGCTGCATGAGCTGCAGTTGTGTCTGTTGTGGATAAACCTTACCACACATGTAAACTGAGGTATCACAAGACATCTTCCATCTTAATCTTAACCACTGCCACCAATGGTTGACGGCATCACTACATGAACTCCAGCTTAGCCTATTATGTATAAAGACTTTGGTTCATGGACAGACAGCATCAGAAAATGATCTGTAGTATGTAGTGGGCAACAAAATGGCATAATGAAACTTGAGGGGGCCCCCCTGCAAGATACATGGAGGGGGCCCCTCCAGACTCAATCAGGAGCTCCCAGCCAGAGTATTGTGCTGAGCGGGCTCTTGCAGCTTGCCCCCAACCCAATACAACACGGGTGCTACGGGGGTCAATGTTACGCCACTGGCCTGGTGCTCCTGCTGCCTTCTCCTTTACGGTCGCTGCTGCTTGGTCTCAACCCTCGGAGCCAGACATAGCCTAATTCCAGTAGCGCCTAGTTAAATCATCTCTTCTTGTGACACTATACTTCCTGCAGGAACCCAGGTATTTCTAAATGATTTGGTAGACACGATGCAGTTCCTTCACTGCTGTTTTCTTACACTCTAATCTATGGCTGATTTGATCGGCGAGGCTACCCCAGAAAGGTTGCTGTGAAGTGGAAGATTACATTTCTGCAAAGTGGAGCACTCGTTCCTGAATGCGGAAGGGAGGGACTTTATCTATAATTTTCTGTTCTTTGCTATGGGCTTATTGCCTCATTTGAACCAAGCTCATCTGCTTGCCAGTTCCTAGAGCCATGACCTTTCCATGTTCTTCTCTCTGGTCATCTCTACTCACTTCTAATGATGCTTTGCTTTGGCGCAAAGTTTGGTACACCTTACTATTTCCTTTGGGCCCCTTGTGCTCCTTTGTTCATGGAGCAAGGAGACTTCAAGGGCTGTTTTGTGAACTTCTTTTTCCAGGGCCTTCCACCAGGGAATGGCTCAGACTACCAGGTGCTCACTTCATGAGCCAGGTCTTTGCTTTCATAAGTATGAGAGAAGTTTGCTCCGCTGTTAATTATATTTTTATGCACCTTATTGAGTCTTCGGAAAACCCTTTTCACTATACAAAAAACAACAAAACTACTGACTCATTGGTTGTTATTTTTCAACAGTCTGTTTTGTGTTAACTGTTTTAAACCCAGGACTCATAATGACATAAAGGAAAAAAAGAGTAGATCCAAGAACTTTAACCCTCTAGAAAATGTCTAGGAGGCCGGTCGTTTAGTAGGGCCAAATCTCTAGCCATAATTCAAAATTAGCCCATAGTCAGGCAAACACTGTTTCTTTAAGATAGCTTTTTCTACCCCTTAATAGTGCAGATTTGAGTGGGAAGGCTACTTTGGAAAATGTTTGGTGTCAGCTAGTAGTATCAGTAAAACAGCAGAATCAAGAAACCTCTCAGTAAATGATCCGAAAACTATTTAGTAACATCGGAAAGTATGTTATGATTAAAGTAGGAACAGAACAACAAACATTGGATCCGTCACTGCAAAGATATAGCATTGCAAAGTACCATTACCTTTCTACGTGGAGAGTCCATCAATTTGCGCGGTGCTCACAAGTGGCCCTGGAGCCTTCTTCCCACTCCATTTGCACAGTAAAACTCCCAGCTCCAGTCAACCTCTTGCCTTGAGGCAGGGCCGAGGGTCTGGATGGGAGTCAGTCACAATGCGCAGCCAGGCACCTTTCAGGCCCCACACTTCTCAGAGTTCCTGGGATGGTGTCTCTGGCTTGACCAATGGCAAATTAGCGGAAAAAAACTGCGTCTCAGACGGACCCTGCTGTCAGCAAATGTACTGTGTGCCGAGGGGCCCCTTGGAGCTCAGGCCCCCCCGCAGTGCGGGGGCTGCGGGGGCCTGTTCTACACCAATGGAGCAACACCACATGAGTGCAGACAGCATGACCACATGTAACAGAGCAAAGAATGAGTCAGGAAGAGCGCAGAAGGAACAGAGCAGAATGGTTTTTTTGAAAAATTAGACAATACTTGGTAACTGGCTAGTGTCCTTGAAAGGCACAGATTCCTGGGGCAGGATCAGTCACGTTTGTCTTCAGTAGCGGTCCACGGAGGGAGTTCCGTGGGGTGGTGAGGCGGGGCGGGGGAGGGACAGGGTAGGGAAATGTAAACACCGGAATATGGATAAACGGAGTTAAGTACACATTTAAATAAATAAAACAAATTTCGTTGCGCACGCTGCATCACATTTTCCGATGCAGCGCGCGCAAAGGAATTCTCTCGGTGTTAGCGTGGCTCGATCGAAGTTATTTGCCTTCAACCGTTCAGGAAAGGAAAGCATGCCAGCAAAAGTGCATCAACCAAGTGAATATAGAAGCTGCAAAAATTCAAGTGAAGGCCACT
This sequence comes from Triturus cristatus, assembly GCF_964204655.1. Lineage (NCBI taxonomy): Eukaryota > Metazoa > Chordata > Amphibia > Caudata > Salamandridae > Triturus > Triturus cristatus. The sequence goes on along the minus strand of NC_140583.1, from coordinate 1,025,545,230 downwards.
TGTCCACATTGCTTTAACTCTGGTAAGCACAGAAAATGTTCTGGAGCAAAATGTACCACAAGAAACTCCATCCCAGCTACAAACTCACCGGAAACGGAATATCAAGTCACTGCTCCCTGATCCTGGAGCCATGAAACAGAGGCAACACAGAATTAGTCCCTTGAACGCCCAACATGCACAGTAGTGATGCTACCAGCCCCATTGCTCTAAGCCATTTACATCATCAACGAAAAGGCTGAAAACCTTACTTTTCAAACTAAACTTCCACCTGTCCAATAACAGAGAGCTCAGGCCTCTTGCAGGAGGAGAGTTGGGTTTATCACCACTAATGCTGGCATCAACAAAGATTCCTTCCACATTGCAAGCCCAACTGCAAAAAGTGCTGGTCATATAATACGAGTCACCTCCTTACACCTAGCCTTCGGTAAGCTTGTCTTCCACATACTAGGTCCTAGATGACAGGCACCTCACCTCAACTTCACCAGTCCTGAACCTGAAGAACTACAGATTTCACTCACAGGGCCAACTATACTTATTGATGACAAGAATGACTGTTGTTGCATAAGCGGGCCGCATTCATTAGCAAAATGAGATATAAACAATATCTATCAATGCACTAGCACTGTAGCTTCGTCCCGATAGGAAGAATCATTTAAATGTTGAAATCTGTTTAGCTTTTTTCCTTATTGTGTTTGTACAATTGGATCATGAATTTGTCAATTTGTATTCCTCTTTTTTTTTTACTTCTAAGAGTCTTTATAGGGAGCATTTCACAGTACCATTTATTCTGAATACTGTCAATCAAGTTGCTTGTGCTTGTCTCTTTTATGGTACTGTAAAACCGAAATAAAGACTTTCATGATGATAATGACAAGAAGATGACAATGATGCATAAATCTTAAGGGCCAGATTTATTAAGGTTTTTCATTGCCTTTGTGCCATGCAAGGGGGCGCAAGGGCGACACAAAACCTAAGTGAGATTTATCAGGCCACCCAAGGCAATCTTGCGTGACCCTGCACGGCTTGACAAATCTGAAGTAGGCAATGCTGCACAATTTACGCCCCAGGGAGGCGTTCTATGGGTGGAGCGTGGGTGTTCCCATGCATCCACCCATGGATTTTGATGCATGCCCTGATTTAACATCAGTATTAGACCTTGGAATGCATCAAAATACTACCCCTACCCAGGGGAGGTGTAAGGAGGAGAAATGTCTTTATTTCTCCTAGTTTTTTCCTCTTTCTACAAGTGCTGCATTCTGCAGCATAAGCAAAATGAGGAAAATGCCTCTGAGAATTGTTTTTGTGCAGGAAAGTGTCCCTTCCTGCACAAAAACATTCCTGCCTAAAACCCAGTCACCCTTGCACCATGACGCCATGATTTCTGCTTTGGCGCTAGGCAGCCAAAAGTGTGCCAGTACGACGAAAGGACAGGAATGCCCCATATAATATTAATCACAATGCATTACAGCCATTTCCCTCTCACAGTGCAGTAAGGTGGCTTGCTGTCTTGTGCTGCATGAAGAAATTATAAATATGGGCCTCAGTGTTTTGCCTTCTAGAGATGGGGTGTCAGATAGTGCTCACTCAGACTGTAACCATCATAACACCACCCAGTGCTTAATTTGTGCCTGTGCTCTCCGGTGCTTAGCACCGGCACTTAATTGCCAGCACCGGGGCTTATGACTGTCTGCCACATGGTAGTGGTGTCTGCCAATTTAGGTACGAGCACAACAACTTCTGTTTATTATTTCCATTTCAATTTCCAGTTATTAGTATTAGCCTCCAAAGCCACTCTTATAGCTTTGGGGGTCTGTAATAGTATGAATGATCACACTTTTAAGAGTGTGATAATTTGTAGTGTGTTGGTGCTGTCATTGGCAGTGCTGCCAGGGGCAATGGATGGTGCAAGCTCTAGTGTCCTCCTGTCGAGAGCCCCGGCACTATGTTTTTTACAAATTAAGCACTGACACCACCGTATCCAAACCTGCAGATCTACCAGGTTGACTGTAAGGGATGAACATACTTAGAAATAGCCATATAGAAACATATACACACCTCTAAGGAACTATGGGCCATATTATCAAGGAACGGCGATAACATTATCAGAACACACCAGAACCTGGACTTCTATGGGAATTCACAAGGGCATATTATCAAGCCCATTATCGCCGCTTTAGCTGCCATTCCTTGATAATATGGCCCTTTGTTACATCTAAAGTCATGGTTCAAGAGGACACCCACCTAGAGGGAGCCGTCACATCTGCAACGGCTTAGACTCTGCAGTGTTTTTAATGTGACACTTAGATGGGCCATACACTAGCAAAGAGCCAATATGTGACTACGCACGAATGTGGAACTTTAAATACATGAATACATTAAAATATTCTCCAACAATGCCATGCTCATGATTCAGCCCTGAAAAAAAAAATGAAAGTAAATAATGTGCCGCGTCGCGCGTCACCAACTGCTCCGCTGCCTCACAACGGAAGCCATGTGCCTTGGGTTTTTCCCGTTTACACTAAATCACATAATTGCTTTTCTCTCTCTCGTTCTGCGAGCGGTTTATTGTTCATTTGATTTAGAGGAAGAAATGTGTATAATGCACATTAATTGCCACTAATGTTTTCTACATGTTAATTTTGGTTACAAAACAGAACCTTGGAGGCAATCAAAATCAGATGTGCGCAATAAAATCAGCTTATGATGCGATATGAATACAAGATGGGGTGACTCAATGTGGGTGGTGGGGGGGGAGCTATCACTCAAGAGCATATACCCAAGTTTTGCTCTGGGAGTATGAAGAAGTTGGGCAGGATGAGAGGGCAACTGGTCACTTCAAGGCCTCATGACCCCGAGTGATGTAACTAGGTTGCCATGGGCCTTTATGCAAGCAAACAAGCAAAATGGCTCCCCACCCAGGTTGGTACCCTCAATGCATCAGATGGCTCAGCCCTAGCTGTGACACTTCGTCCGTAGAGACAGAATTTACACTGCACGAAGATCCTCACTGCACTGATTGCACAAGCAACAGCACAAACCACATACACAACACCCATAGTGTCTGGTGTGGTATCCATCTCACAGAAGAACTGTGGCACAACAAATGTGTTAGACCTGGTCATCTCTGCTGGGTCACTCCCAAACCTTTTGCCTTTACCCCTCCTGTTTTGCTCAAGTCGTTTTTGTTGGCTTTAGGACTCTGTGCACTTTACACCTGCAAACCAGTGCTAAAGTGTGTGTGCACACTCCCTAAAACATGGTACAATTGGCTTACACTGGATTGGCACATTTTATCTGTGTGTAAGTCCTAGTAAATTGTTACTGCAATATACCCAGAGCCTGTAATTCAAATGCTATTAGTGGGCCCACTGCACTCATTGTGCCATGCACTATTGCTACCTTTTTAAACACTTCTAAGGTCTGCCACTGCAGCCTTTAATGCAGTTTTTAACTGCCATTATGACCTATCAAAACAATCATTTTGCCATGCCTAAATATTCCTTTTTAATGCATATAAGGCAGCCCTAAAGAAGGACCTAAAGACTTCTAGGTACGGATGCATTGTATTTAAAAATTAGGACATGTGGGTTTCAGTGACATGTGCATTAACACTGGAGTTGGCGCTGGGGGGACTGAGGGACAAACCCAGTGGGGGGCAAAAAGATAATTAAAAAAATTAAAACGTAATAACCTGTGTTTCCCTCTTCTTTCTTCTTTCTTCTGGTGTCAGCATAATAGGCAGCCACCTCAAGGAGCCTGAGGCAACCCCCTTCTGCAAATCAAGACACGGCTCTCATGCCATAGATGAGCAGCATGGGAGTAGCGCCAGGATTGGCTGGAGCGGGTTCCATCAATGCTCCAGCATGCTGTGCCTGCTCTCCACCCCGCTGTAGAGGTTTGCACTGCGCATGTCAGGCTGGCTGTCCCAAGACGGCCGGCCAAAGTGATGTGCGCAGTGTAAACGGGTGGAGTGAGCACCCTCCCCTATATTCAGTCAGCAGCAATGTCTCGCCCCCAAACACTGTTCGGGCTGGGAGCAGTAAAAAATTAAACAGTAATTCATTTTATTGGACATTTTATTTTTCACTTTTGCTGCACTGTCACTAATGGGGGGGGGGGGCACCCCTGGTAGGTTTAGATTTTACATGTCCTGGTAGTGAAGAACTCCTAAAGTTATTTTTCTCTATTGTAAGGCCTATCTCTGCAATATGATAACTTAGGTTGAGATCAGATGAGAAAATTATATTCACACTTAAATGAATTACAATTTAAAACCCTCCTTAATGGCACTGACAGAATTTAGGTCACAGTTTTGAAAATGCAACTTTTAGGAAGTTGACTTTTTCTTGTCCTAACCAATTGGTGCCTGCAGCCTGTGTTCTGTGACACATTACTAGATGCAGTTGGCCTTTGTGTAATCCACCCAGAAAATATCACAAACAGGGACACAATGTTGGCAGGATGGGCCCTCCTGATGGGATGAATGGGGCAAAGTTGTCCTCTACCACACTTGCACTTCAGTAGGGGCTGCCTCCTTCACTCACAAAGGAATTCACTCTAGCCTTTTGTCAACAAAGACATCTTGGAAACAGGGAGAGGAAGGACGGAAAGGATGGGGGTGGGGTAGGTGTTTCATCCCCGACATATCAAAAGCTGCAACCAGGTATAAATAATGGACTTCTTGAACCACTAATTAGATCACTTCTGTACCTGTGGAAGACTTAGAAGGAGTGTTCTGCTGCCCTGCTATGAGAAGGACTGCCCTGCTGCCTGAGGAAGTAAGACAAGACCTGCTCCTTGAACCCAGAACGGCTAGAGTGGCTATAGGGGCTAGCAGTGTAGCCTGTTCTGAACTACAGGGATAGAACGAGCTCAAGAGGCCTCTCCTGCATCTGCCCAGTTCCCCAGACTCAACTGGACCTTCCTGTTCCATGCAGATGGCCTCTTTTGGAGTGAGTCCTGATCCTCAAAAGATATAACCCCAAGTCCCAGATTCTTGGCTAGCATCAGAGTGTACTCCAAATGGCCCAACTATGGGTTTCCTCAGAACCGATGCAGCATAACGCATCGGGACTTTGTACGACGTAGGACCTTGCATCTCAGCATCTCACAACTCATGATTGGTGGTATCATCGAAATTGACAAAGCATGATGCAACTCGATGCAGCACCTCACAGCTCATGATTGGCTGCACTATTGGAACTGATTACTCCGGTGCAGCATGACGCAGGACCTTGCATCTCAGTTCAGGTACAACCAGGTACACTGTCCATTGGGTCGACCTAAGCCCTGAATCCAGCCTGTGCTCCATCACACTCAGCTTGAACTTGAGACTTTGTCCTGGTTTGGCACAAATAGATAACCAGTTGGCATTTTCTGGTTTTGTTGCTACTCTCTTCTTTGGCTTTCAAATTGCACATCTCCAATTCTACTGCCGGGATTTTTGTTGTTCTGTCAAGAGCCACAATCCCTGACAGGGTGAACCACATAAGTCACTAAATTAAGCTGTGCTTAGCCCTCTGGTAACATGGCACAAAAGCAGTCAGGCTTAACTTAGAGGCAATGTTTAAAGTATTTATGCAGCAATCAAGTAGTAGTAAAGTGAAAACACAACACAAGAAAAAACCCACACCAAGTAAGAAAACTAGAGTAAAATCTAATAAGTAAAATCACACCTAAATGACAAAATTCCAATCATTACAAAAGGAGATATGCAATTTTAAATATTTAGATAAAAGTAGTGCCTAAAGGTGCAAAGCACCAATTGAGGGTATCTGGTCGCGCTGAACTGAGACAAAGTCACAAGTTCAGGCCAACCGTAAAAGAGCATGGGTCAACTACTGGGACCCAGTTAGGACCGCTGAACAGGGTATCTTAAATCCTGGTTTGTAGAGCATTGTGAGGATCCCTGTCAAAATTATTTTGACACCAAAAAAACACAAAAATCCAATCAGTAGAATCAGTCATGAATTAAAAAAGTTTTTAGTAAAAACTAGCACCTAAAAGATCAAAGTGCCAACAGCAGACATCTAAGAGCGCAAAACTGGGTAAAAGTTGAAAATATGTCCCACTGCGATGAAGTGTGGGTCGTATACAAGAAGTGGATTGGGTTCGGTCAGCGCGTACCTTTGGACATAGAAGACATTTTGTGGAAAAATGTGTAAGTGGGACAAGTCTGCAGGCAGTGTACAAGTAGGAGACCTAGTCATTGGGGGGCAGCTGGACGAAGCTGCAGTGAAGATATCTGTGTTCGGACTTAGTCTCTTTTTTGGAAGACAAAAATCACTAGAGGGATGAAGCTGCAAGGTGTAGCCAATGAAGGCTCCACAAGGCCAGATACCCCTTCTGCAAAGGATCACTGAACAGGATTTTCTGCTATGGAGAAGAACATAGCAGGAACTGCCAAGAAGTCAGGCAGACTGGCAATGCACCTCGGGTGGATCGATGAGCAGGAATGTCCCTGTCCCCTCTCGATTCACAGCACAGTTTTTAGTCCAAAATCTTCCAAGTCCCACGTTTTGGATTTTGGCTATCTGGGCACCTCTAGCACCACAACCAAGGGTCCAGGGCTGGAGAGGCCCCACTTAGAATGTTAGGACTCACTCAAACTGAGTTCAGGTGAGGGTTCAAGATGGTTGGAGCCTTTTCTGTCCCTGAGGCTCTTATCAGGAGACCAGCCAATTAGCCGTTGGAGTCACTCTGGTAGTCCTGGATTCAAGAAGTGGAACAGGGCAAAAGTAGTAGGGCAGGCATTTGAGGGTTCAAAACAGGCATCAGGCAGCAGAACAGTCCTTCCAGGTGCAGTCTTCTGAAGAACACAGCAGACTACAACAGTAGGCAGTCCTCTTAGAGTCCTTCTACAGGTCCATAAAATGAACTAAAGAGAGGGACTGAGGGTCCCATTTTTATACTTGGTGCCTTCTTTGAAGCAGGAGAAGTTTCTAGAGGTTTTCCTGTGAAGTGCTTAGAATTTCCTGCCTCCCCTGCCCAGGCTCCAACATGGTCACAGGCACATTGAGATAATGTGAAGTTATTTGCGTAAAAGCAAGGGAGAGCCTATAGGTTTGCAAGTGGGCCTGTGTCCAGCTCCGCACCCATCCTGCCAGTAATAGCCCATTGAGGCACACCTAATCCCTCTACTGTGTGGCTGTCTAGGAGGAATATACAAAGTCCAACTGCCAACTACACCAAGTCATGTGACCCAGGAACAGGCTGCAGCCACAAAATTGATAGGACAGGAAAATGGCAACTTTCTAAAAGTGTCATTTTCAAAATTGTGACTTAAAATCTGACTATATCATTAAATAAGTTTTTAATTACAAACTTGAGGACATCAAACATGATGGCCAACTTTATCCCAATAAAAAGTTAGCATGTATTTAGTGTAATAAGGCAACCTTATGTTATCCTTTGAGAGAGGTAGGCCTCACAATAGTGACACATGGATGTAGGAGCTTTTCACCTCAAAGACTTCTAAAACTCAAAGTACATGTCCAAACTTTCAATAACAATGCACCCTGCCCTATGGGCTACCTAGGAGCTACTTTACGGGTGACTTAAATGCAATAAAAGGGGAATTTAAGGCTTGATTGCCAAGTTGAATTGGCAGCTTAAAACTCCATTCATGCTGTAATGGCAGGCTTGGGACATGTTTAAGGGGCTAATTTAGTGAGTGGCACAATCGGTGCAGCAGGCCCACTAGTGGCATTTAGCATACAGGCCCTGGGTATATGCAGGGCCTCTGAATTATGTGGCAGTGGAAGACCAAATTATTTGACCGGGTTGAGTAAATTATGTGGCAAGAAAGGGCAAATTATGAGGTATTATGTATCACAGTTTGTGATCATATTTCTCATTATTTCGTCAATTTTAAATGTGTTAACACTGTCTGGTTATTAGTTGCACCTCTTTAGTACTAGTTTAACACCCAGATATAGCAATAAGCAACAGAAAGGTGACAAGTGCCACTTTGCAAAAGGCCTTCCACTGAACTGCAACACGTGTTGCTGAGTTTTTAGTAACTTTTGAACTGTTTGAACTAGAAACAAAAACCTTTTATGTTAAAATGTGCAGATTGGGCATCAGAAGATGTATTGTGTGGTAAATGCAGCAAATCTATAATTATGCAAAAGTTGCTGCAACCGCACAATTGCATAGTTCCAGTGGCCCTGGGTATATGGTATGCCACTTTACTAGGGATTTACGAGTAAATTAAATGTGCTAATCAGATGTAAGCCAATTTTACCATGCTTTCAGGAAAGAGCGGAGCATTTTAGCTCAGGTTAGTGGTGGAAAATTGTGCAGAGTCCTAAGGCCTGCAAAAACGAATTCAGAAACAGGAGCATGAAAGTAAAAAGTTTGTGTGAAGATCACCCTAAGGATGATAGGTCTAACAACATGGCCCTCAAAAATATCCCCCAAAAATCAGTTGCTACAAGCATAAAATGTTTTTGTGCTCTTAAAAAAACACATATTACCATTATACTCCCTGTCACTGAATGCAACTACTTAGGGGCATATTCACAAGGAGCTATTACCGAATTAACGGCACTTTATCGCAGCCAAAGTCGTGATAAATTTACCTCCCCTTTCACAAGCTGGTGCTAACAGCCCACAGCACCAGTTTACCCGCAATAGCAGCCGCAAAAAGCCTCGCCACAGAGGCCCCCGCAACTATCGCTAATGAGATGCAGAGTGGGCGTTCCCGTGCCAAAGGCCGCGACAACATCACACCTCAACATTCTCAACGACCAGCCAGATCTGCGATAAAAACACAAAACAGGCGATAAGGCGTGTTAGCACCAGGAAATCTACACCTGCTCTGACCTGGTGTAAAGTTGGATGGCAGCCTGCACCACAAAAGGGAGCACAGCCCAGGGCCACATTGGAAGATGAACAGATGCCATGGAGCCACCCATCATGCGGCCAGGACACCCAAGAGGGTCACAACACCCACTGACACCACCCCAGGACCACAACCCACACCCGGAACACCCCTCCCCAGACCACCACAGACAGAGGGCAGACAAAGACAGCGGACCCCCAGGAAGCGTAACAGCCGCACAGACCCAACCTCTGACAATGTCACAGTCCACCACAGGCTAAAAGGGACAACCATCCCACGCATCCCGACCATCCTACCCCACACCAAGCTGCTGGCTTGGCTGCACCTGTTGCCCTGGCAACCAACACCCCCCAGAGTCGGGGGAGTCTCACAGCCAGCCACATCCAAGTCCCTCACACCTGACATCACCATCACACTCGTAACCCAGTCCCCATACGTCCAACACAATGCGCAGGTCACGCTGGAGACCAAGCAAGGACCATATGCCATAGCAGGATGCCCGCATGTGTTGGGGGTAACCCACAGCACACATGTCCTACCTGTGCCCCCTGGTAACACAGCACACAATCACTGCAACAGAAAGCACACATCCCACCCCAATGTGCAGGCAACAACAGAACACCGGGGAACCTCCAATAATGTCGCCTTCAAATACACAGCCAGTGTGCATGATTCCTTCATCCTCTGACCGTCCATCATCAACCAGCGTACCCAGGATGGCAACAAGGGAAATGCACAGCCCCTTGGCAAGTTCCAAATGCACAATCCACTCACCTCAACTCCACAACCATGCAAATCACAACTCTCGCAAATCACAACCAACATGCACATCAACATGCCCACCCACCAGACATGACAGAACAACTCACAATGGTTACCTGGCCAAGCCGTGAACATGAGCCACCAACGGCATGGCACCTCAGCCACACAACAGCCGAATGTGGGGAGAGGTGGCAAACAGGCATGTGTGAAGGATGCAGTAGTACCATTATTGGGAAAGTACACAATGCCAAGAGTGGCGGAGATGTGCTGGACAGATTGAGTATGCAGCACACACCCATATCCATGGCGACATACACCTATGGTGTATGGAGTGTAGTGGACAGTGGACGCAACCATGTCACCACAGCCAGGGGGGACCTCGCGGAAATCTTGCCTGTTATGCCCCCCAAGCATGACCGGAGTGGGATGGCCCGGCGTACGCCACACCAGCATTGGGGTGTGAATAGGAGGCACGTAGCCCTGGGCGTGGTCCTCTTCCGGAAAGCCCAAAGTCTCTGCCAGGATGGCGCCTCTCACCCGCCACGAGGCCGACGCCGTCCTCTTGAGGGGAGTTGCCTGCACTCTGTGTGCCTGCCAGACCCCAGCACGCTGGACCACAAACCCGTCAGGTCTGCCTGTGCGCAGCCAGGCCTCATTGATCACCTGCTGACACCGGCGTGTGTCAAGGAGGGCCCACCACGTTCCGGCGCAAGCTCCAGTCCGCGACCTTGGCAGCCTCCTTAGACCATCACGGCCTCCATGACACAGACTTGCTTTACTCCTTTTTCGTTGACATACTCTACTGCCACCTCAGGCATACTCTTGGACCCAGTAGGTCCCATATGTGAAACTGTGTCCTGAGTCATGAATGGCAGCGACCCCAAATCCGGGCCAGCGGCAACAGCACCAGGCCCACCCGATCAGTGAGGCATAGTTCCATATATGTTTCTTGCGACACATGGTGCCACTAACCCTGTTCAACGCCAGCCGGCGACAGGTGGTGCCACTAACCCTGTTCAATGCCAGCCGGTGACACGTGGTGCCATTAACCCTGTTCAACGCCAGCCGGCAATACGTGGATGAGGGACCAGGACTACCCTGCGGACCAGTAGGTCCCACATCCAGCACCGGGCCGCAAATCACGAATGGCAGAGTCCACACCAGTGGTCGCACGGAGAGGAGTACGAGGAAGATGTGGCTCAGTCCGGACAAAACCAGGGTCACATACACGGAGGTGTCCGAACACGTGGTACCACTGAACCTGAACTACGCAGGCCGGTGGGGCCATCCAACCTATGCCAGCGACACTCGGTGAATGGGCCATGCTGACCGCTGCCTCAGGCCTACACCACGGTCAGGTAGGTTACACATTTGGAACTGAGTCTTGATTACGCCATGGCAGTGACCACCATTTAAGGCATGGGACAAGTCACTATACCCCCTTCGATGTGATGCCAACAAGTCCGTGCATGGCATCACAATCACACGTGTCTGCGGGCCTACGCGGACTACTGCCCTCGGCCTATGCTGCACACGAGTGGGTCACAGAATAGGAACTGAACATCGGTTATTCAAAAGGCAGAATACATGTTAATGCATGCACAGAGAGGTGTAAGAGGATGACACGTTGCAGTCCGGAGGGAACAGAATCATCGTTATGGAGGTGATCGAACACTACCGACAACTGCCCTGGTGTCACTAACTCTGTGCCTCGCCAGCCAACGACACGTGGCTGTGGGCCACTGCTGACGGCTGCCTCCGGCCTACACTGCGGTCCAGTAGGTCATAGTCTTTATTTGCCAATGGTGGAGTTCATTTCTGTGTACCGGCATCATCGCAGACTACATCCCAACCCAGCACCTGTGCCACTGAGTCTGTTACCCAACATTCATGGACACTGGTCGTACATTGGTGGTGTCTGAGTCTATGGACTGGGGGCTGTTTTCATCCTCATGTAGCTGATACCGAATTGGTGGTGAAAACGAGGCTGGCGCTTCCCACTCCTCCCTTTGCTGCTGCCTGATGACATCAGACCTTCCACATCATGCCCTGGAGGACACCTTCCTCTGCCCCCCGCAAGCCTATGCCACATTCACCTTGAATGAGGACCCGCCCACTGCACCTGGACCTACCTCAGTGCACCGCAAATCACCGTCCCGTGGCACGGTGCCTCTGCCGGCCGCAGTGCATCCGGGGCCACTAACTCTGTGCTGCTCAGGTCTGGGACCCCTTCTTTTGATATACTGGATGACCTCTGTGACGGTGGTCTTGGGGTCATCAACGCCATGTGTCTGTGGCCCTGCGCTGTCCGCAGCCTCCGGCCTCAACTGCAGGCCACCAGGGCCCACGCATAGATTCGGGTCCTGACCGGCCCGGACGTCGCATCACCACAGGAGGCACACGCCACCACTGCAAGGACCACCTCCAACCGCCATCTGCCAGAGTTGATACAGTGGTCCTGACAGACTTACGGAGTTGCTCAGACCTGTCATGGATGCCATCATCGGCCTGATACCCTGCTCAGTACTCCAGGTGCCAGTGACTCAGTGCACCGCAAGCCATTGTCTGTTAGTGATTGAGTTCCGAGCTGTGGAGATGTTTTGCAGCTACGTCACCTCATTAAGTGGGGAAGACCTGGGACTATGATGGGAAAGATGTGTCAAGTGTGCGTACGGGAGATGGCACAGACAATGGGAGGGCAGGAGGCAACATCCCCAAGGCAGGAATGCAGACTGGAGGTGGTAGTCAGACTACACACCCAGAACCATTACTGCATATTGCGCTGTGGACTGCGGACAAAACTGTCACCTCAGGCAGTGTGGGAGACATGGGACGTTGATGAGGAAGTTGATGCATGTGCAACAAACCCCACTGCATCTGCATCAGGACTAACCCGAAGGTACACAGTCCTAGCAATTCCTTCACATGAGCGCTGTCATCTCTAGTGCCCCTACCTCAGTGCACTGCAACTCACGGAACCTCCTGACTGAATATTGGGGGACCTCTGTCCTTACTCCGGCTCCCTCCATGTTGCTCTGCAGTTGACTGTGTTATGCACGTGTTTTCTTTTTCCGTTGCAATAGTGTCCAATGTTCAAGTTGTTTCCAGCACCAAGCATTCCGTGCAGACTGGCTTACACTCACCCCACACACATCCAGCACAGGCGTCACAGTACATGTGGCCGTGCAAATAAAGGGGCTGGGCGCACGTGCCAGTAGCCAGTTAGACATGATATCTATGTGTGCCCCTGTGGTCTTGTTGTATGCATGAGGGCCCTGGGCCCTAGGACATTACAGTGTGCTGTGTACATCGGATGCAGACATGTCAGCTCAGGCAGCGGTTTGGAGCTTGGACATGTAGCTTTGTCGTCACCCACTCAACTCGTAAGGGGAGTGGCCAGGGCCATCATACGCCGCGGCCAATGTGGGTGTGTGACTCCTATTTGCGTGCCCCTGGGCGTGGTTCTGTACTGTGAATATGCACCTGCATGTGTCTCTATGGCAGTGTGGGTCTCCTTTGTGGGGTGTGGGTGGTCCCTGAAGGTGATAGACACCAACGTATGTGTTCTAGCTCACCTTCCATGGGTTCGGCACCCACTCCCACCTGTTGGGCCACCTCTTTTTGGCGTGATGACACATGGTATTGGGGTGCCATGTGTGTGTGGGTGAAGTGTCGTGTGCCAGCTGTGCTTGCGTGTGCTTCCTGCTGTGTGGTCTGTTGCAGGGGCTGTGTTCTCCTCTGAGTAGCTTGTCAGCCCTGGTACTGGTGGTGGTTTGCATGGGATATCCATGGGCTGTTGTAGGGTGTCGGTGTCGACGGTGTGATGGTCCTCTCCGGCATCACAGATGTGTTGTCTTCTGTGCTCTGCTGGAGGAGTTGTGTGCCCCTCTGCAATGTGAAAGGGAGATGCATGTTGACATTGTGTTGACATGTATGTTGGGGCATTGTTCTGGTTTACATGTAGACTGTTTGGCAATGTACATTGTGACTGTTTGTGAGGTGCTGGATTCTTCTATGGGGCACTGTAGATTTGGACTACATGACGGATGTGAGGTCGTACGCGTACATTTCCATTTCAAAGTTTCCTGCTCTGTAAGATGTGGTAGGCATGTTTCTGTGCATGTGCGGAGCTAGTTGTGTCCTCTGTTCTGCAGTGTCGGCTATGCGCATTGTACCACGTTGTCGTCAATGTGGGTGTGCTGTTCTTGCTATGTGTGTGTGCTGCAGTGTGCCAAGGGGATGTAATACATGATCATGGGGAATTGTGGGTGTGCAGTATGCTACGCCTCGTTGTGCATGTGTGTCATTGTGCCCATATCACCCTGTCCACCCAGTCCCTGTCCGTTACTTTCCCTGTTGATTTTGTCAGGTCCTCTCGAGCTGTGTCCATACCTACTATTCCTTGCACCGTCTCCACACTGATGACTGTGGCCTGGGTTTCATCCAGCTCCTCCTGTGGCGCTGGACTGCCACCTCCTGTCGCCGTTGCTGCCTTCCTGTTGGCAGTGGGTTTGTACCTGGTTTAGGTTGTCACGTCCTGCCGGCGCCTCATGGCCTCCTCCGTTGGCCTCCTCGACACTCTGGCTGCATTCACAGTAGTCTGCTTGTGGGGCAGTTGCTGGTAGTGTTCTGTCACCTCCGTAACACTGGTTTTGTTTTCCTGCGTTCTGCACCCCGTAACTATGCTGTATAAATAACTTTATTAAAATCAAAAGGTCTTAGCTAACAGAGATCTAAAAAGTCAATCAATCTGGCATTTGAAGAAAGAAAGAAAAAAAGAAAGAAAGAAAGAAAGATAGAAAGAAAGAAAGAAAGAAAAAGAAAGAAAGAAAGAAAGAAAGAAAGAAAGAAAGAAAGAAAGAAAGAAAGAAAGAAAGAACCCCCTAAAAGAGTTCTGGCTTACTCGTTTCCCTTGCTCACTATAATTCAGACCAAGTATTATGTCCCAGGACTTTCAAAGTCAGCACCACAATATAGGAATTATATTAAATAGACATTTGTCTGTGTTGTGTTGTATTACTCATGCAGTTATTATGGAACTTAAGACATGTCAGTTACTGTGATGACATCAAAGTTAAGGTTATGTGACATGATTTTCCTAATAAAGCAGGGTCAAGAGCCATATGAAGTTACTTCCTGTGATGGTATGAAGTATGCAATGTCACTTCCCCTGGAATTTTGGTGAATCAATACCATTTTGTGGAGGAGGAACAGCTTGAAGGTAGAAGGCTGAATATAAAACTAACAAATAAAGAAAGGAAAGGCCTGCAAGGTCAGAAAATAGGAGAAGCAGGAGTGGGTGAAAATTAGAGAATACGAAGAAATTAACTAAAAAAGAAGGAACTGAAAGCATGATGGAAGTTCAATAAGATGAAGGAGAGGGTGAATGAAGGAAGGAGACAAGGAAGGAAGTAATTGAGAGGAGAAAGAAATAAAGGAAGAGAAGGAGAAAAGGTAGGCAGAGAGGGTGAAAGGAGGAGAGGGAAGAAAAGAAGGGAGAAAGGAAATGAAAAGAAGGAAGGAAGGATGGCTGAAGGGAAGAATGGGAAGAAGGGAGGGGGTGAGGAAGGGAGGCAGGACATGTACAGAGGAAGAGAAAAGTGAAAAGAGTCTATGTGGAAAAGGTAAAAAGGCCATGGGAAGGGATTAAGGGAAGAAGAGAAGGTGCACAAGAGGAAGGAAAGGTAGAGAAGCAAGGGGAGAGTGGGAATGGAACCAGGAAGTGAAGGAAGGGAAATGAGTCATTGTTAGTGAGGAGGGAAGGGAAGGCAGGGACAGATCTGAAAGAAAAAGAAGAACAAGAGAAGTGAAGCAGAGGAACAGTGCAGGAGGAGTTCAGAGGGTGACTAGAAGAGCTGAACAGACAAAAACAGAGTTGGAGTGTCAGGTCCAACTTCCACAGGCAGAGGGAGTGACCCAGGTTGAGGGGAAGAGACTACCCTTGTTATGCATTGATGGCATGGCTAGCTTTACATCATCACTATGCAGGACAGAGATAGCAGA
The DNA here is from genome assembly GCF_964204655.1 of Triturus cristatus. NCBI lineage: Eukaryota > Metazoa > Chordata > Amphibia > Caudata > Salamandridae > Triturus > Triturus cristatus. Next base: position 1,025,529,620 of record NC_140583.1, on the reverse strand, counting down.
ATTGACATCACAAAGCCTTCAACCTTAATAATATCATAGGAAGTGACATCATATGACCTTTGGCACCAAATCTTCCCAGAAAGTGAGGTTGTATTACTTAATCCTAATGGCAATAAAATAACTGGAATCACAGATGTACCATAATAACTGTATGATTAATATAACAATACAACACAGACAAATGTCTGTTTCAGATACTACAAATGTTATGGTACTTTTAAAGTGCTGGGGTGAAATGCTTACTCTGAAAAGTAGTGAATGATCAAAGTAAAGGAGGCTAGCTTTTTTGGTGGGGTTTGGTGGAAGGGGGGCGGATATTCGCGCTTGAGAAATTTTGAATAGAAAATTAGTCAAATAATGCATTTTAAAGCACCATTTTCACCTACATTTCCTAAAAAAAAATTATTGACTCTGAAGAGACACTTAATACATATCCAAGTCCTTTATGGTATTCAAAGCAAATGAAGCATGATGCTACCCAATAGTTCCACCAGTTTTAAAACACAATGTGCTGAGAATGCCCCTAGATATCAAAAAATTGCCTTCAGCGTTCCAGGGTCAGCATTTTGTCACAATGGCACAAATTTCACAGAACATACCAGTACTAGATTGTTGCTATTAAGGCATCCATATATCATGGGTGATCTATTTATTAAAAAATCCACCTCTAGTTTATCATGTCGAGCAATTTGTTATGGCTGCCCCAAGTATATGCCACGGTGGTTCCCTTATACCAATAATTACCTCCAAGTTGCTAGCACAAGCTTTTTCCAAGAGAGTGCATACTCCAAGAATCACACCTAGTATGTCAGTGCCAGTATTATAAGATCAGTGCCCATTGTAACGAGAATTACTTCCACTATGCCAGTGCCAGTATTTTCTCACAGGTTCCTATCATTTTCAGAATTGCCTCCAGTGTGCCAGCACTAGTGTTTTACCATGGGTGTCCCTATAGGCCAAGAATTGCCTTCCATATGCCTGGGTCAATGGAGGGCTCATCAGCCTAACACCACATTCTCACTAACTCTCACTTATATTCACTCACTCATTCAGTTTCACTGACTTGCACTCACTCATTTATTCTCACTCACTCTTGCACTCACTCTTACTTTCACTCACTAATTTTCACTAATTTGCACTCACCCACTCTCACTCATTCATATTCCAACTCACTCATACCTACTTGCACTCACTAATTCTCTATCTCTTACTTTCAATCACTCTGACTCACTCACCTCTCTCACTCATTTATTTACACGTGCTCACTTTCAATTCTTTCTCGCTGGTCTCAATAACTTTCACTCACTCATGTTGTGCCTGTTACTACACCAGAAGTTAATGTTGGGGTGTGATGGTTATTATGAGTCAAAAGCTGCATTTTTGGGGTTTCATTTCATAACCACCTCCTTTACGTTAGGCCCGTTAAATAAATGTAACTTAGCCAGATATAGAGCGTATCAAGTGTGATTACTGTGTCATAATGCATTTGAGTTCCAATCTCTTTAACACTTCCTGGAGAAAGCCTTACCTGCTCGCTCTTACCACCTTTATTGAGAAAAGCTGACAATTTCTTAACTCTACATATAGAATAAAATAATCTTCAATGATACACCAATTAAAAACAACAGTATCCTCGATAGACACTGCTGAGTTACCACTTGCTGTACCAGGACCAAAGACACATTGACAGGATCCAGAACACTGTTGAGAATTCACTAGGACACTGCACATGCCATCACTATATGTGATCCAGTGGGTATGTTTTAGCCATGAAACCAGGGGGCATATTATCAAGACAGGCGATAAAATTATCACTGCTTTAGCGGCTGAAAACTGACACTAAAAAGGCGATAATGGGTTTGATAATATGCTCTATGGAATTCCAATTGAAACCCATGTTAGATGTGAAGGACATCTAACATGGGCTTCAATTGGAATTCCATAGAGCATACTCTCAAGCCCATTATCGCCGTTTTAGTGTCAGTTTTCTGCCGCTAAAGCAGCGATAATTTTATTGCTGTCCTTGATAATATGCCCCTAAGTACCTTGATATCTAATCTCAGTTTTGCCTCTTTACTTAATTATGCTCACAATAAGAACTGTATTTTAATTCTGGGAAGGGCACACAACACTGTGACATTTTCGAGGGAGAGGTAGGGTCGTCATTTTGGCCTTGTCATCAGAATCACTGTCATCTCAGTAGTGGTCTAGTAGGAAATTGTAGAACGATGAGACATGGTTTTTAATCCCAGCCTCCCCGTATGGCCAAATTGTGGGGCATATTAACAAGGGCCGGCGATAAATATCGCAAAGCGCGCTTAGCGCTTGCATATTTATCGCTGTCTATCTCTGGAATTTATCGCCTGGTTAGTGCGTTATCAACAACGCGCATCGCCCAGGCGATAAAAACTTTAGAGATGGTGTGGATATCGCCGTTTTCCATGGTGGAAAATGGCGATATCCTAGATGATAGGGCCTGTGGTCTTAGCCACAGAATCCACCCCCCATGTTAAGTATGCCGTAGTCAGGAATTTAACAGACGTTAAATTCCTGCATTAAGACATACTTAACGCGATTTAAATAATCGCTACCCTTCCTTGTTAATTTAGCGAAGCTGCCATCGCGATATTTTCGCTGGTTGGTTTCACAGCCACACCTACTTTGCATCTCATTAGCGATGCAAAGTTAGGAGTGCTGGAAACGGGCACTAAGTTAGCAAAACACGCGATATTGTGTCTTTGCTGAGAAGGCGATAAAATTATCACCTCTTTTCGGCCGAAAACGGCCGCAAAAGTGGCGATAATTTTATAGCAACGCCTTGTCAATATTCCCCGTAGTTCTCTTAGGCAATGACTTTTTGATTTTATTCTCCTGCTCTCAGTGTATGCTAAATATGGGAGTCATTAGAAAAAATATCAAATATTTTAAGCACATGGTTGCAAACAAACTGGACCATCTATGACCTCGTGTGAATGGGCACTCAAAAACACCCAGTTTCAAGTGCAATTCATTAAAATTTATAGTGGTATGGTTAAATTCTTTCCCAAAAATAGCACTGTTTTGCAGTCTCCGGTCTACTTTACCAAAATATTCGACCTTGGACAAATCATACCCTCTCTGTGCCCTATTATGGCAACATGTGACATAAGTTAGCAATTTGAATCCCGATGACTGGAAAAAAATAAACACCATCTCATAAACCCAGGTCAGGCCTCATGCATTGTTTTTATTCACTCGTTCATGACGATTCAACTGTGGATGCCACGTTTCCTATTAGCATCTCTAAATGGGATTTTTTTCCTAAAGCTGGGGTGTTCAGGACTACTTCTGTGCTACACATTATCCCTCCCAGTCACCCTGAAAGAAATACCAGTTGTAGACAGACAACCCTTGGAAGTTCAGATGGAGTTGAAAGAAGAGAAGGTGACACCCTTACAGACTGTGGTGCCCTACCAGGTAGCTCAAGTCTTCCCAATGAGCTATTGTTCTGCTCGTCCTAGAAAGGGCAAAATGCAGGATATTTAGGGGCCAATTTATGGGGAAGTCATGCAGTGTAGCACAGGGCAGTGCAGCACAGCGCAGCAAGGTGACTCGCTGCGCTGCCTGACAGGGAAAGGCCAGGAATGTGGCGTATTTCAGGTGATTTTTTTCAGAAAAAGAGGTACAAAGTAAATGCAGTGAAGGTTCTCAAATTCAAAGTTATTATGAATATATAAAAGTCAGATTATATTCCAAGTCTCAATGGGCAGAAATATCACAAGAAATCAGGCAGTACCCATAGTAGAATAAGAAACTCTTCTTTAGATAACCCCTGCTCACCCCCTGGGTAGCTTGGCACGAGCAGACAGACTTATCCCAAAGGCAATGTGTAAAGTATTTGTACTCAAAACACACAGAAATACAGTGAAGACACCACAAATGGACACCACAGCAGTTTAGAAAAATAAAGTATCTTTAGCTAAACTCAACAAGATCAAATCGACAAAAATCCAACATACGTGTAAAAAGAATATGACTATAAAAAGGTTTCAAACAACTTGGCCCATAGAAAACAATGGGTGTCTGATTTCTATCAAAGTACCTGTAGTTGCGACAACATTCACAAGGCCAGACAGCCGCAGAGATGGGAAGTGTCGAAAAACAAAGAGATGTGTCAGTTCCTGAGACCATGGGTAGGCGATAAGACAGTTCTGCTGCACGCAGGAGAAGTGATGCGTCAAATCCGGACTGTAGGGGAAAGTGATGTGTCGATTCCGAGATAATTCTGGTCTGCGGGTGAAGCACCGGGAAAACTTGCCGCACAGGTATGTTGCTTGGAAATCCGGTATGTGGCGGCGATCGATGCAGCAGCGATCCATTGATCCGTCGGTTCTTGCAGCGGAGACAGGCGCTGCATCAGTTTTGGCAGCGGTGGGGCGATGTGTGGAGATTCTATTCGCACAGAGGTGCTGCATCGGAAAAACAGTCGTAAGAAGAGCGATGTGTCGGTTTTCTTGTAGTTGCGCCGCTTTTCCAGCTCCCAACAGCAGGAACAACCTCCAGTGGCCCAACACAGTCACAGGCACCTCCTGACAGGTCAGAACTCCCAGCAAGGAATTTCAGGGGAGCTGCGGGTGAAGTCTTTGTGTCCCTGAGACTTCAGAACAGAAGACAATCTCTACTCAAGCCCTTAGAGATCTTCCTCAAGCAGGGGGACACAGCACACAGCAAAGTCCTGGTCCTGTCCTTGGCAGAAACAGCTACTGCAGGCTAACCCCAGAGAGCACACAGTAAAGGGACAGTACTCCTCACCAGTTTCTCCAGCTCTTCTCCTTGGCAAAGGTTCCTCTTTATTCTAGAAGTAGTTTAAAATTCTAGGGCTTTGGTCTAATACTTATGCCCCAAAATGTCTTTGTTCTCTTTGCGCAAGGGTCTCTGAGCCCGCTCCAAACCAGTTCTGTCCTCACTGGTGCAGTATGACCACAGGGGGTGGAGACAGCATTGTGCAAGGGAGACAGGCCCTATTCAGGTGCAAAGAAATCTCCTCCCACTACTCTATGTTTAGCCAGCAAAGCCCCATGCAGCTCAGCTCTGAGTCCTCCAGGAAGGGCCAGGCACACCTCAAAACCCCAGTGGCTGTCTACAGTGAATGCACATCCCCAGCCCCTATCACTCCAAAACCAGACGGTCAGTACACAAGCAGGCAGAGGGACGCAGAATGGTTAAACAAGAAAATGCCTACTTTCTAATAGTGAATCCGGGAACAGCCTGATGCACTCCTTAACTATAAAGAAGTAAACCAAATTAACAATGTAAACCACAATGAGGTTGTGGTGTGTGCACCGGCAAAGGAGGATCCGCCCAATCCTCCTGATTCAGAAAGGAACTAAAGAAACCTAGGACGAAGTCCTGGCCTGCAAGTGCACTACAAAAAATACTCAGAGAGTGTCAACACAATGTAACCAATATGTCAAACAACAGAACAATGACTTAAACACTAGATGATTAAGTGAGAATGGTCATTTTCATTGTGAATCCATCTTCAACAAAACAGCGACCAAACTCCACCGTGGGCTCGTCAAGTTCGTGTTTATTCAACAAGCCAAACAATCAGTTTTCTTGCAGAAATTGTAATGTTCATCCCAATGCATTTCGGGCTCAAACCAATAGCCCTTCACCAGGGAAATCTGTAAACAAGGATGTGGCTATCTATACATTCAGCCCTGTACAAAATAACCTACATTTCAGCAAACATGTCATTCAAAAAAGGCTGAAACAGTAACATGCTGACATTGCTAATAACCCATGAGATAATCGTTGTCACAAAAGCTCATACAGTATGGTGGTAATAGGACGACATGACAACATGTCAACAAGCATGGTAGCATGAACCACACACCATGTAACCCAAGATACAACAAAATGCATAATGTGCTCGATAAACAAATGAGAACCACAGTAGGAGACTGTAGAGGCAAACCGGAGCATAAACTGATGCATATTGTGCTCAAAGAGACGGCGTGCAACAAAATGAGACAACTGAAAAAGATGTTTGCTCTTGATAACCAAGAAAACGTCTTACAGTGGCAGACTTAGAAGACTATGATGTGCAAAACGAACAAGACTAAAAGGAGTGTGAATCAAGAGAAGAGACGCATACCTGGTGACAAGCAATCAAACTAAGTAACCAGGGTGCTTTGGTCGTCATGGACCGTACTTTTTATGAGAATAAGGTTTACATCATGCTACTTGACAAATCTACTTATTTGCCACTACCTTATTATCCAACTGAAGAATTTTCGAGCATCCTTTCTAAGATTTTGACACATGCACAGGACATGGGATGGATCGCAGAAAAAACACAACAATTTCTTTTCACACGCTATCCACGACCCCCTCTGTGTACATGCTTCCAAAAATCCATAAATGCTTGAACGACCCCCCTCTGAGGCTTATCGTTTCTGGGTGCGGATCGTTACATGAACCTCTTGGTCATTACCTAGATTCATTTCTCCAAATCATTGTGCAAGGTGGCTCCACATATTTGCAAGATACCACTCACCTTCTACAACTGCTCCAACAGGTGGCTCTACCTGTAGATTCAGAAATCGTATTATGCACCATTGATGTGGTTGCCCTGTACACGTCTATTCCACATTCTGAAGGCATCGAAGCGGTCGAGTGGGCGCTTTCACGACACGATGAACTGTAGGCCGATAAGATTTTTCTCTTGGAGCTATTGCAGTTTGCTCTCTATCACAGCTATTTTAAATGGCAAGATCGATTTTTTCTTCAGTCCAATGGCACATCAATGGGTTTTCCGGGGGCCCCCAGCTACGCTAATATCTTCATGATGCAGTTTGAGTTGGATTACATTCTATCTGACAAGCATAGGACAGACCATCTATTACTCTATTGAAGATATATAGATGATATTCCTATCATCTTTCATGGCACAGCATCTATAGACCATCTATTACTCTATTGAAGATATATAGATGATATTCCTATCATCTTTCATGGCACAGCATCTTCTCTCACTGAGAAATTATCACTCCAGAACACTAGACATCCCCGCATCAATTTTACAGCTCACTTAGATCAACATCGAGTGTCATTTTTAGATGTGAACTTTGAAATTAAGGGCAGCATCATCCAGACTTCCCTATTCTCAATTTCTGCGCACTAAACGGATTGTATCAGATGCTTCGCAACTTCCAGTGAGTGTTCAAGAACAAAAAAAGAAGTTTGTACAATGAGGTTACCCGGCTAACATTTTGGAGGATGCTGAGAAACATGTGAGTGATCTAAGTAGGGATGTCTTGTTACGGAAAATGGTTAAGGAACCAAACAATAGAGAAGTGTTCGAATAGACTTATTCTACTTCATCATCTGCTATCAGAAGAGTGATTCTGAAACGTTGGGATCTACTCTAATCAGAACATGATTTCCAAGGTATTTTTGCGCATCCACCGATTTTTGCCTACAAAAGGTCGAAGAACCTGAGAGAGCTGTTATCTAGACCTATTGTAACAGACACCACTGAGCATAAGGGCATGCGGACATGTCGCAATTGTTCACACTGTAATAACGTATTGGTTGGTACTTGTATCACTCACGCTTGGGCAGGTAAACCCATAAAACTTCATTTCTCAGCTGATTGCAACAGTCATCACGTGATCTAAGCCATTCGCTGCCCGTGCAGCTCATATTATGTGGGTAAGACGGAAAGGTCATTACACATTAGAATTACTGAACACAAGAGTCGCATACGTACCAAGACGTTAAGCTCACCTTTGGAGGCTCACTGGCTTAACCAACACCACACCATTGCTCAACTTAGATACACTATTCTCGAGGTCATTACCCCTCAGGTAGACAAGGACATGTCTAAAATATTAGCCCAACGTGAAACGTATTGGATACGTTTTCTTGACACCATGACTCTTCGAGGTCTTAATGACAGGATTGAATTTTCATGCTTTCTGTAGTGTTTTTATTTTCACACAACAGCATCTGCTTAGTGTTTCTTTTGTGTGCTGTTTATTCCCTTTATTTGCTTCTTTCGCATATGACGCTTTACCTGTTTATTTTCTTCTGAATGACTTTTAGGCACACACCCTGGAAGATTTACATGGGTATTCTAGCAGTCGTCTCATCACTCTGTTGTTTTGTTTACTAATCATGTTACATTTAGCACATGAGTATTGTTATCATTTGAGACTAAGGACATTACAGTTGTTTTTGCTTATATCGTTGTTTGTATGTTTATTTTTGCAATTTTTGTATATTGTTATACATCTTATCTCTTCTGTAAATATGAGTTTAACAGCTTTCTCAGGTTTATTGTACAGTGTGTATTATATACAGATTCAATTGTTGGCATGCACAGACTTCTGAGCATTTATTTACCATTTCAGGATTTTTTCAGTAACCGTTCTGGGTCTTTCACATTAAGCATCAGGGGTTGAATCTTTCTTCCTTTCGAGCACTACACTGAGTTTTTCTTTTCTATTCCAATCGTTGAGCACATTCTCTTTCACTTCCTGGTTGGGCTTCACTCGATAATATACTGCGCATGCGTATCTTCACATTGCGCGTTTTACTGGTTACTACCGGATCGGTTTCCTGCCGGGATTACGGTTGCGGTTCACACAAACCCACCGCCTTGGGTGCGGAGCGCGTAAGTTGTGATTTTGTTTTTTCTCGTTAGTTTTTTGTTTTCACACTCACGCAGTCCACTTATTCTGGCGTTTTTTTATTTATAGCGGAGTTCTCGTGGCCCTCTACTGGTTTCTTAGTTTGATTGCTTGTCCCAGGTATGCGTCTCTTCTCTTGATTCACACTCCTTTTAGTCTTGTTCGTTTTGCACATCATAGTCTTCTAAATCTGGCACTGTAAGACGTTTTCTTGGTTATCAAGGGCGCACATCTTTTTCAGTTGTCTCATTTCATTGCACGCCGTCTTTTTGAGCACCATATGCATCAAGTTATACACCAGTTTGCCTCTACAGTCTCCTACTGTGGTTCTCATTTGTTTATCTAGCACATTATGCATCTTGTTGTATCTTGGGTTACATGGTGTGTGGTTAATGCTACCATGCTTGTTGACATGTTGTCATGTCGTCCTATTACCACCATACTGTCTGAGCTTTGGTGACAACGATTATCTCTTGGGTCATTAGCAATGTCAGCATGTTATTCTTTCAACCTTTTTTGCATAACATGTTTGCTGAAATTTAGGTTCTTTTGTATTGCGCTGAATGTATTGATAGCCACATCCTTGTTTACAGAATCCCCTGACGAAGGGCTATTGGTTTGATCCCGAAATGCATTGGGATGAACATTACAATTTCTGCAAGAAAACTGATTGTTTGGCTTGTTGAATAAACACAAACTTGACAAGCTCACAATGGAGTTTGGTCGCTGTTTTGTAGAAGATGGATTCACAATGAAAATGAACATTCTCTCTTCATCATCTAGTGTTTAAGTCATTGTACTGTTGTTTGAAGTATTGGTTACATTATGTTGACACTCTCTGAGTCCTTTTGGAGTGCACTTGTAGGCCAGGACTTTGGCCTAGGTTTCTTTAGTTACTTTCTAATAGTGGCTTTTTCAAACACACAATTTAAGAACCATCATTATTAAAAGATGTGTTATTAAATTCTGAGTTCAGAGAGCCTAGACTTTGTTTCTCTATCTTGTCCCAATGGGAAGTTATACTTGGAAGATGTTACAAACCATTTCCCATTTTATCCTATGAGGCAAGATAGCCTTTCAATTGTGAAAAACTAATTTGGCAGTATTTCATTGTAAGGACATGTCACACACACCAGTTCAGGTCCTACCTTTAACATACACTGCTCCCTGCCCAGGGTAGTACCTTGGGTCTACCATAAGGGTACCTTACAAGTAAGAAAAGGAAAGGTTAGGGCCTGGCAAGTGGGTGCACTTACCAAGTCAACATGGCTGTTAGCAACTAAGCACAGACACTGCAGTGGCAGGCCTGAGATACCGTTTCAGAACTACTCATGCGGATTGCACAATCAGTGCTGCAGGCCCACTAGTAGCATTTGATTTACAGGCCCTGGCACACCTCAGTGCACACTACCAGGGACTTACCAGTAAATCAAATATGCCAATCTGAGAGAAACAATTTGTAGTGTGCTGTCCTCATGCGCCCCTCGCGCGTGGACACTCCATGGGTTGTTTTCTCGCGCTGCCCGTTGGCGTGCGAGCCGCTCTGTGAGTTGACAGTTGGTCATGACAGTTAAGTGACAGTTTTACATGGGACAGTGCCGTGCTTCCACGCACATTGCGCACCGTCTGTGGGATTATGTCTTCTAGGCTAAAATAAACAGATTTTACCAAGACGCCCTTGTTCTGTCATCACTACATTCATCGTGGTGACGAGCTGGTCTCTCTGATGATCCCACACAGCACCCATGCAGAGGTTCCAGTCAAAACGTTTTCCAGACGTATTCCGGAAGAATACCTGCCCATCTCTCATCTCAGCGTGTTTCAATCAGCTGTGGTGACATCTGTCTGCACCGTATGGGATTTCGTTTTCCTCACGCATCCTGAGCTATTTCGGCAAAGAGCTGACCCGGTTGCGGTGTTTTGCTAGCACCGTCTTCCTACTGACGGGTCTACTGCCTCACGTATGAGAATTTCTCAGACACGTCATTTTGGAATGCCTTCAATGTGAGGAACGCCTTTTTACAACTACATCACGTGTAGACGCCTCCCCTTCGAACATCTCTTTTCTGCATCGACAACACATGGGAACCTCTTCCCTGTGAAGAACGCCTTTCTTTATCGTCATTGACTGGTGAACGTCTTCCCTGTGGGAGCGCCTTAATTCAACGATGGAGGATCGCGACTGTAATCACGTCACCTTTCTGCTTTCCTTCACATCTGGGGTGCAGATACCTGTCAACTGACCTGCGCACGCCCTCTCCTTTGTGAGATGTTTCCAGAGTAATCTTCTTTCTACCTACATGAGGTACTAACTCCCTCATGAGTATTTTCTTCGTGTTTTCTCTCGTCTGCACAGCAGTGTGTGCACCTTCACACGGTGACATGCACACCATTCTTCTTTTACAAAGTTGGTGCAGCGTGTCAGACTTACAACACGGTGACACGCACACATTACGCTTCATTCCCATCAATTGTGTGTGCACTCGATCTTCGACACACCTGTATTGTTAATGCTATCCCACTTTCACACAGTGACACGCACCCCTCTACTCTTTTACAAAGTTGTACTGTGTGTGCACTGCTTTTCTTGGTGACACGAACACCTTTTCCTTCTTTCATCATTCTCCTATGTGTCCACTCAGCCTCAGTGACATATACATTTATTATTGAATTTAAAGTATTTATTGATTACAATTTAATGCTACATCTTCTCCTGTATTACCATTTATTGTTTCTAATTTTGATGCAATGTAAGTATGATAACTTTATCCCTTATATCTTCTTTCAGTTTCCATTTTTACATTGTAGGTGGACATTCTTCCCTCTCTTATTCATTATGCAAGCAGTTAATCCACCACCCCCGTTTCTTGACTCACCTGGTGAACCTCCCATTAAGTGGCACCATTGGCTCGATGCCTTTGAAACCTATTTAGCCGCTTTAGGGGCACACAGGTTTAGACCCGAAAGAAAGAAGTTTTTACTGTTACATTCCCTAGGATTTGAAGGGAGGTCCACACTCAAACACTTACCTGATGCTGAGGGCGGTGATAATGAAGAACTTGATGAATATCATAGTACTATCAAAACGTTAGCTTGCAGATATGATGTCCAGTCAAGTATTGTTGTATTAAGACATAAATTCTTCAAAAGAGTACAGAAGAACGATGAAGATGTCGACACATACATCACTGCCCTTAGAAAATTGATTGCAGATTGTGAATTCGAAACTTTTAGTGAGCAGGTGGTACGTGGCCAGTGTATAAGCCATTGCACAGATAGAACAATTAGACAAAAGCGTCTGTCCCTAGGAATTCCCTCTCTTGAGGAGTCCATTCGTATAGCCAAAAGCATTGAAACTTCACAAGTCTACGTGAATAAACTGGAAAACAAAACTGTTGAAGTTGTAACCCCAGTTTGTATTACAAATTACAAAAAAAAAGAGAGAAACCTCTCAGAATAGTTTTTTTTAGAAGAACAGACATATGCTTTAGGTGCGGGAACCCAGTACATGCCAAAAACAGCAGACCATGCCCTGCAATAAATGTGGTCTGCTGGTCTTGCGGGAAAGTTGGCCATTTTTCTAAAGTGTGTCAGGGACACAAAAGAGAAAATGTCAGAATAGGGCATGTCAAAGACACCAGTGACAGTGATATTGAGGATCCTTTGTCAGAAATGAAAGATATAATTCTAGTGGTCATGGAAAGTGAAATCAGGACTGGTGATCTCACAGAATGTGTAGACCGCTATGCCAACATATTGGTAGGAGTAAAGAAGTTGCGTCTTCTCGTGGGCTCAGGTGCACGTATCACCATGATTTGCGAGTCTCTGTTTACAGCTAATTGGGGTGAAAGAAAGTTATTGCCGCCAGAATCTGCTCCTGTGTCCTACAAAGGGCGTAAGATCAATCTCCTAGGATATTTTGAAGACATCATGGAGTTTAAAGGTAGGCGCATTCACGGTAAAATCTATGTAACCATACAAGGTTTCCACTTATCATACGTGCAAAAAGAACAACAAACTCGGAATTCAAATTGACTTGCGCAGTCTAAATAAGGAAATATGGGTTGAATCCCACCCTGTACCCAACATCTCCGAAATGCTGGGCTTAGTTGCGGGAGCTAAGTTCTTTACCAAACTTGACCTCGCTTCCAGTTATCACCAGGTTGAATTCGACAGAGATTCACGTCATCTCACTGCGTTCAACTCACCTTCAGGCAAGTTCCAATTCTGTCATATGCCATTTGGAATGGCTTCAGCAGCTTCAGTTTCTCAGCACCTCATGGTAAATCTTCTTAAAGGCATCAAAAATGTCGCCATCTTACAAGATGACGTCCTTATACACGCCATTAACCAGTCTACTCATGATGAGACATTGCATCAAGTACTATCCACATTTCAAGAGCAAGGGGTTTGTCTTCAAACGTGACAAATGTGAGTTCTCCAAAAGCTCAGTAGAATACCTTGGTCACACAATCAGGTGCAGGTGTAACACCCAAACCCAGTCTGGTTCAAGCCATTTTAGATGCATTTCCTCCCATCAACACAACAAGAGTTGAGTCTTTTCTAGGATTGACTGAGTGCTATTCTCGTTTCATTCCCGATTATGCCACAAAAGTACGATCCATTTCCAACTTGTTAAAACATGACAATGTTTTTGCATGGGATGATAAATGTAGAATCGCTTTTGATTGGCTAAAAACATATCTCACCAAGGTCGAGGAGTTGAAACCTTTTAACTCATCAGTACATTGCACATTACCTGTCGATGCCAGCTGTTACGGTCTTGGTGCTGTCCTGACCCAGCACATGGGCACCCAAGAACACACAATTGGGTTTGCATCTAGCGTACTAAGAGACACAGAATCACACTACTCAGTCATTGAAAAAGAACTTCTTGAATGTTGGTGGCCCATTGAAAAATTCAAATGTTACCTATGCGGCAGGAATTTCACCTTACAAACTAACCACAAACCTTTAGTAGCCATCCCAGGGAACACAAGTTATCGCAACACCACGCCACGCATAGCCAGACTTGCTTCAAAGCTCCTCCTATTCTATTTTGACAATGTACACATCCCAGGTGGGAAGAATGTGCGTGCTGATGCTCTTTCACGCTTGCCTCCCATTCCCAATAGGTCAGAGGCTAGCGAAGAACCAAATAGCGATGATGAACATGAGGACTGTATTGTTGCTCCTGTAGAATTACAACACATTTGTTCCATAAGTGAAAATGAGTGGAATGCTGCCATGCACAGCGATGGGACATTGAAATATGTTAAGAAATACATTGCCGAAGGTTGGCCAAAAGGGAAGAGCTTAAACGTTGATGTACAACCTTATGTAAAAATATGTGATGAATTATCTGTTGAAGATGGGATTATCTTCAGGCTAGAAAAAATTGTACCTCCTTTTGAGCTCAGAAAAACCTTTTTAACCAAAGCTCACGAAGGACATCTGAGTGCCACACTCACCAAACGCAGAGTACGTGAATACTTCTGGTGGCCCAAAATGGACAGAGACATTGGGGCCTTGGTCCAAGATTGTACCATTTGTGCTGGTAGTGACAAGACCCTACGTGTCTCTAACCCGCCCCTCACACCCATTCCCCTTCCCGACAATTCCTGGGAAAAACTGTATATTGACGTAATGGGCCCCTTCCATACCTTACCCCATCAGACTCGGTTCGCCAAAGTCTTAATTGAATATTACTCAAAATGGTCAGAAGTCAAATTTGTAGCCAAAGTTGACTCAAAAGAAATCCTCGACTTCTTGAAGGAAGTTTTCATGCGGGAGGGATTTTCCAAGACTGTTATTTCTGACAACGGTGTGCAGTTTATATATGCCGATGTGGAATAATTCCTCAGAGAATCTTCAATCAACCACATAAAAAGCTCTCTCCATCATCCTCAAACTAATGGGCTAGTAGAGACACTTAACAGAGTCATTGGGGACTGTATACGGTGGGCTATTTCTCACAACAAGGTTATACCTAAGGCTGTAAGAACCATGCTGTGGTTCTACAGAACCACGCCGCACACATCCACCGGCATTTCTCCTTTCAATTTACTCAAAGGGAGGAAGGCCTGCTCTGATTTTAGACCATCATGGATGTCTAAGTGGTTCAAACATAAGACCCCTGCCCATGAGCTTAATGTGATGTTTAGAAACAAAGTTAGTGATGTACAATCCAAACAAAAGACATACTTTGACTTAAGGAAAAATGTCTCCAACAGTAAGTTCGCTGTAGGTATCATGGTGAGAATAAAGAAACAAGGTTTTGTAAGGAAAGGTGCTACAAGTTCAGTGAACCTGTTTGTATTGATAACATCTGTGGCAGTGCTGTTCGTGTCAATCAGCGGAATTGGTGGAACATGAACAAGATTGTTAAAGTCAATGACAAGGTTTGTGATAGACCCACCCAATGCTTTGATACTGTCGCAGTGCTTCCCTCTGGTGCAAGACACAGTGATTTGGATCTTGTTAATAATTCTGCTGTTTTCCCCAGAAGGAATGGCAGAGATGTCAGACTGCCTACTAGGCAGTGCTTAATTTGAGCTGGAGCTTTCCGGTGCTGAGCACCAGCACTTAATTGGTTTCCGGTGGTCGGCACCGGCACCTAATTGTCAACACCACACTTAGGGCAGTCTGCCACAAGGTGGCGCTGCTCATGTAATTTAGAGATGAGCAGTATATCAGTTGTTGAGGAAAACAGTGTACATTAAAAAATTACTAATACCTGCTTCCCTAGCCGTTCCTTTAGCTTCGGGGACCTGGAATAATCTGAACTGTCGCATTTACATCCAAGAGAGATGATTAGTAGTTGTTTTGGCAGCGATGACAAGGGCGATGGGTGGTGCAAGCTGCAGTGGCCTCCTGATCAGAGCCCTGGCACTTAATATATTACAAATTAAGCACTGCTGCTAGGTTCAGGTAGTTTATTTCCTACACTTTCTCTCTCTCTCTCTCTCTCTCTCTCTCTCTCTCTTTTCTCTCTCTCCCTTTTTTCTCTCTCTCTCTCCCCTTCCTCTTTCTCCTGTTTCTTTCCTTTCCTTTAAGGGAAAGAGATATATGTAGTGTGCTGTCCTCAGGTGCCCCTCACGTGTGGACACTCCATGGGTTGCTGTCTCGCACTGCCCGTTGGCGCGCGAGACGCTCTGTGAGTTGACAGTTGCTCATGACAGTTAAGCGACAGTTTTACATGGGACAGCACCATGCTTGCACGCACATTGCACACCGTCTGTGGGATCATATCTTCTATGCTAAAATAAACAGAATTTACCAAGACGCCTGTGTTCTGTCATCACTACACAATTGTAATCACAATTTACACAGGGAGCACTTGCACTTTGACACTGGTAAGCAGTGGCAAAGTGCCCAAAGCATCTAAGCCAGCTAAAACGAAATCCCGCATAGCATCAAATATAAAGGAGGTAGAGGCAAAACGTCAGGGGAAACCACACCAAAGATGCCAAGTCTAACAATCACATTTCTAAAATAAAAAGTATTCAACACCCTCACCCGGAAGTGTTTGGACAAAATGAAACATTTAGACAACAGATTACATTCATTTTGTGTGCAAGGGTGCAATTTGCGCTAAGAAAAATATCTAAAAGCTGAAAGTAAGTTGGGAGGGAAAATCCTATCCCATGTGCACTTTTGGCACACTAATAATGTTCTAATGCCTTTAGCACTATCACTAAGCCAACATCCATCCTGGAATCCATTTTGGACATGTACGGGTATTTTTGAGCTAAGAAAATACCGCTAAATGCAGAATTACTCTTCTTACATAATCTCGTGAAATTATTATGTAATTCTGTGTGATTATGCTACACGAAATTGCACTAGTTATGCCCATCCCTAGAATGGCTTTGTGGAGGGGGAAAAATAGGAGTGAGTAACAGAGATGGCATATATCTTGTTCAAAATAGAGATTTATTCAGACATGTGGCCTAACTAAAACACGTTAATAACTTTGCCTCTATACATCATATGAATTTATTTTCTATTGCAACTATATTACTCCAGTCCATTTCCACAAGATGATGTGTAAAATTGTATATCACACAATATTAGTGCACAAAAATGTAAACTTGAAACAATGCCACAATACTATCAGGGCAGGGCCTTTGTCCCCACTCACAGGCAGTGGGGAATTGGGAAGTGTAAACATTAGCAGAGCTGGGACATCAATAAGAGTGTCAGAAGCTTTTGCAGTGTCCTGATGAAAAATGTCAAGGGCTGGGTGGTGGCACACTATTCTTTCCAAGTAGAAAATAAATGTTGTCTGAAAGAAAAAGAACATGTGCATAGAGGGCTTTTGGTTCAGCTTTGTTCTGCCATTAATCTGTCTGAGTTTCATTTCTACCCTGCTTCCATCCGTGACAGCATGCTGCACGGGGCAAAGGTTCACTCTACATCAGTCATTAGCTCTCTTGCCCTGTGAATGGCACCATTTTCTGATAGCATCCACCTGAAAATGAGTACGCTTCATTGTCAGGCCTAGTTGGCCAGCCCTTTAGCTTTAAAGCTTCTCCTTTTATAGTTCCCCTTTCATTTCTTTTGTTTCTCCTCTTTTTATTTTAATGTTTCATAAAAAGATATTACAGCTATCCAAACTTTGCTGATGGGACTGTTGCTTCCTGTTCATTTAATATGCATAGCGCTGCATCCCACCTGGCCACTTACTCTGAACCAAGAGACCATTATGGAATGGTGCTGTTCATAGTGTATCACTGTTTTACCATTCCAAGATGGCTAACACATTGGTTCTAAATGTGACGGCCATGCACTTTAAAACAACAAAAGGCTATAGACTATACTTCTGCAAGAAGGACACCCCCTGCTAAATTTAGTTTATTTATTGAAAGGAAATGTCTACTGCAGTGACGGCCTGTGTAGGGCGTTTTACCGGGGCGGTGACGTGGCGCAGAGGAGGGGCAGGGTGGGGGGTTGCAAAATGCGGCATACGGCCGATTTCAGGTAAGTTACAAAAAAAATTAATAAAACGAATTTCGTTGCGCGCGCTGCATCGCCAAATGCGATGCAGCACGTGCAACGAAATTCGTTTTATTAATTTTTTTCGTAACTTACCTGAAATCGGCCGTTTGCTGCATTTTGCACACCCCCCCCCCCCACCCTGCCCCTCCTCTGCGCCACGTCACAGCCCCGGTACAACGCCCTACACGGGCCGTCACTGGTCTACTGGGTTTAAATAGCAGCATAATTTCATTTTCTTGTTTTAACTTCACTTGTATATGTTGTTGACTTTGTGTGCACTTTATTGTAGTTGTGTCAGAGAGTGAATGCAATAATGAGTCAGTGGATGGATGGATGGATGGATGGATGGATGGATGGATGGATGGATGGATGGATGGATGGATGGATGGATGGATGACAGAGTGCGTGTAGGATGATTTAAGTGCCTAACCCCATCAATGACACAAAAGGTACTTTCATTCATAAGCCACAATCATTGGTATTTCCAATAATTGTTTGGGACATAGAGAGGTAGATAACAGAGTATGGACAATTAATGGCTATTTTATGTTTTAGGGTACACCAGTGACCTTTCAGGGGAATTTCTAATGACACAACAAGATTTAGAATTGCTAAAATACTTATTATGTAAAGGATAAACACATATGGTTAGAAGAACGTTCACTGGTTCACTGTATACCACGATTTTAGTTCAAATGAAATGGCTAACTCAGCCACCTATTTGGCTAATGGTTATATTTGCTCCAATAATTGCCATGTTGCCCACGTGCCACACTCACATGAACCCAAACTTAGACCATCGGTGTTAGCTCTCCATGTCGGCAGAAATGTGTCATTTTTATTCATTTTGTCGATGCAGCAAAATTCAAAGAGGAAATTAATATCAACTATTCAAATCTCTGTTTTTTCCTTTTGGAACTAGGCACGAACACATATTCAGGCCCACCCTCTTAAAAAAATATTTCAAAAGGCTGATTAGTCATTTGATAATTGAGCTTTTAAATGTCACAAACAATATTGCATGAATATTCAGGGGATCAAGCTCCCGGGAAACATTCCCGCTCAATCAGCGTTGACTTCAAGCATTGGCGGCCCATTGTTCTCCCGCAGGAAATTATGTTAATCGGACTTTCATAGGGTAATGAGCGGTGCCTCTTTAAAATATATTGTGCTGGGGGTTAATAATGTAACGATTGGGGTTAAACGCGCGAGGAAGCCGTGTGTATGTTTTAAAAAATAAAATAAAACAGTTTAGGTTGGTTTAGGAAACAGCCGGAAGTTGTTTTCAGTCGGAAGATACGAGGGTGAGAGTGTGCGAAATGTCATGGAAAAATCCCTCACCTCTGGGTGCCCCATAAACCTGTGGGACTAACATATGGAGTGGGGCGAGCCAACAACTTGACAAGGAGAGCCGAGCCAGAGCCAAGCCAAGGGTCTGGCTCGGATCTTAGAGCATGTGCACAAGCAGAGCCATGAAAATATTTACTAACTAAGGGGCATAGTAACAAGCCAGGCCCTAAAATTATCGCCGCTTTAGCGGCAGGAAACTGCCGCTAAAGCGGCGATAATGGGCTTGATAATATGCTCTATGGAATTCCAATTGACGCCCATGTTAGACGTCCTTCACATCTAACATGGGTTTCAATTGGAATTCCATAGAGCATATTATCAGGCCCATTATCGCCGTTTTAGCGGCAGTTTTCTGCCGCTAAAGCGGCGATAATTTTAGCGCCTGGCTTGTTAATATGCCCCTAAAAGTGATAGTTTTGTACAACTGGTAGTCTGAACGTACATATTTGAAACCGATTTCATAGGCAATAATGAAGAAAAAAGAATTTTTACCCAGGTTAGCAGGTCTCCTTTTGCACAAATCAGTCAGTAAATGTTTATTTTTCTTCCCTTATGTTAAGGTTGTGTTTTTACCTCTTAGTGCATTTTTGTG
Source organism: Triturus cristatus (assembly GCF_964204655.1). NCBI lineage: Eukaryota > Metazoa > Chordata > Amphibia > Caudata > Salamandridae > Triturus > Triturus cristatus. The sequence goes on along the minus strand of NC_140583.1, from coordinate 1,025,510,000 downwards.
TTGTTTTTCGAATATAGTGCAAACTCGATCCGAAGGTATTGCGGGCTTTACATGAGCACCAGCCACATTACATAGGGACACGCGCATTGTTTATAGACACAGGGAGATGACGTTATTTGCCCAGAATCACAGGATGTTGATCGGATGCCAGATTCAAACCTGGTTCCCCAGTTCCACGGTCTAAAGTTCTGATCAAAACGCCACATCATGGACAGAAGAAGGAAGGAAGGCAGAAGCTGGGCTCGGTATGGTTACAACAGAACCTCGAGCTGAGCCGGAGCTAGTCTTCAGGCTCGAACCTGGCTCGAACTTTCAGTGGCTCGTCCACCTCTACAAACATAGCACTGTGGCTGACAGTGCCTAAAAAATCTAAATTTAAGAAAGTGTTCGCACTCAACTTGCTTATGAAATAATGCAAGCACATGCTGCAAAAACATTTTTTAAGATTCTTTATATTAACATTCCGCTGGTACAATACAGTCAGTAAAGGCAATAGTGAGTAAAAGTTAGTGTCAAAGCGTAATGGGTACAAATTATGGGGTGGGGGGTCATCGGGGTCAATGTTAAGCGGAGGATTGCAGGTATGTCCTCTATAAGCGTTCCAGGGGTCCCATATCTTGGGCCACTTTTTGGGGCAGCTACGTGCTGTGAAGACTGTCTTTTATCTGTACATACACCAGTCTAGGTCCTCTTTCCAGCCAGGCTTCTACTTTAGGTGCCTGCGCTGCTCCCTACTTCTGTGCTATATTCTGTTTTGCCAGCATAAGCCCTAGTGTGGCCCATTGTGTGTGATGATTATTTAAATCAGTGGGCTCCCATATGTTTAAGAGGCATCTTCGTGCATCCTGGCGTATGACAACTGAGAGCATCTCGCCCAGTACATCGTGGATCCTGCACCAGTATGATTGCATGTATTTGCATTCCCATAGTATGTGTAGAAATGTCCCTTCCTGCCCGCACCCCCTCCTACAGTCTCCCGTGTCGGATCTACCCATGCGGACCAGAGTAGGCCCTGTGATGTATGCTCTGTGAAGAATTTTAAATTGAACTAGCCTGAGCCTAGCCGAGATTGCCACTACTCTTGGTGAGGACACTGCATCCTGCCAGTCTTCATCATCTAATTCGATGCCATCTCTCACCCATTTCTCACGTAGTGGCCCGAGTGGGTCTGTCATATTGTTGATCAGTTTTTTATAGGTAAGTGAAATGGCTTTTTCGGGTAGGTGCCCGTCCAACAGCCTATCCTCTAATGGGGAGGGTGCCGAGGGGAGGAGCCTGCCAGGAAGTGGGATTTTAGTGCATGACGAATTTGTGTGTATCTAAAACGTTCTGAGTTAGCCAACTCATTCTGTTGCTGCAAAGAGGTAAAGGATTTCACTTCGCCCTTCCCCCTCATGTCTTTAATCAGTAAGATTCCAATAAGATCCCACTTTCGTTGATTTCCATAAGCTGCCTAGTTGCTCAGAGTCCCACAGGGGGGTTGCCAGAGTGAGTTTTTGCTCCCAGCCCAGATTTTTGTTAACTGCCTGCCAGATGCGGACCGAGTGGTCAGTTGGTCTGGTTAAGGGGTATCGTTTGGGTTTGGAATATATTGCCCTATTATAGTTCCTACCCGGTGGAGTCCATCTATCCATGGCATATCCGGGGTCATCAAGTCGACCATAGGTGCCCTGATTAATGGCTGCAAGGTGTGCTGCCCAATAGCATTTTTTGATATCCGGGAGGCTGATCCCCCCGTCATACCAATTGAGTGTGAGTTTGGAAAAAGCAATGCGAGGTTTCCCGTCCCACAACAGGTCTCTCTGTAGGCTCTCGACCTCTCTAAAGTACTCTGCTGAGACCGGGTCCATGGTGTTCTGCAAAGCGTATAGGAAACAGGGCAGCAACATCATCTTGAAGAGGGCTGCTTTGCCCAACAATGATAGCGGGAGGGTTTTCAGTGCTGCAAATTTGCCTATAGCATACGGGGAAAGTGTCAAAATAAGGCATTGGTGTAATGTGAGCAGAGAGCTGGAAAAATAATACAAATCTGTCCCTTGCAGTAATCAGAGGGTCATTTCAGGTGTTTGACAACAGTAGTTTAATTTATTCAATTCTTTATATATAATGCGCACTGATTACTGATTCAGGTTGTCTCCAGGTGCGACGATACAAGTCTCTCTCTTTGGCTCTCTTTTACATGATCTTTACCGGTACTCAGGGGCGGCTCCTCCATTGGAGCGAAGGAACGTTGCCCCACTTAAAATCCCACCCACCCATACAGAGATTAAAAATAAAATGGTAGTTTATTACCATTTTATTTTTCATCCCCTGTCCTGAGCCGAGTGTAAGGACGGGGGCGGGCCGATGCTGACAGCAGCAGAGAGGAGGGTTTTCCACTTGTTTAAATTCCGCATGTCCCTTTGACCCGCTGTCTTGCAATGGCCAGCCACACATGTGTGCTTTAAACCTCTCAATCCAGTTGTCTCATGACAGCTGGGCTGAGAGTAAGTCCAGGCCGCCAGTGCACTGTGGAACGCTGAGTGAGGCCACTCCCTCCAATTAGCACACTTCTCACATGCTGCATGTGAGCAGCACTAGGATTGGGCAAGGGAGTTTCAGAGTCTGCTTCCAGTGAAGAAGAGGTCCGGAGCGAGGATGTCGCTTTAGTTAAGTCTTATTTATTTTTTTATAATATTTTATGCGCTGTGCGATACCCCACGCTCCGCCCACCCATCGTAGATGCCAGCCGCCACTGCCTGTACAGCTTGGTTAGCAGTTTTTGCAGGTCTTGAAGCAGAGGTGGCTTAGGGTGTCGATAAAAGTCTCTATGCAAAAAGTCCTCTTTTCCAGTAAGACTGACTCTGTGCTCTGAGAGATCCACTCATTTGGCGATGCAGCGCGCGCAACGAAAATTCGTTTTTTTTTTTTTTGTTACTTACCTGAAATCGGCTGTATGCCGCATTTTACAACCCCCCACCCTGCCCCGCCCTAAGTCACCGCCCCGGTAGCACACCCTATATGGGCCGTGGCTGGGGATGGGGGGAGACGGGGGGCACAGCCTGGCCAAGAAGAGCATCTTACTGAAACCGGTTGTAGGAGAGTAGGGTCTGCTATCCTATGGTCACCCCAAATTTTTGCTTTTTGCTTCACTGGTTTTTGACATATTGAGGCTGTGGGCCTGCCAATCAGACCCCCAGCCTGCTGTTCTCTCTACTAAATTAAAACTATGCACCCTAGGTGCATAACCAATTGGAAGTGGATCACCCTGTCAGCCCCTGTACCAGTGTACACTAGGTACCCAGGGCATTGGTGTACCCAAGGCCTGCCAGGGGCTGCAGCATGTATTATGCCACCCCAGGCTTGGCCTAACAATTTGACACAACTGGCTGATCACTCAGCTGGGGTAAGTTGGTGTAATCACCTCTTACTTAGGTGTAGTATACCTATACCTAACCTTAAATGGGACACCTGGTAACCTATAAGTCACTCCTATGGCAGGCCTTAACAATCCTGAAGGCAGAGTGCTTGGTTCCATGTGAGATGGTGCTCTGGCATGAGCTGAGCCTGTCTGCAGTGGTCGGAACAACTTCCTTCCACTGTTTCCAGATATCGTCATACCATATACTCTTAAGTGCATTATGAACCTCGCGGTTAAATGCTATCTTTGGTTTGGCTTTATCAAAACATGTCGAGTAAGGTGTCATACGAATTGGAATACTATCCCCTCGCCAATTCTGGCGACGGGGTTAGCATTCCACCCTTCTAGAGGGACACGACATGTACAGTACCTGAAACCCGGGTAAAATCAGACATAGCCTCAGCTCCACAAAATGGATGCTGCCACCACAGACACAAGTCTGCCCTCCTGCTGCTGGGAGTCCTTCCAGCTTGGGAGGTGTGGACAAAGGGTTTCCTGCCAGGGGAGGTGCGTGCACCACCCCAGACAGGATTTTGTGTATTGGTCAGGTAGGGCTTGAAAGAAACCAGACATGCCTGTGGCTCACAAGGAGCCTCGGTGCATATGCCAGTTCAAACCGGTCCTGGGGCACACCAGTCCCGGGCCTGGGGCGAGCTGGACAAAGGATTGGGGGTGTAACCACCCCCCTTCCTGGTCCCACCCATAGGGAGGGACCTAGCAGGTAGTCCGGCCCCTAGAATCCGCTTAAAGGTAGGAGCTGTGTCCTAAGACTTCAGACATCCTGGAATCAACTTAACACTAAGAAGAAGACGGGAACTTCGACGCTCTGCTGCACAGAGGACTGAAGCCAATCTCCCCTGTGGTCAGGGAGTGACCACCTTGCTAACGCAAGCACCATCCAGCGAATCAACGTCTGCTTTGCCGCCGCCTCCCGCCGGAGCCCGAGCCCAGAGACTGACAAGACCTGGACCTCCAGACCTCTCACCGCCCGATCCACAGTCCCTGAAAAGAGGAGACCCGTGGAGGCACCGAGACACGTGGAGCCAGCCATCTTGGAACGACTACGACAAGCTGACAAGTGCAACAACCGAGGCTCCCTCCAAGTTGTGCTTTGGGATCTGAGAAGCCCAACACCCGAGCCGCATCTGCGCCAAAGGTGAGCCCTCCAGCATCTCCACGATCTGCGTGGGGCCCTTCTGCATTTTGCCACTCGACGCGCCTAACCGGTTGCTGGCCCGCTGGCTAGTAGCCATCTTGGCGACGAACTCTACAAAATACACCACTGGTCTGGTTGCTCCAGACTGGCCCTTGCTCCCCTCCAAAGGAGCAGTCCTTCTGACCTTGCTGGTCAGAACCATCAGCTTATTTCATCTCCTACAACAATTGCTTTTGCCAAGGCTTGTTTGCTTTGATCAAGTCGCCGACACCGCCGACAGCGAGAGCCTGCGTGGGACAGCTCGTGAACCGACTCCTGGACGTCGTTGACCTCCAGGGACCACGTGGCTGCAGAGACAAGCTACACCTTTCTTCCTGTTTGCACCCGACATTGCCTGGTACCCACCTGGTGCCACGCTGGTCACTGGCTAGTGACTGTGAACACTGTCCCCTCTGCTTACAGGTCTTCAACATCTCCGATCCACTCTTGGATCCACTGCATCTCTCCCGGACCGACCGCCTGCAGCATCTTTGTCTTCAAGCTCCACGGAACAGATAGAAGAAACCCGACGCACTTCGAGGCCTATGCACCCGCTTCCTGTGGGTGAGGTAAAGCTGGCACACCTGTGCCCAAGTGTAGTATTACATCTCTAGTGCCTGTGTTCCAAATCTTGAGTTCCTAGTCCATCCGGAAGATCCTTTTTGCAGTAACTTTGTACTTTTTACGCACCCATTGAAACCTATGGGAGCACGCGTGTGACTATTTGCTCTGCACACGCCACCCGTGGACCTCCTGGTCACTAACTGAAGTTAGCTCCTTGTAGGCCCAGCAATTCTAGAGGCCCTAGGCCTTTTCCCTTTTCTGTTCGTGGTACTTATACCACTATTTTAGTATATGGTTTGAGCGGCCACCAGGGCCTATCCATATAAAGTGCAACTTCTGTGTATTCTACTGTAATCTTGTTTGACGATTTGTGCTCCTGTGCTCATAAAGAGACTAGGGGTTACTTTGAGAAATAAATACATATATATTTTGAATATATATCTGTGTGGTGTCCTTTCATTGGTATAAAAGGGGGTTGCATTTGGTAAAACAGCTGGCTTAACACGCTTCACGAGTTTAGCCTCAAAGACTGCTTAGCCTACGCTACCACTAGGGCATCTAGTCCGAAAAGGTTGACTTACAACCACACCATAAGGGTTGCTTGGCATGGTACAAGGTGATCACTTTAACTAGTGAGCATCATATACCAGGCCAACTTCTCACATTGGTGAGCAGCGGTTGGATTTGAGCTTGCTGTGTTTTACCATTGTAATCTCTTGGTTACCAATTGAAAGATCACATAGGTACCTGTAGGTACATATAAAACAAGATTAGATATACATAAGTTCTACTGAACTTAGTTGTTGTAGAGCAAAGGGAGTAGCACACCCTGACTACAACTACTAGATAGGTTTAGTAGGTAAACCCAAGTGTAGGTAGATTGCAACACATCCACCCACACTTAAGAGCAATGGCCGGGGCAGAGGGGTCTCTGTTGAGAGTGACCCCCAAAGGGCACCATCCAGCTTTGCTACCCTTAATCAGAATGAGCTCAGGCATTTGGCAACTCTTAGAGGCCTTAAACAGCCCAAGAACCCTACCTCTGCTGAGCTCAGAGAACTCTTACAGAATGATGAGAATCAGAGAGAACTCAGGAAAGCTTCCCAGTTAGCCCCCTTAGGGTCAGGAACAGGAGGCCCCCCTTCTGAAGATGCTACAGAGGTACCCAGTTCCAATAGCCATCCCTTAGATGAGAATCATACTACAGGGGAGGAAAGTGGTGAGGATACAGAAAGTAGTGAGGATGAAGGGAGAACTAGCCCAGTGCCAAGTGTTATACTTGGCCCAGCTAAACTAAGGCTATTGGGGATTGACAGTGGGTTTACCCCATTGGATCTCCCCAGTGGACTTAACCCAGGGCTTGGGAGGCAAAGGAATCGCTCAGGTGACTCCAATGCTTCCCATGGCTCTAGAGGCTCTCAAGGTCACTCCAGGAAAAGGATGACCACCCATCAGAGGAGGGAACATGAGGCCAGAATGCAGGAAGCCCAGCTGAGGATCAGGAAGCAGGAGCTAGAAGTAGCCCTGATGGAAGAAAAACTGAACAAGGCTAGGCAACCTAGAGAGAGTGGGTCTATACCCACTGGTGGCAGCATTGTCCCTAAGGACAAAGATAGGGTCTTTGATAATAGGAACCTGTCTAAGGTTGTGCCCCCCTACAAAAGTGGGGATGACATCCACAAATGGATAACTGCTCTTGAGAGAGCCTGCAAAGTACAGCAGGTTCCTGAAGACCAGTGGGCAGCAATCCTCTGGCTCTCCTTTGAAGGAAGAGGCAGAGACAGACTCCTCACTGTTAGAGAAGAGGATGTCAGAAATTACAGAGTCCTGAAGAGTGTTCTGGTAGATGGGTTAGGCTTAACCACTGAACAGTACAGGTTAATGTTCAGAGACACCCAAAAGACACAGACTCAGGACTGGTCTGAATATGTTGAATGTGCCACTAAGGCTTTGGAGGGTTGGTTGCTGGGAAGTAAGGTATCTGATTTTACAGGATTGTATAATTTGATGATGAGAGAACAGATTTTAAATAACTGTCAAAACCAGCAACTGCATCAACACTTGGTTGACTCTGATCTGACCTCTCCCCAAGAATTGGGAAAGAAGGCAGACAAATGGGTCAGAACCAGGGTTAAGCAAAAGAACCGGAACCAGGGCCAAGGGGGTGATCAGAAGAAAACAGACCAAAAGGGTGGAGATCAGAAATCTAAAGACCAGAAGTCTTCAACAGGGCCCCAAACTACTGCTAAGGAGGGTGGGTCCCAACAACAGTCCAAAAAGAAGAAAGAAGGTCAAAAGAAACCCTGGTGCAATCATTGCAAAAATACAACTCACTGGACTAGTGATTGCAAAAAGGGTGGAGCCCCCAACACTGTTGCCCCTAAGGCACCTGCTCCCAGTACTACTGTTAGCAGTGTTGGTCCCCAGACAAAGGGTGTAGTGGGAATCACTATGGGAACTGAAGGAGATTCTGACTTAGACAGAACCCTGACACAGGCAGTCTTGATCTGTGATGGGGACATTGATTTGTCCCTGACTGTGAGCCCCAGTAACCTGGGCAAGTACAGACAGACTCCTTTAATTAATGACAAAGTGGCTCAAGCCTACAGGGACACATGTGCCAGTGTCACTATGGTGACACCAGGCTTTGTGGACCCTGGACAGTACATACCAGGTGAGAACTACCTGGTGACCAATGCCAGCAATGCTACTACTTCACATAGTGTGGCAGTTGTTAACTTCTCATGGGGAGGGGTAACTGGCCTCAAAAGGGTTGTGGTTAGTGCAGACCTCCCAGTAGAATGTTTGTTGGGCAATGACCTAGAGAGTTCTCTATGGTCAGAAGTGGAGTACAGGACTCATGCAGAGATGTTAGGTATATCATCACATGTCCTTGCTGTGACCAGGTCACAGGCCAAAAAGTGCCTCACTGAACCTCAGGTCTTGGATCCTGGAACAATGGACCAAGCACCTACCAAGAAGAAGAACAGGAGGGTCAAGGCTGTGCCTTCCCCCCTGCCTCAGAGTGATGATCAGCCTTCCCAGGAAGCTGATCTAGAAGACCCTGAAGGAACTGTCCCTGAAGAGCTTGAACCTGATCAGGTTGAGTTTCTGGGGACAGGGGGACCTTCAAGGGCTGACTTGAGGCAGGCTCAGTTATCCTGTCCCTCTCTTGAACCCCTCAGACAGCTGGCTGCTGCTGAGGCTGCTGGGAATGCTCAAGGTACCCATAAAGTGTATTGGGATGAAGGGCTCCTTTATTCAGAGGCTAGAGACCCCAAGCCTGGTGCTACCAGGAGGTTGGTTATACCTCTGCAATTTAGGGGCTTCCTTCTTACCTTGGCCCATGACATTCCTTTAGCAGGACACTTAGGCCAGAATAAGACTTGGGACAGGCTTGTCCCTCACTTTCACTGGCCTCACATGAATGAAGATACAAAGGAGTTTTGTCGCTCCTGTGTTACCTGCCAAGCCAGTGGCAAATCAGGTGGCACAACAAAGGCCCCCCTGATACCACTACCTGTGGTGGGGGTCCCCTTTGAAAGAGTGGGAATAGACATAGTGGGTCCCATGGATCCTCCCACTGCATCTGGGCACAGATTTATACTGGTGGTAGTGGATCATGCCACCAGGTATCCAGAGGCGATTCCCCTTAGGACCACTACAGCTCCTGTTGTGGCCAGGGCCCTGCTGGGAGTATTCTCCAGAGTGGGGTTTCCTAAGGAGGTAGTATCTGACAGAGGTACCAACTTTATGTCAGGATACTTGACAGCTATGTGGAAGGAATGTGGTGTCAACTACAAGTTCACCACCCCTTATCACCCACAATGCAATGGGCTTGTTGAGAGATTCAACAAGACCCTAAAGGGTATGATCAAAGGATTACCTGAAAAGCTCAGGCGAAGATGGGACATCCTTCTACCCTGCCTTCTGTTTGCTTACAGAGAGGTCCCACAAAAAGGAGTTGGCTACAGCCCCTTTGAATTTTTGTTTGGGCACCCTGTGAGAGGCCCACTGTGTTTGGTGAAGGAAGGATGGGAGTTACCTCTCAAAAAGCCTAAGCTAGACATAGTGGACTATGTACTTGGTCTCCGCTCCAGGATGGCTGAGTATATGGAGAAGGCATCCAAAAACCTTGAGGCAAGCCAGGCCTTACAGAAAGCTTGGCATGACCAAAAGGCTGTCTTGGTTGAGTTTCAGCCAGGACAGAAGGTATGGGTGTTGGAGCCAGTGGCCCCAGCAGCACTCCAAGACAAATGGTCTGGACCCCATACAATCCTGGAAAAAAAGGGAGAGGTCACATACTTGGTCGACCTAGGAACTCCCAGGAGTCCCCACAGGGTACTCCATGTTAACAGGCTTAAAGCATATGTTGACAGGGCAGACATGGGCTTGCTCATGGCTACAGATGAGGGACAGGAGGAAGAGAGTGACCCTCTCCCAGACCTGTTGTCTCAGAACCCTGAAGATGGCTCAGTTGAAGGAGTGACCCTTGGAGGCAACCTCACTGCCCATCAGCAGACTGAATGTAGACAGGTTCTACAATCATTTTCACATATGTTTTCCTTGATACCTAGTTAAACTGACTGGTGTACCCATGTGGTGGACACTGGTGACAGTCTGCCTGTAAAGAACAAGCTTTACAGACAACCTGACCACGTCAGGGACTGTATAAAGGCTGAGGTACATAAAATGCTGGAATTAGGTGTCATTGAACCCTCAGAGAGCCCCTGGGCTAGCCCAGTGGTTCTGGTCCCCAAACCTCACACCAAAGATGGCAAGAGAGAGATGAGGTTCTGTGTGGATTACAGAGGACTCAATGCTGTCACCAGGACAGATGCACACCCTATTCCAAGGGCAGATGAGCTCATAGACAAACTAGCTTCTGCAAAGTTTTTGAGCACATTTGACTTAACAGCTGGCTATTGGCAAATCAGATTAGCTGAGGAGTCTAAGGCCAAAACAGCATTCTCAACCCCAGGTGGGCACTACCAGTTTGTGGTGATGCCCTTTGGTCTGAAGAATGCACCTGCCACCTTCCAAAGGCTGGTGAACCAAGTCCTTACTGGGTTGGATGACTTTTGCGCAGCATATCTGGATGACATTGCTGTCTTTAGCTCCACCTGGGAGGATCACCTGATCCACCTGAAGAAGGCTCTTGAGGCTCTGCAAAGGGCAGGCCTCACTATCAAGGCTACTAAGTGCCAGATAGGGCAGAGTAAGGTTGTATATTTGGGCCACCTTGTAGGTGGAGGCCAAGTTCAACCACTGGAGAGTAAGATACAATCCATCAAGGACTGGTCCCCTCCAACCACCCAGACTCAAGTTCGAGCTTTCTTGGGCTTGACTGGGTACTACAGGAAGTTTGTTAAGAACTATGGGTCCATTGTGACTCCTCTTAATGATCTGACATCCAAGAAGATGCCCAAAAAGGTTCAGTGGACAGTAAGCTGTCAAAAGGCATTTGATGACCTGAAGGAGGCCATGTGCTCTGCCCCTATCCTGAAAAGTCCTGACTACTCCAAAGAGTTTATTGTCCAAACAGATGCTTCTGAGTTGGGTGTGGGAGCTGTGCTGTCACAACTTAATGTAGATGGTCAAGACCAACCCATTGCTTTTATTAGCAGAAGGTTGACCCCCAGAGAGAAGAATTGGTCAGCTATTGAGAGGGAGGCCTTTGCTGTGGTGTGGGCCCTGAAGAAGCTGAGGCCATACTTGTTTGGCACTCACTTCAAGATTCATACCGACCATAAGCCCCTCTTGTGGCTAAATCAGATGAAGGGTGAAAACCCCAAACTGCTTAGGTGGTCCATTTCCCTACAGGGGATGGACTTTACAGTGGAGCACCGGCCAGGTACTGACCATGGGAATGCAGATGGTCTCTCCAGGTACTTCCACTTAGGACATGAAGACGAGACTGGTCAAGGCTAGTTTAATGTCCCAGCGTTTGGGGGGGGGTTGTGTAGGAGAGTAGGGTCTGCTATCCTATGGTCACCCTAAAATTTTTGCTTTTTGCTTCACTGGTTTTTGACATATTGAGGCTGTGGGCCTGCCAATCAGACCCCCAGCCTGCTGTTCTCTCTACTAAATTAAAACTATGCACCCTAGGTGCATAACCAATTGGAAGTGGATCACCCTGTCAGCCCCTGTACCAGTGTACACTAGGTACCCAGGGCATTGGTGTACCCAAGGCCTGCCAGGGGCTGCAGCATGTATTATGCCACCCCAGGCTTGGCCTAACAATTTGACACAACTGGCTGATCACTCAGCTGGGGTAAGTTGGTGTAATCACCTCTTACTTAGGTGTAGTATACCTATACCTAACCTTAAATGGGACACCTGGTAACCTATAAGTCACTCCTATGGCAGGCCTTAACAATCCTGAAGGCAGAGTGCTTGGTTCCATGTGAGATGGTGCTCTGGCATGAGCTGAGCCTGTCTGCAGTGGTCGGAACAACTTCCTTCCACTGTTTCCAGATATCGTCATACCATATACTCTTAAGTGCATTATGAACCTCGCGGTTAAATGCTATCTTTGGTTTGGCTTTATCAAAACATGTCGAGTAAGGTGTCATACGAATTGGAATACTAACCCCTCGCCAATTCTGGCGACGGGGTTAGCATTCCACCCTTCTAGAGGGACACGACATGTACAGTACCTGAAACCCGGGTAAAATCAGACATAGCCTCAGCTCCACAAAATGGATGCTGCCACCACAGACACAAGTCTGCCCTCCTGCTGCTGGGAGTCCTTCCAGCTTGGGAGGTGTGGACAAAGGGTTTCCTGCCAGGGGAGGTGCGTGCACCACCCCAGACAGGATTTTGTGTATTGGTCAGGTAGGGCTTGAAAGAAACCAGACATGCCTGTGGCTCACAAGGAGCCTCGGTGCATATGCCAGTTCAAACCGGTCCTGGGGCACACCAGTCCCGGGCCTGGGGCGAGCTGGACAAAGGATTGGGGGTGTAACCACCCCCCTTCCTGGTCCCACCCATAGGGAGGGACCTAGCAGGTAGTCCGGCCCCTAGAATCCGCTTAAAGGTAGGAGCTGTGTCCTAAGACTTCAGACATCCTGGAATCAACTTAACACTAAGAAGAAGACGGGAACTTCGACGCTCTGCTGCACAGAGGACTGAAGCCAATCTCCCCTGTGGTCAGGGAGTGACCACCTTGCTAACGCAAGCACCATCCAGCGAATCAACGTCTGCTTTGCCGCCGCCTCCCGCCGGAGCCCGAGCCCAGAGACTGACAAGACCTGGACCTCCAGACCTCTCACCGCCCGATCCACAGTCCCTGAAAAGAGGAGACCCGTGGAGGCACCGAGACACGTGGAGCCAGCCATCTTGGAACGACTACGACAAGCTGACAAGTGCAACAACCGAGGCTCCCTCCAAGTTGTGCTTTGGGATCTGAGAAGCCCAACACCCGAGCCGCATCTGCGCCAAAGGTGAGCCCTCCAGCATCTCCACGATCTGCGTGGGGCCCTTCTGCATTTTGCCACTCGACGCGCCTAACCGGTTGCTGGCCCGCTGGCTAGTAGCCATCTTGGCGACGAACTCTACAAAATACACCGCTGGTCTGGTTGCTCCAGACTGGCCCTTGCTCCCCTCCAAAGGAGCAGTCCTTCTGACCTTGCTGGTCAGAACCATCAGCTTATTTCATCTCCTACAACAATTGCTTTTGCCAAGGCTTGTTTGCTTCGATCAAGTCGCCGACACCGCCGACAGCGAGAGCCTGCGTGGGACAGCTTGTGAACCGACTCCTGGACGTCGTCAACCTCCAGGGACCACGTGGCTGCAGAGACAAGCTACACCTTTCTTCCTGTTTGCACCCGACATTGCCTGGTACCCACCTGGTGCCACGCTGGTCACTGGCTAGTGACTGTGAACACTGTCCCCTCTGCTTACAGGTCTTCAACATCTCCGATCCACTCTTGGATCCACTGCATCCCTCCCGGACCGACCGCCTGCAGCATCTTTGTCTTCAAGCTCCACGGAACAGATAGAAGAAACCCGACGCACTTCGAGGCCTATGCACCCGCTTCCTGTGGGTGAGGTAAAGCTGGCACACCTGTGCCCAAGTGTAGTATTACATCTCTAGTGCCTGTGTTCCAAATCTTGAGTTCCTAGTCCATCCGGAAGATCCTTTTTGCAGTAACTTTGTACTTTTTACGCACCCATTGAAACCTATGGGAGCACGCGTGTGACTATTTGCTCTGCACACGCCACCCGTGGACCTCCTGGTCACTAACTGAAGTTAGCTCCTTGTAGGCCCAGCGATTCTAGAGGCCCTAGGCCTTTTCCCTTTTCTGTTCGTGGTACTTATACCACTATTTTAGTATATGGTTTGAGCGGCCACCAGGGCCTATCCATATAAAGTGCAACTTCTGTGTATTCTACTGTAATCTTGTTTGACGATTTGTGCTCCTGTGCTCATAAAGAGACTAGGGGTTACTTTGAGAAATAAATACATATATATTTTGAATATATATCTGTGTGGTGTCCTTTCATTGGTATAAAAGGGGGTTGCATTTGGTAAAACAGCTGGCTTAACACGCTTCACGAGTTTAGCCTCAAAGACTGCTTAGCCTACGCTACCACTAGGGCAGCTAGTCCGAAAAGGTTGACTTACAACCACACCATAAGGGTTGCTTGGCATGGTACAAGGTGATCACTTTAACTAGTGAGCATCATATACCAGGCCAACTTCTCACACCGGTGTTGTGTTTTAAGTGAAAAAACAGATATTTCATTTATTTATTTTTATTTCTTGTGACTTGTATAGCGCACTATAACCCAGGGGTCTCTAAGCGCTTTGTTAGGATCAGCTATACAATAAAAAGATGCATCAGATTAAAATTTAGCGGCCACCCCACGCTTGCTGGAAAAGCACAGTTTTTAATTGCTTGCGGAAGGGCATTAGTTTCTTTTCATTGCGGAGTTTCAGCGGTAGTTTATTCCACATAGCTGGCAAAGTATGTGAGAAAGCACGCCCACCCACAGTGGTCAGTCTACAGCGTGGCTGAACCAGACATATGGAATCAGCAGATCTAAGCACCCTCCCTGGTTTGTAAAGGGACAGGCGAGATTTCAGATAGGTGGGTGCTCTGCCATGAAGCGCTTTGTGTACAATGCAGAGCCCCTTGAACATTAGCCTCTGCCTAACTGGCAACCAATGGAGTTCCCACAGGAGGGGGGATGCCTGGGTACTCCTTGGTTTCTTGAAAATGACCCTGGCAGCATCATTCATGACCGTCTGCATTCTGTTTAAGAGGCCCTGTGGGAGTCCTATATACAATGAATTGCCATAGTCCAGCCTAGCCAAAATCATTGCAGAAACCGCGCTCCTTAGGGTGGAAAAAGAGAGCAGCGGGGAAACTTTCCTGAGTTGGCGAAGGAGACCGACGCAGCAGCCCACCACAGCTGTGACTTGCTTTTTCATGGACAGCTTGCTGTCCACCTGGATGCCCAGGCTTTTAACCACCTCAGCCGGTTCTGGAGGCGTGCCCAACTCCCCAGGCCAGAAACGGTCACACCAAGGGTTGCCAGCGATGGTAATCGGCAACACCTCGGTTTTGTCCGGGTTGATTTTTAGGGAGTTGCCGGACATCCAGTTAGCTGTACTTCTCAAAATGTTTTGCAGTCTGGTAAAGGCATTCTGGCTATCCTCCAGCTGGATAATGATCTGGGTGTCGTCTGCGTAGTTATATACCTGACAGTCCATTTGATTAAGCATTCGAATCAAAGGCTGTAGGTATATGTTGAACAATAGGGGTGACAGAGCAGACCCTTGTGGGACTCCGCAAGTGATCGAGGTTGCGGTAGAGAGCATGTCACCTAATTGCACTTTCTGCGTCCTCCCTTGAAGGAAGGATGTGAACCATGCCAGTGCTATGCCCTGAATGCCGAAGTCCCTCATCCGCGACAGTAGTTGTGCATGACACACGGTATCAAATGCCGCGGAGAGGTCCAACAGCACCAGGGCCCCCGGGATTTTCTTGTCTGCTCTGTTCCTAAGTTCGTCTACGATTGACAACATAACCAGCTCCGTGCTGTGATTCGCACGGAAGCCTGCTTGATTCGGCTCTAGCAGCGTGTTGCTTTCCAGATGTTCTGAAAGGGTGATAAGGACATGCTGCTCCAGGACCTTCGCCAAGAATGGTAACTGGGAAATTGGTCTGAAGTTCTTCAGACATTTTGCGTCTGCCCCCGGTTTTTTTAGCAAGGGAATCAGACGGGCTTCCTTGAAGGCAGATGGCACTTGACCAGTTTGTAGAGAGAGGTTCAGGAGACTCAGCACGTCATCCTCAATGCCCGGGAGTGCGAGTTTGAAGACTTCAGGTGGGCATGGATCCGCCCTAGAGCCGGACTTGACCCGTCCCGTGAGGGAGACTAAACTCTCCTTTGTAATCAAGGGTAGATTAGAGAGCGGGATTATAATTGGCAGTATGGCTGGGATATCCACCGGTGGACAGTCAATTTGCGAGGTTGCTGTAATTTCAGTGACCAAATCAATGACTTTGTTGGTGAAGAAATCCTGGAACTTCTGACAGTCCTCCTGACTAAAGTCCGGGGGCTGTTCCTTGTTCTTCCTGAGCTCCGTGAGGACTCGGAAGACTTCTTTCTGAGGGTTCGTGGCCGTAGAAATCCTCTCCTCGTAGAACTCGGACTTCCTGGCTATAATCGCTTGCTTATAACCAGCGAGAGCCCGTAGATAGTTACTACGAGAGTCAGGACTGTAGTTTTTCCGCCAGGTTCTTTCCAGTTTGCGTAGCCCACGTTTCTGAGCTCTGAGTAAGTCATTATACCACGGGGCCCCTCGTTTCCTATCCGTACGGTTCACCCTACAGATTGGTGCAACTTTGTCTGTGGCATTCTGAAGTTTGTCCATGAGTGCCCCACAGAGGGCCTCTGGGTTGAGGGGGCAATTGTTGGCAGGGGGGTTGGTGCGAAGTAAATTTATCATTTTATCCCCATCAAACTTATTCCACTTCCTAACTGCCTTCCATCCTCCTTTGGTTATTGTTTTCAGTCTGTCCGCCAAAACCTTGCCTCTCACCAAGTGGTGGTCAGACCATACGCATGGCAGAGCCGCAGCCATGTCCTGGACAGGAACTGTCGTCCACACCAAGTCTAGGGTGTGTCCCTTAGCATGTGTTGGGCCTCTTACTTGTTGAGCCAGATCTAATGAGGTTAACGCCTCATCGATCTGTAACGCCTGACCATCTTTTGGGACCTTCTCCCAATGGTAGTTAAAATCCCCCATTATCATTACCTTGTCATATCTTGAGCGAATGTCCTGGGCCAGTCTTATGAACAAGTCAGGGAAATCAGGCGAGGTCCACGGAGGGCGATAGACTAACAGAATCAGCAGACAATCCGTCCCTGATTGCAACTTAACGCCCATCACTTCCGCGCCTGCCAAATTTTCCGTCAAGACCCTTTCAACCAATAGGCGTGAGTTGTACAGGAGGGCAACACCTCCCCCCCTCTTGGCTCCAGATCTATTGTAGAAAAGTGCCGAAAAGTCGGATGGTAGGGAGGCGACGAGATCCGGCATAGAGGAATCCTCTAACCATGTCTCGGTGAGTCCCAGGAGATCTAGTTCTCCTTCTTCAAGAAGGGTAAACACCTCTAAATTATGTCGTTGCAGGGAGCGTGTGTTAAGGAGGCCAAAGCGTAAGCCGCGGGCCTGACTCATAACCTTACGACCCGGCTGGGGAGTGGGGGCGGACAAGATTCTCTCACGCACAAGAATGTCAACACAATCTGGGCTAATATCAAAATTGCAGGTGTTCAAAGACTCCAACTCACCTCTGGTGTATACCAAGCGAGAACCAGGGGTCGTGGCCCCGGGACCCGTCTGGTCCCTGATGGGCACAGATGGGCTTGCCTCTGGCGAGCCTCCGGCGCGCCCACGCTGCGCGCATACGCTGCGCGCCTGCATGGTGGCAGGGTTAAGTAGCCTCGAGCGTGCAAGGTGGCCAGGCAGCAACTAGGCTGTCAACCACAATGGCGTCCCAAAGCGGCGCTTCCTCCCCCAAGATGGCTCCTGCCCCAAGAACCCAAGAAAGCAGCTAAAGACCCGCTCAACAGCGGTGCAATCTCCGATTAGAGTGTGGGTATATCCTAACTCAAACCCCACCAGAAAACGGGACCCTTCGAAAAATTTTAAAAGTGCAAATTAATTAATTATTTCCGCATTTAAAAAGCGCTATACTCGCGCTAGTAGCAGCATGTAAATTCTAACAGGAGCAGCCTCAGTATCGCGGCGCTTACCTAGCAAATAGATAGGCATTGAACCATTCTGTGACAGGCCATCATGAAATTGTTTGTCTCTTAAATCCTCCCTGGGAATAGGCGTCAGGATGGGGGACTGCAGATTACATTCAACACCACTTCCCCTGCAAATGTTAAGGAGCCCAGGATGCCTGCAGCTTGTTGCCTATCATATTTGATTGCATTCAAAGGCGTAAGTGGGCATTATTGCAATGTATAAACTAGTAAATAGGTTTACAGCTGACAGTTTCATAGAATAAGTGTGAAAAATATGTTTGTTATTCTGGTGGGGACCCACTTTTTTTAGGGGGCGGGGGGTAGTGCGGGGGTTGCAGGGTGGGAGGCATTAAAAAGTTTGAAGTGCACTAAATTAGATTCTTGAATTTTTAACCAACTTTGATTGGCATTCCACTCGAATTTATATCACTCTCATCACCAAGCAGCTTCAAAGCGCTTTCTGATGCATGACTGGGGGTGCGGTGTAATGCCGGCGGACCCAGCCTTAGGTCCTTTCATCTTTCCTGCGGCAGCGCGGGCTGCCAGGTAAAGTGCCTGGGGACCCTATGCTAGCACAATGAGTGCTGCCAGGCAGCCCACAATAAACAAAATAAATAAAGCAGATTAAAGGTCACGGGGACTGGAAGTTGTTGTTCCCTGACAGAATGAAAGAGATTTGGTCGGTAATAAACAACCCTCATAGAAGCGTAAGCAGCTGTTCATTAAACTGCTTTCCCCTGGCAGTGCAATCCCACGGCGTCTCTGGTGGTTATTATAATCTCTGCTGAAGCACGGCGCGCGGGCCTCGCTCGCGCCGTCGCGCGGCTGAGCGGGCAAAGCTGCCGAGCTTCACCTGCTGTGAAGAATGGCGCCATGTTCGCTAAAATTACCAAGAGCATAGCGCGGCTTTGATTCCTATAAACAAGCGGCCCATTTCTACACGGCTAGCGGGCCTGTGTCCAATGACATCACAGGGAGCTTGTTATTCCGCCACTGCTAGTTCAGTTCTTAGCAATGTAAATGTGCCAGTAAATTGTGTTTTTTTGGCGCCCGGCTGATGCTCTATTCTTGGATCAGATGCACCTGTCACGGGTAGGGAACCTTGTGACGTCACTTCCTCCACTGAAGCCCTTGTGCTCGTGGGTTCAGCAAAAAGAAGCCCACAGGGTTGGAGGTCCCAATAGCAATCTTCTGAAGGTCTCTAGGGGCAGGGGCACCTCCTGGCCTGTAAGGAGTGGCACAGGCTTCTCGGGGCAAATAATTGTTGGTAGGATTGGGAGCAGGTGAGAGTGGCAGACTCCTTTCTCCTCGGTGTCTTGCTGGAGCCTCAGAGAGACCAGAATTCACCTCTACTGACCAAAGGAGGAAGTGAAAGTCGGCCATGGGACATTTCGTCTATAAATTAGAGCCAGTTTCGCCATTGTTAATAAGTAAGTTCTGATTACACAACGGGGCTTCACCACCTTATCTAAGCCTACTTTAGGCGTTACACTTCGGAGGGACTTTGGAGTAGGCCGCTTGTGGTCAGCAATCAACAACATATGGAGAGGATGTGACCTAACAGCTAGAGCAGTCGATCTCGAAGCGGGGGAACCGGGTTCGAGTCACGGCAGGGACGCTCAACATCCTGTGATTCTGGGAAAATCACTTAATATTCCCGTGCCTACCAAAGATGATGTGCCCATCTGTAACGTAATAGGTGCTCATGTAAAGCGCTCTGATACCTTAGGGTGGAGTTCGTACTATATAAAACTAGAAAAAAAAAAGAATTTATGCGGCCTGTGAAGTGATTAATGACTGTAAGCACAGAGCACTGTACCAATTGAATCCCTTCACTTGTGTATCGATGTATTTCAGGGGGGGACAGACTTCATTTTCAGGATCATTTTAGATTCCACACCCACAACACCACAATTAGTATAAATGATGCCAAAAAAGAAATGTAAAGGAGGCTTTCCCGACGGTGTTGAAAACAAGCATTTGCAATGCAATAGGTCTCGCAATTACGCGGGTTTGAGCTATTAAGATTGTAAATGATAATGCCTTTTAATTTTGTTCTGGTTTTTAAAACCTTAATAAAAGGCTTTGTCATTTACAATGCCAGTAGCTTAAACTCGCGTAAATGCGAGACCTATTGCATTGCAAATGCATGTTTTGTTCATCTTACTAGTATTTATGCGGATTCTGCTGTTTAATGAGTGTTATTTTATTATATCTATGCAACACATTTTGTATTCATTCAATGAAGGTGGGTGAAAGATGTGACAATTGAGTTTAACAGTGTCGTAACTAGGACTTGACAACATTTAAATGACTGAAATCTGCAAGATTCCTAAATTTCGTTTTATGCGCGGCTTTTCAACACAACATTTTGCACAATTTTTGCTTGCAAGAGACTCACCAACAGCCCTTTATTTGGTGATCGAGCAAGTCTCCTTCCCTTATCTTGTACTTTTTAACGCCAATTGTGAAATTTTCGTCAATGTGTAATGTATTTGACTCTGAAAGTCTAACTTTGTTACATTAAACTTCAAAATTTTCCACTAACCCCCCCACCCACCAGAAAAGAAGCCCAGGCTATTACCCACAGACGCTGGGCGATCTGAAGCACGGTGTGAATGTTGGCACTAGTTAAAGACGCGGGATGTGCAAGATGAAGGGCAACACCAAAATGGGTGCACAGACTGGTCTGACAAAGACCTCATTAGTCGCGGTGAGGACCACTTACTCCTAGTGAGTAAAAAGCACAAGAGGGTGGTTACATTAGTGAGATACAACTGTTGGCGGCGAGGAATCTGATTAGGCAAATCAACGAGTCAAGTGCATTGCCGGTGCCGAGGAATCGCTTCAGAGAGCAAACCGTCAAGCAGCCCTGTTGTCGGCAAGCAAGAGGACATGGCGCTGTGAGGAGAGTGAGGAGACAAGCCTGCTAGCATCGGACGTGAGGACCTGATTGGTTGAGTTGGCACAGACGACCCGATTAGGCGAGCTGAGAGCGAGGTGTCCCTCAGCAGGAGAAAGCTAAGCGAACAGTGGTGAAGTAGCACGGTCGGCGGGGTGTACCAGAGTGTGAGGTGCACCTGTCACCGGCGAGGACCTGGATCGGCACGCGCAGCAGTCAGGCGCACCTGTTGGCGGCATGTAGGATTTCGGAGCACGGAGATGCACCTGGCAGAGGGGGAGGGGTTTTCAGAGCTCCACTCATCCCAGGCTTGGCGCGGAGGCTTCTGCGCTGAACGACAGCCAATTAAAGTCAATCAGAAACAAGCCCGGCGGAGCGTGGCGCGCGCGCGCGCTTGGGGGCGGGGGAGCGGACCCTTTGAAGTGCTCCCAAAAGGCGGAGTGCATGGCGGCACCAAGCGCGTGATTGTGCGCGTGCTAGCAATGCAATCCGCTTTTTGGGAGCACTTTTAAAAGCCCCTATAGTCTCGCTTTGCGATCGCTTATGCGATAGCAAGGCGAGACCTAAAAAGAAGATTTGTGAATTACTCCAGTATTTCCCACAGCACCAAGTAATAAATATCCTCTATTGCAGCAAATCTTTTATTTGCTCACCAGAGACCCTTCTGGGGCTGAGAGAAACAATAAGCTGACATTAGAACATTGTTTATAGCTGAGGATGAGGAGAAATAACGTTGATTATATATCCTGCAATAGAAGAAGTAAGGTCCCTCATAAATTGACTTCTTGGACGTACACATACGAGGAGACTTGCAATGCTAGAGAGCATATCCATCCGAATAGCAGAATCAGTAGATATGCGCTGTTAAACATACACATTTAATGTTCAGACACAGATTGGGGGATATTCACAAGGAGCTAACGCCGAGTTAACAGCACTTTATCGCAGCCAAAGTTGCGATAAATTTATCACCCCATTCACTAGCTGGTGTTAACAGCCCACAGCACCAGTTTACCCGCTATAGAAGCCGCAAAAAACATCACCACAGAAGACCCCCGCATCCATCGCTAATGAGATGCAGAGTAGGCGTTACCATGCCCAAAGCCGCAAAAACACCACTCCACAACATTCACAACGACCAGCCAGAACTGCGATAAGAACACAAAACAGGCGATAAGGCACGTTAGCAGCAGGAAAATAAAACCTGCTCTGACCTGGTGCAAAGTCGGACCACAGCCTGCACCACAAAAGGGAGCACAGCCCACAGACACATCAGAAGGGCAACAGATGCCATGGAGCCACTGATCATGCGGCCTGGACACCCAAGAGGGCCACAACACCCACCGCCACCACCCCAGGACCCCAACCCCCACCCGGAACACCCCCCGGACCACCACAGAGGCAGCACAAAGACAGCGGACCCCCAGGAAACGCACCAGCCACACAGACCCAACACCTGACAATGTCATTGCCCACTACAGGCTCAAAAGGGCAACCATCCTACGCATCCTGACCAACAACGCCCAACAGGCCAACGGCACTATCACAGCGGAAAACCAACATCCCACCCCACACAAAGCTGCTGGCTGTGCTGCACCTGTTGGCCCCTGGTACCCCCCAACCAACACCCGCCACAGTCGGAGGAGTCACACAGCCAGCCACATCCAAGTCTCTCACACCTGACCTGGACAGCATCATCAGCCTGGTACCCCAGTCCCTATATGTCCAACACAATGCGCAGGATCCGCTGGACACCAAGCAAGGCCCATACGGCATAGCTGGATGAACGCACGTGTCGGGGGCAATCTACAGCACACATGTCATACCTGTGCCCCCTGGTAACACAGCACACAATCACTGCAACAGAAAGCACACGTCTCACATCAATGTGCAAGCAACAACTGAACACCGTGGAACCTCCACCAATCTCGCCTCCAAATACCCAGCCAGTGAGCACGATTCCTCCATCCTCCGACATCAGCAACCAGCGTCCCCAGGATGGCACCAAGGAAAATGCACAGCCCCTTGGCAAGTTCCAAATAAACACCTCACTCACCTCAACTTCACAACCATGCAACCACAACTCTGCCAATGCACACGTCACAAAATCAAAACCAACATGCCAAACAGCATGCCCACCCACCAGACACGACAGAACAACTCACAATGGTAACCTGGGCAAGCCGTGAACATGAGCCATCAATGGCATGGCACTGCAGCCACACAGTAGCCCAATGTGGGGAGAGGTGGCAACCAGGCATGTGTGAAGGAGGCAGGAGAACAATGACTGGGAAAGCACAAGAGTGGCAGAGATGTGGTGGACAGACCGCAGCATGCAGAACACACCCATATCCATGGGGACATACACCTCTGGTGTATGGAGTGTAGTGGACAGTGGACGCAAACATGTCACCCCAGCCAGCAGAGGAGTTGGCGGAAATGCTGCCTGTTACACCCCCCCCCCCCCGGAAACGTGAGCAGGTGGGATGGTCCGGCATACGCCAGCGTAGGGGTGTGAATAAAAAGCATGTAGCCCTGGGCGTGGTCCTCTTCCTGAAAGCCCAATGTCTCTGTCAGTGCGGTGCCTCTCACCACCCCACGAGGCCGACGTCGTCCTCGTGAGCGGAGTTGCCTGCGATCCAGTGCGCCTGCCGTACCCCAGCCCACCGGAACCCAAACCAGTCAGGCACGCCCCTGCGCAGCTAGGCCACACTAATCACCTTCTGACACCGGTGTATGTCAAGGAGGGCCCACCACCTGTCTGCGCAAGCTCCAAGCCCAAGGCCCGCAACCTTGGCAGCCTCTTAGACCATCACAGCAACCACGACACAGGCCCGCGTTAGATCTTTCTTCTTGATGTACTCTACTGCCGCCTCCGGCCTACACTATGGTCAAATAGGTCACACATTTGGAACTGAGTCTTGATTACACCATGGCAGTGAACATTATTTAAGGCAGAGTTCATGTCACTATACTCCCTTCGATGTGGTGCCACCACGTCTGTGCATAGCATTACAACCACACATATCTGTGGGCCTACGCGGACTACTGCCATCGGCCAATGCTGCACAAGAGTAGGTCACAGAATTGGAACTGAACATCGATTATTCAAAGGCAGAAAACATATCATCGCACGCAAGGCGAGGCATAACTGGACGACGCTTTGCAGTCTGGAGGGAATAGGATCATCGTCACGGAGATGATAGAACACTACTGACAACTGCCCTGGTGTCACTAACTCTGTGCATCGCCAGCCAACGACAGGTGGGTGTAGGCCACTGCTAACCACTGCCTCCGGCCTACACTGCAGTCCAGTAGGTCACAGAGTCTTGATTTAGCGATGGTGGAGTTCATATCAGTGTACCGGCATCATCCCAGACTGCATCCCCTCTCAGCACCGGTGCCACTAAGTCTGTTCCCTGACATTCATGGACACTCTCTGGTCCAACATTTGTGGCGTCTGAGTCGATGGACTAGGGGCTAGTTTTCATCCTCATGTAGCTGATGCCAAATTGGTGGTGAAAACGAGGCTGTCGCTTTCCACTCCACCATTTGCTGCTTTCGGATAACATCAGACCTTCCTCATCATGCCCTGGAGGACACCTTCCTCTGTCCCCCGCAAGACTCCTCCACATTCACCTTTGACATCGATGAGTACCCGCTCACTGTGCGTGGCCCTACCTCAGTGCACCGGAAGTCACCGTCCCGTGGCAGGGTGCCTGTGCCGGCCGCTGTGCATCCGGGGCCACTAACTCTGTGCTGGTCAGGTCCGGGACCCCTCCTTCTGAGACATTGGATGGCCTCTGAGGTAATGACCTTAGGGTCATAGACACCATGTGTCTGTGGCCCTGCACTGTTTGCTGCCTCCGGCCTCAACTGCGGTCCACCAGGGCTCACACACCAAATCGAGTCCTGACCGGCCCGGATGTCACATCACCACAGGAGGCACACGCCAGGACCACTTCCAACCGCAATCTGCCAGAGTCGAAACGGTGGTCCTGACAGACTTACAGAGTTGCTCACACCTCTCGTGGGTGCTATCATCAGACTGATACCCTGCTAGGCACTCTAGGTGTCACTGACTCAGTGCACCGCAAGCCATCGTCCGTTACTGGTTGAGTTTTGTGCTGTGGAGAGGTTGTGCAGCAATGTCATCACAAGCAGTGTGGGAGACCTGGGACATTGATGAAGAAGATGATACAGGTGTAACACACCCCACTGCATCGGCATCAGGAATATCTTGAAGGGACACAATCCGAAACTTTTTCTTTACATGGGCGCGTTCATCTGTATTGCCCAGACCTCAGTGCGCTGCAACTCATGAACACTTCGGTTTGATCATTGCGTGCCCTCTGGACTTGCTCAGGATACCTCCATGATGCTCCACAGTTGTTCCTGTGATGCTGGTGTTGTCTGTTTACGTATTCATTGTGTTAACTGTTGTATTTGTTGCCAGCACCAATAACTCCCTGAGGGCTGGCTTGCACCCACCCCACACACATCCAGCACAGGCGTCACTGTAAATGTGGCCCTGCCGATAAAGGGGCCGGGTGCACATGCCTGTAGCCAGTTCAACAGCATGTCTGCATGTGTCCCTGTGGTCTTGTTGTATGCATGGGGGCCCAGGGCCCTGCGACGTTACCTTGTGCTGTGTACAGGGGATGCAGGCATGTCACCGCACACATCGGGTTTGAGCTTGGACATGTAGCTTTGTCATCACCCACTCAATTCATAAGGGGAGTGGCCTGGGCCGTCGCATGCAGGGCCAACGTGGGTGTGTGACTGATATGTGCGTGCCCCTGGGTGTGGCTGTGTACTGTGAATGTGCATCTGCATGTGTCCCTATGGAGTGTGGGTCTCCTTTGTGGGGTGTAGGTGGTCCCTGAAGGGAAATAGACACCAACGTATGTGATCTAGTTTGCCTTCCATGGATTGGGACCCCACCCACACCTGTTGAGCCACCTCCTTTTAGCGTGCTGACACATGGGATTGGGATGCCATGTGTGGGTGGGTGAAGTGTTGTGAGCCAGCTGTGCTTGCGGGTGCTTCCTGCTGTGTGGTCTGTTGCAGGCTCTGTGTTCTCCTTTAAGTAGCTTGGCTGCCGGGGCCTGGTGGTGGGTTGTTTGGGATGTCCATGGGCTGTTGTGGGGCGTTGGTGTCGAAGGTGTGGTGGTCTTCTCCGGCATCACAGATGTGTTGTCTTCTGTGCTCTGCTGGAGGTGTTGTGTGCCCCTCTGCAATGTGAAGGGGAGATGCATGTTGACATTGTGTTGACATGTATATTGGCACATTGTTCTGGGTTACATGCAGACTGAATGACAATGTACATTGTGACTGTTTGGGAGGCGCTGACTACTGCTGCGGGACAGTGTACATTTGGACTACATGACGGATGTGATGTCGTACGCATACATTCCCATTTCACGGGTTCCTGCTCTGTCAGATGTAGTAGGCATGTTTCTGTGCATATGCGTAGCCAGTTATGTTCTCTGTTCTGCAGTGTTGGCTTTGCTCATTGTACCACGTTGTCGTCAATGTGGGTGTGCTGTTCTTGCTATGTGTGTGTGCTGCAGTGTGCCAAGGGGAGGAGGGACATGATCCAGGGTACTTGTGGGTGTGCAGTGTGCTACACCTCGCTGTGCATGTGTGCCATGGTGCCCATCTCCTCCCGTCCCCCAGCCCCTGGTTGTTACTCACCCTATTGATGTTGTGTCAGGTCCTCTTGAGCTGTGTCCGTACTCCCTACTCCTTGCACCGTCTCCACACTGATGACTGTGGCCTCGGTTTCCTCCAGATCCTCCTGTTGCGCAGGACTGCCACCTCCTATCGCCGCTGCAGCCTTCCTGTTGGCAGCGGGTTTGGGCCTGGTTTAAGTTGTTATATCATGCTAGCGCCTCTTGGTCTCCTCGGCACTCCGACTGCATTCCAGGTGGTCTACTTGTGGGTCAGTTGCTGGTGGTGTCTGTCACCTCTGTGACGCTGATCTGGTTTTGCTGCAGACTGCACCCTGCCTTCCTCTCCCTCTTCTCCTTGGCCGTCCCCATCCCGTTGTTCCTTGCTGGTGGTCTTTGGGGGTTGTGGGGTTCGCGTTGGCCTCTGTGCTGGGTCAGGGTGCATCCATGTTGCTACGTTCTTTGGCTTGTTTCTGGTGTGTTGTTTCTGTGGTTTATATGGTGCATTTTTCCACCAGACGCGTGGGATTTGCAAGCCTGTGGCTGGTTTTCGCAACTTTTTGTACCGTGATTGACCTCATCGCATGATTTTTTGCGTTCGTGTTTTGAATTTTTGCGGAATGGCGTTGATTTTTGCGTGGCCATTTGACGCATTATCTGGTGACTATCGCAAGCTAACGCCGCGTTGTGAATACTTGGTTGGCACGGTAATTCCCGCGATAGGCTGCGATGTTGAGAGTTGCGTTAAACTACTCTTGCGGTAGTTATCACATGTTCTTGTGAATATGCCCCTTAGTGTATTCATTTTCCTGTACCAAGGAGATATTTCAACAGTAAGAATGTGAATACATTTTGTGGCAGGAATCATGACCACTGGCTGTTACTGTAGCAGCAATCATGTTTCTATGGTTTTCGTTGTCAACAATCGTTATCCTAGTTTGTATTTTCAAATAGTTAAGTCGCCATAGGAACTAGGACCAACAACCATCGCCTGGGATTTTAGTCACAGGATAAACACATAAATGCCAAGAAATCATTCTTCACGTAATAATGCTCCATGACTTAAGATGAAAATGCAGAATATCAAAACAAGTGCATTTCGAAAAGCTGAGGTAAACAGTAGAAATATATTGGAGTTTTATATTACCTTTGTGATTCGTACACAGACAAAATTTGATAATGAAACTAACCCTTATTAAGGGTGAGAGAAAAAAGGGTAAGGGGCATTGTCCATTACCAGTACCCCTTACATGTATTCTTTTAACCCTTTACCATTAGTTCCGTACCCCCTTACTCCTTTACCTCTTACATTTAATCCCTTACCCCTTGTTCCATCTCCTCAACCTATGACTTTTGCCCCCACACTCTCTTACTTTACTGCTTGCCTTTAACTGCTTACACTCCTGCCCCTAACCCCTAACATTCCCTCTTAACCATTTACACTTAGCCCGTGGGGCCAGATGTACTACTCATTTTTGCAAGCGCAAACGGGTTAGCGACCCGTTTGCGCATGCAAAAACTGTTAGGGGCATGTACAAATCCTATTTAGCGAGTCGCGATTGATTTGCAACTCGCTAAATAGGAATTACGACTCGGAATTAGGAAAGGGCATTCCAAGGGCATCCCTTCCTAATTGCCACTCGAAACCCTATATAAGAATGTTTTGCAACCGCAATTTACTGCCCTTTTCAAGAGGGTGGTAATGCAGTCGCAAATGGGAAGGGGTCCCCAGCAGGCCACCATACCTGGGAGGGCCAGCCATTCCCAATGGGGTCGCATTAATAAGCATGAGGCACGCAATTTGCGACCCCATTGGGAATCACAATCAGTGTTGCAGGCACTGTTGTACATACCAATTTGCGACTAAACTGCAAGTAGCTATTGCGACGCGACACAATTTGTGAGTCGCAAATTCCTTGGTCGTACATCTGGCCCTTATCTCTTATCCATAACCAAACCTTGCCCTTGCCTTCATATTTTATGATGATTAGGGCCTTGCCTAAGTTTGCATGGGCATCGAAAATTGAGGTCACAACATTTCTGAAATGCCCACCCTTTGCCAGATTGTTAAGGTATGGTGGTTGAAACTATTCACAAACATATAGAAAGTGTTGTCTTTAGCTCGACGGAAGGATGGAGGGTGGCAAACTGAGACATATCGCCCATACACACTCCCTACACTCGAAATGGCATGTGGGAGCTTAGATTTGAATGAAAACCAATTTCTCCAATATGGTAAAAACAGAAACACTATACGGGAAATATGGAGGGACTTCCTGGGAACACCTAAATAGGCCTGGGCAAAATTTCCGTTCCGTTCGCGGAATTTGCGATAATTTGGCATTTCCGCGTTCCGCGGAGAGCGCGGAAATGTCAAAATTTCCGCATTCCGCAGCTTTGCGATAATTTGGTTCTTGCTCGCGCTGTAAAATCATACATTCTCGCGCGCGCGATCGCCTTACCTGAATCCCCGCGTTCGCCGACAAGTTTTCCCGATCCGGTCGCGTTCTCCATGAGATGTTGTATTGTTTTAGCCATTTGCGCTGTCTCGCGACAGTTCGCATCCGCAGTGACGTCATGCGTCGCGCGATCACGTCTTTCTTCTCGCGATCATGCACCGCGAGACAACTGAAAACAAGATGGCCGCGCCCGCGAGCAACCGCAGGGGTAAGTTAGCGACCCGCAACCATGTAGAAAATATCGCGAACGGGCGGGAAAAAAACTTCCGCATCTTCTCGATATTTCCGCTTGTTTGTGGAGATTTTTAACATTTTCGCGATAATTTGCGAAAGTCGCTTTCGCAAATTCCGCCCACCCCTACACCTAAACCATCTGCCACATTGGAGGTTATGCTGGAGGAGTCCTGTGGTCAACACTTGGTGTGCGACGTATAAAAAGTCCTGAAAAACGACAGGAAGCAACCCACATTACAAGCCCACGCCAAGTGGGACGAGGACCTGCTGGAGCCCATCTCCGACAAAGAATGCGAAAGAGCCTGGTCCTTGTTCCAAGATATTCCAGTAACTACACGTTTAATCTGACACACTTTTACATTTTGCACCTCACCGACTGTACTTGGTAATTTCAGTACAGAATCTATGCTACTAGATATTCTGCCTCCACCAGATGTGGTGAGGAAGATACAATATCAATACATATGACGTTGACTTGTAGAAAGTTTTCTAAGTACTTGAGGCAGGTGGTTCAGAGGGTGAGACAGGTGACATCAATAAGATTGGAAGAATTGATTTTGGATTGTCTGATAGTGGTTATCCCTAATCCTAGTAACTGCAAATCCAGTACAGCAATGTTGGGGCGACTACTGACAAAAGAAAGAATTGTGATTCGTTGGATGTCTTCCTGCTCTCCATTCATGGCATCCTGGATACAGGATGTTACGGAATGGCCTGGTGCAGAGTCTTGACGAATGACAGAGGTTCAGATGAATGAAAAGCTAACTGAAGACACGAAAGTTTAGGTGGACATGATTGATTTGTTGATTACCCCTCCAGAGCTAGAAGACCAAACCTGGAGGACCGGGCGAGGGAAAACATGACCACTCTGCAAGCGAGGGAAGAGATAGAAGCGTTACTATGATTGTATATAGAAATAACGAGCATACAGTAGTGTAAGATCCACTTTGAACGTTTGAACAGTAGCAGTGGCATCAGGAAATGTAAGGTTATAATAGTTGGTCATTGGTATAGTCATTTATAAACATGATAGTAATGTATGTGGAGAAAAGCTGTGTTGCAATGCAGGGAGGGGAGGGGCAAGGTAGGACCAGAAGGGATCGTTGCAGTCCAGTTGGGTTGTTAGTCCCATTTTGGGCAGACTTTGGTTGTGTAGACTGATTTATGATAAAAACAATAAGAAATATTTTTTAAAAAATAACTCAAGCTTTAACGTTACCCTCTTATCCATACCTTAACATCTTTCCCTCTTGTCCTTTTTGCTTTGGCCCTTATCCCACCACACGTACCCCATGCCCTTAACTACTCGCCCCTCTATCCTTTACCCCTTAACCCTTTACCCAATCAATGCTGTTAGTCATAACCTGTACCCATACCCATTTATCTTTGAACCCTACACCTACTCTTAACCCCTCGTCCCTTTAACCTTAACCTTTAAACCTTTAAATTCTTAAGCCATTACCCTTACCTCATTACCAATAACACTTTACCACTAACATATACCCCTTAATCTTAACCCCTACACTTACCCCTGTAACATTTACCTTTAACCTCTGATCCTTAATGTGAGAAGTTGGCCTGATATATGATGTCACTAATTCTAGTGTACACCCTGTATCAGTCCAAACAACCCTTATGGTGATTGGTTGTAAAGTCAACCATATAGACCAGCTATCCTAGTGGTAGAATGGACAAGAGCAGTCTTAGGCTAAACTCTGAATGGCATGTGAAGCCAGCTGTTATACCATATGTAATCCCTTGAATACCAAATGAAAGGACACCACAACAGAATTATATATACAAATAGAATGTATTTATTCTAGTCAAACCCTCAGCACTCTTTATGAGATTCGAGGTAAGTACAACACAGTCTTATTTAAGCATACATTAAGTCACACAGGTAAGTAATACAGTTAGGCCCTAGGGGCCACGCAAACCATATACTAAGTAAGTGGTATAAGGACCACTGTCACGGAAATAGGATAGGCCTAGGGAATCGCTGGGGCTACACTACCCTATCAACAGTTAGGAAGTGGGAGGCCCACGGGATTCAGGTGCAGAGTGGAAACACTCACGCATAATGCGTATAATCGATAGAAATAGTACAGTTTAGAGTTAATAAGATTTAGGACACTTCTGGAGTAGCTAGGAAGTCGAGACTTGAGAACTAGACGCTAGGATAGTCAATACCCTGATGAGCACCGGAGTACCCAAGTTACCTAGCCCACGGGCTGCGGGTGCATAGGTGTGAACTTGCGTCGGGTTTCGTCGTCGACTCCTATGGATACCTGAAGGAAAGAAGTTGACAGGCAGTCAGTGAAGAGTGTCCGGTGGATCCCAAGGCCGGGATCAAGAAGGAAGGATACCTGCAAGCAGAAGGAACAGAGTCTGGGTCACTAGCCAGTGACCACGTGGAACCAGGAAGGAACCAGGCGATGTCGGGAGATTGCAGGTGAAGAGGTGAAGCTTGTCGCAGCAGCCACGGGTACCAGGAGACGTCGAGGACGACCAGGACCAGGAGGCGAGCTGTCCCACGAAGGCTCGTGCTGTTGGTGGCATCGAAGTCGAACTAGGACTCACCAAGCCTTGGCAAGCAGAACCCACAAAGAATGGAGGACTTGCTTCTGGTGCAGACCAGGAAGGTCTGGGGTGCTTCTCTTTTACAGAGGAGCAGGAGCCAGTCTGGAGGAGCCAAACCAGCAGTGGAAAATTGAAGGTGTGTCGTCACAAAGGTTACTAGCCAACGGGCAAGCAACCGGACAGACGCGGCAAGCAGGAAAATGCAGAAGGGCCCCACGCAGGACTCGTGGAGTGTGGGGGGCTGGTCTTTGGTGCAGATGGTGCTTGGGGTTGGGGCTTCTCAATCCCCGGTGCACAACCTCGAGGGTGCCTCAGAAGCTGCACTGGAAGATACTCGCCACTTTCCCCAGGTAGCCGGTCCCATGTCTCTCGTTGCCTCCACGGATCTCAGCTCGGCTGTGGATGTGGATCAGGGTCGGAGAAGTCTGGAAGTCAAGGCTCTGGTCAGGCTCTGCAGTCGGTCCCTCGTAGAACTTCAGCAAAGCAAAGGGTAAGTCTCTTGATGGTGCCTGTTCGCACAGGGTGACCACTCCTTGGCCACAAGGGAGATTCCTCAGTCTTCTTCTTTCGTCGAATGTCGAAGGTCCAGAGTTTCTGTTCAAGTTGCAGGTTCAGGATAATCTAATTTAGCAGGGCCCAACTAGCTACTAATATACTGGGCTAGTGGGCTGGGCTACCTGCAAGGTCCCTCCTATGGATGGGACCAGGAAGGGGAGTGGCTACACCCCCTTTCGTTTGTCCAGTTTTGCGCCAGAGCTGGGGCTGGAGTGCCCCAGCACCGGTTTGAACTGGACTATGCATGGAGCACCTTGTGTGCCCCAGGCATGTCTCATTCCTTTCAGCCCTCCCTGCCCCAATACACTAAAGTCTGTCTGGGGACGTGCTAGCACCTCCCCAAGCAGGAAACCTATTGTCCAGGCCTCCCTGGCTGGGAGGGCTCCCAGCTGCAGGAGGTCAGACTCGTGTATGTGGCAGCAGCATCCATTTTGTGATGGTGAGGCTTTGGTCGGAGTTAAACAGCAAAGTAGGATTTTAACATGTCTCTCCCTCTAGAAGGGAGGAATGATATCCTCATCACCAGAAATGGTATGGGGGTATTATTCCAAAGTGTTAGACACCTTACACGACATGTTTTGATAAAGCCAAACCATAGTTACCATAACCGTTTAAGATTATAAGGTACTTTAAGAGTATATGGTAGGCTATATCATAGAACAGCTATAAGGACATGGTTCCGAAAGCTGCAGACAGGCTCGGCTCATGTTAGAGCACCATCTCACATGTTACCAAGCACTCTGCCTCCAGGATTGTTAAGGCCTGCCATAGGAGTGGCTGATAGGTACACATGTGTCTATATATATGGGTAGATATAGGTATACTATATCTAAGAAAGGGGTGATTACACGACCTTGCCCCAGCTGAGTGATCAGCCAGTTGTGTCTGATTGGAAGGCCAGACCAGGGGTGGCATAATACATGCTGCAGCCCCTGGGAGGCCTAGGGTACACCTATGCCCTGAGTACCTAGGGTACACTGTACAGGGTCCAATAAGGTGATCCTTACCAATTGGGTATGTACCTAGGGTACATGGAGTCCATTTTAAAGAGAGAGCAGATAGCCTGAGACCCTGAATGGCAGGATCTCAGGCCAACTAAGTCGAAAAACCAGCTAGACACTAGGCAAAAAGTTGGGGGTAACCATAGTCAGACATCCACCTTCCTACACAACCCCCCCCCCCCCCCCCAAACGAAAGGAGATAAGGCTGTCCTTGACAAGGTAAGCCTCTATTTCCTAAGTGGCCATATAAGGAACAACCAGCACTGGCATGGTTACCCCCTGTCTCATGGTCCACTAAGCAATCCCTCACCCTAAAGGTATCATAGGGTCTCTATCATAGGGTCTCCACCATAGGGAATCTCTCCCTTTGGTGTGTCTTTGCAAAGTAAAAGGCTGGTGTTGAGCTGGAGTACTGAAGTGAGTGTCCTCAAAGTGAGGCCTCAGCTTCCTCCAATCATCCTCCACCATGGATGCCTTTCTTTCTTTAACTGAGTTGCACTGTGCTCTCAGGGTTAGCCTCTGGCTACCTAAAGCTGGAGGCTGGGTCCCTTTTGTGGGCTTACTGGAGGGACAGGTCAGGTTTGGGGCCCTAAGGTCCCATGTTTGCCTGTGCCCAGCAGAATCCCTCTGGGGGAGGTCCCTAACTACCTGTAAAGGAGATCCCTCAGGACTGTTTTTAACCATCACCTGGCTAGGGCTACTAGCCAGGCAATCCTCATTCTTTTGATGGGGGGGGGGGGGGTTCTTGTGGACAGGGGCTCTCTTGGGGTCCACTGGCCTCCCTGACCTCTACAGCCCTGGGCTGACTGAGGCAGGGTAGAGAGAGGCAGGCTACCTGCACCAGGCTGGGTCCCACCTTGGAAGGGGCCACTGACATCAGAGGCTCTGCCAGGCCAGGCCTGGCTACCTCTGGGGCAGTTCCTTCACAAGGGGTGAGGTCAGATCCCTGAGGAGGCTGACCTTTTCCTAATGTCTGGGGAGAGGGAGACTTTTCTTCCTCCCCACTACTCTCTGTTTGTGTGGAGTGATCCATAGTTTCAGGCTTCACTACACCTATGTCAGTCTGAGTATAGGCTGAGACCATTACAGCCTTGCCGACCTTTCCAGGGAGGCACTCAGTTTGGGTTTGAGCTGTGACTGTCACAGCTCTGCCAATGTCTACAGGGAAGTCTGTCTTTGCCTGGGCTGTGGCTACCACTGCCCTTCCAACCTTTTCAGGGAGGAAATCTGCTTGGACAGGGGTTGTGGCTGGTACAACCCCACTACCCTTTTGTGAAAGGCCTACCATTTTAGAATGGGTGTCTTGTTCAACTCCAGCCCAAGCTGAGAGTTCCAAGTCATTCCACAGTAAGCAGTCTACAGGCATGGTTGGGGACACTGCCACCCTCTTAGGGCCAGTGACACCTCCCCAGCTGAGACATACCTCTGCCATGGGATGCCTGTTCTGTCTGCCATCAATGTTAGTTACCTGGTATGAGAAACCAGGCAAAAGCTGCTCAGAGGGAACTAGCCTATGGACCACCATAGTGATGCTAGCTCCAGTGTCTCTGTAGGCCTCAGCTCTTCTACCATTGATGTAGGGCTCCTGTCTGTACCTACCCAAAGTGTTGGGACAGGCAGTGAAGTTGGCAAACCCCATGCCACCATCACAGACAAGAGTAGCTGCTGTAGGGGACTTGGCTAAGCCAGGGTCCCCCTGTGTTCCCCAAGAAAACCCAACCAAATTTTTGGGGGCACTCCCACCACCTGGGGGATTACTGCTGACAGTAATAGGTGGTGTTACAGGAGTAATTGGAGGAACAGTTTTGGTTTTAGCCTTTGGGCAACTGCTGTCAGTTTTCCAATGCCCAGGAGTTTTACACTCATGGCAGTAAGGCTTTTTAACTGTGGTAGAGGAGGGAGCCTGGGACCCACCACCCTGTGTGGAGTTCTGGGGCCCTGAGGAAGATTTCTCTTTTGTTTTATCCCCACCCTTCTCTTGAGGCTTGGTGGTATCTTTCTTTTGGTCACCACCCTGATTTTTAGGCCTAATCCTGGTCCTGACCCATTTATCTGCCCTCTTTCCCAATTCTTGGGGAGAGGTCATATCTAAGTCTACCAGGTGTTCATGGAGAAGCTGGTTCTGACAATTACTAAGGATCTGCTCCCTCATAATCAAGTTGTACAATCCTGTATAGTCCTGCACCTTGCTGCCAGTTAACCAACCTTCCAAAGCCTTAGTGGCACAATCCACAAAATCAGACCAGTCCTGTGTCTGTGTCTTCTGGGTGTCTCTGAACAACAACCTATATTGCTCAGTGGTTAAGCCAAACCCATCTATCAGAGCACTCTTCAGGACTTTGTAATTGTCAGCATCCTCATCAGTAACTGTGAGGAGCCTGTCTCTACCTTTGTCAGAAAAGGAGAGCCACAAGATAGCTGCCCACTGACTCTGGGGTACCTGCTGTACTTTGCAGGCCCTCTCCAAAGCAGTCATCCACTTGTGGATGTCATCCCCATTCTGATATGGGGGGACTATCTTGCTTAGGTTTCTATGGTCATAAGACCTATCCCTATCTCTAGGAATGTTGCTGCCACCAGTGGGTTCTGACCCATACAATTTTTGCTCTCTGGCCAGAGCAAGCTTCTCTTTAGCAAGGGCAAGTTCTTCCCTTTCAATCCTCAGTTTGGCTTCCTTCATTCTGGCCTCATGCTCTCTCCTCTGGGGGGAAGTCATCCCCCGGTGGGATGAAGCATTGGAGCTTCTTGAGTGATAGGAGTGGAGAGAGTCCCCTGAGGGAGATCTACCCCTCCTATCTCTCTTTTTAAGATTACTTGGGGGCCTGTAAGGGAAGCTCCCATGCAAGCTCCCATGCAAGCTAGAGTTAGCCTGACTAAGTCTTCTGACTGGGGTCTTGCTACCTCCCTCTTCCTCTGAGGTCTCTTCTAACTCATCTGTATCAGTTAAATCAGGGGTCTCTTCTGTGGATTCTGTGGAGGGGAGGCCCTTATCTACAGCTATGGCACCATAGTTGGCACCTCTTTCAGCATCATAGGCCTCCAGAAGCTCCACTAGCTGTCTAAGGGTAGGGTTGGAACCCTGTTTTAATCTCCTGGAGGTACACAGTTGTCTCATCTCCTGGAAAGTGAATGCATCATATCTAGAGGGAATCTGTCCAGGATTCTCCTCTCCTGAGGGAGTATCAGTGTGATCTCCATTCAGGGACATGATTCTAGTGAGGGTGTGGTGTGTGCACCTACCTACACTAGTTGTATCTACTAAACCTCTCTAGTAGTTGTAGTCAGGGTGTGCTAGGCCCTTCAACCTACAACAACTAAGTCCAGTAGGACTTAAGTATTTATAATCTATGTTATATGAACCTAAACAATATCTGTGTGATCTTTCAATTTAGTATCTCAAGATTACAATGGTATTACAACAGCAAGCTCAGATCCCAACCGCTGCTCACCAAAGGGTTGTTTGGACTGATACAGGGTGTACACTAGAATTAGTGACATCATATATCAGGCCAACTTCTCACACTTAACTCTTTACACTTACATCGAATAGCTTATCCTCACACGTTGTCCCCTTACCATTGGCTTTTATTATGGATGTGTCATATGTACCGTATGGGGTAAGCCCCATGTGAAAGGGCTTCCGTCACCTTTACACCTGCCATGAGGCAGGCGTAAGGTTCTGATGCATTGGTATCCTAGAGGCTGCACAGTGTAATCTTATAGATTTCACTGTGCTTCTCCTACGACCCTTTCCTGCGGGGGAACGCCCACCCTGCTTACATTACACCTGACACAAGTATAATGTAGCCCAGGGGTTTACGAAGTGATGCATCTGCTTGGATGTGTCACTTCGTAAATATGGCACAACATGGCGCATCATTTACGCCACCGCTGCGTCACAAAAAGTGACGCAACGGCGGTGCAAAAGTGACGCAGGGGCTCATAAATAAGGCCCTATTTATTTAGGAATTGGTAACCAATAAGATGGTCTACAATGAAATTGCAGTCCATGAGGAAGAAAGAATAGCAAAAGAATTGCATTTCCACCCCCAGGACAAAGGTTATTATTAACCTACCAATTGATTTACGTATGAGAGCACTGCCAACTCCAGAAAATGTGTGCCTAAAATCATTCTCTTCTAATAGTGGTTGCTTAATGTAATCACAAAAAGCTCAGTATTTATGAGAAAATACTTTTTTTCCCCGGAGTATTTATATCATGAGGCAGGCGTAAAGTTTTGACGCATTGGCGTCCTAGAAGTGGCACCGTGAAATCTTATAGATTTCACTGCGCCACTCCTATGACCCTTTCCTGCGGGGGTACGCCCACCCTGCATACAATATACCTGACGCAGGTATAATGTAGAGCAGTGGTTTACGAAGTGACGCATCTGCCTGTGCAAAAGTGACACAGGGGCTTATAAATAAGGCCCTATTTAGTTAGGAATTGATAAGCAAAAAGATGATCTACCATGAAATAGTAGTCCATGAGGAAGAAAGAATAGCAAAGAAATGGCATTTTCACCACCAGGACAAAGGTCTGTCTATTATTATTAACCTACCAATTGATTCATGCATGAGAGCACTGCCAACTCTAGGAAATGTGTGCCTAAAATCATTCTCTTCTAATAGTGGTTGCTTAATGTAATCACAAAAAGCTCAGTATTTTTGAGAAAATATTTTTTTCCCTGGAGTATTTATATCATACGGTAGGTGACCTTTTCTGAATTTTAGACATTTTTCATCTAAAGTCAACTTTTATGGTTGTATTTAGATTCCCCTAACGCATTGATGCATGAGGTAGTTGTCCCCCTTATCAGGTTAACAGAGTTTAATCGCCACATCCAATGCTTAATACATGCCCACAAGGATTATTTTCAGAATATCAGTCACCTAATCAAATATTGTATGCCAGTATTACAAAATTTGCAACACTATTGTAATTACAATATTCACTACCCACCAGTCATCAGTATTGTCCCCAGCATTCTAATGTAGTGGCACCTACAGGCCTTTGTTCTATTCTTCAAGGAGATAGCACAAGTTCTCCCCACTGCTCCCGACCCTTTGTGGGAGGAGGGAATAGCCTCTACCAGTTCTGACTCCATAGTGATAGTAGCTAGGATGGGAATGTCTGGCAAGTCCTAATTTCTGTAGTATTCCTAGTTTCTTTGTCTTGAGCGGCTCCGTCATGACAGCAATTCAGTCAATGCAAACTTATCACTTTATAAGCTTTTCTTAAGAAATACTTGGAGAATTTTGAATTTTCCCCAAAAATATTTCAGGACTGTAGTTAGAAAAGTAAAATATCCTGCTGTGGCAGTGTCCCACTTAGGGCATATTGTCTTGGTTAGCATCACAGCACACCTTTGATGAGGTGTGTTGTTTGCAAAAAGGGACAGTGCGAAGTACTATCTACAGTGAGCTGCCCTGAGGGCAGTGGCACACTCAAGACTGTCCTTCAAGCTGATCATTAGTGAATGGTAGAGGTGCTGTTTGAAGTAGCTGCTCTGTCGTTCACAATGCAGATGGCACCTGGACTGCACTTCAAAAGAGACACAGAAATCAAGCTGTAAGCCGGTGCAGTGAACGAGTGCAGCCGCCTGCAGGGTGATGTGTGCATGGGTCAATGGTGCCACCCTTTTTCTCTTTCAGAGGGCACCTATGTGTTGGGGTGCACTGACTGTGTGCCACCTCTTTGTGCTAGCACAGCCATTGTGCCTCCTGTCGTGCTCTTTGCCTCTGTTCGTTCTGCGCCCATGTCCAAAATATGGTGCAGGCACAGAGGCAGTGTTTACCTCATTACCTCATTACCGCAGGCAAATGAGGTAACTTCCCCTTAAGATAGCGCTGTGTCTATATGTGTGCCAGCACTATCTGTATTACACAAGTGGCCACACAGATGCCTATGGGCAATTCTGTAATACTACAGAGCCTCAGGGCACAGAAAGCAGACACACTCACCAATTGTTTCCTCAGGCCCCTGTATTTAATATGGCCTCTGGAATATTTAGGGAAAAATGCACTTTTTCAAAAAATACTAGTGCTGGATTAAAGTAGTAAATTTGATCTCCCAGTGTTCTCCACGCCTACCGCTGCTCTAGGTGACCAGCTTGAACACCACTGTGATTCACCCACCACAAGCAGTGATGGGGAGTTTCTCAGGCCCAAACTGAAGCGCACTGCCCAAACAAGTGTAGACCAGGCCCCGGTGGTACTAATAGGATCTTCTAGATGGAGGCAGTTGTGATTTACTTAGCAACACAGCCACCTCCCGAGGGTATCAGCAATTTACCCCCTCCCTGCCTAGATCTTTTTCCCATTTGTCTCTGAGGCCATCCAGGGAAGGAAGGCAAATGCGCAGGAGAATGGAGCATAAGAGAGACTCAGCATGGCTGGTCAAGGGAGCTCCTAAGACCCTGCATTCGAGAGGTGACTCATCTGCGGCCTCCCTTGAGGCGTCCTCATGATCTCTCAAAAGGTACCCCAGTTGACAGGATTGGTGATACTGGCTCCCAGACAACTCATATTCTCCTAGCAGTTCCACAAATGCTATTATCTCATTTCCTCACCAGATGTCACCCACTTTACTGATTCCCAACAGATACTGCTTTCTGTGGCCTTCTACAACATGCAGTCTCTTCAGGATTTCAAAATCCCATAGCGGGGTTTCTAATGCCAGTTTACCCTTCCAACCTAGGGCATTAGTTGTGGCATGCTATGCCTTGGCTACCACGGCCGTTGGGGCTGGCAGGGCTTTTATCCTCCTCTATTCCTATAGATGTCAGAAGTACCCCTCTGGGTCCGTGAACCTTTTGTCCACCACCACCAAAGGCTCCGCCTGGGAGGCAAAGACCCAAGAATTGACTACTTGCAACTGCGTCACCCAACAGTAAAAGCATAAGTCAGGAAGGGCAATTCTGCCCTCTGGGGCTTTCTGGCGAGGGATGGCCATGCAATCCTCGGCATCCCCCCCCCCGAGTACATCCTGCATGATGTCCACTACCTCTTAGAAGAAGCCGTCCGGGACCTCGAGTGGGGCCTTCTCCAGAGCATAAAGGCATGTTTCTAGGTGTATCATTTTGTAAAGGGCGGGCTTGCCCATGAGTGATAATGATAGTTTCTTCCAGCAATCTGCATCTGCTTTGCAGGAGTCAGGACCTTCCCCAGGTTATCCTTAACAAGTAAGGTCTGGTCCCTTGTGATAAGGATCCGGAGAGACTTGAAACCTCTGGGTTATCATGCTGGGGGGTAGGGCCAGGCTCCTGCCCACACCTCCTTTGACAGCAGAAATTCAATAGGTTTGTACCAATTAATCGTGAGACCAGAGCAGGAGTCAAACACTGCCAGAATTTCCAGCACCCTGAGAACTGAGTGTTCTGGCTCCGCCAGATGCAACAGTATGTCGTCAGCATATAAGGGGAAAACTTCCTCCCAGTTTGGGTCCCACCTCACTCCTCACATCAGTGCATCCGCCTGTTCAATTGCCAGTGCAAAAAGCAGTGGATACAACAGGCATCCCTGATGAGTGCCCCTACCCGATCTAAACTCCTTTGAGAAAGCCCGGTTTGCACTAATCATTGCATAATAATATCACCCAGGACACAAACTCTGCGCCCATCAGCATTTTGCACAGTACCACCATTAAGTAAGGCCATTTCAAGGAATCATATGCCTTTTTGACATCCAGGGCAAGCAGGATGGCTGGCTTGGCTATCCAGTTGCACCTTGCCAGGCACCCGGCCAGTCTGCATAGGTTTTGTCTCATTGCCCTGTATGGCATAACACCCGATTGGCCGGGCCGCCAGCGTGTCTACCACCTGTAACAGGCAGTTGGTAAGTACCTTTGTCATGCTCTTAGTTTAAAGATTTAGGAGTGATATTGGGCAGTGGGACTCACATTCCTTTAGTGGCTTCCCCGGTTCATGGCTCTTCACAATTGTTTCTCTCCTAGGGTCTCAAGGTAGAGTCCCCTCCTCCCTCGCTCTCAGAAACATCATTCTGAGCAGTCCCACAATTGGGGATTTTACACATTTATAAAATTTGCGGTGGAAGCCATTAGTTCTAGAAGACTTCCCACTCCTTATCTGGCTCAAGATGTCAGCTATCTCCCATTCTCACAGATCGGTATCTAGGAAATGACTTGCCTCCATGTGGAGTCGAGGCTCTGGGATATCATTAATAAAATCTACATGTAGAGGTCTCACGGTCTCTCCTCTAGCCATGTAGAGATCTGCCAAGTGCATCACGGAGGTGTGAGCGATGGCCGCCACGGTTTCGGCCATCTCACCCTCTCCCATACAAATGGCGGGAGTCCATCTTTGGCCTTCTTCGCAAGCCACACCAGTAATATGCTTGCTCTGTTACTGACCTCGTAGAATGCCACTTATTTTGCTTTGTATGCCATTTTTGCCAAGTGGTGTTCCAGGGTTCACAGATTGGCTCTCACCACCTCTATCTTATTCTCAAGGGGTTGATCACATAGGGGGCCACCCAGGATGCTAACTTGGATTCAAGGCCTCTGACCTATTTGCCCCACTCCCTCCGTTAACCGGAGATCTGCGCAGTGACCTGTCACATCAGAACCGCCTTATATGCCTCTCATAAGTGGACAGAATCCAGTGAGGCCAG
The DNA here is from genome assembly GCF_964204655.1 of Triturus cristatus. Classification (NCBI taxonomy): domain Eukaryota; kingdom Metazoa; phylum Chordata; class Amphibia; order Caudata; family Salamandridae; genus Triturus; species Triturus cristatus. Next base: position 1,025,468,534 of record NC_140583.1, on the reverse strand, counting down.
GTTGCCTGTCGAGTAGCCTTCCATAGCCTCAGGAATCAGTTTTCTGGTGTTGCAGTCAGTCAAGTCCCAAGGGTCTAACTTCAATTCCCCACTTGACTCATGGGTATCAGTTCAGTTCAGTTCATAAACTTTATTCGGGTAACTTGGTACCTATAAAAGCAGAACATCATAACAAAGTAAATAACAAATGGAGTGTTGACAGTACATGGTGATAAGACATTTGTAATGATATAACTATAGCATTTGATAAATTTAGTGACCAGTTAAAAAAAGAACTTCATTGGTAATAAATACATTATTTACTATTAGTAAAACATTATGTCAACTAACAATTACACAGAGATAGTCAATCAAAAGTAAGAACTCAGGGATCGGGCATAGTCTTACATGCTCTGGTGGCGATTCTCAAAAAGGTGCTTATGCGGAGAATCAGCTCTTCATCGGCCAGGGAAACTAAGCATGAATAAGCGTTGTCCAGACTAATGGGTCTTCTCTTTTTAAAAAATGGATTTAAAAGCCACTTTGTATATTTTATATACAAAAAAATATTTTTTTTAAAAATTAATTGGCCACTCACCCCATCACAAGGGCATGGTACGTGATCAAGATTAGGGTGGTAGCCAAGAGGAAAGCACAGTGAAAATCTGACAGTTCCTGCTCTAAGACGGAATAATAGGCTCCTTTCCCAATGGCTCATGCATAGGGTGAGATATATAGGTAAGGGATGTGATGCTGTTCCATAGACATATAACTAAGAACAGAAGATTTCTTAGATTCCTGACCAATCCTTTCTATGTTATGTAAAGAGTAAAGAGCATCCCTAAGCTCCTTTTTTGGCATGGTGTCAGCTATATTTGGGTTTGAGAAAATACTTTCTTTGTTAACACTGCACAGGTTTCGGTTTACTCCACTCAACCATGGAACTTCCATCCCTTTCTCACACATAAGGCAGTCATTAATAATCTCTCTAGTGAGGGAGGCAGCCGGGTTCTTCCATACCGATAGCCAAAAAAGGGCAGGACGGGCGCGTATAAAATCCGATATAAAATTAAGGTTGAGTTCTCTGTGGCAAATATATTGTGTGGTAGAGTATGGGATACCCAAAAGTTTCCTGCAAAACCTATTTTCTTCCTGCTGGATACAGGAACAATTTGCGATGCCCCAAATCTCAGCCCCCTAAGTGGCCACAGGGACACACTGTAATTTTAAAAAAATTAAAATGACTGATATGACACCAGTGGTCTTTGGCGAGGAAGGCTGAGGATTGAATTGGTGACCTTTGAGAATTTGCTCCTGGAGTGAGCAAGATGCTCAGTCCAGGAGCCGTTCGCAGCAAAGACCAACCCAAGATAGGGAAATGTACGGGTGCTTGTCAATTTCTGGCTACCCACTACAATAGAGTTTAACTGTCGTTTGCCAGGGCCACAAGACATTAAAAATGACTTGTTAAAATTTACACATAGGTCCAAGCTATCCATGTACCCAACAAAAGTCTGTACTAAATTACGCAGAGAGTTCGGAGTGCGGCCTATAAGGACCGCATCATCTGCGTATAATAGCACGGGGAGAGTTTTACCATTAATCATAGGAACGTCATGGGTTGAGGTTTTAAGCAGATTGTTCAGCCCATTAATATAAATAATAAAAAGGAGGGGGGCCAAGACACAACCCTGTCTGACCCCCCTTCCTACCTTAATGGCTCCCGAAACCTCACCGCCCATGCCGAAGGTCTTTATGGAGGTGCGCTAGGAAATGTACCAGACACTCGTCCAAGCCATATGCCAAAAGAATTGCCCAGAGCTTAGACCTATTAACAAGGTCGAACACTGAGGACAAATCCATAAAGGCCAAGTAGACCGGAGACTTCCGTGCAATGGTGTATTTCCCGATGACCAAATTAAGATTGAGACATTGCTCATTGGTACCCACCTTGCTACGGAAGCCTAGCTGACAGTTCTCTAATTTACTATTTTCCTCCGTCCAGGTTAAAATTTTATTATACAAGACTCTCCCCAATATTTTTAGGGTATTATCAATTAATGAGATCGGCCTATAACTACTAGGCTGAGACCGATCTCCTTTTTTGAAAATTGGGACTATGATACCCTTAGCCCATGTGTCTGGTAGCGTGGCGTTGGTTAAGCTGTTAAAAATATTCAAAAGTAGCGGGGCCCAGAAGTCTGGTTTCCATTTTATTAAATCAATTGGTAGCCCATCTGGGCCGGGTGCTTTGTTCCCTATACTCTGTTGGATGGCCTCTTCTACCTCAAAAATGGTGGTGAATGGGCCATAATCATATTGGTTAAGCTCTCGTTGGGGGGTAGCATACATTTTTGAGAAATGATTTTCCCAGGACTCGCTCGAAATATTGCAGCTGATGGGAGTTAGTAGCTGACCCATCGATCGAAGCTCCCTAACTGCGGACCAAAGAATGTTACCCTTTTTTGTACTTGCGGCCTGGGATAAAGTTTCCCAGTGTTCGTTTAGAAGGGCTCCCTTCCTTTTCAAAATTACTATGTTATATTCCCGCCTTGCTCATTGTACGTCTATGGCACACCTCGGGTTGGATGACAGTACCATGCGAAGATTCCTGTTAGCCAATGTGCACTCATGGCCAACCATCTAGGATTGTTTCCTGCCAAAGGGGCAGGTTTCGACAGGAGAGTTTTAATGGCTAGGCACAATTTGGAAAAATCCCGAACTACCTCAGTGTGTGCAATCTGTGATGACAAACAAGAATTAATAAGGTGCATATTGCCTCTAGCTAATGTTTTAAAATGTTCACACCTATCAATGCCCTTCCAAATTAGTCTAAAATTATCAGTTGAGGGCGTAAGAATTTTTGCCCCGCATTCGGAGGAAAACACAGGCCGAGGTGCAGAGCTCATTACTATTTTAATAGGGTTATGATCCCCATAATCTGTTGCGATTACTTCAGCGGCCATTAGTTGATCTTCAGGCAGGGGGAAATAAAAATAAAATCAATGGTTGACAAGCAACCCCTTCCCCTAAATGTTGGTAATTTTTTATTGGTGGTATCTGTATATAGGTGGGTTATCAGAGGGGAGTGATCGGAGACATCCCGAAGAAGGACGGAAGTATTCCTGAACCTGCCCATATTCCATCTTGGGGTCAAGAAGTAATTGAGTCTAAACACTGAGCGCATATTGTTGGAGATATATGTATATTTTCATTTCCCCTGGTGTTCCTCCTGCCAACGGTCTGCAAATCCCATTACTTCAAGGAAGGCAGTCCCAGATCAGGCCTGGGTCCATCCCCAGTTGTTGTCAACCTGTCAATTTCACTCGGTGGGTCAGATAAAGGTCACCCCCACGAGAATTAGAGCATCTGGCTCTGCCACCATCTATGTACCCAGTGTGTCCAGCCCTTCCATCTGTAGCCTTGGGGGTAGATATCAGGATGGGAGCGTCAGGATTTCCCTGTTACACTGCCCGCTCACTGCAGCCTGTCAACCTGGGTTGTCTGTCCATGTGTGGGACACCTGTAGAGGGAGGGATCATCGTATCAGTATAACCACGCCCCTGGAGTCTGAGGAAAACCCTGAGTGTACTAGCAGACGGTATCTGCCACAGTTCAGCACAGTGCAAATGTTTCCCTTCAAGGTGTGTTTCCTGTAGAAAAATATCGAGATTGTGTCTCCCAAGGTGTTTCCACATTGCTCCTCTCTTCAACTTACTCCTCAGGCCAATAATATTAAAGATCAGGAAATTAAGGACTAGGCCCATGGGATTTGTGTGTGGTGCCACCATTGTCATGTCTCTTCACCTCTGCCCAGTGTCCATACTACCAAATGCAGAACCACTATGTCTCCTATGAAACCCCTGTGCCCACCTGATCCCCTCTCAACCTCCTTGTGCAACAGACATAGAACAACACGCTTCCCCAATGCCTGAGGTGTCTGTTGCCTCAAACTAATCAACAAAAACTTCATAGTAAACAAACAAGGGTCGTTGTGTGTACTGAAGGTTGAAAGCAGCTGGTGTGGCCCCGTGAGGTTCACTTATAGTCTTACAGGTCATGACATGCTCCAATCCCCTCCGAAGTGAACTGCAGCACCTGCATGGGCAAGGTCTGTCCTTTCTGAGCCTCATACTATGATGTTCGAGTGACCGTCGGCCAACCAGCTCCTCGGAGTCCTCCAAGGAGCTCTTGGATCCATTAGTATCCTTATCTAAACCTTTTGCCAGGACCTCCCATTTTCCCAAGAGCAGTGATGTTGGATGTATTGTATTGTATACCAAATTTGTAAAGCGCAACTTTCACCCAACGGGTATCTTGGCGCTATCGTATGTGACAACAACACCCACAGATGAAAAAGGGAGTGGATTGACAAAGAGCGTTCTCCAAACCGTGAGATCAGATTCTGGGGAACAGCCATGTTTTAACCTTTTTTCTAAACTACAGGAGGTCCTGGGACTGACTGATTTCTAATGGAAGTGTATTCAATCCGTCAATACGTTGACCCTCTCCATCTATACCTGGATCCTGGGCGGGGTGGCCATGGGGAGCCCATGCTGTCTGCGCTGAGGCCGTTGCCATCTCAACTCCTGAGCTCGGGCATCTCCAGGGAGTATAGGCAAGGATAGCTGCACAATTCCAGCCAGTCTCATGCCGCAATCTGGAAAAACTGCATGTCCCTCCTGTCACTGATCTGTATCCTGGCCGGAAAGAACAGGGCAAATTTAAATTTCAACAACCGGAGGTGGCGTTTCACCTGCAAGAATAACACCCTTTATTGCTGCACCACTGTGGTGTAGTCCAGTTAAATACTTACTGATGCCTCCCCTATCTACTAGGGATTCTGGGTTCGAGCTAACTGAAGGATATGATCCGTTCACGAAAGTTGAACATTCAGCCCGCAATAGGTCTGGAAGGAGCCCCCGGCGGCCTACACAGCACCCTGTGTGCCCTCTCCATCTCCACCCTAAACATCTTTGAGGCCTTGCCTTCAAGCAACTCCAAAAGGGGCCAATCCTCCAGCAAGTTCCACGCTTGGGTTCTACGGCACCTCAACCACTCGCACATTTTTGCGCCAGAAAGACCCTTCCGCATCCTCCACCTTGTCATGAAGGTGCTTGATGTGTTTTTTGTAGGCCCATATTGACTTGTCACTGTCAGTGACCATGAGCTCCATTTATATTTAACCTGACTTCCCCTTCCCCCACTCTGTCTGCCAATGTCTTGTGATCAGCCTGTAAGAGGCCCAGACCTGGGCCATCTCATTAATTTTCTGCTGCAAGACCACTTTAGTGTCTCTTATCGCTGCAAGAAGTGATGCCCTGTGTGTGATTCCAGACCCCGAGCTGTGTCCAAAGGGCCCTCAATGGCATTTTCACACAGAAGGTCTGCTGTTTCCTCCATTTTGGCAATCTGAATCCCACCATCACTCCGGGAGTATAGTTGATTTTTGTTTTTGATTTGGAGGTGGTGGTGTATGGGATCCCCGCCACCTACCTTGATGCTGCTCTGTAGCCACTGCGGCTGGGCCGCAACACTGGAGGCCATGCCAGGCACTTTCACCTGGGCCCAGCCCCCCAAAAGCCGCAGCAGGCTTCCTACCTGGCCCCCTCATCCCCAGCCAAGGTGTGGCACAAACCAGGCAGTTGCCCCAACTGCCCCACAGATATAAGCACCCTCTACTCACCTTTGGTCTCCACTGGAATCCGATGGGCTGGCGTACAGCTGCTTCCCCTTCTGGTTGCCACTGGACTCCACCATCCCCAGGTTCTCCCCCTTCTGTGGTTCTGCAGGTGCACCAATGTCAGGGACCCACCATCGGGACCCCACAGTCTGCCAACAGTGCCATCATATGAGGCCCATGCACTCCTTTCTGTAATTGGGGTCTTAAGCCCCCTCACTAGTACTTGCTCCACCCGCCCTCAATGCTCTAGCCACTCTGGCACATCAGTAATCGGGCTGGTTTTCCTCCACCTCAGACTGCGGGGCTGATGTGGTCAATCCCTGGTGTCACTGACGGGGGCGCCTGGCCTGGAGCATCTGGGGTCTGCCCAACCAGTTCCTTCGCTGATCCCAGAGCTCCATGGTGTCTGAGCCCCCGGCCACCCCACGACTGAAAAATTCCCTGGGGGGTTCAGGATCCTTCACCGTCTTGGGGCCACGAATGGAGAACAGCGCTCACGCGGCCTTCTTGTCTGGTGCCAGACCACACTCCCACACAGACATAAATATATGGAGCTCAGAAGTCTTACTTGCCTTTCACCTGTGTGGATGTCCTGAAACTGATCTTTAAGAAATCATGGCTCACTGATCTAGGGTTTTTCCTCAGTATTTATCTTCGCTTGGCAGACACCGATGTATAACTTTGTGTCCTATCCTGTTTTTGGGTAAAGTCTGATCTCAGGGGAGTGGACCTCATTCACGCAGTCTGCTTAGCCATTTGTATCTGATCTGCACAATTGGCAGACAGAGATGTTATGTTATCAGCACTTGTAAAGCGCCCCATGAAGCTCGGATAACAGAACCAATGCCCACTGCTCATGGAATCAGCCATAAGTTTGTTTGAAAGTCAGGTTTTAAGGATTGTCTGAATCTGGTATAACAGGGGGTTGCCCTGATCTCCAATGGGAGGGAATTCCAAATACCAGGGGCGAGTACAGAGAAACTGGAGCCACCCAATCTTTTCTTCCTGAATGGGGGGGATGGTGAGAAGGTGAGAAGGTTCAAGTCAGAGGATCTCAGATTGTGGGAGGGAGTGTACTTTTGAATGTGAGTTGAGATGTAAGCTTGGTTGCTGCCATACAGAGATTTAATAATGATGCAGCCAGTCTTGAATACCATTCGAGGCTTCACCTGCAGCCAATGTAGTTGCCTCATCAGGGGGGGATGTGGTAGCTCCTAGGCTAATGGTAGATGAGCCTTGCTACTTCGTTCTGAGCCATTTGCAATCTACAATTGAGTCCTTCAGGTATACCCAGGCAGATAGAATTTGCATAGTTGATCCTCGAGATGAGTAATGGGATGACAACCTGGATAAGAGCTTTGAATGTAAGAAATTTGACAACTTTTCTGATTTTGTGAAGCTGTAAGAAGCAAGATGAGATCACAGCCCCTACTTGAGGTTTCATAGGCAGACAAGTTCTTATCAATAAGTACTCCAAGATTCTTGACTGAGCTTTTTGGTTGGGGCACATGCCAATGGAGGCTGGCCAAAATGTTGGGTTCTACTGGTCAGGTTCCACTGGTCATGATGAGCTCAGTCTTATCTGAGTTTAATCTGAGTTGATTGCTATTCATACAGTCACGGATTAATAGCATTGTGTTTTTAAAAGTAGCTTTAGATTCAGTTGGGTTATGTATAACAAACAGTAAATGCGTAACATCGGCATAATTGAAAGTTCTAACCGTCATCTTTTTCAAGGAGTACACAAGGGGGCGTATGTACAAATTGAACAAGGGGAGCGAAAGAGAGGACCCCTGGGGCACCCCACAGGTAAGTTGGACTTTATGGTGAGTGGAAGGGGGATAGATGAACCGACTGAACGTGGTCTTTCAGTAAGGAGGTGACCCACTTAGACACCATGCCCCGGAGGCCAGTAGCTCCGACATGGTCGATCTGACGTTTTTGGTCGACCGCGTCGAAGGCCGCCGAGAGAGCTAAGAGTACCAGCACCTGAGTGGTACCCTTATAAGCCTCTTACTGCATGTCATCTACGACTAAGAAGTCAACCACTTCAGTGGAGGGGGCAGACCAAAAGCCTGCCTGATGGGGGCCAGGAAGGTGAGAGTCATCTAGGAAAGTACATAAGCACCTAGCAACACGTGCTTCTAGAACCTTTGCTAGGTATAGGGTAGGGATAGGGGGCAGCGGTTCTTCAGTACATGTGGGTCATCACCAGCTTCGGACAAATATATGATTTTATCTGAAGAGATGGCGGATTTGGCTTATCTGATTAACTGTTTTACATATGTTAAGCTGTAACAGGTAAGCTTCAATCTTTCTAGGCAAGTAACTTCTCCATCATTTGTGTTCAGCCCCATTGAGTTTGAGTTTGACTGTTTTTAGTTCTTCAGAAAACCTTTTTGATGCATCATGGCGCCTGATCGGTCTAGCTTTCCAAAGGAAGGCATGTGTGTTGCAGCTTCTGTTAACCAGGTAGTGATACTTTCCTCATAGTAACTAATATTGTCATCCACGTTATATATAGAGGCTGACAGAGAGTAGCTAAAGGAGTCAATATTGACTCGGGCCCAGTTTCTGGATGGTAGCCCTATGCTAGAGGCAGGTTTAGGAAGGACCACGTCAGCAAGAATTTTTTTTATTAAGTAGTGATCTTACCATGCTCAGGGCATAACCATAAGGATGGATATCGATAGGTTGGTGGACCACACCTGGTCTAGTGTATGATCTTTGGTGTGGGTGGATGAGAACACATGCTGATTGAAATTCAAGCTGCTTAACATGTTTGTAAAATCTAAGGATGATTGTCCACCCAAATCCTCATTTGTCCAATAGTTGGAATCCCCCGTTATCAGTGTTTAGCATATTTGACTATTAAAGGTGTGATGTGTTCTGTAAGGGAGTGTGGGAAGTGGGACATGTGACGCAGGGGTCTATAGACCAGGACACACATCAACGAGATTTGTTGAGTCTAATTAAGAGGTTATCATCTATAGGGATGTCAAAGGAAGCTAGGCTAGAGAACTTTAGGTTTTTCCAGATTATTGCTGCTACCCCTCTGACTATTTTACCTGTAGGTTTATTAGAGCTGAGTAAATAGTTTCCCCGGAGGAAAGCTAAAATGTATGGGGAGGATTCAGCCATTAGCCATGTTTCTGAAAGACATAGGATATTCGGCTTTTCAGAGTCCAGCAATTGGAATATTTCTATTTGATGCTTAACCTTGGATCTGGTACTCAAATAGAGCACCCTAAGTTGAGAGGTGAATGGTTCAATCCGATCAATGGTAACCGGGGCACAAGTCCAAAAAAAAGAAGTAGGGGGGCTGAGTAAGTCAGGCAGCATGCAAGTGACACCATGACGCATGCTATCAAAGCACAAAACGTCAAGACGTGTGCCATTCCATGTGGCATTCCAAGAAGTGAACTCACTGGAAGTGATTCTCTGATATGTGTATGTTATAACATATGCCAACTGAAAATGCAATAAAATATGTTTTTTTGAAAAGTTGTCTCCTGCAAAGCATATCATGTAACATGCAAATTATAGATTTGTATTTTATGTAGATGGGTAACTGGATTACTGCTTTGAACACAGCGATCCTTTTGTTAGTTGCAGTTAATAAATTGTAATCCTTCTAGTAGACCACAGTGAGCTATGAAGGATATTTGACTCCTACACCCTGTAACTCTGACTCTCATGTTACTCATCTTGTACATTAATTTACACACTTAAATGATTTATTTGGAATGGAGAATGTGTATGTTATGTAAAGCGCTCTAACACTCTGCATTGGGATGAGTAGCGCTATAAAAGAAATAAAACAGTGCTGTTTAAATTGCTATTTGTGTAAATACTGAGATAGACCAATCCATCTGACGTTCTTACAGTTCATGTCCTTATATACAACAAAGTAAAAAGCATGCATCGCTTAAGTACCTGTGGAGAGATAAAAAGCTGTGTGCTTTTGTTTCCTCGCCGGTGTATTTGAATTTGTGAGGTTCTAGGACGCCTCTGATCCCATACTCATCAAAAGGAGGCCGCATGGTCCCTTAGCTTCTGTCTTTATCAGTGCCCAGCTGGAGAGGGGAAAAAAAGCTCCCTCACTGCCTGCATGTTGCTGCTGTGAATCGAAAGCACACGACATGCAGGCACTGCTGAACGTGTCCCGGTGTCTCAAAATTACACTGGGACAAGTTCAACATATTTCTGTGGGGCCCAAATTTTTAGCAGGGTGCACAGCGTCCACCCCGTGAAAATAGTGGATGGACGCCGTGTACCCACATGTACCTTCGACTCGTGTCCTGATGGTAACTCTGTTTTTATTTAGTAGCCCTATGCTGGAAAGATAAGTGAAGATGTCGGAGCTCATTAGAGGAATAGGTATTTTTTGGGCATTATAACTAGCCCTTAGCCCTGGCCAGCCACGGACGGGAGCAGACTGACTTGCCTTTAGTGCACCTTTGGCGCGTCTGCCCTGCTGTCCCAATTAAGAGGGCTAGGAGCTCCAACAGGCTCCGCCCCTTTGATTTCGATTGGTTCCCCCTAGTAAATCCGAGTGGAGCTTGACACCTCTGCGAAACTGTCTCACATCAATACTGCAATCTGGTGAGTGACTAATGCAGCGAAGTGCAAAGATTCAAATTTCAAACACACAGAAGTGTGGAAGAGCAAAGTATTTTAAAAATCACACATACCTATTTTTAGATGACCCTTGAGCTGTGGTGTCAATTCTACTACAAGGTGTCTGTGCTGCTGTCTCTATTAAGAGGGCTAGAAGCTCTAACAGGCTCCGCCCCTTGCAATACAATTGGTTCCCCCTTAGCAAATCCGAGTTCAGCCAGGCGCATCTACAGAGTTTGTATCGCGCCAGTACTGTAATCTGATGAGTGACTAATGCAGCAAAGTGCAAAGTTTCTTATTAAAAAACACAGCAGCATCAGTGAAGTGCAAAGTATTTTAAAAATCACAGAGCTATTTTCTCCAAACTGTTAACTCTAGTAGAACCAAGGCATGGTTTTTTAAAGTCCCTCTCCCATGAGAACTCAAATGTTTGATCAATCTGACCATACAACAAGATCCTCTTCAAAATGTACATTCACTGCAACTTTTCATTGGCTAAGGATACCATCATTCTTTCTCCTTGCTTCCCCTAAACCTCAAGTAAATTGGAGAGTGATCTTTTGTCCTTCCCATCCTGGACACAGAGGTACTATAGGTGTAAAACTCGAATAATTTTAGGTAGGAAATGGGTTGAAATGTTGTTTGGAGATGCCCAGAAATGTATACATTAATGGGCGTTACTAAAGCTCCAGGAAAAGCAACACCTTGGAACGCCCCCTTTTTTCCCCCTGGAATGGGATTTAACACTACAGATTTCTCTGCACTTGTCTTTTTGAAAACCATGGAAGTAAATCCATTTACACCTGCCAGGAATCACGTGTTAAAATACCTGTGTACATCAACAGAGGCCACTTTAAATCACCAATCAAAAGACGGAAATGGTGTACCTTAAATATGTACTCAGGCAAATCAGCTACATGTATGGACATGGCTATATGTATGGAAACAAAAGTAAGGGGCCAGAATTCATCCCTTAGGTAACCTATTTTGACGGGTGTGTTTACCTTTAAGCCCATTCGGATTCTAACCAGCTACCAGTATGCAATGTTTTCTTCTAGGGTGAGTGGGGTCACAAAAGCTTTTGACAAGCGTTGACATTAATACATCACATCATGGTACTGCGCTAAGAAAAACGTATTAAATGTGATCGTTTCTAAACATGAACTTAGAACTATTCCTGTCCCCGCCTCACCCTGGTGACAGTGTCATTAGTGAAATAAGAGGCAAGTCTGTTGTCATGTAAACCCAGTATGTGGTCCAGCTTGTTACCGACAGAGTAACATTATATTCTATTAAATCAAACATGATAGGTTTTTGTACCGCTGCTATTCTGAACTCCCATCATTGAAAGTGTGTTCATGTGATAATGAAGAAATAGGAGGATCGGTGAAACACAATATTTGCCTAAGATCACATCATTTGGCTAAGCGGAGAAGCTGTGATTAATCCAGGTTTTCTGCTTTTCACTTTGTATAAATCAGCCACTAAATTGGTATCTATTTGTCTCTTCTTCCTACCTCAAATGTTACTCCTTTGTTTTTACCTCTTTTGCGTGAGGGTTGAGTGAAGACAGCAGCCACATGAAAGCTCAGCTCATTCCAACAAGACCTTGAGCTGAGCCAGGCTTCGTGCTCAAGACTAGCTCGAGCTTCCAGTGACTCGCCCACCTCTACCTCTGGTTTGTGGAAAACTAGCTGCAATAGCTGTTAGCATCTGCTGAAGCCATTTTATTTTTGGCAGCCATTTTAGTTAGCCATGTGCTCACCATGTGCTTTCTCCTTCTTCACCGTTGACTGCCCTTGTATTCTGCTTGTGTCACGTGATACAGTTAACTCCTTCAGCACTGAGCCAGAGCCTTGCACATGCTCAGAAAGACCTGTAGCTGCCAATACACCTGCTCCTAGTGTATAACTGTCAGGCTGTTCTTACTGATGTAAGGAGAACTGTCTCCCCTCCCTCTTTGTTGAGCAAGCAAATTCTGTATACCCATATTAGTCAATAACTATTCTTGTATGTGCCAGTACCTCCCCTTGGTCTCATGCTGACTATACAACATATATGTATAAAAGACCCATGTTCTCTGTACTCCTTAGACTGTCTCATATAGTGGCCTGAGGGTACTGTATGACGCAGTCTCCCTCATGTGAGATTAATAAATGCATTATTTTTATATTACCGCTTCCGTGCCAATCTTTTCTTTTTTGGTTTAAGGATCAGGTGCATCAGTGAACCCCAATAAAGGTTTGTATTTCTACAGGTTTCAGTGTATTCATTTCTGTGGTCAGTGAGACGCCCCTCTCATGCTGTAGTATGTATGTTTCAGTGTTATATGACAAGGACCACTCCTGTCATAAGAGTATATTTCTGTGATCAGTGAGAGACCCCTTTATTGCATGTTTATATATATATAGGTCACTCTCTTGCTGCAAATGTGTAGATTTCCATATCACTGAAAGGTGCTTGTCTTGTTAGCGCATATATTCCTATGGTCAGGGACAGGCTTCTTTGCTGTGTGTAATATATAGCTAACATCAATGAGAGATGCTTATTTCGGCCAATATACACAGCTCTCTGATAAGTGAGAGGTTCATCTCTTGTTGTTGGTATATATGTCTCTATGGTCAGTGAGAGCCCCCTCTCTAACTGTCAGTATATATGTCTCTATGGTCAGTGAGAGCCCCCTCTCTAACTGTCAGAATATATGTCTCTATGGTCAGTGAGAGCCCCCTCTCTAACTGTCAGTATATATGGTGAGTGAGAGACCTCCATCTTTGCTGTTAGTTTTTCTGTCTCAATAGTCAGCTAGTGGTGCCTCTTTGCTCCCAGCCTTGGCATCTCTGTGGTCAGTGAGGGCCCTTTCATTCTTCCATCAGTGTTTATGTCTAAGCTCGACAACCCCATATCTGTTGTGCTGACGAGGTTTACATGAAATGTATGCATAGTTCAGCATGTGATCTCATCGCCTGAGCTCCCCCTGGGGTGTTGTAATTTCACTTTTAGGATCAACATTCGACAGAACAGGAATGTACTTAGCAGGGAGCCCTGAAAGCTGCAGTACAAGATAAGTCCATCTCAGCCTTCACAAATCATCACTCCACCTTCTGCGTGACATCCTATATGGGTCCCTGAGCACCCCGGGCAGACCTGCAGCAGTTGCTGCTCAGGGGGAGGGGAGGTGCTACAAGCTCTTACAGATAAGGAGGCTAGGGAGCAAGAACAGCATTTAGTGCAATCTCAAAAGGATTCAAGAGCCTCTATGACAAAACTGGATGGCTCAGAGGGTGCAGCCAAACACTGGAGAGCCTTCCAACCATGGCTCGTGGAGTGGTGTCCGGCTCAGCTTGGCACTGACAGCAGACGTCATCCCTCGTTCTCATTTGAAAGATGGTACTTTCTATTTCTTGAAATCCTCCTAGTTCCTTATCGATGCTATGTATGGAGGGTGAATTCTGATGCTGTAGGACTGCGTTTACAACCCCAGCATAGGGGCTTTTTTTCCATGAACCCAACAGTTTGGACAGTGTCTGCAGGGAAAGCTGCACAGTCTTGCCATCTTAGGTCCCAAAAGTGTTGTAGGAAACATAGGGGTATATTTACAATTAGATATATCCACCAGAACATCACTTTTAGGGACTTTTTTAATGGTGATAGCCCCTTCTCCTTATTTACAAAGCGATGTTAAGCCACTTTACGTGGCTTAATGCCGCTTTGTAAATAAGGCCCATTTTTACGCTTCACTTAGAGTGAAAGGGGTGTGCAATGGGTGTTTCAGTGGGGCGGCGCCAAAAACTAATGCCAGGTAAAACCTGGTCTTAGGATGGTGGTATAAGGAGAACATTATTAACTTTGCCTTATATTTTGCTCTTTCTGTGTGTGCTGCATTCATAGAAACAGCAAATTGCCTTTAGATATTTTTTGTGTGCAAGAAGGTGCCCCTTTCTGCACATAAACAAACGCCCCTGTAACACAGTCACCCTTGCACCATGGCGCAAGGGAGTCTGCGCTGGCGCTAGGCAGCTTTTTTAGCACTAGAGGAAACACAGGGATGCACTGTATTTTGGAAATATGGCGCATCCCTGCATTTAAAAAATGTCGGAGCGCGGAGTAACCAATTTTGGAGTAACACTGCACTCCGATATTTTAAATATCATCCATACTGTCTATATGGGAAACTTAGGTGAAAGCTGTCTAGAAGGGTGAAATAGCTGCAACGTCCGCTGTCCATGGGACGGAATATATGCAAGGACCTGAAGCTGACTGCAAAGCTGTTGGTAAAAATGGCGAAGGTACAATAAGGAATTGAGGACAAACAAGATCTGTCCAGAAAGGCCCATGCCAGTCTATGTGACTCACTGTACCAAGAGCCGAGCAAAGCTTGGTACTTAGCCTGCCCTATGAAACTGGCCATCAAAAACCATTTGCTGAGGCTGAGGTGTGGGCTAGATCCTTCAAAAGTCTATAAATTTGGGTGGCTAACCGGGTCTGAGAAACAGCACTGTCGCCTATGTAACTATAAGAAGGAACGTCTCTCCCATGTAATGTGCCAGTCTTGAAAACTTTAAGATGCTACTGCTTGAAATCCTTGTTCCGCACACTCAGCATAAGACAATGCAACAGAGTTATTTCCACATTTCTGAGTGGTGTGAACCTGCAGCTATCAGCCAGATGTGTGCAATTCCTCAAAGAAGCATTACAACTATTGAACTTACCATTGAAGAGTGTTCTACTATCTTACCTGTTGGAGAGTGTCTAGCATTTTTCATCCATCATAGTTGGGCTACATTGGGCTCTTGGACATTTTATTTTTAAACAACCGTGCAGACTATAGCTAGAACTAAAAGATGCCTGTTGTACCTGTATTATAGATTTTTATGGCTGCTTTTTTTGATCGGCCACAGTATTATTTGCTAGAGTTCACTAATCATGAATACTATGTTGCTGTCATTCTATACGTAGCAGAGGTGTTCTTTGATGGCTCTGCTCAGTGCATTTTAGTAACAACAAGTTATGTATTAACCATATTTTTTCTACAGAACTCTTGGAAGTCTGTACCTCTGTGTATGGAGTAGGCTGTTATCCTCTTTTTTTCTTGTTTTTATTTGGGTGCCTATTTAATCCCATGTGGGCAATATCACACATTGCACTTTATTGGATCTGGGGCCAGATGTACGAAGCATTTTACCAGTCGCAAAAGGGTCATCAGGCCGTTTTACAACCGGTAAAATGCTTTTTACCATGTACCTAAGGCAAAATGTTACTCAGTAACTTCTTACTGGTTTGTCATTTTACTTCTGCGATTTGGAATTAGGAAGAGGCGTATTTAGGATGTCCCTTCCTAATACCAAATAGCACTGGTATGTATGAATGTTTTGCAACAGGGAATGCGGTCGCAAAACATTTGCAGTTACCACCTACTTCAAGTTGGTGGTAACCCATTTGCAAATGGGAAGGGGTCCTCAGGGATCCCTTCCCCATGTGAATGTGGGCACCAAAAAATGTTAAGAGCAGGACCACTGCCTGCCCTTAAAAAACAAAAAGAAGCATTTAATTTTTCTTTTTTAAATCCCTCCCGTTTTCCTTAAAAAAAAACGGGCTGGATCACAAAATAAAATAATGTTTTATTAAAAAGCAATCAAAGACATGGTATTCTGCTGCCACCATTCCTGTGATTCTAGCCATTCACAATGGGTCGCAAATGACGACCTGCCTCATGAATATTGATGAGGCAGGTCCATTTACAATCCACTGCGAATAGCTCACTGTTGTACATTGCAGTTTACTGTTTCCTATTAAGGAATCTCTAAAATTTGCTATTAGGAAATCGCAAAAACGCGATTTTGTACATCGAGTCCCTGATTCTTCATGGAGTTGAGTATTGCTACCTACAAGTACCAATTGACCAAACTGTGATTCGTCTGAGGCTCAGTTTTATTTGTTATTTGTAGATTGCTGTTTTTTTAAATATATATATTGTGATGGTTATAAATAACTTGATACAATAAAAATGTTATCTATCTCTCTAGCTGTCCATGCCGTGAAATATACGCATTCAATGCGGTCCAGGGAGGTCGAAATATCTGCACCAAGCGATGTCCAGGACATTGAAATACCAGCACCTACGTCTGCATGGGACACTGAAATATCGTCGACGAGGCTGTCCGGGTCTTTGAAACGTGTGCATCGACCTCTGCTTCGAAAGCTTAAATATCTTAATCGACCTCTGTACAGGACGCTAAAATATCTTCCTCACCGACCTCTGTACTGTACGGTAAAATATCTCCACCGGCCGCTGGCCCTGATGCTAAAATAAAATGTCTCCAGCAGCAGTTTGAAGCACTGAAAATGCTCATGCTGGCCTCTGTCCAGGGTGCTGAACTGTATGGGGCGGCGGCTGACCAGGGTGCTGAACTCTTAGCACGAGCTGGACGGATCTGCCTTATTCATGTTTCGCATTAGTCGCTGTAAGGGTGCCGAATTATTTGTATCGGGCCCTAAAACGTATGTTTGGGGTGTCCATGCAGGCAGCAATCCAGCGAGCTGAAATGTAGGCACGGCCATTGTCAACCGTGAAATGGCAGCAGAAGGTTCTTCAGGACAAGCAAAGGGGAGTAACCGGCTCTGTTCGAGAGGCTAAAGGTCAACAGCTGTCAAACAATATTAAGGCTGTGAATGTGGACACGAGCTAATGCCAGGGGCTCAAATGCCTGCACTGTTTATGAGTGGAAATGTCCATACTCGCTGCCGGCAAGGTCCTTAAGTGTCCCGGATGCTGCAAACTCCAAACGAGCAGCTGTCAAAGGCCCTGAGGTGACAGCAGCAGCTGCTCTCCGCGGTGCTGGAATGTGAGCATCGTCCCCTGTCTAGGGTGCATCTGACCAGACTCTTGGAATGTCACAGAAAGCCTGATGTACTTGTGTTATGCGGTAGGGAAAACACACCCAGAGGGTCATTTAGAGCCTGGAGGGCGGTCCAGTAGTTCACCAAAGCAGATTTTTTTCTTGGATACAAACAATGAGGTCCAGCGATGTTTTTCCAGGGGAGACAGGAGCAGCGTGTGTTTCCTTACCCAAGACTATCATGCCTCGCACAGCGCCCTGGGTAGGAACAAAGGAGTGATGGGCGCCACTCCTTGAGTGGTATGGGGCGACCCTCTTTTTGACCTGGTGCCCAATAAGGGATGCGCCACCAAAACCAAGGTTAAAAAAATGGATCTACGGTGTAAACTCACCATTTCCCCGAGCGGGAACTGCACGTTTGGCAGCGCAGGCGCGCCACCGACTCACCTCAGTGCTCAGTTCCGCTAAACGACATCAGGTCCTTGGAGGAGGGAGCAAGGAGTGAAGGGGGTGGAACCTTTGTCCATAGACAGGTCTATTGCAAGCTCAGCTGTTGCCAAATGTTCCTTGGAACGGAAGTAAGGTAATGGCTGGACCTCCAGGGCTTTGACTAACCCTCTAGGCTGCCACTACCGATAAAGCTGCTTTTTACGATGCTGGCCTGTGTAATGAGTCACTACACAGGCCAGCATCGTAAAAAGCAGCTTTATCGGTAGTGGCAGCCTAGAGGGTTAGTCAAAGCCCTGGAGGTCCCGCCATTACCTTACTTCCGTTCCAAGAAACATTTGGTACCAGCTGAGCTTGCAATAGACCTGTCTATGGACAAAGGTTCCACCCCTTCACTCCTTGCTCCCTCCTTCCCCGACCCTTTCAGACACGAGCCCCGAAGTCTCGAGGGGCGCTGGTGCTAAAGAGCGCTGGCTGTAATACAAGAGGAAATGTAAAAAATGAACTACTACGATTAACAATAATAATTATACCACCGTTACTATTATTATTATCATCGTCATCATCATTAGTAATGATGGCGATAATAAAGATAATGTGATTTTATTCGGCTTTTCAGCAGATTTTTTTCTACCATGGTCCGGTGCCATTCCTATAGGTGTTCCTTGAGAGAACAACAATCTCTTGAATGTTTCTTAACTGCTACGATTCCAGTATTAGTTTTTTCCCAGACAATAAACAGGGCTTATCTCTCTGATGACGTCTACTTGCGAGAAGTCCCTTTTGGCATAGGAACATCCCTGGGGCTTCCAACTGTCCCTGGAGGAGGCCTGGATCTTCTGTGTGCTTTCTGACCCGCTATCTCCTAACCAAAACAACAATAACTGGAGGTTAGCAGTGGCTGGAGCTGCCTTCATTAGCAGAGACCTGCCCAAGATGGCTGCCAAATCTTGCGAGATTTCACCCTCGAGAATACGACCCTAATTGAATGAGCTAGGAGTTATCAAGGCAGCGCCACGAGTCATCTCCTGCTCTGTCCCCACAAACCTCCATGATGTTTAAGGCTACAATGGTGTCTCATACAAAAGGTAGCCCCACAATGTGGCACCTGAGCCATGGGGAAGGAGGGCTCATGCCACAAGTCCCCTGGACCCTGCCAGGACTCAGTTATGTGATAAGGGCCCAAAGCCTGCTCAAGTAGGATAAGTCTTTCTATGAGATAATGGATGCAGAGGCTGGAGTGAACGCAGGACAGGTAGGGCCTGGCCCAAAGGCCATGTCCAGCGCATAATGCGTATATGGCAAGAGAATGCAGTACAGTGCTTAGCTTAGCTTAGCTTAGCAAGTTCATTTATTTATTTATTTTATTTATAGAGCGCAACATTCATCAGAATGGATATCACGGCACTGAAGGAAAGCCCTTTCGGGTGAGAAATCCAATAAGGAGGGGAGTTCTGTAACTCATCAAGCTTTGGGGAATAGATGTGTTTTCAGCTTTTTCCTGAATACTAAATGGTAATCAATGAGTCGAAGTTCGGCTGGAAGTTCGTTCCAGAGTTTTGCCTTCATGAGTGCCGGTGCCAAAAGCACTGTTCAAAAGACAAGGGCCGGTGCTATTAAAAGTCCTCTAATCAAATACCAATGCTGTCTAGTCCAGATTCCACCTCAGTCCTCTTTAATCCACTGCAAAGCGGCCCATGCCCCTTTATCACACTCTAGCAGGTACTTGCTTTCTCCCTTCTTGACGTTTTTTTCCGTCTAATCTTACCTCATCTTTTCTGTTTGTGTGTTTTCCAATCTGTTGCTCTTGAGGAATGTCTGAAAAGGAACAATAAATACCAGTGGGCCTCACCGGCCCCAAAAAATGAGTGCCGGTGGGCCCACCGGCAGCCACCAGTTCAAATTAAGCACTGGTAGTACATAATAAAAGATCCCATAAAAATCACTGAAAAAAACACAATTAAAGGTCAGTTATGCTTCAGCGAGAACAAAGTAAAAAACCCAGAAAATCGCAAGTTATGGTGTGTAGCATTGTACCATAACCAACACCACTATGCTGAGTACGCCCATTAGCCGAGGCATGATAAAAAAGGGAATCTAAAAGAAAAAAAACATAGCAGGGGCATTAGAACTGCATTCTCTAGTATAGACTACACCTAATTTGTTCCAAGGAAACAGCAGGATATGCCCGTAGTGAGATCTATCACCAGGGATTTTGAGAGCAGTACGGACTCAACGAGTTGTGATTCGTGGCAATTTCAAACCTATTTTAGTTGGAACAGAGTGTGCAAGGGGGGAGTCCTGATTGATGAGAGAGGGAGTGGAACAACTAATATAGCACATGTCATTAATCCAGCAATATCTTGGTGCAGTAACTCACCACTGATACCACAAGGACACCAATGACATACTACAGTGCAAGGCAGGACAAGTCTGTCCTGGCTATAACTAAGACTTTGTCATGAGAAGAATGTGACCCAGGAAGCACTTTCCCAACTTTAAAAGTGTGATGTACTTTATGTTTACAATGTTTCCCACTGCTACAGTATTGGTGAAATGATGTTTTAAGTGTTCTAAATCGCTCTTGGAAGAGAAAAGTGAACAGTTATCCATAACAAAGTCAGGGAGGGACCATCATGAATTGTTTTAAGAAGCACCACATACGTTGATACATACTGCAGTGTCTATCTGGTCCAAAGGGAGATGCTTAAAAGAGCCGCAATATTGCTCACTTTCATCTATACATACTGCTCTCTTTCATCTATCTGTACGGTTCCCTTTCATCTATATACACTGCTCTATTTCAGCTATATATCCCGCTGTCTTTCATACATATATACTGTTATCCTTCATTTATACATACCGATATCTTTAACATTTCTATATATATTGCTCTCTTTCATTCATATATATTGCTCTCTCTCATTTGTATATATATTTATATATATATATATATATATGTATATATATATATATATATATATATATATATATTCACTGAAAAAACCATAGGTTTCACACATGTTATAGTTAGCTGGACATTTTACTGATAAAAAACCAATGAAATTCCCCCGTTATAGTTACTGTAGGCAACTATAACTCACGCGACCGCAATCCTCTGCTGATGCTAATACTGTATTTAGACACTTATTTGCCCATGTCTTCTTCCATTAAATTTTAGCTATACATATATTACAAATATTTTTTTTTCATAAAGACACATATGTCATCAGCAGAGGATTACGGTCGCGTGAGTTATAGTTGCCTACAGTAACTATAACGGGGGAATTTCATTGGTTTTTTATCAGTAAAATGTCCAGCTAACTATAACATGTGTGAAACCTATGGTTTTTTCAGTGAATTTGCAAGGTTTTTTAAATGCTAATTCCTAACTATAACGTGTGTGAAACCTATGGTTTTTTCAGTGAATTTGTACGGTTTTTTAAATGCTAAGTTACTTTACGCCATTTGTGGCGTGCGCGCCCACTTAACGCAGTTCGTTCCGTGCGCGCACGGTGCGCTTCGCGCACCGTGCGCGCACAGTGAGCACGCGGTGTGCTTCGCGCACCGCGTGCCCACGTTACGCTAGATGGGCCATGAACGCACGATGCGCTTCGCGCACCGTGCGCACATGGAGGACATATGATGAGCATCGTTGTGATAGGTAAAATATATGTTTTGTTTAGCTCTAATAAGCCATGCACAAAAGGTGCCCTTCAGGCACGTTTTGCACACAGGGTGGGGAGAATGTGGATATATTTTTTTTTATTATTATTTCTTACCGTACGCGTACGGTAAGCGTAATCGGCGAAATTTTTAAAAAAATTAAAATTGCCTTTTTTCACTTGGGGGATCGTTGGGGACTCCCTCGACATGGCTAGGTGCTTGGGAGCTGTGTAAACAGCCCCTTTACATGTTTTTGCACTTGGTTTTTCAACCCCCTGTCAGAGTGCGAGAGAGAAAATGGCGGCCGCCGCTTCCTGGTTTCGACCGATTCGAATGTTTACTAAGATCTAAGGGCCAATCAGAATCGCGCTCGCGCACGCCACCGTACGCGTACGGTAAGCGCACCGTAAGGGCACCGTAAGCTGGCTCAGATATATATATATTGATTTAAAGGCTATTTTCTCAGAATCTACTGTACAGATTTACACCAAACCTACAAAAGGCACTTCCTTGACCTGAGGACTACCTCTCTGCCAAATTTCAAGTAATTCTGTTCAGCCGTTCGGGCTGTAGCTGTGTCTAAAGGTCCTATGGAAAAATGCATGGGAAAAACGCGTTTTGGGACCCCCCTTTTATCTCAGCCCCCGCTTGACGAATCCCCCCGAGACTTTCAGGGTAGGAGCGGAGCGTAGCGCCCCACCTATTTTGAAAAATTCGCGAGGATTCGTCAACCGGCGCCAAAGTTATTGAAAATAGAATGTTGCGGATTTCCTATGGAAACGTGGTCCTAACTATAACTACCTACTGGCGACCGCCAGTAGGTAATATATATATATATATATATATATATATATATATATATATATATATATATATATATATAATATATATATATTATATATATTATATGATATATTACTTACTGGCGGTCGCCAGTAGGTAGTTATAGTTAGGACCTATTATCCATAGGAAAAGCATTTTTTGATTTGCCAATATCTTTGGCGCCATTTGACGAATCTTCGCGAAATTTTCAAAACTGGTGCAGCGCTCCGGTCAGCTCCTGTCCTGAATATTTTGGGGTGATTCATCAAGTGGGGGCTGAGAAAAAATGGGGGTCCCAATGCGCATTTTCACCATGTTAATTTCCATAGGAATATTTGGAACAGGCTACAACTTGAACTGCTGAACGGAATTACACCAAACTTGGCAAAAAAGTAGCTCTTGGTTCAGAAAGTGCCCTTTTTAAAATGGTGTAAATCCGTTCAGTAATTCTTGAGATATTAAAAAAAAAATATATCGATATCTGAGCACCAAGGAGGGGTCGCGACTCCTCCTGAGCACAAGCTTCATTCTAATTGGCTGCCAACACTCCAAACCAGGAAGTTGTTGGCAGCCATCTTGTGACTCGGTAACCAAGTCACAAGAAAACAGTAAAACAAAGATGAAAACAAGAAAAGGTGGTAGGGTAGAAACACCATGACACACTAGGCCTGCTCAGGGAGTTCCACAAGGACCCCCAGCCCTGCCCCCCTAATTAAAATATATATATATATATTCTCCCGAGCTTTGTTTTTGAAAGCCCCCAGGTGGGCCAGGTCCCGGGGGCAATGCTAAATTGATTTTCGCCCCGCAGCCCCGGGGACCGCCACCTCCCTGGGGACTCATAATTCATGTGGGGCTTTTAATAAATAGGGGCAGGGGGCCTTGCAGGCCCCCTCAAGCCCCGGGGACTGCCACCTCCCGGGGCTTAATTTCAATAAGGGCGGGGGGCCCCCCAAGCCCTTTGGACCGCCACCTCCACAGGGCTGTAATAAATAATTGTGTGGGGGGGCTCAAGCCCCCCCACACTGCCCCTGGGACCACTACCTCCCCGGGGCTTTAAAGAGTTGGGAGGGGGCCACACGGCCCCTCTCCTGGAGCCCTTGATGGCCCTGGGGACTGCCACCCTGCAATGTCCCGGGGTGCCCACAGCAAACACTGCTTTAGGGTTTGGAAGCGAGAGCAGGAAAACCTGCTCTCGCTTCCAAAAACCAAAGCAGAATTGCTTTTGCACAAGGGGAGCTGACTATGTCATGAATGATGTAATATGTGACCTCATAGCAGTGCATTGCGGGGGCACGAGTTATAGTGCGCTTAACTAACTATAACGGCCGAATTTCTCTGGTTTTGTACGAGTGAAATGTCCAACTAACTATAACAACCCTGAAACCTGTGTTTTTTTCAGTGACTTTCTAAGGTTTTTTAAATGCTAATTTCTAACTATAATGTCCCTGAAATCTGTGTTTTTTTCAGCGTATATATATATATATATATATATATATATATATATATATATATATATATGTGTGTGTGTGTGTGTGTATATATATATATTCACTGAAAAAACCATAGGTTTCACACACGTTATAGTTAGGAATTAGCATTTAAAAAACCTTGCAAATTCACTGAAAAAACCATAGGTTTCACACATGTTATAGTTAGCGGAAATTTTACTGATAAAAAACCAATGAAATTGCCCCGTTATAGTTAGTGCTGGCAACTATAACTCACGCGACCGCAATCCTCTGCTGATGCTAATACTGTATTTAGACACTTATTTGCCCATGTCTTCTTCCATACATTTTTAGCTATACATATATTACAAATATTTTTTTTTATAAAGACACATATGTCATCAGCAGAAGATTGCGGTCGCGTGAGTTATAGTTGCCAGCACTAACTATAACGGGGCAATTTCATTGGTTTTTTATCAGTAAAATTTCCGCTAACTATAACATGTGTGAAACCTATGGTTTTTTCAGTGAATTTGCAAGGTTTTTTAAATGCTAATTCCTAACTATAACGTGTGTGAAACCTATGGTTTTTTCAGTGAATTTGTACGTTTTTTTAAATGCTAAGTTACTTTACGCCATTCGAGGCGTGCGCGCCCACTTAACGCAGTGCGTTCCGTGCACGGTTTTTATCAACTTTAATAAGCCCTGTACATTTGGTGGCCTTCGGCCACCAAAAGCACAGGGGGTGGGGTCAATGTGGATAGTTTTTTTTTTATTTCGATTTTATAATTTCATGTTGCCAAAATATAGTTTTTTTACTGATGTAATAAGCCCTGTACTTTTGGTGGCCTACGGCCACCAAAAGCACAGGGGGTGGGGTAAGTGTGGATAGTGTTTTTTTTATTTCTATTTTTTACCGTACGCTTACGGTAAGCGTACGGTAAGCGTACTCGGCGAAATTGCCGAAAAAAAAATAAAACCGTTTTTGCTCTTGGGGGATGTTTGGGGACTCCCTCAACATGACTATGTGGGAGGGAGTTGTCAAAACAGCCCCGTAACATGTTTTTGGGCATCATGTTTGATAAATAACACTCAGTGCGAGAGACAAAATGGCGGACGCCGCTTCCTGGTTTCGGCCGATTCGAATGTTTACTAAGATCTAAGAGCCAATCAGAATCGCGCTCACGCACGCCACCGTACGCGTACGGTAAGCGTACGGTAAGCGTACCGTAAGCGGGCTCAGATATATATATTGATTTAAAGGCTATTTTCTCAGAATCTACTGAACAGATTTACACCAAACCTACAAAAGGCACTTCCTTGACATAGGGACTACCTCTCTGCCAAATTTCTAGTAATTCTGTTCAGCCGTTCGGGCTGTAGCTCTGTCTAAAGGTCCTATGGAAAAATGCATGGGAAAAACGCGTTTTGGGACCCCCCTTTTATCTCAGCCCCCGCTTGACGAATCCCCCCGAGACTTTCAGGGTAGGAGCGGAGCGGAGCGCCCCACCTATTTTGAGAAATTCGCGAGGATTCATCGACCGGCGCCAAAGTTATTCAAAATAGAATGTTGCGGATTTCCTATGGAAAAGGGGTCCTAACTATAACTACCTACTGGCGACCGCCAGTAGGTAATACATATATATATATGTATATATATACATATATATATGTGTATGTAAGTATGTATGTGTGTGTGTGTTTATAAATATATATACTGCTCTCTTTCATCTTTATATACTGCTCTCAGCAATATACTGCCCACTTTCATCTATATATACTGCTCTTTCATCTATACATACCGCTGTCTTCATCTATACAAACTGCTCTCTTTCATCTATACATAGTGCTCTCTTTCATCTATACATACTGTTCTCTCATCTATATATACTGCTCTCTTTCATCTATACATACTGATCCTTTTTATCTATATATCTATATATACAGCTCACTTTCATCTATATATGCTGCTCTCTTATATCTATCTATACTGCTCATTTTCATCTATATATACACAGCTCTCTTTCAACTATACCAACTTCCCACTTTCATTTATATATGCTGCTTTCTTTCATTTATACAAACTGCTCTCTTTTATCTATACACAGTGCTTCTTTCATCTATACATACTGCTCTATTTCATTCATATATTCTGCTCTCTTTCATCTATAAATACTGCTCTCTTTCATCTATAAATACTGCTCTCTTTCACCCATATATACTGCTCTCTTTCATCTATACATACTGCTCTTTCAACTACACGTACTGCTCTCTTTCATCTATATATACTGCTCGCATACATCTAATTATGCTGCTCTCTTCTAAATATATGACACATTTTCATCAATATATACTGCTCTATTTCATTTATATATCCGGCTCACATACATCTATATATACTTTGCTCTTTCATCTATGTATATGGCTCACTTTCTTCTATATATACTGGTCTCTTTCATCTAAACACACTGCTCTCTTTCATCTATATATACTAATCACATACATCTATACCTACTGCTCTCTTTCATCTATATATACTGCTCTCTTTCATCTACATATGATGGTCTCTTTCATCTATATATACTGCGCTCTTTTATCTATGCATACTGGTCTCTTTCGTCTATACATACTGCTCTCTTTCATTTATATATATATACTGCTCACATACATCTATACATACCGCTCTCTTTCATTTATATATATACTGCTCACATACATCTATACATACTGCTCTCTTTCATCTATATATACTGCTCACCTACATATATACATACTGCTTTATTTCATCTGCACACACTGCTCTCTCATCTATACATACTGCTCTCTTTAATCCATATATACTGCTTTCTTTAATCTATACAAACTGCTATGTTTCATCTATACACACTGCTCTCTTTCATCTAAACATGATGCTCCCTTTCATCTAAGCATGATGCTCTCTTCCATCTATATATACTGCCTGCCATCTTTCTTCCAAATGTACTGCTCTCTTTCTTCTATATATGCTGATTTCTTTCATCTATACAAACTGCTCTCTTTCATGTATACATACTGATCTCTTTCAACTACACGAGCGGCTCTCTTTCATCTATATATACTGCTTGCATACATCTAAATATACTGCTCCCTTTCTTCTATATATACGGCTCACGGTCATCTATATATACTGCTCTAGTTCATCTATATATACTGCTCACATACATCTATATATACTGTGCTCTTTCATCTATGTATTTGGCTCACTTAC
Source organism: Triturus cristatus (assembly GCF_964204655.1). Classification (NCBI taxonomy): domain Eukaryota; kingdom Metazoa; phylum Chordata; class Amphibia; order Caudata; family Salamandridae; genus Triturus; species Triturus cristatus. Next base: position 1,025,441,783 of record NC_140583.1, on the reverse strand, counting down.
TTCTATATATACTGGTCTCTTTCTTATATACATACCGCTGTCTTTTATCAATATAAACTGCTCCCATTCATCTATATATACTGCTCTCTTTTATCTCTAGATACTGCTCACATGCATCTATATATACTGCTCTCTTTCATCTATACACACTGCTCTGTTTCATCTACACATGCTGTTCTCTTTCATCTATATATCCTGCTCACATACATCTATATATACTGGTCTCTTTCATCTATATATACTGCCCTTTTAAAATCCATATATACTGGGTTTTTTCATCTGTACACACTGCTCTCTTTCATCTACACATGGTGCTCTCTTTCATCTATACATACTGCTTGCATACATCTATACATACTGCTCTCTTTCATCTATACACAGTGCTCCCGACTATCTATCCATGCAGCTCTCTTTCATCTATAAATAGTGCTTTATTTCAGCTATATATAGTGCTCACATACATCTATATATACTGCTCTCTTTCATCTATATAAATGGCTCACTTTCTTCTAAATATACTGCTCTCTTTCATCCACATATACTCCTCTCTTTCATCTATATATACTGCTCTCTTTCATCTATACATACTGCTCTCTTTCAACCATATATACTGCTCTCTTTCATCTAAACAAACTGCTCTTTCATCTATACATACTGCCCATTCAACTACACGTGCTGCTCTCTTTCACCTATATATACTGCTCGCATACATCTAATTATACTGCTCTCTTCTAAATATATGACACATTTTCATCGATATATACTGCTCTATTTTATTTATATATACTGCTCACATACATCTATATATACTTTGCTCTTTCATCTATGTATATGGCTCACTTTCTTCTATATATACTGGTCTCTTTCATCTAAACACACTGTTCTCTTTCATCTACACATGCTGTTCTCTTTCATCTATATATCCTGCTCACATATATGTATATATATACTGGTCTCTTTCATCTATATATACTGCACTTTTCAAAAGTCATATATACTGTTTTCTTTCATCTGTACACACTGCTCTCTTTCATCTACACATGATGCTCTCTTTCATCCATAGATACTGCTTGCATACATCTATACATACTGTTCTCTTTCATCTATACACACTTCTCTCTTTCATCTATACACAGTGCTCTCTTCCATCTATACATGCAGCTCTCTTTCATCTATAAATACTGCTTTATTTCATCAATATATAGTGGTCACATACATCTATATATACTGCTCTCTTTCATTTATATATATGGCTCACATTCTTCTATATATACTGTTTCTTTCATCCATACATACTGCTCTCTTTCATCTGTACATACCACTCTATTTCATCTATATATACTGCCAGGGCTTTAAGTGGGATGAAAAAACTGTGGGGTCTCGCAAAGGGGCGTGGTCAATGTAATTAAGGGCGTGGCTTAAAAACATGTCAGCTAAAAATCTGTGTTTAGCACAGTGTGCCACCCGACTTGTATTTTGCTCTTCCTGTTATTGCGCCCAGATATATGATACAACAAGTCACATCATACCTACAAGTCAGGACTATTGGCTTTGTCAATGGTTGCTAGTTCCCTAAGATAAATAGGCAGCAACTATGGCTTGTATATAATATTGAAAAAAGTTCCACTTAAAGCACTGGTGACACCAGGACAATGTTACTGCTCCTGAGATTCAAAAAGAGAAGGGAAATCCAGAGAAAAAATGACTCTCTTTAAAGGATTTCCCTTCCTCTACAAAGCTCACCACGCGCACATCGGTGTGCCTGCGCCCTGCTGTCACTGCAGTCCGGAATAAAAAAACGGACCGCCTGTGCCAGGGCACAAAACAGAGCCCGATAGAGACACGTTTCGAGGCCCCCTTAAAAAAACTGCCGGTGCTCAGACCCAGTGAGACCCGGCCCACTTAAAGCGTATACTGCTCTCTTTCATCCATATATACTGCGCTCTTTCATAATTATATACTGCTCTCTTTCATCATTATATACTGCCCTCTTTCATCTACACACACTGTTCTCTTTCACCTATACACACTGCTCTCTTTATAGACACTGCTCTCTTTCATCTATGTATAGATTTGCATGTATATATATTTATATATATATGTATATATATATACACACACACACATACTGCTCTCTTTCATCTATATATATGGCTCTCTTTCATGTATATATACTTTTCTTTTTCATCTATACATGCTCCTCTCTTTCATCTGTTTAGGCGAAGCCATTTCTCAGTTGCCAAGTTATTTACATCATTGGCTGGCCTCAGACACGTCACGCCTTGCACACACACTGTAGATTTCTAATGCATCTAGATGTCAGTTTAACGCGCATGCGCGCCTTGAAGAGCAAGTCCTCTTCTCTGCTGGTTTCAAAGCTCGAAGGTGGTTTGGGCGCAGTGGTGGATCCAATGATGGTGCATGCAGCCCGCCCTAACACCGAGAGCCTCCATCCTGAGAGCGCAGACAGGTCTTGGTAGGAACAGGCATCGAAGATATTTAAAAACATTCCACCCAGTGCGAGATGGCGCCCTCTAGCAGGGATCTGTCTCATTAGGACGCGAATGAGTAATGCTTAGAGATTAGATTTTTGCTACGGGTGTCAATAAGAAATGAAATCCTACAGAGCGGTTCCGAGGACCCTTCTAGTCTCTGTTCTGGTTTTCCACCCCAGTGAAGGGATTCCTCGCTGCTTCCTTCCCTCACGCACAGGCACGTGGTTAACAACAAATTGCGCCACTGGGGCGAAGCAACGCGAATATGTAATTAAACCGACGCACTCTTTGCAAACAGATACTTATAGCACCAGCCCCACCACGTGCAGAGCGAGGCGCTCAGTGGTGCATATTCATCACTGAAATTGAAAAGGGATTACTGGCATAAATCATGTGTGTAAATCATGAACACACAGCGCAACCAAGAAATCTAGGCTTAAATTACACCCATGACACGCTGAGTAAATGTACGTATGATTTGTAGCAAGTGATGGGAGAGCAATTCAACTGCATTTCCCCAAACATGTCAGTTAATTATCAGGTTTGTCTTAAACCCTGAGAATAAGTATAGCAGATCATCAGTGGAAGGTGCTGCTTCCTGAATTCTTCAGGGTGCCATGACTCAAGAAGTGAGCGCGCTGCAGCGGTAAAACAAGTCTCTCCACCCTACTCTTCCTCACGTATCACCAGGTCATCCTAAAAAAATCAGTTGCGACTAGTCAGTTTCTAGATCCTGGCCCTTGTGTCCCCCTAGTGAACCAGCGGCGTCCAGTGCAGCTAAGCGCGGTGGGTTAGTGGGGTGGAGTGGGAGGGGAGCAAGTCGACAGACGACAGAATAGGTAAAATTAAATAAATAAATAAAACCTATTCCATTGTCTGCCGACTTCCCCATGCCCCTCCCCGCTCCACTGCCCACCACGCTTACCTGCACCAGCCGCGACTATAGTGAACCTCATCTATTGTCAAGAGCTGCAGGGGGCTAAGAGACAGGTGGAGTCATTATAAGAATGTGGATTCTATCATTTGGTCTCAGGAGCCCTAGTCCTCAACAATGTTGACTTGTGCAAATTGGAGGAACTACCTGGTTCTTTCAGCCATGCTTGACCGCAGGGTTTAAAACGGCGGGTTTACTTTTAACCTCAAGTGAACAGAGGCCGCAGAGACAGGCTGGACTAGCATATCCTTCACTGTATATTTCCCATGGACGGTGGCCTGCACCCGCGTAAAGAACTGATTCTGAAGATGTGAGCCCTTCCCGGGTGCTCCTAGAAGCAGTCTCCTTGGCATACTAGATAGCTTGGTTCTCATGCTTCATAGGCTTATGGGTCTCAGCAAGATAGAAAATAGGCACCTCATTTTTTGGTTGGTATATTTACAATATATTCTTTATCAATGATTGTAGTAGGGAATATCGAATCCCACATTTTGATACAAGAGAACATTGTTGCAACAATACACTTGGAAGAAATATTGAAAGGTAAGTGCACACAGGGAGGGAAGAATGTACTACTAACTCCACATCTGCCTACCTAGAAGATATGCATCGCCAAGGTATGTATATGCGGAGTTAGGTATACATAATTCATAGACATGTACCTTTTGGAATGTTGTCCCTCGATATTGTTGTAACAACATTCTGTCCCATTGATATTCATGATTCAATATTCCCAGCCTATTCCATCTTCAATGGAATGCCCCTTGGAGGACATTTACTTTCATTGGGTGCAATAACTACTGTACTCTTAAGCATGTAAACAGATTTCAACTTGAGAGGATGGCAATTGAAAAGACACCCTTGTCAATCTTTTTTGTTTCCGCTCGACTTGAACGGTGTTCTAATACACAGGGACAGCGGCTCCCAGGGAGCAGTGGTGCGGCAGGGAGGGAGGAGGGGGGGAAGGTGATGAGGTTTAATTATTGTTTTTTGTTTTAAAGATCACTTACCTGCCGGCCGGGCACCTGCCTCTCTTCAGTCCTCTTCGTCCTCTTCCTGGCTTCTGTTCGAACAGGAAGCAGAAAGTACCCAGGCTCACCTAAGTCAATCTCAATGCTGCAATGCAGCGTTGTGATTGGTCTGAGCGTCATGGTTCGGTGCTCAGATGGGGAATGGGAGCCTGGGCATGTTCTCCACGCAGGCTGTAATGCAGCCTCGGAGGAGAACATGCAAAGTGTGCATGGCTGATTGACCAACCGAGACGGCCGGCCAAACATTCATACACACTTAGGAGGGTGCCCACCACTCATCCCCCCTGCACTGTTCAGCCCAGCCCGCCCCACAAAACTTCCTCAGCACTGCAAAATAAAATAATAACAGCGTCTTATTACCATTTTATTTTTCCTTTTTTGCAGTGCTGAAAGGCAGTGGGGCGACGCTCCTCCGCCTTAGTGGAGGAGCCGCCCCTGCTACTACATTGCAGTCACATTTCTACCACACAAGGATGCACTCTCAGATACACACGCACGCTCATGTTGTATCAGAAAACAGTGAACAATCTCCTTGAGCAAACCTTGTCAGTCCAGTCACAGCTACCACTGGAGGCTCAAGGGGCTGAATTCATAAAGATGTTGCTGTCGGTGTGACTTCTTGACTGACGTATAAAACCTTTTCTCAGTTGCAATGCCTGTTATTTTCAAAATCACTGGCTTAGCAACTGCAGAGAGGCAAGATTAAATGTACTAACGGGACATTGCAAATTGGACATGGCTTCCCACCTCTCAATGTGCACTTCACACTTTATTGCAACTTAGAAGGAGGAGTAGCCCTGAATTGGCTCTCCCCCTAATCCATCTGAATTGCTTTGCAATGAATCATTAATTCACAATCGTGATTGTGGTTGCAAACTATTCATTTGATATCACTACCCAAAGGGTAATTTTACCCATGTATATATTGGAAGGAGTCTGGCACGTTGTGCTTACACCGCGTGGAAAAGTGGGAAGAAGGATAGGAATCTTCCCACCAGTTCCCCAAAGAGATTTCCCTATAGGAAAAACACCTAGCTGAGATCTGAGGGAAAAAGGAAAAATGAAAAGACAGGGACGCCAACTGTGTGCGAGGATCCGATTTGTTGCAGGGGAAAAGGTAGTGCTTAGTTTGTTAAATAATAAGTGCCAAGGCCCTCATCAGGAGGCCACCACTGCTTGCACCACCCATTCCACTGCCAATGACAGTAACTACACTACTACTAACCATCACACTGCTGCAAGTGCGGCATTTCAGACCGTTTGAGGTCCCAAAGCTATAAGAATGGCTTGGGCGGCAGGTATTAGTTGTTTGTAATGTAAATTGAATTAATAAACAAGTGTTGTTCTGCTCATATTTTCATAGCAAAAGCGGCGTCACCTTGTGGCAGCTGTCATAAGTGCCAGTGTTGACAATTAGGTGCCGGTGCCGAGCACCAAAAACCACCGGCTCAAATTCAGCACTGGAAATAAGTATGAAAGGCCCTTTTAGCCTTCACCAGCAAAGTGAGAAAAAAGTAGTTCAAATGTAAGAAAGGGCAAATATAAGCCATGTGTATATTACAGGGGAGGCAGTATTATTGGGACTCAGAAAAGTACTTTACATGGCTTTGGAATCGCACACTCTAGCCTCAAGTTCATCCTAGTAAGCTTTAAAGATTTTTGACTCCACCTCATCATACAAGACACCCATGTGTGGGAACTGGAGGGCTTTTTGGGACACAGACTACACACAGAGCAGGGCTGTGTGGTTTGGTGCGGACACCATGTGCATCCTCCTTATTGAGCATGGCTACCTTCAGCTTGCTAGGCTCTGGACGACCAACAACGATGGCAGCAATATAACTGTAGTGGTAACCCAGGCCTTTTTATCTGGCACTGCCGAGGAGAGTCATGTGTGTTCATGTCTCGCATTTTTAAATTGGTCTGCCAGTTCCTGAAAATAGGTCCTTCACCAATTTGTGTGAGATTTTATGTTTTGTATGTGTTCATCATTTCTGCATCTAGAAGATTTGTGAATAGTGTGTGTGACATGTGTGGCTATCGCAACACAGGAATCAATTTGTCTCTACATCCCAGTGGTATCTGCAGCGGCGGCCGGCACAGGTAAGAGCGGTGAGGGGATGGGGTGGGGCAGGGTGGGGGGAGTCGACATACAATGGGATAGGTAGAATTAAATAAAAAAAATCAATAAAACCACTTACCTTGTCAGCGATGTGGCGAGCATAAGGTGAGTGGTTTTATTAATTTTTGTATTTAATTTTACATATCCTGTCGTATGTCGACTCCTGCCAACCCGCTGCGACTCGCTCCACTGCCCTTACCTGTGCCAGCCGCCTCTGGGTATCTGAGATGGAGGGCAGAAATCCCCGCACAGCAATGGGACTTGTGGGGCTCCTTCAGTACAATCAAGAGAAACTTTGTTGTTTGTCAGACTTTAGGTTGTGGACAGGAAGAGTCAGTGGGCCCCTCGGAAGCATAGGGAGAATTATCTTCCCTTTCCTTCCTCATTGTTTACTCGAAGGGCTAACAGTGACGGGTTAATAGGTACTTCAGTAGCAGAACCTCCCTTTCTTTTCCACCCTTATTCTTGGTCTCACTTGAGGAGACACTCCATCCACCCCACCTACCTTCTAACACCCGGTGAAAAATACTATGGCTGGATCAGTTTGAGTGGAGTAATCGAAAGGATTGAGTGCCCAAAACCAGTCCCAGAAGAGACTGTTGGAAACACAAATGATGTCTGTAACTTGGTTGTAAAGATGAGATGGAAACATCCCGACCGGATCGAGAATTCTCTTCTAGAATCCAGGGTCTTCACAGAGAGAAACAGGTTGTGATCCAGGGTTTGAGTATCTGCTACTGATTCAACTTGCCAGGTTCATGACTATAAACCTGGGGCACTCTACCAGCCTCCCATTAGAGCCAGCCTCCACCCAGACTGAAGGGAGGTACCTGATCGATTGATCAGGAGTGTGTTTGAAGATCCCTTGCTTGAGGACGGTACTGCTCAGAGGAAGAGGGGCCACCATTAGATATGGCAAGACACACTGAAGCCAACTGCTTCAATCTGGGCAAGGAGCTGCACCCCTCTACGAGCTAGAGACCTGGAAGTCTTGCAGCATCGCTACAGAGTGGACTGAAGCACATTCACCTGGAATCAGAGAATACCATGTAGCTTGTCACTGCGTCAGCCCCGCCAAAGTGATCAACCACCAGGGAGGTAGAGAATCTTGAATGAATCTGATAAGAATGAAAGTGCCAGAGGAGGTGCTTCTCCGACGAAGGAGGTTTCAATCAGTCTGAATTACTCACTGGTGCAACACAGGGTGGGCACCTAGCTTATTTGGGAGGAGGTGGGGCCTGAGGAAGAACTCAAGTATGAAGATCAGACCATAATCCAGACATAACCTCATTTTGACCCAGTTCTGACGCTGCCACTGGTTCCCTCTACTGGTACATGTAGGTTCACTAGTTGTGGACTGTGACTATGTTGGTTGGGGCACGGGAGGACAATGCAATCCTTGGTTTAATGAGTGCGCCTCCTTCTGGAGTGGCCCACCCCCCTCCAATCAATAAATATCACAGGCTCTTCCAATGCTATTCAGACAAAACAAACAAAAGGAATGGTGCAAGCAAATAGATATCAAAGGGGGAGAACCCCATTCTGTTGGGAAAGTGAACCACCAACATAAGCAAAGACCAGTATATCCTCTGGGTAAACGCCAGCCAGTCTAAAACCCCATGAGGATGATACAGAGGCTGTTTTACTTTGCCCATGAGTGCCATTCTGAATTTCCCTACCATAATAGTCCATGTTGTCTACCAGGAATTGCAAGAATATTACTTGAGAATAGACTAATAATAGATCCCCTCTAACGTCTATGTAGAGTATTGTGTTGTTTCTAAATAGTAATGTACATCGTCTTTTAAGACAAAGCCCTTACTGGACAATGAGTCATTAATATATGTTGGATAGTTTATTGAACTCTGAGTCTCTAATCTCACACCGATCACCTAGGTAGGCCTTGGACTACTCAACTTCATTACCAGGTGGTTTAAGCGCTAGAGAGTGTAAGTGGTTCTCAGTTTTTGGCTCAGTCATAATAATATACGCCCCCGGAAACCAGTGGTTTTTATTGTCACAGTCTGAGTCCAGTAACCTGTATCTGCTCTTGGACTCAAGAAAAACAGCCCACGAAGTTCCCTGGCTTACCATTCTCCAGGGTGTAGGAAGCACTGTTGTGACCTCAAACGATCCGCAAACTAGTTTGAGAACTCCTGGACACCGAGGAGTGGTAAAAGTCACAGCAAACAACTTTTGTCAGGGACCACAAACAAATAAGCAGAGACAGAGAACTTTGCTTAATCTTCACCAAATTGATATGAGGGAACAAGGAGGTGATAAAGAAACAAAATGGAGGAACAGGGATATAGGTGACAAACTGATCGGATAGTGGAAAAGTGCTACCGCTAAGCAGGTCATTGCCAAGCAACTTCCTCACTAATGCAAAGGTTTTAAATAATTGCACTACCTTTGTTAACCCAGAAGCAAATGTCCAACACAGAAGTTATTTTCATAAAGCTAGTTAGTGGTTTATCTATCATACTAGCCTCCCCTGCCTTGTCTTCCAAAGATTTTATTTCCATTGCCTTTGAGTAAAAGCCAGAAAGGAGAATTTGGTCTAGTCTGCTTCTTGTTCTGAAGAGCATAGTTGTTACTGAATCCGAAGAGTACCACCACCACAGAAGAGACCTCCTGACAGGAGCTGGTAGCAGTGCTTAATTTGTAAAATAATAAGTGCCAGGGTCCTGACCAGGAGGCCACTGCAGCTTGCACCACCCATTGGCCCTTTCATTGCTACCAATGACGGTACCAAAACAAATACTAAGCATCTCTCATGCTTGCAAGTGCGACAATTTAAATTATTCCAGGTCCCCAAAGCTAAAGGGATGGCTAGTGAGGCAGGTATTATTTATTTCTAATATCCATTGTATTCATAAACAACATTTGTTCTGCTCATCTCTAAATTAGAAGAGCAGCGCCACCATGTGACAGACTGTCTAAGTGCAGGGTTGACAATTAAGTGCAGGGGCCGAGCACAGGAAACCAATTAAGTGGCAGTGCCGAGCATGGGAAACCACCGGCTCAAATTAAGCACTGGCTGGTAGGAAATCATAGCAGATTGAGCTACTGGACATCATGACAAGCCTTTACCAGTCTGAGATCATGAATAAAGGGGACAGGTTTCAAAGCGTGGTCTGGCACATCATTACTCCGCCATGCATTAGATGCTGCAGTGCCCACGATGATTCCTGGAGTCAAGGATTGACTCAACCTTGTATTTGGGAGAATCATGAACAAAGTGTGAGGAGGAGGGCTTTACAGAACAAAGCTACAGTGATTCATGTGAGAGACGTGCACCACCAAGTGGACTCAACACTTATCAGGTAAATGTAAACAAACTGCTGCAGTTCAGTGAATACATGCATCTTAAAGGGACCCGCAATCCAAGGGATAATATGGGATACAAACCTGGTGTGGGAAGATATAGTGCGGAGAGATGTACTGTACCACAAAGATGATAGCTTACTATGAGTGTCAGGTGATATCTTATAATCAGCCGTGGCCTTGATAAAGGGGTTTTAGAAGGGGCGATGCTAGAGGAAAACCTAAACGGAAGGAATCCAAAGGAACAATAAAAGAATGAAGTGCAAAAGGAACTGTGTAGGGTATGTTATACGCCAATCATTCCAGAGTTATCCACTTGCTCTATTCAAGAGGAAGGGGGGCAATTAATCAAGAGACATTGAAGGTATTGTTTTATAGACCTATTGAACCTGTCTGTCTGTCTATCTGTCTGATAGCGATAGCCTGGTAGAATGGTACTGATTCTTTTTAACGAGACTTTCCAAAAATCACAAAGCGAGAGCTTCGATCTGGAATGACTGTGGAGATGGAAGATGCGTTCTCTAAAGACGCAGCCAAAATCTACGAATGTTGGTAATTTCTTAAGTGCAATAAAGTGTCCTCACCAGGTGAAGTAGCCGGCCACCATCAACAAATTGATCTATTCACATTACAGGGTAATTCCAATACAAAATCCATGCAGATCGTGAATCACAGATGTTGGTGAGTGTGGATTGGTTGTAAAAAAATCCACCCATCTAGTATGCAAGCTTTTACCTATGGTTCATGTGGCACTCTGGGGAGTGTAGTTGTGAACAGACAGAGTGCACTTTGGCCACCATCAAGTACCTCCTTTGTCTTTCTTTATCCAAGAGGTCCTTCTAACTGAGAGTTTTGACACCAACGTAATACCTGTCTCTGGAGGTATTTGTCGGGCTCATTTAAAACTTGCTTATGAAATAATAATGTTGTATTTTTTGGCTTTTGTGATCGGGGATTGTTGTATCCACAAATCTGGGTTTAGTTTTGTTGACCATGCTGCCTTATTTGGAGAGAGGAGGAGACAGGATTATTTGGAGGGGTGGATAAGAACTGAACTCTAGGAGGATTAGGCACCATGTCATCTTCATCCACTGGTCTAGGGAGAGCATTGAAGAGCACTGGCCCTTCCACATCAGTTGTTAGCCTGAAAGAGATCTGATAATCAAAACTGGAAACAACAAAAGCCATTTGGCATTTCATTGAGGTTAGATATAACATTTGTTTCTGATTCATACCAAAGGTGTTCTTATGATTTCCCCCTCAAAGAAAAGTCTAAATGTTTATTTTATTGCAAAGAGGTCTAGATCATATATCAGTGCTTAATTTGTAAAATAATAAGTGCCAGCGCCCCTATCAGGAGGCAACTGCAGATTGCAACACCCAATGCCCCATCATTGCTGCCAATGACGGTACCAAAACAACCACTAACCATCTAACTGCGACAGATCAGATTATTCCAGGTCCCCAAAGCTAGAGGTATGGCTGGGGAGGCAGGTATTAGTAATTGTTAATGTATATTTTATTAAAAAACAACCGCTGCTTTGCGCATCTCTAAATGAGATGAGCAGCGCCACCATGTGGCATACTGCCATAAGTGCAGTGTTGACAATTAAGTGCCTGTGCCCAGCACCAGAAAGCACTTGCTCAAATTAAGCACTGTATTTGATGTTGTTTTGTTCTGAGCTGGACCAAGTTCTGGAAAAAGGGTTGACAGGATGAATGGCTAATGTTTTTATACTCATTTTGCATTTAACAAGACATTGGTTTCTTCAATACATGACAACTTTAAATCAGTGAGTCTCGGGATGGGTGAAGAGGAAAAGGCATCCTTCTAGGATCTGAGAGCAACATCTTGCGCCTTTCTCCAATTAAATATCTATCCCTTCTTAGTGAGCAGAATAATTGGTGAAATGAAACCTGAAAAATTTCCAGATTTCTTTGACCTGATAAAGACAGGGCTAATCAAGAATCGCTTACTACTTATCAATGTCAATGCAGCTGCCTGAAACCTGAATGCTAAACATTGGGTTAGAGCCACTCTGAACAGACTTTTTGGCTTTTATCGGATAATGAATGCTGTCTGAGGCGTTTTAGTATTTCTCTTGATGAAATTGGAGATTATTGGATGATATCAAAATGTCCAGAAATCCAACATCACACATAAGGTACAAGTCGCAAAAGGTTGAAACGTGGTAGGGACACTACGAAGCACAAAGGGCATTCCCAGATATCCATGAAGTCATTACAGTGTTTGAATGCTATTTTCCAATCATTCCTTGCAGGCCACCGTCCTTCCATTCACAGGCTTTCAGAGGTATTCGCAAATTGAATCCTTGTAACATTAATATTAATGATGCAAGGTTTCTGCGAATCCTGTGTTCTGGGATGGATTACTACATCCAAGTACAAAAAACAATCCCAGGCTGCATTGCAGATCATGTACAAAAGTAGCATCTACAATGGGATTAGTACATCAATGCATTAGACTTTTAGGGGCATATTTACAAGCCCCTATCGCCACCGGAATGGCACTTTTTTAAAGCTGCGGCGGTGTAGCGCCATTTTCAATATTTACAAGGTGGGGCTAAGCCACTTAGCCTGGCTTAATGTCACCTTGTAAATATGCCCCTGTCCACTGCAGTCCTCTGCCACAAAGGGGCATGCAAAGGGTGTTCCTGTGGGTGTTCCACCACAACACCCATTGCTCTTTGACGCTGCCCGCGATTTACAAGGAGGTGTAAGTCTGTGGCAGGTGTTAGAATGGTGGGCAAGGAGAAATGCTTTGATTTCCACTCGTTCTTACTTTTTTATGTGTGCTGCAGAATGCTTCACACATAGAAGGAGCAAAACACCATTAATGATTGTTTATTATCAGGACGGTGTCTCTTCCTGCACATAAACTATCATTAAACAATGACGATTTGCTTTTCTATGTGTGCTGCATTCTTACCAAAGAGCCATTGCCTGTAATGAAGGCACCCTTGCACTATGGTGCTAGAGTGCCTGTGTTGGCGCTAGGCAGCTAATTTCAATGCCAGCACAAGGGAAAACACAGGGGCGTGCGTATTGTAGTAAAGATGGTGCATCCCTGCATTTGGAAAATGTTGGAGTGCAGCACTGCCAAATTTGGTGCAGCTTTGCCCTCCTCCATTTTCTAGTAAATATGCCCTGAAGTGCGTTTGATTTTCTTATGAAGCGTAAGCCTTCACTCAAATGAATGGCTTTGGCTTGCTGTTCTTTGACTTGTACTGGGGCGTATATTATTCAGAGGGCCGTTCATTTATTGCACTGATTTTCACATTTCTGTTCTTCGTTGTTATTATGTCTCCATTGTAATTAATGGAAGACCAGCTATCATGTTTTGGGCACCCTTATACATATAGTCGCATTCTCGTACCTATAGCTCAATTGGTTCAATTGAACAGAGCCACGACTTAAGCTCCCAGGAATGCACAGCTTGGTAAAGGAACCCCAAAGTTTGGAAAGATAGTGTCCCTGTCACTATGGACAGATCCACATAATGACCAAATGTATGCCACGTGGAATAAGTTACACAGTTCGTAATTTATTACAGATAAACAAACAGCACTCCATAATCTGTAAAAATCCTTCCGCCATGGCAAAGCGCGGTGTCCTGTACGCAGTGGCGTAACGAAACTTGAGGGGCCCCCTTGCAAGCTACATGGAGGTGCCCCCTTCGGGCTCAGTCAGGAGCTCCCAGACTGGAGCACTGTGCTGAGGGGGCCCCCTGGAGTTTGGGGGCCCCCCACACTGCGGGGTCTGCGGGGGCCTGTGTTACACCCCATAAACAGGTGGGTGAACCACATGTAGCTGAATTCAATATCTGGAGGCCCAATAATCATTCATATTTGTAAAGCACTGGGGGCCGTCGGTGAGATTAAGTGAGCTATTGCCCAGAGTCATATGATGCTAAGCTGATCTGCTCCTGGCGCCAGGGATCGAACCGTGATCCCTGTACTAAGGAGTCAGCAGCTCTGGCCGCTGCGCCACCCCTCTCCTCCAATAAGATGACAAGACATGACTTCACACAGACCATTAGTGCACATTGACTCTTGGCTACTTGGAACATAACAGCTTGGTCTAATGCTTTACATTTATCTTGTAAGTAAAGAACGGGTTCATCAGAAGGCCTGAATTAGGACAAGACAGATCCTTGGAAGTGACACTAACTCCACTCTTTTACAGTAATACAGAGTCGACAAAGTCCATCTCATCCTAAATATTCACTGCCTTCCCTGTTGGCTGTCTGGATGCCTTTTAGTATATTAAAATAATGCCTCGTATTGTGTTGGGCACTTAGTGACAGTGGAAATGTATACATCTCAAGTGGGAACTATAGACTTGGCAGAAAGTCCAGTGAATAACTCTCTTCCAGGGGAAAAGAGCCAGGCTCTCTGCAATGTGAGGTTGTGGCAACACCAACAGGGATTTCTCTATAAGTGCTTTCCATGAGCCTCTGTAAAATATGAACGTTAAACGTAACACTCCACCACTGTCACAACTGCTTCGGCCCGTGGGACCATGGGAGCCATGGAACTCAAGCTTGGGGAAGTTGGGGAGGAGATTTGGCCCAGCAGCTGGAGCTGCTGACTATGGAACACACAGACCAGGCTTCAATCTTGGTTTTGGCTCCTCATCCTATAATTCTGGGCAAATAACTTAAGCTCCTTGCACCCAAAAAGAATAACCAAATGTGTAACGTAAGCTGGTTCTCTTATAACGCACTCTGGTGGCAGTGAGCTATGTTTATAATATAAAAATAGCTAAAAAGAACTGCATCAAAATTAGATAGTGGCCCTGGCTCCGGGTTAGTTGGAATCAAGGTGCTATTTATTGAACCTCATAAATAATGATTTCTCAGGCTTTGTTGTTTGTCGGATGCAATAAATGACACATATCAGGAGTTTTTGTGTAATAATTTGAAGATTTTGGTTCTCACTGCTTCAAAATCTGCATGGTATGATAAATACTGTATATCAATCCTGCTGAAATTTAACGAAGGATGAGATATTTAATGAACTTTGAACCTGATTTAGATCTTGGCTGACGAGTTATTGTGTCGCAACGGTGACGGATATCCCACCCACGGAAATTTAAATCCCATAGGATATAATGGGATTTATATTTTGGTTGTAATTCCGACCTCTGCGCTAGCAGGAGTTTGTTCAGTGGTCAGAAAACGTGGACTCACTGATACTCAGGGCTTGCGTCTTCAGACACATAGGAAACCAACGAACACAACGTATTCTATACGCCCACAGCTCATCGCTGCTTTTTTAGAAATAAGCGAACCCGCCGTGATCTGTCTGCCATCACATGCCCACTCAGCCTCGCACCAAGCAGGGCACATTCACACTTCCAGAATCAGTCAGAGAACTTCATCTGTGAAACATATTTTTCATCCAAGAAACGTTTGCTAATTAGCAATCAGACAAAAATGTCACAGTTTTTTTTTCTCGAGCTTCTTCAAGTAGACGAAATTAGGATATTACCACAGTTCACCCTGTAATAGTGATACACTTACTGCAGCAGAGGAAATGACAACCTACCAGAGGATAATCTCCAGCAGCTTGCTTTGTTTTCTCTCTGGATCAGTTGTCTCTTCATATTGTGGAAAACTGCTAGCATTATCACCCGTGGCCACTGCTCCCAAATGCAGATTAGATCAAGACAACCTTAAACAAGCATTTACAATGCAATGGTCTTGGCATTCTTAAAGTTAGAGCTATTGGCATTGCTCATGACATTATTTTTGTTTATGTTTTTGTTTTTAAAACATTTAAAGAAACAGCATTGTTATTTACAATGTCAATAGCTAAATCTCTCTCAAATGCGAGACCTATTGCATTTGCACCCACACACAGAGCCACACACACAAAGCCACCCACACACACAGAGCCACCCACAAATAGCCACCTACACAGAGCTATTCACATAGAGCAACCCACACAAAAATAGAGCCACCCACATAGAGCCACCTACACACACACACAGTTACCCACACACAGACAGAGCCACCCACGCATAGAGCCACCTACAAAAAAAGCCACCCACACAGAGCCACACACATAGAAGCACACACATACACACACACACAGAGCCTCCCACACAAACACAGAGCCACCCACACTTACACAGATCCACACACACAAAGCCACACATACATACACAGAGCCACATACACACACAGCCACACACACACACACATACAGAACCACACACACACACATAGATCTAGACACGTACACATTCGCTAGCCGAGACCTAAAAAGGAGATGAGGGCTGGCAATGATGAATTTGATAGGGGGAAGAGACACTCCACAATAACACATAATATCGCTATGCCATGGGACATGATGAACCGAGAATTACATATAAATATGCCGTCTTAAAACATCCTCAGGTAAGCAACCTACATCTCTTTTTCTCGCTTTTGAGTAAAACAGTATCTACCACATGAGTCAGCTGCAGAGTAGACTCCAGGAGCAGGCATTGAACCAGACCCAGCCAATGTGGAGACTGACATGAGATGTTTCTTTTTTAAAGGATAAAGAATTGCTAAGGATGCCCAAGCCACAACTTATCCCGTAGCCGGCAACTGAGGCAGAAGCTCGAGGTGATATGGAACCAAGCTAATGGCTTCTGCAGGACATCGCCAGACAGGACAAAACAGTGGCAGCAGTGGGTTCATCAGAAGTGGCGTGTTTATGTCTAAGAATTGCCAACATCACATCATAGAAAATCTTAGTGTAATACAAAGGGAGGACACATTTGTCTGTTTTTTTAAATTAGCCGAGGCGCTAACTTTGTTAAATAGGGGCCAAATGTTCTTCCCCCAGACTTCTTTCAGGCTTTGGTTCTATGGGTTATCTATTATAGTAAAGCTGTGATTAAGCGATGACTCAGCGTTCGTTTCATTAGGCCTAGCTACAGAGCAGTCCGTGTGACACCAATGGATTTGCAAATTAGGGTTGAACTCACATTACACCGTGACTCAAAGAAGAGGGCAGGCAAAATAAATTAATAATTACTGACGGGCGAAATAGAGAACAAAACAGACAGCTACTTGGTTTGGGAACAAACAACGTGGAGGATAAAATTATAATTTTAAACACTTAAGACAGTCACCCTATATCCTTCACAAAATGGGATGCAGAGGCCCCACCAAATTACTTTTACCCCCCGACTTAAAAAAACAAACAATGACAGCCTTCAAGCCTAAGTGCTGATATGTATGGTCTATGTACAGGAGTACTCTTATGAATAGTAGTCGGTTTATTGTTTTCTGTAAGTGTGCTGACCCGTTTGTGCACATATGTCTGTCTGCAGGTGTTGCCATGTGTGATCTATGTCAATGTGTGCATGTCTTTGTGCCTCTATGCTTATACACAACTCAAGCCTTTTAGCTTTGCCACTGCTGGTTCTACTTCCAGCGCAAACTTCAGGCAGAGCAGTAGAGGTGATTCTTGGAGTGCACGGGACAGTGTGAGAAACATGGTATAGTCAGTATTATACATAATAACGAAGATGCCTATCTCATGCCGTGCTATAGGAACATAGCATGGAGCTGGGAGAAACAGCTGACCAAGGTACAGGGAGACCTGAATTCTCATTCATTATTTCGCACTTGGACCAAAAAATGTGTGATCCTGGGCACATTACTCATTTGATCTCTCCCCGGGTTATTTTATAAAAACTGGGACTTTTAAACTTGTGCTGAACATCGGCATTGCATACTATTTAGAAACCACCACGTGGGTGTTTAGTTCCAGCTACTTTGCACGGAAATACACAATGCTTTCATCTTTGGTCTGTTAATGGTTTTAGGGTTAATCAGTAAAGTTGAAACGCATCCCTGAAGACGGAACCATGCTGGCACGCAAACTTCAATACACAGCGCGAGGCTGCTAGGCTGTCAGCATACACGGCAACAGGTGTCTTGTTACCCACTTTAGTCATGTTGCAGCTTTAGAGACACATTTGATCGCAGGTCCTATGAACGTGTATCATGTAAATAATACCATTCACAGCCCAAAGGAATATGTGGGATACATTGTGAATTATAAAACCATACTGCACAATGCTTGTGCAACCCTTGGCCCTGCACCTGCTGGCAAACTTAAACCAGCCACTTCTGGGAAACAACATATAAAGATAATAACGAGTACTGGCAAGTCCACGGTGCTGCAATGCACGGACTGAATGACGGCGGGGTACGGAAAGCCTGTTTCGACATTTATGCGTAAAACAAATAAGCCACAAACCCCACAGTATATACACCATGGTCAGACAAATATTAAATAACCCACTGGTGAGTGAGTGCTTTTACCTGAAAGGGGCCTTGAAACGCCGAGCAGCAAGGAAGAGGCGACCCCACACCCCGCTCCGATAAATTGGACGAATCTTCCGACGCTAAAAACAAAAACAAACACGCCCACCACGTGTAAAGGGGCTGAAAGGGGCAGGGCTTCAAAAAAGCGAAAGAATTGAAAAAACACGCCCACGATTCCGAAAAAGACGGGGCTTGTTTGGAGAGACAAAGCTCTTCTCCAATGGCTGACCAGCATTTAAGAGGCCAGCCAATGGAGAAGAGGGAAAAAAAGGGACGGGTTAAAGCCCCACTCCTAAAACGTTAAATCTCGTGAGCGAGACTGCGCAAGCACAGCCTTCGCTAGCCGAGACCTAAAAAGAGTGCATCAAAGCAAATCAGAGCAGTCGAAATCAGAGAAACAGGCCAGTTAGGTTTTTGTGTGTAATTTATACCCAAAGAAAGCATAGAGGATTTTAAAATACAAACAAATGCTATAACTTAAAAATGCATAATATCCACTATATATCAACATTAATTGTACAGTTGAAGAAAAGAAAGCCATTTACATATAGTAGACACCTCAATCTGTACATTCATTTATTTAAAAAATAAAATAAAAAAGATTGGCGGACTCAACCTAAGAATAGTGGGCCCCTGGCAAAAATTCAAATTCTCAGTGGAGAAGGTTGAAATTCTCATAATGGAACACCAAGGATAAATGAACACAAAACCACAAGATAGCCAAAGAGCCAATTGATGGGCCAGAGGGCCAGGAACAGCTCACTGCAGCGAGGGCACGTGGCTGCGGGGACTGCACGTGGGTTGATCTGTGGACACCACTGACAGTGAAGTAAGCAATGCACTACACCACATTTTGTGGGGTGTTGCATTGCTTTCTTTGGGTTAACTGTCTTCCAAAAACATGCGTGCAGGTGAATTCCTGTCCAAGTTCAATTAAATATACTCATGCATGCAGGGAACTTGTCATACACATGAAACATTGAGGGCCGGGCCTTATTTATAAAAACTGTTGCATGCTTGCGTGAAAACAGCGATGCGACACTTTTCACTGCGCCCTCCTTGTGACATGATGGATGCACCACATGTAATGAATGCGCTCCTTGTCACAAGAAGTTACAGATACGTCAGTATTTCGGAGGTATCTGTAGGTGCAAAAGTGCCGTATTGCTGAGGTGCGTCTGAAAACAGATGCAACTCCAGCAATGTGTCTTTTCACATGGGACAAGCCCCATGTGAAACGGCCTGCATCAGTCTTACGCCTGCTGTGAGCCAAGCGTAATATATTGACGCAATGGCATCCTAGAAGTGGTGCACTGAAATCTTATAGATTTCAATGAGCCACTTCTACAAAGCTTTTATGAGAGGAAATGCCCACCCAGCATACATTATACCTGACGCAGGTAGCACAGAGGTTAACAAAGTGATGCATCTGCCTAGATGCGTCACTTTGTAAATAGGGTGCAACGGGACTCATATTTTACGCCGCTGGTGCGTCACAAAAGGTGATGCACTGTTGGCGAAAAAAGTGTTGCTAGGGCTCATAAATAAGCCCCTGAGCCCACAGCATCCAATTACAGTGAGTAGAGGGGTTAGAGGAGAGACCACACACCATGTACATAGTTCCCATAGGCCTTTAAATTGTGACATGCAGTGACATTTAGGTTTCACAGAAGCCTAATTCATGTCCATGTCAGTATAAGGCATAGGTCGGGTCAACACAGCTTTCTGTGCAAGAAGCCACGAGTTCAGAATGTGTCAGGGCATGAAGAGCCCTCTCTCAAAACAAAAGTAACTTTGTCATTACATGTCATGTCAATTACCCCATCTGGGCATGATGAAGTGGTGTCATTCAAGCAGTGGCAAACTGCAGTGTAGAAAAGAACAGAGAACAAGGAAGATTCTGTAGTCACCACTGGTCTAAACCTCAACTGATCAAAATCAATTGACTGCTGCGTGGAATGACTGTCAAAAGGCAACCAGTTTCACAATTTATTTATGCAGAGCCCAAACATGACCTAAGGGCATTACAGCACTGCAATCAGTGAACAACATAAATACTGAACTCAAAGAAATAGAGAGTCTGAAGTAAATAAGTACAATTTACACTTTGTGGTGAATGAAGGCAGAAAGAAAGTGCTCTTCAGGGCAATGGGCAAATACAGGTGGCACAAGGGGGCGACAAGGAACTGAGTTAAATGCAATTAGATGGAAGCACTGAAGAAACAGACTGTGCAGTATTGGTGGTGGCCTCGTGAGACTTCACATTGCTGTCAGGATCGTTCGTGAGTGGCTTTACTTACCAGCTCTCACATATGAGTTGTATAATGTGCAGCACATTACAATAAAGCCTGAGCGAAATTCAAATTATGTTGCCAAAATTGCAAAATTCCAGAATTTCACTCACAAATTTTGCATTATGTCGTTTTGTATAATTTTCACCCACTGAATGCTGATTTACATGGAAACCGTGACACATTTTCTGCTCTAACCAGTCTCTTGCCATTGTCTTGTATCACTTTTTTACACACAGTGTGCGCAACAATCTAATGCAAGTTATCAGTAATTCCAGTGGCAACAGCCATGGCTCACGGATGGCTGGGGGGTGGGCTCTGGGGCGGGGGCTCGCAGGTAGGGGTCGCGCAAAGATGTGCAAAACAAAAACAAAAATAAATAAGTGAACTTACCTTTCCGCCGGGTCCCACATCTCTGCCCCATGCTCTCCTCAAGAATCAGAAAGCCCAGCCAGGCCCCATTAACCAATCACAACACTGCAATGCAACGTTGTGATTGGTAGGCACTCAGGTTCCCCTGACCAGTCACAATGCTGCAGTGCAGCATTGTGATTGGTTTTGAGCGTCCTGGTTTGACGCTCAAACAAGGAATGGGGGCCTGGACATGTTCTCCACGCAGACTGTAATGTAGCCTGCATGGAGAACGGGAAAGTGCGCATGACTGGTTTGGGCGGCCCCAGAGGGCAGACCAGTCATTACGCACAAACAGAGCAGCACAAACATAAAATGATAATAACTTTCAGTTATGATCATTTTATGTGTTGGCTTCTCGAACTGCTTGAAAGCAGTGGGGCGACGCTCCTCCGCCATAGCGGAGGAGCCGCCCACTGAGTAATTCATATTTCACGCTAAAAGAGTAATTTTACATAATTTCATAAATGTAATATGAAAGTTCATGAAATTTTGAAGAAAAAAACATTATGCATTTTGCACACACTTATATGTGACAGATATTCTAGGGTCAGTATAGGATTTTACTCCAAGTCCAGGCATATGAAACTGAATGTCAATGATGTCCTAACAGGTCATATTATGTGTTGTGTTCTAGGCTTCCTCAGCAGGGGTCTTGGGTTTTCCAAAGGGCACCGATAGACATAGTATTAGGGCATAACCTTGATCATATATGGCACCAGGATAAGAACAGATTACAGACATCGTCTTTGACTTGTTATCTATTCACACATTTTGATGGCCACGTGAGACATACATACCTACTTGTAGTCCTAATCCTTTTAGAACACTTTCAAGGTGTTCTCTGATAGTACAGTCCATCATTATATATGAGTCATGTGCACTTTGTGGTTCTTATCAAGGTCACTGGCAAGTATTGCTTGGCATCACATAGTGCCTTTATATTTACTCAGTGTTTTCTTTGCGATTCGAGTGAAGCTGCCCCACGCCAGCCTTATGGTTGTGCTACATCACATATATATATATATATATTTTTTTTAGTTCCATATAAACTTCACTAAATTATGCTTTTAAAGAATGTGGTTTGCGGGTGTCTCTGGTGATTCTCTTTTTCAGGTGA
Source organism: Triturus cristatus (assembly GCF_964204655.1). Taxonomy (NCBI): domain Eukaryota; kingdom Metazoa; phylum Chordata; class Amphibia; order Caudata; family Salamandridae; genus Triturus; species Triturus cristatus. The sequence continues at coordinate 1,025,419,699 of NC_140583.1, read as the reverse complement.
GTGCACACTTCAAGTAAAAAGCTCTCGCGGGATAATGGTGGACACGCGTTCAAGCCAAGAAATGTCTCTCAGCGACATAACTGAAGCTCCCAAATGTATCACCATATCATAAATTGCATAATTAAAACTTTTGAAAAACTGCTTTCATCTTACTCTTGCCACCATAATTAAAATTTGTCCCAGAACTAATCAGCAGGTGGAACAAATTTGACGTGCATGTTGGGAAGGGAATCCAGCACATGTGGGGAAGTTGGCCACTGTATATAAGTCTGCATTTACATCTTTCTAATTGGTTCTTGGTTTAGAAACCTAAGGTGCTGGGCTTTCACGATTAGGAATGCAGCCAGAACTTTGGACAGGAACTCTTATAGTGTACTTTTTAACGCCCCGGAAACTCTGGCCCATGTTCTTTGGAAGGAACCAGATGCCAACAGGTGGGTTGTCTGACAGAATATTGAGGAAACAAATATCATATGGACAGAATGTCATGTCAAAAACATTGAGAACCAAATATCGAGAAGGTAAGTTCAAATGCGGTGCAGATAGGTTTACTATTCTTAACTCCACATCTATGTGCCTTCACAATATATATATATATATATATCATCAAGAAACATAGATGTGGACTTAAGTACATTAAAACTTTGTTTTTCTGTAGAAACTTACCTTCATGATATTTTTGTTATCAATATTCTTAACACAATATTTTGTCCACTTTATATTTTTTCTACAATATTTTGTCCCAACACCCAACAGGTGCAGTAAAACAAGGAGCACAAGAGTGCATACTGGAAAGGAACACACCATAAAACCCATTGGTTGACCTCTCTTGTTAAGGATTAGTGAGAAAATTGTGTGGGATTTGTTGACTCTCTCTTCAAAGAGATTATAGCCTTTATGCAGGCAATTTCTATACAGGAATAGGCTGCACAGGGACATGTACAAAGTTGAAACTTTGGCATGTGGGAAAATTTTAAGCAACCACAAAGGTTTGCCTCAGGAGTTTCTTCGTAAAAATGTCCAAAAAGGTGTGTGCAGTGATTTTTGTTAAAACAAACAACTAGGTATGAAATTCAGTGACAAACAGGAAGTACATGTCCTCTCTATAATGCAGTATAAGGGCATTTCTTCTACTTGCTGGTTTGGGGTCAGCTGTACACAGATGACAACAAACACTGTATACTTAGTCATAACAGGAACACAGGTGGGGCAGTTTGCGGGGAAGCCTTGTCAGAAATGTGGATACTAATATGGAGGTACTCATATAAACTTTTTTATTCTTCTTATTAATAGAAATGTGGAAATGCAGAATTGCAGAACATTTGTTCTTAACTACTGAATTTCTCTACAATTATGACTTCAAATTGTAAGTTAGAGTGCACATAAAATGTATCTTGAAAACACCCTCTGATTCCACATATCATAGCTATCAGGGGTTGAGCTGAGCTTCTCTAATTACAGTGTTTTAGTCTAGCCAAATTGGGTTTGTTATGTTGATATGAGTACCTCCATATTAGTAACCCAATTTCTGACAAGGCTTACCCGCAAACTGCCTCAAATAAAGAACAGAAACGCTCAGCACTTGGGAGGGATGTGGGGACGGAGGAAGGATCTTCAGCCCTAAAGGGGTTGGAGAAGAATGGGATTTCTAATTACAGTATAAGGCGATGTTTGGAAGCTTTTCATAACCAGGGTGAGAGGAGACTGGTGGATGGGTGCTCCATCACAAATGTGACCGATATCTGCCCTCTGCCGTATTATAAGAGCATTCTATCCAAATGCACTTGAGATAAGGAGAACAGGATATCCGTCATAATTGTGGAAGAGTACCCATCACACAAACACTAAATCAGGCCCTTAGACTCTAAAATGCCAAGATTCTCATGAGTGGCTCGTTGGGCTAGTCAGCCACAAAGGAATCTAGCCTCATTGGAAATATGTTAGATAACACAAAAAACATTGAGAGGCCGGCATTTGGTTCACCTATGGTGTGTAGATAATATCCCCTTAACGTATGTCAGGAAGCAGCTAAGGAAGCGGGCTTACTGCTCGTATTCAAGCAAGCATGGGAAAGCGGTGCTCACAACTCTAATGCGCTGATCTTATTGCAGCCCAGGATGGCCTGGAGATGTGTGCAGAGTTTAAGCGTGTGCCTTTTACAGAGCCAGTACCCCATGTTTTGCGGAAAGCATGGATCATTTCGACCAATTTCATTGGCCAAACATTGAAACAATAGGACTTGCTAAAGACAATATGCGTGCAGCAGCGTATTGTTGCAGCTGAAGTAAAGGCGATGCGTGAGGTGAACAGAATGTCTTCTTGACCTGCATGTCTACAGAGCAGAAACAAGCTTTCCCCGTCCCAAGTCATAGATACAGAACATGATAGAGAGCTTGACTTTCATCATCATCATCATTTTGTCCCTTCTTCCTCTAGCAACAGATTACCAGCCTCACTCTCCCATCCTAACATCAATCAGTCATGAACATATCCTATCAATCTTTCTTTTGAGACTTGAGAGTATATTCAGCTACAAAGGAGCAGCGTTAGGGTCACTGGGGAGGGGAATTCAGTGCATTATTCAGATGCTTGGTGGTTGTGATGAAGAGTGTGGAGCAGGCATCAGAGGATGAGTCCTATCAATGAACAGCTTTGCTTCCAGGAAGGAAAAACCTCAATGTTTTGGTACAACAAATCATCCTCTTCCATTTTCCATCCACAAAATAGCCTCTTCCCTTTTCCATCCAAAAATCATCCTCTTCCATTTTCCATCCACAAACAACCCAGCTGGGATGTACACATTCAGGTAAAGAGGAGTCAGATGTATTTTCCGCCGTGGATGAGTGATTCAATAAAAAGGAGTTCATCAAGTAAATTGTGAGGATTCAAGAAGGTTCTGAAAAATGGCGGCAATGCTGAAAAGCAGAGAGCGTTCATGGTCTACCGCAGACACCGATAAGTTTGTACGTCCTCCATTTCTTGCGGGATTTACATGGCCAAGCACAACTGGGAGACATACTGCTGTCAGGTCAGAAAAGTTGCTACCCACATGTGTTGTCCTCCCTCTAATTCTTTCCTGCCATTTACAGAGTCCTTCAAGAAAAATCATTCTAAATTTCTCAGTCTCATCCATTTCAATGTCCTTGATATTCAATGCAATATATTCTCCTAAAGGAGACTGGGGTAGGGGATGGGTGCTATACGTTGTCATTTAAAAGACACTAATAAATGAACATTTGTTGAGACCAAAAGATGGCATATGAGATTTATGAGGAATGAATGATATTACGCACTGATTTTGACCTGTATGTGAGGAGGGGTGGTAACCTGATGTGAATCAGTGTGGCACTGTATGGAATTTGGCTCTAAATTGCTCCAATCATGAGAATGAAAGTGGGATTTTAGTGATTCTGCAGCTTTACCCAAGTATTTGAGTATCTTTTATTGATTGTGGGATATAAAGCCTGACTCAAATTAACTTTTTCATACTATTCTAACAAAGATCTTTGGAGCTTTAGCCTCATATATTCATTAAAGCATCTGTCTGAGCAAGGTGGAGAATTTAAAACAAAACCATTGAAATGCTGTGTTAACAGATTTCTAAGGATTACTGTTGACACAAAGAAAAGTGTGTTTCGATGAATGTCATGTTCGCTGTTCTCCTTTGATGAATATGCAACAGAACATTACACTTCCACCTCGAGAACAAAACCGACACCAACTCCACAACCCTGATCGACAACCTCACCAACCTCGGACTACGACAGCTCGTCTCAACGCCCACCCACTCTGCCGGTCACACACTTGACCCCATCTTCTCCGCAAGCTCCCACGTCTCCTTCAGCCACACCACCAAACTCCACTGGACCGACCATCACTGTATCCATTTCACCTTCCAGAAACCCTCCGCACACCACCGCACCCAACAGATCCCCTGCCGCTGCTGGAGCAAAGTCACCGAAGTTCAGCTAAACACCGCCCTCGCCCGAAGCCCACCCGCCGACCCCACCGACCCAGACACCGACACCAGCAACTCAAGCGCTGGATCAACGACTGCGCCATCACCCTCGCCCCAATCAGGAAGCCCTCCAACAGACACACCAACAAGAACACCAGCTGATCCTCCGCGGACCTCCAGACCTGCCGAAGACTAGAGAAGAAATGGCACTGCGAACAGACACTGGAGAACCACGCAGCTCACAAGAATGCCATGCGCCAGCACCACCACCTCAAGAGATCTGCCAAAAGGACCTCCTTCATTGACCGCCTTGACAACAATGCACACAACAGCAAAGAGCTCTTCAACATCATGAAGGAACTCTCGAACCCCAGCTCCAACACCAACGACATCCCACCATCGCAAGAACTGTGGAACTCCCTGGCCACCTTCTTCCATCGCAAGATCACAGACATCCACGACAGCTTCAATGACCAGACCACCACGACAGCCAACGACACCTCAGATCCCACAACCACCACCTACAACAACCACCTGCTCACCTGGACTAACATCAACATCGACGACACTATCAAAATCATGAACACCATCCACCCCGGCTCCCCGTCAGACCCGTGCCCACACCACATCTTCAACAAAGCCAGCGCCACCATCGCACCCCGTCTCCGCAAGGCCATCAACATCTCCTTCGAGACCACGACCTTCCCAGAAAGCTGGAAGCACGCCAAGATCAATGCTCTGCTCAAGAAACCCAAGGCAGATCCGAGGGACGTCAAGAACTTCCGGCCCATCTCCCTGCTCCCGTTCCCGGCAAAGGTCATCGAGAAAACCGTCAACAAACAGCTGACCCGCTACCTCAAGGAGAACAACATCCTGGACCCATCCCAGTCCGGGTTCCTCAGCAACCACAGCACCGAAACTGCCCTCATCGCCACCACCGATGACATCAGGGCCCTGCTAGACAACGGCAAAACCGTGGCCCTCATCCACCTGGACCTTTCAGCCGCCTTCGACACGGTCTGCCAACGCACCCTACGCACATGCCTCCACAACGCAGGAATCCGAGACAAGGACCTGGAAAGGACCACCTCCTTCCTCGCCGGCAGAACCCAGAGCGTCTGCCTCCCCCCTTTCTTTTCCAAAGCCTCCAAGATAATCTGCGGCATACCCCAAGGATCATCTCTCAGCCCGACATTGTTCAACATCTACATGGCCCCACTCGCCCACGTCGCCAGACTGCACAACCTCAACATCATCTCCTATGCCTACGACACACAGCTGATCCTCTCCCTCACCAAGGACCCCCTCACCGCCAAGACCAACCTCCACGAAGGAATGAAAGCCATCATCGAATGGATGAAGAATAGCCGTCTGAAGCTGAACTCGGAAAATATGGAGGTCCTCATCCTCGGCTCCACCCCCTCAGCCTGGGATGACTCCTGGTGGCTGCCCGCCCTGGGAACAGCACCAATGCCCAACGACCACGCATGCAACATGGGGTTCGTCCTCGACTCAACACTCTCCATGACCAAGCAAGTCAATGCCATCTCATCCTCCTGCTTCAACACCCTCCGCATGCTCCACAAGATCTACAGATGGATCCCCACAAGAAAAACGGTTACCCAGGCCCTCGTCAGCAGCAGGCTGGACTACGGAAACTCCCTCTAAGTGGGAGCCCCGGTCAAACTACTGAAATGACTGCAACGCATACAGAACTCCTCAGCCCGCCTGATCCTCGACAACCCGCGACACAGACACATCACACCCCACCTGAGAGACCTGCACTGTCTGCCTGTCAACAAGAGGATCACCTTCAAGCTCCTCACCCACGCACACAAGGCGCTCCACGACACCGGACCAACATACCTCAACAGACGACTCACCTTCTACACCCTGAACCGCCAGCTCCGCTCTGCCGACCGCGCACTCGCCACTGTCCCCCGCATCCGAAGAGCAACCTCCGGCGGCAGATCATTCTCCTACCTCGCCACCAAGACCTGGAACACACTCCCCATCCTCCTACGGCAGACCCAAGACCTACTAACCTTCAGGAGGCTACTCAAGACCTGGCTGTTCAAGCAATAGCAGCATCCCCCAGTGTCTTGAGACCCTCACGGGTGAGTAGTGCGCTCTACAAATTCCTTGATTGATTGATTGACTAATAAGTTTAATATGATTCATGACAATTGAATCATAAGAGGGACAAATTTGCAACATTTTTTGTAGTGTTCTAATAATTCATTTAAACGTTTTTGTATGTAATAAATCACAATAATATTATTTATGTTTTTTGTGAATTTTGAGTCTTGTGTATTGTGCACTGTTTTTAACCCATTTACCTTAGAAGACCTTCTGTTTTGGGAACATTATTATAATATTTTTAATCATAAAGGAATAAAACATAGGATAGTTTTGATCTTCATGGAAGGGCCACAAATCTGGCTTCGAATGCTTTTTCTAAAATAATAAAAAGCTGCTTTTTAATTACAAATGTAAAATCACGTGACTCTAATATAAATGAGCCTCCTGAGTATTAATTCAAAAATAGGGACCAAAATCATAAATTGGTGGTGGTGGGGGTTGAACATTAGTCTCCTCTAAGAGAGGAAATTAAGTTTTGCGCCAGTTTACCTAAACTCCTTAAAAGGCAGGTCTGGAATGTTGACCAATTTTGAAACCAGCTTAGCCTGAGTGACATATAGATCTATATCAAATCAGAAGCAGCAATATGAAAAACAAACCCAATTAACATGTTGCAAGGTTCCCACAATGCGGGTTCAGCTCTCTCCCTTTCATTACAGTTCTAATTGTCAATGGAATGAGATAGCCCCCAGGCCTTTAGGAAAGTGTTTATTGAGGTCATCCTCAATATAAACAGATGTGACTCTTCGACAGTGAGACTGAGGAAAGAGCTGTGATGTCAAGTGAGAATGTGAATAAGGCTTTCCGCCATCTTGGAGGTTCAGAATCAGACATTCTCAGAGCCATCTTGAAACTAGGCTTGTTAGTTGTTGCCCATTGAGCGCCTGTTAATACTCATCAGTGGTTATCTTTCTTACTGAGCATCTTCAAATAGCAGCACATCACTTAAATATATTCCATGCTGCTAGATTTATGCTAGACTTATTGGCTACATTTATGGGCCATTCATTTGAATAAAACATTTCTAAGGGCTCCGATCACAAAAGCGTCTTTGATTTTTTTCCAGAACGTATATTTGAGCTATAATGGATGCACTGATCAATCTCAGCCCAAAATGAGCTTTCTGTAGGACTTATAGAATTCTGCCCATTATTCTTCTTTTTTTTTTTATTGTTTATTGGTATTTAGGAAATATAATATAATACAATACAATACAAAAATGTGCAATGCAATAACGTGAATTACATTGGAATTACAACAGAAGTAATTAAATATATTCTTATTGGTGCATCTCAGTGCAAAACTAACTTTATTCAGGATTCTGCCCCATTATTAATAATTGTCCATCGCCACCGAAAATGGGATTTCTTCAGGATTCATGGAATCCTGCCTCATTATAGTTAAAGAGACAAGATTGGTGAATTCTACAGAGATGGAAATGCAGAGAATGAGTTCAGTGAGGGACAGCAGATCTTCATCCCTCCATTCAAAATCGCAAAATGAATGAAGCAAAGTACATTGGGTCTCGCGTGGTACTCTTATGGGCAGTTTCCAGTTTGCAAGCAATACCATACTGTAGTAATTGTCGAGTCGAAGATTGGTTAAAAAGGTAAGTTTATTAACATAAACTTAAAGTTCCCACAGATGGGCACAGAAGTGCGTGCAAGCACTATGGACGCAGTCTAGTAACAGCACACTGCAATTGACAATAACCAACTGTCATCATAAACGGGCTTGCGTGCCAACGGACAGCGCGAGACAGCTGACGCACACTGACCTCGAGCGGTTGGCACGTGAGGATGAACACTACATCCATCTCCTTTTCTTAAGGGAAGAAACAAAGGTGAAGGGGAGAGATAGCAAGCGAGAGGAAGAGAGAGCGAGAAAGAAAATAGGAGAAAGAAAGAAAGAAAGAAAGAAAGAAAGAAAGAAAGAAAGAAAGAAAGAAAGAAAGAAAGAAAGAAAGAAAGAAAGAAAGAAGGAAAGAAGAAAGGAAGAACGAATGTGAACGAGAGAGAGAAAAGCACAGAAGAAACATCACCTGTACCTCGAGGGTAATCTGACAACTCTGGTACTCATCCCGGGAATCACAAGAGGTTTATTGAGAACACCAGCATCACATTTTCTGGAAACAGGATAGTGTGAATGGTCCACATCAGAACTTACTCTTGACCGCTCATTAGCTTTATCACAGACTTTTACAATTTTGTTCATATTCCACCAATTACAATTGTTGACACATACTGCACTACCACATATCTTATCAATGGAGACAGGTTCTCTGAAATTAGATTCACCTTTTTTTACAAAACCCTGTCTCTTAATATTGACTAAGTCACCTACAACAAATTCCCTTTTTGAGACATGTTTCCTAGTATCAAAGTATGTCTTTTGTTTGCTTTGGACGTCATCAACTTTGGTTCTAACCATAACATCAAGCTCTGCTGCAGATGTACTGCGTTTGAAACACTTAGACATCCATGCTGGTCTAAAGTTCGTGCTAGGTTTCCTGCCTTTGAGAAGTTCAAAAGGTGAGACACCCGTGGTTGAGTGGGGTGTGGTCCTGTAGAACCATAGCATTGTTCTTACAGCAGCAGGACAGCCTTTATTGTGATCAATGGGCCACCTTATACAATCCCCAATGACTCTGTTGAGTCTCTCCACAAGACGAATGGTCTGTGTATGATAAAGTGAGCTTTTCAGATGGGTTACAGAGGATTCATTAAGGAATTCTTCAACATCAGCAGATACTAATTTTACTCCATTGTCGGAGACAATGGTTTTAGGAAATCCTTCCCTCATGAAGATCTCATTCATGAATTCCAAAATCTCTTTAGAATCTGCCTTTTGTACAACTTTTACTTCAGGCCATTTTGAGTAGTAGTCAACTAACACTATGGCAAACTGGGAATGAAGGGGTAGAGTGTGGAAAGGACCCATGACATCAATACATACTTTGTCCCAAGGATTCTCAGGAAGAGGAATGGGAGTGAGAGGAGAATTTGATGTGCGTAGAGTCTTATCACTACCTTCACAAATAGTGCATTCGCTGACAAGATCATCAATATCCCTGTCCATTTGTGGCCACCAGAAGTACTCATGAATTCTACGTTTAGTGAGAGTAGATCCCAGGTGACCCTCATGGGCTTTGGATAAAAGAGTCTTCCTAATACTCTCAGGGGGAACTAATTAATCTAATCTGAAAATAAGACCATCTTCAAGTGTAAGCTCATCATTCACTTTAACAAATGATTGCAAATCAACATTAACATTCTTCTCTTTGGGCCACCCATTAATAATGTATTTCTTTACATCAATTAAAATTTGATCTGAATCCAAGACCGAACGCCAGCTGGTTTCACTGAAAGAACACACATTTTGTAGTTATACACTTGCAATTATGCAGTCTTCATGCTCATCATCGTCAATGTGCTTTTTATCAACTACAGACTGATTTTGAATAGGAGGTAAGCGCAAGAGTGAATCAGCACAAACGTTTTTTCCTCTGGAGATGTGTATGACATTAAAGTTGAATTGGAGCAGTTTTGATGCAAGATGAGCTATCCATGGTGTGGTGTTGCGATGGTTGGTGTGACCCAAGATGGCCACCAACGGTTTGTGGTCTGTTTGTAAGGTAAACTTTCTTCCCCATAGGTAACACTTGAACTTCTCAATGGCCCACCAACACGCAAGCAGTTATTTTTCTATGACTGAATAATGTGATTCAGAGTCTCTCAATACCCTGGATGCGAAACCAATGGTGTGTTCTTGAGTACCCACATCCTGGGTCGGGACTGCACCTAGACCATAACAGCTAGCATCTACAGTTACTGTGCAGCGTAATGAGGGATCAAATGGTTTAAGAGCTTTGATGGAAGTGAATCGTGTTTTTAGCCATTCAAAAGCATGTTTACATTCTTCATTCCATACAAACTCAGTTTGATGTTTTAACAAATTAGTTATGGGGCGTACTCTGGTTGCATAATCATGTGTGAAGCGTGAATAAAATTCAGTCAGACCCAGCAGAGATTTTACTCCTGTTTTGTCTTTTGGGGCTGAGGCATCCACTATAGCTTGCACAAGGCTGGGTTTAGGCATGACAGCATCGCTAGAGATTATGTCCCAGGTATTCCACAGAGTCTTTGGAGAACACACATTTGTCACGCTTAAGCACAATTCCATGGTCTTGGAATGTTGAAAGAACCTGACCCAACATTGCATCATCTTCAGACTGGTTAGCAGCATATATTAGTACATCATCTTGAAAGATTGCCACTTTTTTATACCTTTGAGGAGATTAACCATTAAGCGCTGGAAAACTGAAGCTGCCGATGCAAGTCCAAATGGCATACGACAGAATTGGAACATGCCTACGGGTGAAATAAACACAGTAAGATGACGTGATTCCTTGTCCAGTTCGACCTGGTGATATGCTGACACCAGATCGAGTTTGGAGTAGATTTTTGCTCCTGCTACTATGCCCAACATTTCAGATATGTTAGGTAGAGGGTGCGAGTCAATCCAAATGACTTTGTTCAAATTCCGCAAGTCAATGCAAATCCTAAATTCATAGTTTTTTTTTGTGCTACTACCAATGGAGAAGACCAATCCGAAGAGTCTACAGGCTCGATCACTCCTATCTTGTGCATGGAAACCAGTTATTTTTCTAAATCTTCTCTTATGCTAAATGGTACACTTCTCAATTTATGTTTTAAGGGGATTGCGTCTTCTTTAACTTTTATTCCATGTTTGTAACCTTTGATTTTACCCAGTTCTCCGGAGAAGACCTTGGGATATTTAGTAAGAAGCTTCTCCACATCTGTTGAATCTCTAATTGCCAAGACTTGTTATTTTACGCCAGGGCATAACATCATGTCAAACAGCCCCTGGTGAAACCACCCAAGGATATTCAACCCATGTATGGCAACATATATTTTGCCATGAATCAGTCTGTTTTTGAACTCCATAACATCTTCAAAATAACCATGTAGATCTATTTTACGTCCTTCATATGACACAGGTGCATGATCCGGGGGAAATAATGGCCTGTTACCCCATTTATCTTTAAAGAGGGATTCAGTAATCATGGTGATACGTGCACCAGAATCAACAAGAAAGCGTATCTTTTTTTCTCCTACAGTTATCTCAACATAGGGATCTACAAAGTCATTAGGATCTCCTGTCCTAATATCCTTTACTACCAGAATCATTTCTTTCAACTCTTCCAAAGGATCGTCATTTTCAGTATCATTGTTGTCCTTGACACATCTTATTTTTACATTGTCTCTTTTATGACTTTGGCATACTTTGTCAAAGTGGCCTACTTTACCACAAGACCGACATACTACATGTTTAGCAGGACATGGTCTACCGTTTTTTGTATGAGCAGGATTTCCACACCTAAAACAAATGTCAGTTCTTCTGAAAAAACTAAATGAAGAAGCATCCTTGTTTTTTTTGTATTTAGTAAGGCGTACTGGCGTAACTACTTCTGTAGACTTGCATTCAAGTTCCTTCACCGAAACCTAGGAAGTTTCTATACTCTTAGCAATGCGATTGGATTCTTCTACGGTTGGACTTTCTAACGACAATAACTTTTGTCTAATAGCTCTGTCAGAGCACTGACTTATGAACTGATTGCGAACTAACTGCTCACTATAGTTTTCAAATTCGCAATCAGCAATCATTTTCCTTAGTGCAGTTATGTAAGTGTCAACGTCTTCATCATTGTTTTGAACACGTTTGAAGAATTTGTGTCTCAAAACTACTACACTAGGCTGAACATCATATCTTTTCGCTAATTTCCTTATGATGGTTTGGTATTCATCTGGCTCTTCACCTTCCACAACTTCTGACTCAGGCAAATTTTTAAGGGTAGCCCTCTCTTCAAATCCCGATGAATGTAATAGTAAGAATTTGTTTTCTTTCTGGTCTGAACCTGTGCGCCCCTTTTGCCCCTAAATAGGTTTCAAATGTGTTGAGCCATTGTCTCCATTTGCCAGGTGGTTCTCCTGGAGCGTCTAAAAACGGAGGTGGGGGCTAGACTGCCTGCATGCCTTCAATAAAATTTACAGCTTTAAAAATTATCAAAATTCGTAGACACCAAACAAGAATAAATATTTTTTTTTAAATTAATAATGTTACTCAAAATATTTTGACATAGATAAATACGTTTAGCACTTAATATTACAGTGGGTGTGCGTGTCACCGAGGCTGAGAGTACACGCTAAAGTAGAGTAGGAAACACGGATCGTTGAAGCAGGAATTAAATGGACAGTGTCCTACTATAACTCCTTAATGATAAGATCCTTTTCTCTTTATAGTCCGCACAAACTTCGTTGCATGAATAGAGATGATGAAGCAGCACACAGTTGCGGGTATTTTTTTTTTGCAAACCGCTTCTACGACACCTAAGCAACGAAGCTCTGGTCATGGAGAGTGCAATTCCAGAAGAAATATAGATTTATTCCGCCAAACCTCCTCCTCATTACCTCCTGTCCTACCAGCGTGCGCCACGTCAGGATACAGGTGGGGATCTGTGGAGATGTTTTCAGCAGAATGCTTCCGGTTAATACACGCCACAATCCCGACAAACTCAATACTTGGTAAAATTCTAAGGAATGCTTCAATGGCCAGTTTCTTCTATATCTTCGTTTTTCGCGTGGGCGCTGTGTGGGACCTACTCGTACTCCTAGTCGCCACCATGAATGTAGTAATTGTCGAGTCGAAAATCGGTTGTAAGTTTATTAACATAAACTTAAAGTTCCCACAGACGGGCACAGAAGTATGTGCAAGCACTATGGACGCAGTCTAGTAACAGCACACCAACTGTCATCATAAACAGGCTAGCGTGCCAACGGGCAGCGCGAGACAGCTGACGTGCACTGACCTCACGCGTTTGGCGTGCAACATGGTCCGTGACTGGCTACCCTCCCCTCCCAGCTTTCCACACCACCTTGAAGGATTGACATAAGCAAATTGTCTTTGGAAGGCGGGGGGTCAGGGACCCCCCGGCCGTATTTATTATACAAAACAATAAAAGGATGAATATCAACATTACATCAATTATGTAAGAACAAGCAAAATTCATGACATTAGATTTGCAGTATTGTAGACAAATATCAAAGGCTAACCTTAACAAACGTCTAATACAGCGTGTTTCCCATCCGAATCTAACATCCTGCCTGAATTTTGCATTCTAACATTTCTGGCCGGATGGCAAGGTCGCTAACCGGTGTCAAGTCCTACTAACAACGCCCTTACCCACAGGTGCGCATGCACGACAGGGGACCGCCTACCCCGTCGGCATCGTGAACTCCATTTAACCAACAAGGATGGCCCTTACACTCTGCGTCATATGCTGACGTCATGATGTATGTGCGGGGTGGCTACCAGCCTAAGGAAAGCGTGACTCCCTCCCCCGCATTTTTAGAAGCTAGCGGATATTCCTGCCCCTGAAGTTCTAGGAGGGACCAGTGGCCCCTCCCCCTGGGCCGCCCCCTCCGTGGATGGTGACGCCCCCCTTAGGACCTTAAATTGCTGCTCACCGATCATGACCTTACTGCCTGACCAACCCTAATAAATACGACGATGAACCTAGGGAAAAAGAACTCGCTAAAGGACAACTACACTAAACTAAAACCAAACCATATAAATACAAAGCATGCTGTACTAATGGGAAAAAAGGCCTAAGTACACACAATATTACCTTTTTAATGACAACATAATCACAGCTATATAATGGGAAAAAGGCCTAGGTACCCATAATATTGCCCCTTTAATAACATAATCACAGCTGTATAACGGGAAAAAGGCCTAAGTACAAACAACATTCATACCTAACCACAACCAATCCTAACTTTCAACGGGAAAAAAGGCGTATGTCCAACTTAAATAGCACCCCTGCCTAGCATTGTTCAGTAGCTTGTTTTTAGGGATGGTGGGTGGGGAAAAATTAGCAGGCCCCGAGCGTGGGGCACACGGGAGACACGGGGAGCGAGCCAGGGGCAAGAGGGCGCCCAGCTCGCTCCCCGCGCCTTATAACGGGAGTTGCACGTCGGCCCAAAGGGCCCGCCCCCCGGCCGTCCCGCCCCCTGCCCCGGAAGCTGAAAACCTGCTTCCGGGTCACGGGGGAGGCATCAGCCTATCGGGGTTGGAGGCGCGCCGCGCGCGTCATCGCCGCGCGACACACCCCCAACACCAAAAGGCCGGGGGAGGGGGGCACCGCACCGCCATGTAGGCGTGAGGGCCGAGTGGCCCCCACTTTACACATGGTCCGTGACTGGCTACCCTCCCCTCCCAGCTTTCCACACCACCTTGAAGGATTGACATAAGCAAATTGTCTTTGGAAGGCGGGGGTCAGGGACCCCCCGGCCGTATTTATTATACAAAGCAATAAAAGGATGAATATCAACATTACATCAATTATGTAAGAATAAGCAAAATTCATGACATTAGATTTACAGTATTGTAGACAAATATCAAAGGCTAACCTTAACAAATGTCTAATACAGCGTGTTTCCTATCCGAATCTAACATCCTGCCTGAATTTTGCATTCTAACATTTCTGGCCGGACGGCAAGGTCGCTAACCGGTGTCAAGTCCTACTAACCACACCCTTACCCACAGGTGCGCATGCGCGACAGGGGACCGCCTACCCCGTCGGCATCGTGAACTCCATTTAACCAACAAGGAGGGCCCTTAGACTCTGCGTCATATGCTGACGTCATGATGTATGTGCGGGGTGGCTACCAGCCTAAGGAAAGCGTGACTCCCTCCCCCGTATTTTTAGCAGCTAGCGGATATTCCTGCCCCTGAAGTTCTAGGAGGGACCAGTGGCCCCTCCCCCTGGGCCGCCCCCTCCGTGGATGGTGACGCCCCCCTTAGGACCTTAAATTGCTGCTCACCGATCATGACCTTACCGCCACAGGCCAGCATTGTTTCCCAACGATCTGGCCCCCCCACAACTCCTGCCTAAAGGTCATCCCTACCTCAGAGAGCCCTTCAACCAAGCTAGGATATTATCACACCACAATCTATTCCCTGCCTCCGTCAAATGGACCCCATCTTGCAAGTACAAATCATCCCCCCAAATAGTCCCATGTGGGATGGTCTGTAAGTGCGTGGTTCGGAAAAGTTTTTCTAACTTGGTATTGATCCTCTTTATCGAGTGATTCAATGCCCTGACAGAATCACCCCCACGCCTCTGCAGCCGCGGTATCAGCTGGGACCAGACTACAGTGCAGTCAGGGCACACCCTCCTTACCCAACCCGCTGCTGAAATGATCTCTTCCAGGAGGCCCCTCCTACCCAGTCTAGCAAGGTCATTCCCCCCCCAGATGAAGAATCACCACCACCGGAATCCCCGAAACTGACTGAGACAGAGACCCCCCCTCCCAAAGAAGGAGATGGACCAACCTTTGTGCTCTAGCTCCCTTCTACCCTTGCCTGTAAAAAAGACATTTTTAGCACGATTCACATATGAATGACCAACAATCCAAACCCTGCCTGACCGCGTCCTGTGTTCCTGACTGTTCACGCCACGATGAGTCGCCGATGCATGCTGATGATGACCCGAAGCCAGCTCTCCGCCTGCGTCACAGAGCGAAGGTACTGCAAAACCAGAAAAAACCACCCAATGTCAGCAAAACTCTAGGTACTTCACAACATGTGTACCCGCACATACCGTTTGTAGCAATTGGAATTGGGTGACCATCTCCCAATTCTTCTAACACTGTTCACATGCAGACCCCTTGTGATTGCCTCAGTGGCAGCGCCTATCCTAAAGGAGTGTGTGCCAAATTCCTTCGGGTCAAGGCCCACCCTGGCAATAGTCAACTCCATGACTCTTCTGAACTGGTATTTGTTTAAAGGGGTGCCGTCAGCGTGTAGTAGGAGCGACCCACCCAACAGTCCACCTCGCTGCCTGATGAAAGTCTCTACATGGTGTACCGGGCAGCAAGGATTGTCCCTCGCCCTGTGCAGTACCACAGTCTCCCCCCGCAACTCCTGATCAGTTTTTGATCTCAAAATTGTCATCCACAATGTGTCTCCCTGTATTGTTGTGTTCAGGAATTGGATACCCCCCTGCATATCTGCCTTGGAGGCTGCCACCAACTCGCTCAGCCTCAACGCTCCATAAAAGGCTAATGTGAAAGCTGCTTTAAACAATTGTATCTCCCAGCCTGAGCTACAGACGTCATGCAATGCAGGCAGTAATGCCGTCAGCCTCCCCAAGCCTATTGGTTTCCTAGTGTCAGCCGTGCTGCCCTGTAAGCGGCGCCAACCCCTCAGACCCTTCCGCACCGCAAAACTGTTAGTTGGATCTTTTACCCCCTTTGCCTGTGCGTAGAAGGAGACAGCTGCCCTATGCCTGTTAGCTGTGGCCACTGAGTGACCCTCCTGATGCAATCTACCCAGATAATCCGTAAAGCTATTCTCTAGAGCCCATATGGATTCCCAGTCACGCCCCAAGAAAGTGCAATATGAATCAAATGCCCCTTCATACGCTGTCCTTGTCTTGGGGGCTAAGCTAGCAGCCACGAGGTCTTGTAACTTGGGGCACCAATCAGCCAGAGCGCTGATGGGAAGTGTGTCGTGTAGGCTCTGCTGATGGAAGATGTTCCCTGAATACCTGCATTTTTTGGCGAGAGAGTGCATCAGCTGCATTATTAAGGACACCTGGTACATGTTTTGCCCTGAATACAACATTCAATTACAAGCATCTCAACACAATCTCCTTCAAGAGGCGGAGTATGAACCTACAGCGTGCCGCTTGCTGATTGATGCACTCCACCACCGTCATGTTGTCTGACCAGAATATCACTGATTTGTTACGCAGAAGTTCTGGCCAGACCATTAATGCAACCCAAATGGGGAACAGCTCCAGGAAACCAATGTTGGTTGTCAACTCACTGTACACCCATTCGTCCGGCCACCTGTGGGTGACCCACTTGTTTCCAAGGATGGCACCAAACCCAACACTCCCAGCAGCGTCAGTCCATAAACCTAACTCTGCTGAAGTAATGGGGGGGCCGGACCATACAACCCTGCCGTTGAAGTCCTCCAGGAATGCCATCCATATCTGCATGTCCTGGCGTACCTCAAGCGACAGTCTAGTGCGGTGGTGTTTTTCTCGCAGGCCCCTCATAGCCTGTGCAATTGAGCGAGAAAAGGGGCGAGCCATTGGTATCACCCTCAACGCGAAATTCAACTGGCCCACTGTTTCCTGAAGCTGTTGTAACGATACCTTCTCTTTGGCCAGGCACGCGCGTAGTACCGCCTTGAATTTAGACACCTTCTCCTTTGGGAGCCTGAAACAACCCTCAACAGAGTCTATTTCAATGCCCAGAAATTCTAAGCAAGTAGCTGGCCCCACTGTCTTCCCCGGCGCCAGCGGGACCCCAAAAGCCCGCATGAGCGGGCAAAATTCCTGCAATGCCCGTGCACACTTCTGGGACCCAGCCGCGCCCAGGAAGAGAAAGTCATCCAGGTAGTGCATGACCTGCTGATGCCCGGTTGCCTGCCTCATTACCCATTCCAAGAAGGAACTAAACGTCTCGAAATAGGCACACGAGATCGAACAACCCATGGGCATGCATTTGTCCATGTAATACTTCCCTTCAAACTTGAACCCCAAAAGGTGGTGATCCCCCTGATGCACGGGGAGAAGACGAAATGCAGACTCTATGTCAGACTTGGCCATCAATGCCCCTGGACCCAGGCCCCTAAGCAACACCACCGCTTGGTCAAAAGAGGCATATTTTACACTGCAGACATTCTCATCTATAGCATCATTCAAGAATGCCCCCCTTGGGGCTGAGAGATTATGAATGAGTCTATATTCGCCTTTCTCTTTTTTAGGGACCACACCAAGTGGGGAACAAACAAAGTTGGGCACTGGCACCTCGTCAAAAGGTCCTGCTAACCTACCCAGGCGTAATTCTTTTTCAATTTTTGCAGCCACTACCCCTGGGTTATGCTTTACAGACAGTTGGTTCCTGCACTCAGTCTTGCCTGTGTACCCTCCTGCCGGTATCCTGAAACCCCAAGAAAATCCCTCCTGAAGTAATTTAGCCGCTGCGTGATCTGGGTATCTGTTCAGCCAGGGAATCATTGCCATGACATCAATGGGAGTGTGCGATACTAAACCCTCCTCTAGTCTATTCAGGTTTCCTTCTCCCCCTGGAGCCCTGGTTGCCACCCTTAAATCTGCAGGAGGTCTCGGGGTGTGAGGGGTGCCCACACAAGGAACAGGCGTGTTTGAACTTACATGTGCCCGCTACCCTAGTGCAGGACCGTTTGTTGAAATCCCAACATACGCCCTTTTTATCCCCCCAACCCTTGCCCTTTCCTGGTACTTCACTTCCTTGTGCATGCCGAAAGGGCTGTTGCGGCTTGGCCGGGTATATTTTCTGTGAACCGGTTGCCCCCATCGCTGCTGCCCCCCCAGATATCTGATTGTACCATGACAAGGAATCCACCACATCCCATGCTAGAGAGGGATTGAATTCCTTAGCTTTACTGAATAAAATGTCATATTCCTTCCACCCATTCCCCACTTGTGCCTCGCTCCACATGGCAATCCTGCTCTGGTAGCAGGCCATTTCAGCTTGTAAATTGGGCGACCTTTCAGCTGTAATGGCACTAAACACGGAAAAGGCCCTCATCCAGTTAACAAATGTCTCCTCAACTCTGAACTTAACCAACTCTGTTCTCCATTCACTGGGCAACATCCATTCCTTTTGTGACTTGGCGTATTCAAGTTCCCTATTATCGAGCAGCAAGGAGAAAATGTTGATATATTTGCCCGCCCAGATCATCTCTTTCACAGCCTGAGACACATGTTGCCCCAAATTCTCCTTCCTTGAGGGCATAGCACCATCTTTAAGTAATGGCAAAGCCACCTCCTTACCACTGTCAATGCCTTGCGACGTCGCCCCATCCTTCTTTGCCGTCTGCCCGCTGGCGGAACCTGTTGGGGGAGTAATTGGTGCTAATTTTGCCCCTTCCCCCGCCCTGGCCACCTTAATCATCTCAACCAGTTTCAATGCTTCTGCTGAATGATCCTGAGAGGATGGCTATACCCCCCCCCCAACTGTAACCAGGGCAAAACAGCGGCTATCTGGGATGCCAATTCCACCGGGACAACATTATTCGGGGGGGTTGGGACCCCAACGGGGGCAATGCTCACCGGGGTGGCAGGGGGAATGACCCCAACTGGGGCGACCGGCAAAGCTGGTATAAGAGGAGCTGGCCCCACCGGTGCCAATGGGGGCATAACAGGAGCATCCTTAGGCACTCCCCCTGGCAAACCCTCCCCCTCAGCTGTACTCTTGGGCGTTGTGCGCACAGTTTTCTTTGACTTGCCCCTCTTAGGAGGGGTGACAAAATCACCTCTAGGCTGTGGTGGGTTGACTATCCTTTTTGGCCTGCCTTGTGGACCCGGAGGCCCGTCCAGCCTCTGATTAATCTCTGCCACATTCCTACCCAACTCATCCACCTTACCCAAGCGCCTATCAATCGCCGTCATCCTGCGCATCATAGCCTGCATCATTTGCTCCATGCAGGAACTCCTATTAACTCGTGCCCCGGCATATTTCCACAATCGTAATGCAAACTAATCCTAGCCAAACACCGGCGATTGTACCTTTTTCAGATGGAGGATGTGAAGATGGCCGTAAGCACCATGCAACTGTGACCGCAAGACACACCAAGCTAGTCTTAGCGTGTGGGCGAGCGCCAACCCTTTGTAGGAAGGTCTCAAGAACCGCGGCCCCCCAGAAGCAATGAAATGCAGGCCCGCCTCACTCCCCTTACCACCGATGACCCGTGTGTCCTCGGCCCGTTGCTGTGCTATGCGCCCGTGATCTGTTGTCTGCCACCGGAAAGAAACACCAGAGGCAAGCTTCCTACAAGAAAACAAATATTAATAGCCTGGACAACACTTTGTTTAAGCAATCCCCGTGCCTGGAATACACTTGCTGCAACCAAAAACCCTTATCCAGACCCACAATTTACACCAATCTCATTAAATTACTTCAAAAACCGGATTTAAACAGCTTAACACAAGCCCTTTCTATTTGGTCTCCCCTCCAGTAGCTGCCCTGCTGACTCCTGCTTCGCCCTCACCCTGGGGAAATCAAATGAGCAATGATCAGGAGAAATCAATCCCCGTGCCTGTAATAAACCTGGAGCAACCAGAAACCTTTATCCAGTCCCCAATTGGCACCACTCTCAGAAATTAGCTGTAAAACTGGCTTTAAACAATTTAAAAAATGAGCATGCTCTATTTTTTGTCTCCCCTCCAGTGGCTGCCCTGCTGGATCCTGCTTCGCCCCCCACTAGGGAAAAGCCACCTGGCCCAACGCGTGAAACTGACAAACCCTGAAGCAGGCGGGCCGTTGATCCGATCGCACTGCAGCCTGTCTCGCCGCTAGACCGGCACCAGCTACCTTACCAGTATGCTTCTGAGCACTCCCGTTCCCTGGACGCAATCGACGCTCTCCCGGACACACCCCACAAGGCGGGGAGACACCTGATGGCAGGGACACACGCTGCCGAGATCTCCGCTCCTGAACAAGGATCTCTTGCGTCGATTTCCGACACTGCCGCCTCTGCTTACATGAGCACGCCACAATATTGCCCCACAACCTGGAGAGAAACAAGAAAAGGAAAAATTAGCAGGCCCGAGCGTGGGGCACACGGGAGACACGGAGAGCGAGCCAGGGGCAAGAGGGCGCCCAGCTCGCTCCCCGCGCCTTATAACGGGAGTTGCACGTCGGCCCAAAGGGCCCGCCCCCCGGCCATCCCGCCCCCCTGCCCCGGAAGCTGAAAAGCTGCTTCCGGGTCACGGGGGAGGCATCAGCCTATTGGGGCTGGAGGCGCGCTGTGCGCGTCATCGCCGTGCGACACACCCCCAACACCGAAAGGCCGGGGGAGGGGGGACGCCGCACCGCCATGTGGGCGTGAGGGCCGAGTGGCCCCCACTTTACAGGGGGAACACTACACATTCCCATAATTTAGCCGCTGCGTGATCTGGGTATCTGTTCAGCCAGGGAATCATTGCCATGACATCAATGGGAGTGTGCGATACTAAACCCTCCTCTAGTCTATTCAGGTTTCCTTCTCCCCCTGGAGCCCTGGTTGCCACCCTTAAATCTGCAGGAGGTCTCGGGGTGTGAGGGGTGCCCACACAAGGAACAGGCGTGTTTGAACTTACATGTGCCCGCTACCCTAGTGCAGGACCGTTTGTTGAAATCCCAACATACGCCCTTTTTATCCCCCCAACCCTTGCCCTTTCCTGGTACTTCACTTCCTTGTGCATGCCGAAAGGGCTGTTGCGGCTTGGCCGGGTATATTTTCTGTGAACCGGTTGCCCCCATCGCTGCTGCCCCCCCAGATATCTGATTGTACCATGACAAGGAATCCACCACATCCCATGCTAGAGAGGGATTGAATTCCTTAGCTTTACTGAATAAAATGTCATATTCCTTCCACCCATTCCCCACTTGTGCCTCGCTCCACATGGCAATCCTGCTCTGGTAGCAGGCCATTTCAGCTTGTAAATTGGGCGACCTTTCAGCTGTAATGGCACTAAACACGGAAAAGGCCCTCATCCAGTTAACAAATGTCTCCTCAACTCTGAACTTAACCAACTCTGTTCTCCATTCACTGGGCAACATCCATTCCTTTTGTGACTTGGCGTATTCAAGTTCCCTATTATCGAGCAGCAAGGAGAAAATGTTGATATATTTGCCCGCCCAGATCATCTCTTTCACAGCCTGAGACACATGTTGCCCCAAATTCTCCTTCCTTGAGGGCATAGCACCATCTTTAAGTAATGGCAAAGCCACCTCCTTACCACTGTCAATGCCTTGCGACGTCGCCCCATCCTTCTTTGCCGTCTGCCCGCTGGCGGAACCTGTTGGGGGAGTAATTGGTGCTAATTTTGCCCCTTCCCCCGCCCTGGCCACCTTAATCATCTCAACCAGTTTCAATGCTTCTGCTGAATGATCCTGAGAGGATGGCTATACCCCCCCCAACTGTAACCAGGGCAAAACAGCGGCTATCTGGGATGCCAATTCCACCGGGACAACATTATTCGGGGGGGTTGGGACCCCAACGGGGGCAATGCTCACCGGGGTGGCAGGGGGAATGACCCCAACTGGGGCGACCGGCAAAGCTGGTATAAGAGGAGCTGGCCCCACCGGTGCCAATGGGGGCATAACAGGAGCATCCTTAGGCACTCCCCCTGGCAAACCCTCCCCCTCAGCTGTACTCTTGGGCGTTGTGCGCACAGTTTTCTTTGACTTGCCCCTCTTAGGAGGGGTGACAAAATCACCTCTAGGCTGTGGTGGGTTGACTATCCTTTTTGGCCTGCCTTGTGGACCCGGAGGCCCGTCCAGCCTCTGATTAATCTCTGCCACATTCCTACCCAACTCATCCACCTTACCCAAGCGCCTATCAATCGCCGTCATCCTGCGCATCATAGCCTGCATCATTTGCTCCATGCGGGAACTCCTATTAACTCGTGCCCCGGCATATTTCCACAATCGTAATGCAAACTAATCCTAGCCAAACACCGGCGATTGTACCTTTTTCAGATGGAGGATGTGAAGATGGCCGTAAGCACCATGCAACTGTGACCGCAAGACACACCAAGCTAGTCTTAGCGTGTGGGCGAGCGCCAACCATTTGTAGGAAGGTCTCAAGAACCGCGGCCCCCCAGAAGCAATGAAATGCAGGCCCGCCTCACTCCCCTTACCACCGATGACCCGTGTGTCCTCGGCCCGTTGCTGTGCTATGCGCCCGTGATCTGTTGTCTGCCACCGGAAAGAAACACCAGAGGCAAGCTTCCTACAAGAAAACAAATATTAATAGCCTGGACAACACTTTGTTTAAGCAATCCCCGTGCCTGGAATACACTTGCTGCAACCCAAAACCCTTATCCAGACCCACAATTTACACCAATCTCATTAAATTACTTCAAAAACCGGATTTAAACAGCTTAACACAAGCCCTTTCTATTTGGTCTCCCCTCCAGTAGCTGCCCTGCTGACTCCTGCTTCGCCCTCACCCTGGGGAAATCAAATGAGCAATGATCAGGAGAAATCAATCCCCGTGCCTGTAATAAACCTGGAGCAACCAGAAACCTTTATCCAGTCCCCAATTGGCACCACTCTCAGAAATTAGCTGTAAAACTGGCTTTAAACAATTTAAAAAATGAGCATGCTCTATTTTTTGTCTCCCCTCCAGTGGCTGCCCTGCTGGATCCTGCTTCGCCCCCCACTAGGGAAAAGCCACCTGGCCCAACGCGTGAAACTGACAAACCCTGAAGCAGGCGGGCCGTTGATCCGATCGCACTGCAGCCTGTCTCGCCGCTAGACCGGCACCAGCTACCTTACCAGTATGCTTCTGAGCACTCCCGTTCCCTGGACGCAATCGACGCTCTCCCGGACACACCCCACAAGGCGGGGAGACACCTGATGGCAGGGACACACGCTGCCGAGATCTCCGCTCCTGAACAAGGATCTCTTGCGTCGATTTCCGACACTGCCGCCTCTGCTTACATGAGCACGCCACAATATTGCCCCACAACCTGGAGAGAAACAAGAAAAGGAAAAATTAGCAGGCCCGAGCGTGGGGCACACGGGAGACACGGGGAGCGAGCCAGGGGCAAGAGGGCGCCCAGCTCGCTCCCCGCGCCTTATAACGGGAGTTGCACGTCGGCCCAAAGGGCCCGCCCCCCGGCCATCCCGCCCCCCTGCCCCGGAAGCTGAAAAGCTGCTTCCGGGTCACGGGGGAGGCATCAGCCTATTGGGGCTGGAGGCGCGCTGTGCGCGTCATCGCCGTGCGACACACCCCCAACACCGAAAGGCCGGGGGAGGGGGGACGCCGCACCGCCATGTGGGCGTGAGGGCCGAGTGGCCCCCACTTTACAGGGGGAACACTACACATTCCCATTTTGATGTTGGTATCCAAACAGTGGAATCTCTCTGCATTTGCAATTGCAAACCTTTAAGGCACCCCATCGAGAATTTTTAGGAAGGAGGGAAACCCGTGAACAGTTTCCCTAATCATTTGCAATGGATCTGGAGGTGCACATTGCAACTCCCAATAACATTTATGAATAGAAATGTGCATCTAACACACTGTAACTTCGGATTTTGCGATCACAAAGCCTGAGATGTTACGAATTACAGGCTTTGTTATGCCAGAATCAGTTAGTACTTCATGCCCTAAATATTTTGAGAGAGAAACAGCCTTCTTTATCGCCATCTGGCTGCCTGATATTTTCAGAATGGATTCAGTGGGAACCAACATTGAAATTTAGACTATTTCGGAGGTATTGCAATTAAATGAAACAGAAAATGTTATGTAGCGGGGGCGTGAAACAAAGTAATCGCTGTTCCGCGTTTCCCTCAAAACATAATCTGTAAGGCATGTTGAGAGACGCTTCTGACCCACATGCAAACATTTAATCACTCTGAAAAAATCGTCCTCGTCTTCCTACGCCGCCGGAAGAGACAAGCTTTTAAAAATGATTAAGAGATTGCAAAAGTTACAAACAAGCACCGCGCAATTACTTCTCTCCATAAAAACACAGCAGAGATTTTGTTGGCTGCTTCTGTAAAATTAGTGCTCGAAAACATAAAACCGCTAATGTGCAGTCATCAAGTGCAAAAAAAGAAACGTCAATGCTGCTGACTTATTTTTGCTTTTTTGTTAGCTGCTTAAAGGTTCGTATTTTTTTCTGAAAGTTAATAACGTGGGCTGGGAAGCCAGAGAAATGAAATCACATCACCTCGAGAGGTGCTTGGGAGCCGTGAGAGGTCGGAAGTGGATGGCCAGCCAATGGCAGCAGAGCAGCGCGGGCGCGCGGGAAGAGCAGCTTCTAATATGGCTCCCCTCACCAGCGAGCTAGCTGCTGGCTGTTTTCTCTTCATTGGATTTTGTAGATGTGCTCTTGCTATTATTGCTTTTCTGCTGCCTTGTTCAGCCTCACGAAGCCGTGAGACCTCACTGCTTTCGCTGGTCCTGTACAGGAAGGAGGTGCTCACTGTTGGAAAGTGGGTGTCGCCTTAAATTGCTTAGGTACAAAAACAGGCAGGTTTCCTCACTAGGAGTGGTTAAAGAGTGTAGCATTAAATAACTAATCTAATCAAGTACAAGCATTTCAGTCATTCCTAAAACTGCGCTTAATATATAACACCTCGGGCTGTGCATACGTCCAGTGCCACTCAACGACAGTGACCACCTCTGATCACTGAGTGGAAGAAGACGGTGGAAAATATACTCTGAGACCAAGCTTCTTGTTGCAAATAGACACCTTTACACTGACTGCCAGAGTCATGTCTGTCAATAATCATAGAAATAAACACTGACAGGAAGAGACAGGTCTCGCTTCAAGCATAGAAGAAAGTATCCTGGCAGCAGGAGAGGCATTTAATGGAAACAATTAAAGCCACCCGGCCACTATGGAGTGCCTCGGTGACCTGGTTATGTAGCACCTCAACCCTCAAGGCTGTTCTCAACCGAGGGTATAAAGAAAGGTGCGTAAGGCACCTCAGGGTCTTACGCACACACCCAGTACACAGTGTGCAAGTGTCCTTCATTGTCAAAGTCAGTAGCTGCTCTTCACCACAAGCGTGACACCACATTGGCGACGAGGAAGGCCCTTGTGCTCACTGCCGCCCCTGCCTCTGATGTGGCAGCACCACCCCACGGCCCCGCCCACAGCTCCTGCTCTGGTAGGCACCTGGCCGTCTCTCGCATATTGGCAGCAATGCCCTGCAACCTTGGATGCACAGCAGCTCCATGCACCTTGGTCGGCGCTCTTCATCATGGCACCAAAGCCCCGCAGCTCGTGCTTCTGAAGATGAACGTCCAGTGGCGTGTCAGCCCTCCCACTCCAGCCGAGGGAGAGCTTGATTGCCAGCAGCTGGCCCAATTGACGTCTCCTCCAGGGCCTGTGGCCCCTGTGATAATACTGCCTGGGGCGCAAGTACTTGCAAAAACACAGATTCCAGGCCTGTCACAGGCCTTGCTCTTGGTCTCTCAGGCCCCACATCTCTGCTGACTGCCATGACATCGGCGGTCCATGTTGCACCAGTGCTCTCTTGCCTGCCACCCAGCCCTGAACAGAGGGGGACAAGCATTGTGGAGCCACCTGTGGAAAAGCCTCCACCACACCTACAGAAGCCCAGGTAAAGCTATCTACATTGCCCCTAACCCCAGAGTTACAGAAGTTGCTCCTGCCTTTTGTGCGCTGCCCCTGGATCCTGAGAACTTGGCGGATGAAGCCAATGCTGCTCATGCTCCCACAACCCCATTCACAAACCTGCAATACCACTCCAGCCATTCAGCGAGTTAGCCAATCCTGCCACAGCCACCCCCAGATGGAGGACATGGGTCGGCTGCATGAAAAACTATTTAAAGGTGACCCGCAAAACAGACATCTCTATAAAGTGTTCCCTCCTGCACAGCGACATGGGGAATGCAATCTACAAAGTGTTCGAACACCTCCTTGGTGTGGACACAGATTGTGACTATGATGCTGCAGTGAGGGTATTGAGCACCCATTTTATCCCCTAGTTGAATCCAGATTTTGAGCGTTAAAAGCTGCACCAAGCCTGCCAATGCATAGGGGAGTCGATCGATAACTTCTATGCCAGCCGCTGCAAGTTGGCTAGCTTTTGCACAGCTGATGGCCAGAATAAAGAGATCTGGAAACAACTCATCCAGGGATGCCAGTCTAAGACAATCCAGCGGTTGATCCTGCGCCAACCCAACGTCAGTCTTGACGACTTCCTTGTCCTCGCACGATCCCATGACCCGTTGGCAGTGTATGCCACTGAAAGTAAAATGATGCTGACCCACAAACATAGTAGAGGCGCTCCACCCATCATCAAGTCAGAATTCATGGATGCAGTATCCACCAGGACAAGAAGTACATGCCTCGAGATGTCTTCAACCAACACCCAGTGCCGGAACAGCGTGAGAGACATATACCCCCTGGAACACTGTTGGTCCCAAGGAAAGCTCCAACTGTGGCAAAGGGCACAACTTTGCAAAGATATGCCGCTGAGGTCCGAGGACTCAAGGCAAAAGGAGGCAGACACCAATAACCAAAGTGGTCCGACAACTCTAACTGACCGACCTGGGTGACCACGGCATGACTGCACGGCACACGTGGTCGAACAACCCCCAAGATGAGTTGCCCTCGGAAGGTGAGGATTTCTTCCTCATTTTCTTTGTGGAGCACCTCAAGAGACACAGATGGCCCTAATGCATGTGCAAAGTTGTTGTAGCAGGCAAAACCATCATAGCCCCTATTGACATAGGGGCATCTGTCAACATCATATGCTACCCCCAATACAGACGCCTCCGCCCGAGTCCAATGATATCTCTGTCCATGACCCGGATCTGCACCTGTGAGGGGCACATGTCCCTGCCACTCAAAGGGGCAATGGCTGCACAAGTTCAGTCTTGCAGCAAGGAGATCTTGATGACATTCCACATCATTGAAGGGTAGGCTGAGCCCCTCCTTGGGTGCCACATGGTGGGAGAGCTTGGTCTTGTGTTCTTAGCCCAGAATGTGCAGGCCTTCCAAATAGTTGAAATCGTACACCAATTTCCCAGTCTATTGCAGGGGCTTGGATGCCTCTGAGCACTCCAATAAAACTGCACATCAACCAGACAGTCAAGCTAATGGCATTGAGCCATTAAAGAATCCCATTCCACCTATGGCCACTGGTTGAACGGCAGTTGGAGACGTTGGAGGAATTGGGCATCATCAAGACAGTTTCTGAGCCTACCTCCTGGTATTGCCAATAGTCATTGCTGAAAACCCCAAGCATTCGAGCAAGATCGACCTCTGCATATATATATGTGCTTCCTCAACAAAGCCATCAGAGAGGATAGGCACATCCCACTCATGACGGATGATATAATTGCCAACCTCAACAGGGTCCAATGGTTCTCGAAGCTCGACCTTAACGCCAGATGCTACCAACTACAACTCGATGAGAGCAGCAGATACATTACACCTTTCTACATGCACCTAGGCCTGCGGCTGTACAAGTGCCTGAACTTTGGGATCTCGTCCGCAGCTATGGTGTTCCAAAATGTAATTCGGGAGGCTCTCTCTGGCCTACAGAGAGAGATGAATGTCAGCAATGACATATTGATATATTCCACAACAACAGAAGAACATCACAGCCAACTGAGAGCCACATTGCAGCAGCTGTGCAATCATGTCATTACCCTTCATCAGGAGAAATGCTACTTCTTTGAGATAAGCATCAAGATCTTCAACTATGTCTTCACAAATGATGCCATTCAGTTTGACCTCTGGAATACACAGGCAATCCAGCAAGCACCCACATCCCACAATGCAGCAGAAGTCTGCTGTTTCCTGATGATGACCACTTACCTTACTGTGGGCGCTTTATCCCTAAACTGCTGACTATTGCTGAACCTCTCAAAGCACTAACGAAGATCAACGCCTGGTGGGCCTCGGACCCATGGAGGACAATTGTTTCAATGTATTAAGACCGCAATCCTCAGTAAGTCAACAATGGTCTACTTTGACCAGAAAAACGGCACTCCTCATTGATGCCAGCCTGGTAGTACTGGGGACCGTGCTGAAGGAGGAAGTGAAACCAGGTTGGTGGGCACAACTAGCCTTCACAAGCAGAGCACTGCAAAGTAAATCAGATGCAACCAGGTCAAAAGAGAAGCCCTTACCATCAAGGGGTCTTGTGGTCATTTCCACCTGTACCTCAGTGGGCAACCATTCCATGTGGTACAGACCATCAGCCATGGGTCCTGTTATTCAAGGGCATGGCGTCCTATCCCCCAACCAAGATAGAACAGTATGCAATATACAGCTCCAGCAGTATCAGTTTGAGACTGTATAATGACAAGGCTCCCAGAAACCAGCTGTTTTCTTCTCCTGACACCCTTCACCGTAGAACAGCAATGTGGAAAAAGAGACAGGACAAAGGAATACAAACAGACCTTGAGCAGGGGCACATGCCTGAGAGCATTGCACCTCCAGGAGATTAGCCAATGCACTGTGGAGGATGCAGTACTTGATAAAGTTACAACAATGCTACGTAAAGGTGATTGGAGCACATTTCTGCAGGACGGTAACCAATGGGGAGGCCCAGACAATGAGTGGCTGATGTAACTCTGGAGGGTCAAGGATGAACTGAGCTCCACCCTGGATAGCCTCATGCTATGAGGTTGACGTATAGTCATACCAGCTGGGTAAACATGCTGGGTGGTGGAGCTAGCTCAGGGAGGACACCAAGGGGCTGCCAAGACAAAGAACTGTTTGAGACAAAAGGTGTGATTCCCTAGGCTGGAAGCAGCTGTCGATGGCCTTGTACAAAGTGTGAGGCCTGCCAAGTGACCTGCAGCTGAATCAATGGAGTTCCCCCATGTTGGCCTGGTGCTAGAGAATGTACAGGCACTGTGAGGTCTCCCAGAGGAGATTAGGACCGATAATGGACTGCATTCCAGGGTCTTGAATTCCAAAGCTTTCTACAACATTTCGGCATAGGACACCAACGAATCACACCTCAGTTGCCGCAAGCCTATGATAATGTCAAGCATATTATGAGAACTCTGAATAAGGTGCTAATGATCTTCGTCCATGAAAGGGCCTACCCTGAGGAAAGCACACACTGATTCCTACCAGAATATCAAAGAACACTACACTGCACAACCAAGTGAACCAAATGGACCTCATTCTAAAAGAAAATTGACAAGACACCATCCCAGTCCAACTTGAGTGGTCCCTTCCCGAATATGACCAGGAGAGCATGCAATTGATAAGAGAACAGACCAACACAAGGGCTAGACTGCAGCGAGAAGCCCGCCATCGCTGGTTACAACCTGGAGACCATGCACTCCTGAGAGAACGCCTTCCAGGGTGGAACTTTCACAAACCCTACAAGCCCGGAGCATGGCGTGTGACAAGAACATCAGGCACAATGGTGACTTCTCACAGAGGTAAAGAAACAATAACCAGGAACACATGTTTCAAAAGATTGGATGCCCCTGCAGTGAGTGGAGAAGATAACAAAAGGAGCTGTGACAAGCTGGACACAACAACAGGGAGCGGATTCACTTGCCAACAAGCAGAGGGAGAGGAGTCGCTGGATTATGGAGAACGCAATCGCGAGACTGGAGGACAACATGAGCCAAGAGGAGCTGATCTGTGTTCTCCGGAGCAAACGCCATCACCTGAGCACAAATCCTCAACCCAGTCAAAGACTGAATGACTTTGTATTGCAGACACAGTCCAGAGATCCAGAGCAAAGTGGAAAAGGAATGCAGTGAGCCACGCGGCCACTATGGACTGCCCCGGTGACCCAGATATGTAGCACCTCAACCCTCAAGGCTGGACTCAGGCGCATGCATAAGACCACTCAGTGTCTTATGCACACCCAGTCCACAATGTGCAAGTGTCCTTCTTTGTCAGCATCAAAGAGCTGCTTTTAAGTGACTACAAAACATGTACACTGATAGCAAAAGAGGGGGGTTCTCCGTCGAATAAGAGTCATATCTGACACACACAGGAGCATGCATACTTACAACAAGAGAAGTTTTTCTTTGTGTCGGTAGGACCATCTACAGTGGCACCAAAGTGGTGTCTCTCACTGACCATGCAAGCACATACACTGACAGCAAAAGAGGTGCTTCTAGACGACGATAGAAACATATACAGTGACAGCAAGATGGCGCCTCTCACTGACCACAGAAACATGCACACTGATAGCAAGAGAAGAGCTTCTTGGCGACCATAGAAACCCATATAGTGTCACCAAAGTGGTGCCTCTCACAATATGCACACTGATAGCAAGAAAGGTGCATCTCAGTGGCCATAAAAACATGTATACTGAGAACAAGAGAGGTGCGTCTCTGCACCAAAGAAACATACACCAACAACAAAGAGGTGTCTCTCACTAACAGATGAAATAGGTACACCAACAGCTTGGGAGGTTCTTCTCAATGACCATAGAAACCTGTACACTGATAGCAAGAATGCTGCTTTTTAATTACCAGAGGAACATACTACGACAGCAAGACAGGTGCTTCTCAGTGATCATAGAAACAGATAAAGTGACAGCAAAGAGATGCTTCTCCATAGAAACACACTCTCTAACCGTAAGAGATGTACTTCTCAGTAGCATAGAAAGAAATGACAACAAGAGACCTACATGTCTCTTACTGCAGAACATATGTAGTTACAAAGCGACAGCGACAACTAACTGCTCAGTCAAGCAATGAAAGCAAGAGACCAAACTCTTCAGTTAAAAGTGTCTGTAAGGCAGCCAAAAGCCCACCCTAGTCTTTTCAGAAGATAGAGAAGGTGATATCTATACATGGACTTTTGCACCAATTAAAGAATGAAATGAATAGAAATTAAGCTCCCTTATGGAATTTCATGTTGACCAATTGGAAATATGCTATCTTCTGTAACTGTTGGTGTTATATGAAGTTTAGGACATAATGGATTGGAATTGTTTGTAACCAGTAGAAATAACGTTATCATTTTTTTTCTGAACACGTTGCTTAGTGTTTATACCCCCATATGTCTCAACTATCTCCTGCACTGATCATTTTCACTGGAATTTCCATCCAAGCTAAGAGACCCAGCTCTGGTGAAGTAATTTTGTCTGGCATTGGCTGCCAGCCATTTAGTGTTGTCAATGTTTGCTTTTTTTGTTTTTGTTATAGGTTTTGCAAACCTTAATTGTTGGGGAAACCACTGGGCCTCGTCAATCTAAAAAGAAGTGGCTGAAACTAAATATATATTTGTGGTCGTAAAAACACCCTTTTCCCAGTATTCCATGGCACTGAGCTGGACTACTTTTTGTGTGAATGTGCTCCTTGAGAAAGGGCAGAATGTCATCACTGACAGTGAATTTAGCCAATGGCTAAAGTAGGATGGCCCATCGCCCCATTCAGTAGTGGCAGACGAAAATGTGAATAGCACAATAACAGACCAATGGATAAAGACTGCTGACTGAAAGCCCATATCATTTTGGAATACATATAATGTCAGTGAAGTCAAGAGGCTTTCTAAAAATGGCATCTCTAAAAATGAGATGCCATGCCAGACCAGGAGCCCACTTAAGACTTGAGAACTATCGAATCCATGACCTGGTCAGTTACTCCCTCACCGGGATCCTTAGCGCTGTTGTACACATTTTGGGCCTCATTTATGAGACCCCAAGCATCACGTTTGTGCCTCAGAAGTGTCACTTTTTTGATGCACCAGTGGCGTAATGTGCCACAGCAAATTTACAAGGCCACGCAAAGCCACTTTGCGTGGCTTTTCATAGCCTTGTAAATATGTGCCCCACTGCATGAAAGGGGCGTTCCATGGGTGTTGCTGTGGGTGTTCCCAAGTAATACCCATGAAATCTGAATCATTAACGGATTTACGAGGAATCGTTAACCTGGGAATGCGCCAGATTCCAACGCCACCCCAGGGGTGGCATTAGGGAGGCGCAGCAAGGAGAAGTATTCTTATTTCTCCTTGTTTTTTCCTGTTCCTTTGTGTGCTGCATTCTGCAGTACACATAGAAAGAAGAAAACACATCTCATGATTGTTATTGTGCAGGAAGGTGTCTCTTCCTGCACAAAACAATCACCCCTACAACGCAGACACCCTGCACCATGGCGCAAGGGTGCCTGTGTTGGTGCATGGCTGCCCATTGTGCGCCAGTGCAGGAGAAAAGGACAGGAATGCGCCATATGTCATAGATACGGCGCACTTCTGCCCTTTTTTTTTTACAGAAGCTGCACTGCCCTGCACCAAAACCTCGTAAATGAGGCCCTTTGAGTCCAAGCTGGTGACACTGTCCTTGCTGCTGCTTCACACAGGAAGAGTTTGGATTCATACGATAAAGCTGGTACACTAACACTGCAAATTTCCAGCTGAGATGACAAAACTGTCTGAAGGCACAACATTAACCAAGACAGCGAAGCGCATCGCCATTGTGCTGTCTGCCTTCAGCGGCTGCTGTCATTTGAGGTAATGTCCTTCTGCGTATTTTAGTGGAGGGGGGCAGTGTTCGTTTTGCAGAACTCTGAATACACGTTGTAACTCCGCCAAAGACAGCCCTAAACTCATTGTAAATAGAATCCTTCAGGCTGAGACTATATGTGCAAAACAGGCACTGCAGCTAGCTTTTTTCAAACATTAGTTATTGTGTTTTTCTCTCCATGTCTTCTGAAATTGAATTGTGTTGTCAACATACGAGGTCAAAGATGACGTCCAAGAAAAATAAATGATGACTTAGTGGCATATTAGCAAGGGCTGGCGATATAATTATCGCTGCTTTAGCGTCCGTTTTTGGGCGAAAAGCAGCGATAATTATATCGCAATATCATCAAGGACACGCTAGCGCGTGTTTCCTTGATGTAGAGCCCATTTTTTCACAGCCTCGCCTCGTATCGCTAATGAGATGCAAAAGAGGCGTGGCTGTGAAAACACCACATGTTAATATCGTGAAGGTAGCTTCGCAATATTAACAAGGAGGTGCAGCGATAAAAGAAATCGCGCTACCTCAGCCTTAACTCAGGAATTTAACACCTGTTAAATTCCTGACTAAGGCATACTTTTAATGGGATATGGATTATGCTGCTAGGACCACAGGGTCCTATCAGCAATGTTATCGCTGTTTTCAATGGAACATCGCTGGAAAACCAGCGATGTTCCATTGAAAACACCGCTATCGCTGAAATATTATCGCCATAGCGCTATGCGTTGTAAATATAACGTTATCATGGCGATAATATTCAGCGATAGCTGGCGATAATTTTTCTATCGCTATGAATGGCCAGCGATAATTATCGCTGGCCGTTGATAATATGCCCCTATGTGTGCTTCTTTTAAGAGATATTTGATAGCAGAGTAAATACATGGTAACATTATATTTTAGAGTGTGGGAAAGCCGTGGGTCAATTTTTAGTGCCAAAAAAAGACTACTTGTGTAAGTGGCTGTACAGAAAAAAAAGAACGCAGAATATCTAGGTGAAAACATGTTGACGTAAAATCGTATAGCTAGTTTATGCTTTCTTAAGGCTTACATGTAAAAAGAAAAAACAATCTTTAAACAAGTATAGGCAAAGCGAATTAGTCTCACTGGAAAAATATTGGCTTTGCCAAAGTCTTCAGCCATGCTGTACAGCATTAGAAAGATGCTGTGCAGCATTGCAATAAGGTTATAAAAAAAGATGCTGATGCGGCCGCATCATTTTATAGGTGCTCACATGCTCTATTATGCATGAACGCCTACAAAATGATGAAAGCATTATTTCTTTTATCTGGTATGGATTGCTAAATAATAAAATAAAGAAATAGACGTAGCACAAAAATGCATTTAAAGCAGACGGATGAAAGTAATTTGCTACTTAGTACTCTACCAAAAAATAAATAAATATAATCTAAAAAAAGATTGCATGTGCGGGGGATGGCAAAGAGGGCAGTAACAGAGAGCAGGAGTGGAAGAGGGATGCAACACTCGAGGGAGCAGAGCTGATCAGTGGGAGGATGAAGCATATGAGGACAAGCGCTACACAGAGGGGTGTAGTTGAAAAGCACATGGGTGGGTGACAGTAACACTGTGCATGGCAGAGGTGGGGAAGAGAAGTACATGAGAGAGCTGGTGGAAAAAACATGCAGACTGATGGACTGCTTAACCCAAATGAAAAAAGTAGTGCCCGAAGAGTAAGCACTGGAAGGACACAAGAAAAGAGGTTGCTAAACTCCAGGTGAGGGACAAAGATAAGTAGAGGAAAGAAAGCCTGCACAAGCTAACACATAAAAAGTAAGTAATTGCAAGTGAAAATAAAGCCAACCAAATGTAAGCAATGGCCGGACTCTCAGCCCACTATAAGCTGATAGGCCTAATAGGCCTTTTTCCAACCAGAGAGCTTCCTCTGACTGGTAGGCAAGACCTAAAAATGTGTCAATCCCCATAATAGGAACTCTTAATCTCTAACCAGGAAATGGGAGGTACTAAATTCAAGATATCAGCCCAACATCCACCTCGTACATCATGACTCTCACATTAGTAAAACCTGCTATTGACTCTCATACACAAACCATTAGTCAAATTTTTATATACTTTCCAAATCAGGGGTGAACAAAAGTGGCTCTGACATAGATGGGTAAAGATTTCCATTTTTTTGGCTTGATAGGCATTTGAAAAATAGTGGCATCTTGAGCTGGCTATGAAAATTTGCAAAACTTTAATAAGTAAATGATGGATTTATGATCTTGCTTTATGGAGAGCAGAAAACATGCATTTCTCAAAATCACAATTAATTGATTACCATCTTGGATTTTTAAGCATGTTGAAAACACATACCTATCCTGAATGATTGTGTTATGCAGTAATTCACTCTCAAAGCACCACAAAGACATATATGTGTGCAACCCTGCGCCTAATAGAAATCCACATCATAGCACAAGAAAAGTCTGCAGTACGATTTAATGGAAACAAGACCTCAAAATAACATGCCATTCTCCTTCTCATTTACATTTACATTTACATAAACAATGCAACAAAATTGAGAATAATGACTGTCTCAATACTCAAATTAATCACGGAAGAATAAAATGACTAAACACTTGCTAGACCTGGCATCTTTGGCATGTTTTCCCCAAACTTTTTGCCTTCAGACCTCCTGTTGTTGCTGACTTCGTGTTTGCTGGCCGTAAGACTATGCGCACTTTACAAATGCAAACCCATGCTACAGTTCTTGTGCTCTTTCTTTAAAGCATGACAACACTGTCTTATACCCAATTGCCATATTTAATGTACTTACAAGTCCCTAGTAGATTGGCACTACATGTGCCCAGGGTTTGTAAATTAAATGTTACTAGTGGGTCTGCAGCACTGATTGTGCCACCCTACTTTACTAGACCTTTGAACATGTCTCAGGCATGCCATTGCAGGGCATGTGTGTCTAGTTTAAGCTGCCATTTTGACCTGGCAATATCAATCTTCTGCCAGGCCCAAACATTCCTTTTTAATACATATGTCACACAGGATAGGCCCTGGACAGCCCAACGTACAGACTGCAAATTTTACATGTCCTGGTAGTAAAAAACTCTTACGTTTGTTTTTCACCTATCTCTTCCGTATGATAACATTGGAGTTGCCTTATTACATTTAATAAGTATAATTTCAAAATGGTAAGAGATAACTAGTTCATGTTTGGTGTCCCTAGAATCCTAATTTAAAATCCTAACTTAAGGTGAAGTCGGATTATAAATTGCAATTCTGAAAATGTCATTTTAGAAAGTTGGGGGCTCATTTATGAGCCCCTGCGTCACTTTTGCGCCGCCGGTGCGTCACTTTTTGTGACGCACCAGTGGCATAAAACATGCGCCATGTTGAGCCATATTTAAAAAGTGACGCATCTAGGTAGATGCGTCACTTTGTAAACCCCTGCGCCACATTATACCTGCGCCAGGTATAATGTATGCAAGGGGGGTGTTTTGACGCAACAAAGGGTCGTAGAAGTGACGCAGTGAAATCTACAAGATTTCACTGCGCCACTTCTAGTGTGCAAATGCGTCAATTTCTTGCGCCTGCCTCACAGCAGGCGTAAGACTGATGCAGGCCCTTTCACATGGGGCTTGCCCCATGTGAAAGGACACATTGCTGGAGTTGCGTCACTTTTGTGACACACTCCAGCGATGCGTCACTTTTGCGGCTACAGATACATCAGAAATACTGACGTATCTGTGACTCCTTGCGACATGATGCGTCATACTGTAAATATGACGCATCACTGGAGTCGCAGGGAGGGCGCAGTGAAAAGTGGTGCATCACTGTTTTCACGCAGTGATGCGTCACTTTTCATAAATGAGGCCCTTGGTATTTTCTTGCCTTAGCCATTTGGTGCATGCAGCCTTTCTCTGATCTCATGACTTGGTGAGGTTGGAAGTTGGGCTTTGTGGATTCCTCCTAGACAGCCACACACAATGGGAATTTAGGTGTGACTGGATGGACCATCACTGGCAGAATGGGAGGGAGAAGCTGGGCCCAGCCTCACTTACACCTGTGCCATTCAAAGGTATGCCTCCAGAAGATTCTCCCCACTTCAAAGGCACAACTGTGTACAAAATAATGAATTCAGATACCACCACTTCTGCACACTTCTGGACCGGTGGATAGTCTGCCAGGAAGAAAGACTGCTGTGTTGCTACTAGGGCAGCCACTTGGCTGGACAGCTATGCCGAAGAAGCTGCTGCCCTGCTGTGCTGTACTGCTGTCTGCTGCCTGCTACCCTCTTGCCTGGACAGGAATAACTGGAGCTGAAACTCATCTTGAACCCAGGACCCCAGAGTGAATCAAAGGGCTAGTCTGCTGGCCTCCTGATCTGAGCCTCAGGGACTTAAAAGGCTCACCAACAGCTCCTGGACCTGCCCTCAGTGAGTTCCTGACCCCCAAGTGGTGCCTTTCAGGTTCTGGACCCTTGGTGTGGCTTAGACGCTCTTTATATTAAGCTTTTGGGCTCATTGTAGCCAAGAACAGGCCTGTTCGCACCGACAACCAGCACGAGCCGCCGCCAGCCCCTTTCTTTGCACATCAGCATCGACAGCCCCTGGGGGACTGTCAATGTAAAGCTCCAGCCCACCCTTCCATGACACCGGGCCTGCTCTTCGCACCACGCCCACTGCCGCCTGCCTCCTGCAACTCTCTCCTTGCTC
Organism: Triturus cristatus; assembly: GCF_964204655.1. Lineage (NCBI taxonomy): Eukaryota > Metazoa > Chordata > Amphibia > Caudata > Salamandridae > Triturus > Triturus cristatus. The sequence goes on along the minus strand of NC_140583.1, from coordinate 1,025,381,849 downwards.
CTCGCAACCCGCTCCAATGCGAAAGGAAGTCTTGGCACAAAGGCTTGAGAAGGTAAAACTGCAGCAGGACTAATGTGGTAGTGTATCCAACCCACGCTACGTCACAGTCATTTACTTTCACCTGGTCCTGCAGGACCAGATAGCCATGGTAGGTGCTTTATGTTTTTAGACACTATATTGCACTTTTTTCTACTGATTGGATTTTTGTTGCTTTATTTATTCAATTTTGCTCTATTTTTATAACCTGCTGTGGGATCTTTTTGTGTGGTATTTTCACTATTTTTCTGTTTGAAGTGTTGCACAAATACTGTACACTTTGCCTCTAAATAAAAAACAGCTATGTGCCAAGCTATCTGGGGGTTGAGCACAGATTAATTTAGGGTTTGCTTGTGCTTTACCCTGACTAGAATTGTGGTTGCTTCTTGACCAGAGCAAACACCCCAGTCAACCAGTAACCCAATTTCTAACAACACTTAACTGTGGAAAGGATTTTAGGAAATTCTCACCTTCGTACTTCAAAATATAAGACCTGTCTCAGTAGAATGTTTCTATCTGAGGGCTTGAGGTTTTGAGAAAAAATTGAAATCTAAAAGCTTAAAATTAAACCAGTATTCCTATATGTAATCATGGCAAAATGAGAAATAGATCATTGCAAATGCTGGATACTTACATAGAAAATTTAGCAATGTCCATTATTACATTTAGTTTTAGTGAAAGTTTTGTGCAGTCCTGAATCACTAAACATACATGCAGAGTTATTACCGTAAAGACTACTGGTTGCTTATAATCATTATAGTATCTAGCACAAGCCTCAGTTCAGAGGGAGGCAGAACAAGGATGTCCTGTAATATACTTTTAAAATACTGTCTTCAGAATTCTAGCATGGTGTTTTGCACCTCCTTGTGCTGAGGCAACAAGGGCCAGAATATAGTTCCTAAGGATAAGAGGCAACAGCTTCTGGTTGCAATTCTATGATTTGCAGAACAGAGAGAGTTTTTCAGAGTGAGATGACAAGGATCTCTGTGGCTGATACTGGATATCCTGAATTTGTCAGCAATTTTACTGAAGATCTTTATATGAGCTTAAAATAGACACAAACGATTTGTAATATATAGTGTAGAACACAGTGTAAACAGAATAGGCATGATTCACAAAAGTAAACTTATACTTTTGTGTAAGTTTACTACTGTTCGGTATTCACAAAGGTAAAGTTAGACCAAAAGTCTAACTTTACTACTTTTCGGTATTCATAAAGGTAAGTCACCATTAGTAAAGTTAGACTTTTTGTCTAAGTTTACCTTGTGAATACCGAAAAGTAGTAAAGTTAATCTTTTGGTCTGAATTTACCTTTGTGAATATCGAAAAGTAGTATAGTTAAACTTTTACTCTGAGTTTAACTTTGTGAATATTGAAAAGTACTAAAGTTAAACTCTTGGTCTAAGTTTACCTTTGTGAATACAGAAAAGTAGTAAACTTACGCAAAAGTGTAATGTTACCTTTGAGAATCGGGCCCTGTGTATGCAAAATGTATGTACAATATACAGAATAAGCCTTATCTACTGTTGTGTCACATAATAATCACTATAGTTGTGTCACCTTTTGGGTCATATGTTTTTGCAGATGTTGTTAGTCTTTCACTGGCCCACAGCTCTAATACTGCAACATCCAATCAATCAATCAATCAATCAATCAATCAATCAATCAAATAAGCCTTGTTCAAAATCACATAGTGAGTCATAAAAAATAAAAAATAAATAACAATATCAAGTTAAAAATCAATGAAAAGATAGTTAAAACACATGGATAAAACAGACAGAAACCTCCCCTGCTAGTCAATTAAATTTCTACATCTGCTGCCTATATCTTATAACAGCCAATAAGAACCATGACAACACAGTGCATATATACAAATTTGGAAGTGATTGCAGATAAATAAAAGCTGGTCGACATTGCAGCATACCTAGTTGTTTTAACAGAGGCTTAATAAAGCATTTTCCCAGGTCTGAATACAATTTACAAAAAAGAGAATGTGAATGGTACTCTGTGTAGAGTCATTGTCACATGGGCATTTCACTGGCGTGTGCGACCAGTTGTTAATGGTGGGGAAGCTGGTTAAATGATGGAAAATATCCAGCCGGAACCGTGTCACCACAAATCTGTGGTGCGGATTGTACACATTAGCTCAGAGCTTTCCAAAGTCTGTGTCGCGACAAGGTACTGTGTCGCCTGCAAATGGTGGGTGTGACGCGGGATGATGCCGGTACTGCACAGTTCGTATGCCAGACATATGCAGAGAAAGGAGAGGGAGACCATTAGGCGAGCGTGTGCACGCGTGGCACATGCGCAGTTCAGTCTGCAGAGCCATTCCCGGCTGGAACGTTAGCCCGGGGACAAGGAGGAAAAGGCGGACCAGGAGAACAATCCGGTGGCCGCCAGGCTCCGCTGTCTGTCCAAGCCCCCGCACCATGAGCATCGAGCCTCCGGCTGGCCTGACCAACCTGACATTACTCCTGCAAGACTGCCCCTCGTCAGAATCTACCTCTCCTGCCCATCTCTCTGGCCCACCCCTGTCTATAAATAATGAGACCTGGATCTCTGACCCCCCACTCCTCCTGTCACTGCCCCTGTCAGTCCCTGTCTGCCTCTCCTGTCAGTCACATTCCTGACTCCCTCATGTCAGTCAGCCTCCTCCTGTCAGTCCCTCCTGCCTTCAAAATCCCTCATCCCCTCCTGTCATTTCTTCCTGCTACATCCCTGATTCCTCCCCTTCTGTCAGTGCTCCTGTCTAGCAGCCTCCTCCTGCCATCCCCTCCTGTCTGCTGAATCCCTGACCCCCTCTCCTGTCAGTACTCCTGCCTGACAGACTGCCCCCATCCTTGCCTGACAGGATCTGCTTCCCTTTCATCAAGTCATGACAGGCATACTTCCTTCCATCCCCTGCTCTCTTTCTAAGAGGGGCTCATGCTCTGCGGTTTTCCAAAATCAAACAATAATGGTTATAGTTGACTATACAGAAATTAAATGGTATCTGTCCTACCTGCACCTGTGAAAGCAACGCTTGGTTATATATTTGCTGTTCTGATTAGGGCTGAACAAACGTGAAACACACACATACAATTAATTGAAATGTCTCTACTACTTTGTGCATATAATGAGCTTTGTTTACGTCTGCAAGATCGTTTCCAGCAACTGCTGCAGATTTTCCAAAAAGAAAGAACAGTGCTTACACGGGATTTCAAAGATCATGGAATAGCATTATATCGGTCAGGAGCAGTCAGCCTGCTTTTCTGTTAAGAAAATATTGTACAAATCTACGTATCTTGAGCTACTTACATAAAGGGTAATATTAAAATAAGTTTAATTTGGTCCTTTTATAACCCTTCCTGCCGTCTCTAAGTGCTGACAACAACAGATGTTAACATTTCTCTTTAAAATAGTGCTTAATATACCGACCTTGAAAGTATGAAAAGCAAAGCTGGCCTTACCGAAATCCAAATGTGTTCCCAGTTGCATAACAATAGTACTAAGGGCCCTAATGCAAACAAGAACACTATTGTCACAGCTACTGGTGTGGAAGGAAAACGCAGCCCTTATCAGGGAGCAGTGGGCCCCTCATGACACTAGACCCGTCCTTTCCTATCTGTGTGGTGCTCAGCTACAGCTTGTCTTTCACACAGTGGTTCACTCGGTTCAGTTCCTCTTGCCCGAATATGCCTCCTGTCTGACGGCCTTTGCCACCTGCCAGACTGCCTTTCCTATTGACCTGCAGACTCTGTGCCCTCTCCTGTCTTTCACTGAGCTGTCACAGGCAGATTCTGCTTCCCATTCTTTCCTCCTTCCTTCCTCATCCTGGCAGAGCCTACTGCACTGCTACCTGGTAGGCTGTGTCCCGCCTCTTATCTGTCAGTTGTACACCCTGCCTCCATTCCCTCCCTGTAGATTCGGAATGCAACCTGTCATCCAGACCCTCACCCTGTCCTTACCCTCTGCCAGGGCCCCTTGTTTGTCAATGTCGATTGCCTGACTTTGCCATCCCTGGTTTTTTGCCCTGGCAGAGACTCCCATTTGCAGTATAGACTTTTCAAGATACCAAGCCGTTACACCGAACAGCCTTTAAGACGGTACTACTTACCTTACAACTCTTTTCTCGACTTCTCCTGTTAGTTTGCACCTTACACGGGCCAGCTTCTCCTGCGTGGCCCTTGTTCCTCCCTGCTGCCTATGCTGGCTCTGCCCCGTCTGCCTTGTCCACCCTGGGTCTCCATCTCTTCGCCTTCGATGGGGAGTGCCATACAGCGGGCTTTTCAAGTATTTACCGGACCTCTGTTGTATTGCCCCAATGTACTTGTTATATGTATCAATAAAGTAAGTAAAGATATGTTTAAATTCAAAATAACCATAAGCACTTAAAAATGATTTTGGTCAGAAGCTGATCGCTAGTTCGGACAGTGTGTGTGAATGTGCACAGCTGATGTTTGCATTCAGGCATGCTCTGACCTGTATCGGCTTCTTAAACACTTTTGAACTACTTCTGATTTTATTTTATTTTTTAAACAAAAAAAGGAACACGCATATCTACACACTTAGCCAGTGTTCTAAGGCAGAGCTCAGTGAACACTGCATGTACACACAGGCAGACTTCCTCACAGGCCCTTTCAGGCTCCACACTCTCTCATACACTGCTTTGTATGAGCAGGCACTTAAACTCTCAAACACCTACACTTGCATAGGAAAAGAGGCATGCCTGTATTTTTTAGCACAGCTGAAATACTTCCACAGGCAGAGCACCACTTCCCAGTAGTAGGCTGTATATATTCTGCCATAATGAGCACCTGGTCTTTCAGCTTTCATTATGCAAACACTGTCTTTTCACCTATTGACACAAAGAATGATCACTAGCTTTGTCCATACCAAGGTCAATTGCTGCCCTGAGTCTGTCCGAGCAAGTGTCAATGCAGTTATTACTTCTATCCCACATTATGCTGAGAGTTCTGACTTCACATGATTATCTACTACTCAAATCAATGTATATGAAATGTTACTAAACGTAATAGAATGAGGACTGTAAGGTGTAAGGATCACATGTCATCCATACTGGTAGGCAGTATAATATATGTTAAACTTCGTATCTCATGTTCTTCCAATCTGTAGATTTCCACATTTCTTCCTTTTCCCGGAAGCCCCATAGTTTCCAGGATGCAGCAATACTAGCCACAGAAACAGCCACTTTGGACAAAGCAGCATCATAAGCTGCAAGAAGCGGATGCATCAGCACTAGCCACAGAAACAGCCACACTGCAGATACGGACACCAGATACTACAGCACCAGAGGTAGCAGGCATCAGTCAAACAGAGGCATGAGAGACAGCATGTTCTAGTCTAGTATCAGTTTAACCCAGAACTGGTAATCTATTTTGTGAAAGCCTAAAAAAGGAGACACTTTTGAAGTTCAGGATTTGCTGTGGGACATTCCAGGGATCATTAGGCAAGGGCAGGATAAGGCAAACAAAAACACAAAATGGATACGTTTATAATTAAGAAGCGAAAAGATGGTGAAGATGGCGTTTGCGAAGAACAAAATGTAGCAGCCATTGAGAAAAGTACCCAAGAATCAACTGAACAGTCTGTCTCAGTATGTAAGAAGTGTAAAGGAAAAATCTCCAATCTTTGTTTATAGAATAAAGCTTATATGAAACTGGGGTTCAAATTTTCTGGTAATGAAAACCATCCTTGTCCCCAGTGTTTGGTTTGTGGGGAAATACTTGCAAATTAAAATATGGTACCAAATAAATTAAAACAACATTTTACCACAAAACACAGCTATTTGACAGAAAAACCAGTAGAATACTTTATTGAGCTTTCAAAATCTATAAGGAAGCAGTCTGCATCATTCACAAAGAGAATGGAGAAATCAGAGAAAGCTCAAAAGGCAAGTTACTTGGTTGCTCAAATAATTACCAAAAACAAGGAACCTCACACTGTTGCCGAAACCACCATAATGCAGTCTTGCTGTGCTATTGTTCGAACAATGTTTGGGCCAGAATTTGAGATAGAAGTTAAAAAAATCCCTTTGGCAGATAACACAATTGGAAGATGTATACAAGATATGTCTGCTAATGGTAAGCTGCAAATGAAGGATATTTTTCAAGACGATAATATGATCTTTACATTGCAATTAGACGAATCAACAGATGTCAGTGGGTTAGCTCAATTACTGGTTTTTATACGTTTCATTCATACTGACAGAATTATTGAGCAAATCCTGTGTTGCCTAGAACTTCCATTGAGAACTAGAAGTGAGGGTATATTTAAAACTTTAGATTGCTTCATGAAGGAAAATAATAAGCAATGGTTAAATTGTGTCGGAATATGCATGGATGGTGCACCCTCAATGGTTTGCTCAACAAAAGGCTTTATAGCTTTAGCAAAGAAAGAAAATGAAAATATCATATTTACTCATTGCTTTTTACATCGCGAGGCACTAGTCGCGCAAACCATTGGAAATGAATTAAGAAAAGTTATGGACAAAGTGGTTCAAATGGTCAATTACATTAAAAGCAGACCTCTTAAATCAAGAATATTTGCTCATATTTGTGAACAATTGGGGGCAAGGTTTAAAAAGCTTCTACTGCACACAGACGTTCGTTGGCTCTCAAGAGGTCTCGTGCTTTGTCATGTATACGAATTGTGGGAAATGATGCTTAAACTTTTTGAGGAAAATCAGCAGCACGAATTCTGCGATCTAATTCAGAACAAACTTTGGCGCACAAAATTGGCAAATCTTGCTGACATATTTGAACATTTCAATAAAATTAACACCAGTATGCAAGGAAAAGGGGAAAATATCTTAACAGCAGTAGATAAAATTTGTGCTTTGAGAGCCAAAATAGCAATTTGGAAAAGCAAAGTGAAAGAAGGAAATTTTAAAAGTGCCAGCTGAAATGTGATATCAGCCTGCTGATTGTTGACCATTTAACATTTCTTGGATAGAACCTTCATCATTACTTCCCAAAAGTTGAAATCCAAGACTATGATTGGATCAGAAATCCATTTCTTTCAACTGCAACTGGGAACTTTTCACTTACTGAAGAAGAAGAATTAGCTGAAATAAAAAAAATGACTCTGAAACGTGGAAGCTTGAAAATGCTTAATGACGAAATGCGAGTGTCTTTATCTAATATTCCACCAAATATTGACCAGCTGTGTTCATCCTATCAACCTCATATGTCTCAATAAAATAGTAAGTGTTGTTGTTTTTGTTCAAATTTTTTAATTCTTGTGCTATGAGAGACAAAATTGCAATTTGGAAAAGCAAAGTGAAAGAAGGAAATTTTGAAATGTTTTCCAAAACTGCTGCGTGCCAGCTGAAATGTGATATCAGCCTGCTGATTGTTGACCATTTAACATTGCTCAGAGAGAACCTTCGTCATTACTTCCCAAATGTTGAAATCTATTCTAAAGACTATGATTGGATCAGAAATCCATTTCTCTCAACTGCAACTGGGAACTTTTCACTTACTGAAGAAGAAGAATTCGCTGAAATAAAAAAATATAACTGAAACGTGGAGGCTTGAAAATGCTTAATGAGGTGTCTTTATCTAATATTCCACCAAATATTGACCAGCTGTGTTCATCCTATCAACCTCATTCATCTCAATAAAATAGTAAGTGTTCTTGTTTTTATTCAATTTTTTTAATTCTTGCACATATTTACATATTGTTACTCATAAAGGACAACGTGTTTTGGAAATGTATGTGTGTTATATTACAAATCATATATTTTTTTTAAAAACATCAATAAAAGGTTTTCGTGAGATACGTTGTGTCCCCATACATTTTGATATTTACAATTTCTATGACATATGTATATGTCCTTATCTCTTATATACAGTCAATTTTACTTCAAAGTGCTGAATGGAAAAACATATGACTCGTCTTATTTTCTGTTGGCTTTTGGCGCAATGCGCTGAAGAGAGCGGACCCACCTGAGTTCAATGCGCAGAGACCGGCTGATAAGTTGCATGATTGTTTTACCACTCACAATTCCCTCTTCCTGAACGGATTTTTGTATAACTCATATTCAGCAAGGCAGCAGGCGGACTTTGTGCATGGTTGAAAGGTTTGGCAGTGCGTGCACCTACCCTTTTGTGCCGTAAATCTCTGGGGCATGCGTCAATGTGTGCATGATTATATTCATGTTTCAGGCACAAACCAAACCTTACACCCAATAGTTTCTTTTAGCTCGCCTAGGACGTCAGCAGAACAAGCGATAGACAGTTTTGCCAGTCACTGTCATTGTTAGAACAGATTCACAATTGCTTTTTTAACCTTTCTGCTTTCTCAAATTTGCTTGAAAATGCACCATTTGCCCACTCTTTTTTCAAAGTTTTCTCAGGGGCAAACCCCCAGAACACACCGTAGGTGGTTCGGGCTCGCTAGCTACACTTGTTCTCAACATGGCATTACCGTGTCGGGAAATGATGCGTGTCTAAAAAGTGTGTCACCAACATGAAAAGTTTGGAAAGCTGTGCATTAGCTAGATAGGGTTGCATATCATAACTAGTCAAGATCAACTGGTTCTTCAGAACAGAAGGTTTCATTTTATCTGTGGATAGCCTCAATTCCTCAAGTATCGATAGGCATTTCAATTTAAGAACTTTCCTTTGGATGCTAATTAATAGCTCGGGTGGTCAAAAAACATGGGGTGGCCAATGTCGGCCAGAAAGTCACAGACAAATCTGAGCCAGGGGATTTTAAATGCAGATGAGGGTCTAAGACAGTCCTCTACGATGGAGCGGTTGAGCGAAGTGTATTCGGAGGTCCCGATCTAATGCCAGAGCAAGACTGGCTGGATCTTGATCACGCCTGCTAAATGAGGAACTCCCAATTCAGAGTGGCAGACAAAGGTTGAATAACTTTTCGGGAGAACAAGGAGATTCCTAAGGAATACATTTTCTGCTAGTTGAAGTCAGTCAGCATTTGCGTATCCCCAAAGCTCAGACCCATACGTGGCAGTTGGTCTACATTCAATAAATCAATCAGGGGAATTGTAAGCATGGTGGGTGGGCATCTGATGGTGGTCAGGAGATTGTTCCAGGCTTTGGTCGCGATGTAGGAGAAGGCTCTTCCACCTGTTCTGGCTCTCCGGATGCGTGGGATTTCAGCGAGGTCGGCAGATCAGAGGTTTCTCTTGGGTACGCGGAAAGGGATTCTCTTGTTGAGGTATTTGGGTCTGGGGTTGTGGAGGCCTTTGTAGGTGTGGGGGAGCATCTTGAAGATAACTCTCTTTGTGATGGGGAGCCAGTGGAGGTCTCGCAGGTGTTGGGTGATGTGTTCGTGTCGAAGAATGCAGAGGACAAGTCTGGCTGTGGTGTTCTCTATGGTCTAGAGCTTGCGGAGCAGAGACTTGTTGATCCAGGCATAGAGGGTGTTTCCGCAGTCCAGTCTGCTGGTTATGAGTGCATGGGTGACAGCCTTCCTTGACTCTGGGGGGATCCATTTGAAGGTCTTTCGGTCTTATAAATAGTCATCATTTCCCTCAGATGTTTGATGTTCAACTTCCTAGCGAATATCAGCAGGGCTGTGATACTTTTGACAAATTGGAGCCTCATTGACTTAATTGCACTAGTCCAGTTCCCATCTTTGTTAATTAAAATGCATCGGTATGAAAATGTAGGTATGAACAAAATCTCAGTACCCTCGATAAAAATGTTGTGTCAGTTAATGGCTCTATTCCCAAGTTTCATTACAAAGGTTTTACTGATGTTTATTTTTAAACCATGATTCTGCATAAACTGGGCAAATTCATCAACTAAACACTGTAGGCCAAGAGGAGTACAAGCCATTAATACAGCGTCGTCGGCGTATAAAAGTGCCGGAATCGGACAGTGCCCGACTTGGGGTAAATCTGTGAACTTACTTGCAAGGGTACTGACTAGGCTATTAAGGTAGAGGTAAAACAAAAATGGAGCGCGTACGCATCCTTGGCAAACTTCTCTTTCTATGTTAAATGACTGGGTGCATTTGCCATTTAAGCCGTATCGTACTCTGTCCCATCCTGATGCATATAAATCTCTAAGAAGTTCAAAATTGAATTATCTACGCCCATGTTCACCATAATTGACCATAATCTGTCATGCAACACAAAGTCAAACGACGAATGCTAAAAACAGGCTGCCTCTTTTAATGTGAACATATTTCCCTATGAGTAAGTTTAGTTTATTGGCCTGCTCAATGGTCCCCACACCTGGTCGGAACCCATATTGCAAATCCAAGATATTGCTGTTGGACTCTGCCCAGTCCTGTAATCTGCCTAGAAGGATGTGTCCGGCCACCTTAACCAGAGATTTCAGCTGAGAGATGGGTCTATATTGTGCTGGACCATTGCGGTCTCCCTTATTGAATATGGGAAATATAAGGGACTAGTCAGAGTGACACTTTGAGGAAAGTGATCACTAATTGCAATGTCATGTATAACAAAGTCAGAGACCAACTCTGAATAACGGGGAGGAAACAGCAAGAAATCTATGAAGCTGTTATCTCCTCTGCCATTAAAAGTGCTCTTAACTACAACTGGGGGTCTAGTTAATTCATTGCAGAAACACAAGTTATATTTAAAAACTTGATGATTTAACAAATCCTCATACTCTGTATGTAGGAAGTGAGTGATATCACTATTGTCTGGGGCAGCCAGCCCACAGACCTTATTGGATGGCTGCAGACATAAACGTACGTTAAAGTTGCCGTCCCATAAAACGATTCGGTCCCTGCATACAGTGGGAAAAGCTAACTTAAGGTCAAAATCTAATTGATGGAGAGCTGTAATACTAACCTGCATGCAGGCATTGTTATAGAAATTTACTATGGCCAGAGTGGTGTGCAGTGTGATCTGAATTGAAATGATATGGTAGTAAACTCTAGTCGCAATCACTGCAATATTCAGAGGGGCCATCTTATTAGACACGTAAATGCATAAACCCCCTTTGGGTCTCCCACAGGTAGAGGGAATTGCTGGGGAGTGGTGTGTTTTGAAGCCATTAAGGTGTATTCGGTCCACAAGACCATGTTTCTTGTAAACCAAGAATATGGAACTTAGATGCAAAATCAAGCCACTCAGTCGTAGTGCAATTATGATGCAACCCTGCGACATTCCAAAATAAGACAGTGTTGGCTAAAACAGAGGGGGGGGGGCCTGAGCATGTGATGGCTGCGTGGCTATGAGATCCTCATCGGAGCAGGGCTGAGAATGGGGGGGGGGTCACATTCAGCCACTGTGTCTAGGCAGGTATCAGAATTGAGCGAGGATGGAGTAGAGATACCACACTGTATACCCTCACTTGGTTTGATTGGGACCTTCAGTCAATCCACACTATTAAGAGTAGACAGGCAATCAAACCTGTTATGAGTTACATTGGGAGGTAAGTGAATAGTAGGCCTCACCCAGTAGAGACGGGCTGGCTGATGAAAAGTTTGATAAGGGTTGGGAGGCTGATAAAAGAAGCCAAGGGTTAAAACGGCAATTTGTTTTGCGGTAAGGGATAGGGAACTGGCTCTCTCTAATATACTTTCAACTAGCCTGGGGGATGTGAATGAGAGCACCATGCAATCTTCCTCCAAAACTGTACTCCCCGGGAGAACCCATTTGATTCTTCTAATCATCTTACGACCTGCAACAAAAAGTACTCAGCCCAGCCCTACCCTCACATTTAGTCAGTTTGTTTATTTATTCCTGAGAGAAACCCAGGATTAGTTAACAGAGGTAGAAACAGGGGGAACGTTAGCTAAAATTACCACATAAGGTGTGGCTGCAGGAGGGAGCTCCATGCGCTCAAATTTAGAGAGCGGAAAAGAGCGTAGTAGGTCGGTAATAACATTGTTAACTGAAGGTAGGTTGGAACGAGTGTCACGTGTTGTAAAAATATGGTTACTGGGGGTGGGACAGGTCTGTTGGGGCAAGGGAGTAGGATTAGGACTACAGCCAGTCGGGTAAAGCTAGGTCGAAGTACAGTGGGAGCGCCAGCTAAAACTGGAGGTGGTTGAAGATGTTCACGTTGGGCTGGACATGAATCGTTAGACCCTGGTAGGAACTGTCGGGTATTATGTTATCCCTTACTGGGGGTGACGATCAGATGGCACATGACCCTTCCCTAGCAGGTCCAGACAGGCAAGGACACTGCTTTGATGGCTTTTAATCGCTCAGTAAGAGCACTAAATGAGAGCCTAACACTGTCCGTGAGAGCCTGTACTGAAGCTGCCAGAGGAGAATGGTCCCCTGGTGATGTGGACAGGTGATTAACTGGAGCTTTGGTGGGCTTCTTAGTTAGAATTCGATTCTGGGGAGTGCTTCTCTTAAGGCTTCGCTGGAGGCAACTGAGTCAGGGTAGTGGACAGTGTTTTAAGGTGTTTTTTCTCAGGGGTTAGGTGACTGGCAGACATGGGAGGGAAGATTTGGGAACACTCTCGTCCAGATCCCTACCGTCTTGCTGCCCTCTGCCAGCTGGACTACCATGATTGAAAATGAGGTTTGGACCTACTGTAGTTGGAATCAAGACAGAATTATCTGTAGTACAATTGGTTTTGGACTGCTCAACACTTATTATCTGTTTTTCAATCACCCCCATAGCACCGGTAATGTAATTCAAGATAGAGGAAGAAGGTCTGGTGTTTCCTTTTTACCAGAGCCAAGACCTTTCAATAGTCAAACCTTACTTAAACATGAACCTTGCACAATCAATTAAGAGTCAGATTGAAGGTTAAGTGGAAAATCACACCCAGCCGCCAGTGAAAGCTACGAGAGTTAATATTGCCGTATGGCAGAAACTGTCACAGTCAATCAATTGCAGTAGCCAGTTCCATATATACAGACCTCAGGGGTGGATTGCAGGTGCACGAATTGAGGGTTCGAGATATGCTACCCAGCGAGCCAAGGGGGGTTACCCTGCCCTGCTTCTTCCTGTCGCTGACGGGTGCAGGACCAGCCCGCCCGGGAGCACTGTGCTCTGCTGCAGGGACCATCTCCTGGAGCCCTGGGCTTCTTGTACGTGAAGTCCTCTGCGAAATGGTTAAACAGAATCCCACACCGCGGCAGCACTGTGTGCTTTACGTAGTGCAAAGATTGAGAACAGCTGTGCTCCGCTGCAGGGACCGCCTCCTGGGGGCCTGGCTTCTGGTACGTAAAGTTCGTGGAGTCCTCGGGAAATGGTCAAACAGAATCCATCTTAAATGCATTGCAATACAAGGTGTATCATCTACTAGATCAAAGGTCTTCATCTATCTTACACCCCTTGCCCCACCCCTAAAGACCCCTTAAAGACTGCACCCTTTCCCTAGATAGAACCCAACTGAAATGGTTTCTATGTTGTTGTAGGGAAAATAATTTTGAGATTGATCTTGCCAGTTTTTGCGGGGTTCTTGTTCTAATGAAAGGTCACAGGTACTCTTCCTATACATTCAGGGGCATAATGTCACTCAATGACAGCCTGGTACCATGCAAAGTAATGTCGGGACGATGCGGCTTTAGCGCTGAGGATGCCTCAACAGTATTCTTGCTATGCTTATCCTGCACAGTAGTCATACAGCTCATAAAGTCTCTCCGCTGTCCCCTGGATCATGAAAGAAGTCATTCATCTCAAGTGGCTGTTCCCACTGAGCAGCAGCTCCCTCAGTAAAGAGCGTGAAACGCCACCCCCTTGCCTTGTCTGAGAATCCTTCATCTTCCTTTAGCCTTCTCCGTTGCCAGTAATTGAATTCTCTGACAGGAGTGCCTTTGAGATGCTCTCCCTGTACCTCCTACAGAGACCTCCTGCAGAGATTCACAAAGATGCAAAATGGTGCCGTAAGGGATCTCTGGCGACATGCAATGATTTATCGCCATGAAGGCTTGACAGGATGTCATTAGCATGGATGTGTCATCTAACCATCCATTGTGCATGCAGGGGTATCAGGCCGGTCTCCATCCACAACCAACAAAATGTGCAGATTTCAGAGCCTGGATGGAGTGGAATTCCACAATTAAATGAGCAGACAAGGTAGGAACAGATGCAAATCACAACCCAAATCCGACTGGATTGATTAATGCATGAATGACTGAATTTAAACCACTGCTGAATGGTGTCATTAGTTTATTTGTCTACAAGGCACTCACTCAAAAGGCCACTAATGTACCCCTGTGCATAGGGTCTCCTTATATCTGAGCTTATACTCTTTTAGCTGATCAAGTTGGTATCCACTGACACTACATATCCATTAACAAATCATTACTGTGGGCCCCAGACAGCGCAATAGCATGTTCTAGTCCAAGGGACATCTTTATCAATAGCGTGTCGGCTTCCGTTAACAGTCTCTTTGATTGGGTCATCGAGTCTGATGGCAAAATAGGTCCACGAAAAGAAAACAACAGCATAGCAGAGGTGTGGTCTAGTTTTAGCATAGGCTTGGTCTAGAAGAGAGGGTGGGGATTATTGGTGAAGTATGTCTATGGAAGGAGATCAATGTAGAGGAGAAATGTATTCTATGAAAGCGGGGAGGATGAGCAAGGGTGTGGCCAAGTTCAAGAGTTGTCGTATAGTTGCATTCCCGTGTTCTTATTTGAAGATGTAGTGAAACAGAACTGCAATAGAGTTTGTGTGCACTCGAAGGAATGCAGACTTGTGGACAGTGTGTGTTGAAGTGGATGGCTATGTTCAATTGGATAGAAAATAGTACAATGTCAGGAGCGGGGCCTTATTAAATGATTGTTGTCCACTAAAGGAAGCTTTGTGGTCCAAGGGAGAGTGTTGTATCTAATGGATGGGTGTTGATCTAGTGGAGAGAGTGCGGTCTGGTGTACAGAGCATGGTGCAGTGAAGGAATGGTGGTTGCATCGGAAGATAGTGGTGTAGTGCTGGGACTGTGGTCAAGGGGAGGGATAAGATCCAAGCTGAGGTTTTATGTGGCTTCTGCCGGCCACCCACGCTCTAGTCTCATGCACCAAAATTTAAAGACAAAAACAGTGATGTTTGATGTAAAAAGAGGTGAGAAAGACATTCGTATTTACCAGCAAAATTTCACAATGAGAAACCAAAAAAACATCCAATCAATCCTGGCCGCTCCACCTGACCAAACTGTGTGATCCTGGGCAAATATTTTACTTCACCAAGCCTTCTTTTTCTTAATTATTACAAATGAGAGGACCTTGAAATACTTGAGTTCAACATGTCAGTACTACGAACACATCTTGTGTTTAATTTATTGGACAACAATTTTGTTCCATCTATAATAAACATCTAGGCCTCATATAAGACATACATGATAAGCCTTCAGGATATGGAGGGGGCAGTAAGGTTAGAAGCACATATTTAAAAACAGACTTTTAATAAACACCTTTCAATACAGTGATATATTCTTTTATACAAAGGTGAAACGCATCCCGAGTTAAAGCAATTCATTTTTTAAATTTTGAGTAGACACATTATTTTTAAATTATATTTGTTGCATGATCTACGTGCCCATCACTTTTATGGCTAGGCTCTGGCTTAACTGCCCCATGTTAATATGTTGGCTCGCCCACCTGTAATAATTGTACGGTATTTATTCAAATGGCATTCTTTCTAAAAGGAATATCCTTGATTAGACGCTGGAATGTATTCAGTGGGTGAGACAATAGGCTGCGTGATCATGTATTCCTTGACATTTCTAAGCGCCATACATAGGTGTTCCTATTAACTAATGTGATATTATTCAATTGATCGACTTTGGAAGGATGAGAGAAAGAGTTGACCCAGTCAGGTGTAAAACCCATAAACTGCAGGTGCCGCAGGGTGTCAGTATACTTCCCCTGATGGGCCTTCTTGCTCGAACAAGATGCCCGGACCGCCAAGAAGTCTTGAAGACTTGCCTCCTGTCTCGAAGCAAACACCGAGTTTTCTTGTGAATGTGGATCGCACGCAGGCCCACTCTGGACCCTAAAGGGTGCCCCCTACAAATGCAAGGGTCCGGGGTACAGCCTAACACCCGGACAGTGCTCCCTTCACCCCCTAGCGCTGTGTGGCCTATCAGGGCGAGCAGCTGCTTGCGCAGTCCCCTGCGCCCCTTCCTTCCCCTCCTCATCTCTGGTTATTTATCCGGCTATCCTCTCGTCAACCTCAGATACAAAACCAATACTCCGGGATTAGGGGCCGCATTACCCTTCCAGCCCCCAGGCCACGTGGATTTGTTCAACGCCGAATCTTTCTGGCATCGTCACATCTAACAAGGCCTGTCAGATTTGAGATTAAAAAAGACAAGTTCAGGATTTCACAGAAGTGAGCAGGTGAGGAGGGTGAGAGGACGCCGAAGGCGGCACGACGCTCGCAATCTCCTGCATCGACGCGTCACGTGTCAGACGTGGTGTTCAAAGCCGGCAGTTCCACCACGAGAGCGGTGTGTGAAGTCCGTGAGGGCGCCGAAGATCCCTTCATGTCTCACAACAGGAGACCTCTTACCCTCAAACTCCAGGGGTATGGCTTGGGTGGCTGGACTATATATTCTCACGCGCTAGGTCACCAGTTCAAAGTTGTACTTCCGGTGCTGCTCAGAATAACGTACAATAACTGAACACAAGGAAGAAAAATAATTTTACAAGGCCCTGTGCACCGCCGGAACGTCACTTTTAGTGATGGTGCAGCGGCGCACACAGCAGGGCAATATCTGCAAGGCCACGTAAAGCCAACCTGTGTGGCTTTACATGGCCTTGAATGAATGGACTGAGGCAACACTGCGCAAGTCGCGGCGTTGCTTCACCCTGCTATAAGAAGGTGTGCCATTGGTATGACGGTGGGTGTGCCCACGTAACATCCATGGAATTTGACACATTTCCAGATTTACGAGATTTTATCAAACTGGGAATGTGTCAAAAGCCTATGCCTCCCTGGGGAGGCGTAAGGGAGGCGCAACAAGGAGAAAAACCTTAATTTCTCTGCATTTTTGCTTTTTCTAAGTGTGCTGCATTCTGCATTCTGTACCTTCCTGCACAAAAACAATCATCCCTGCAATGCAGGCATCCTTGCACCATGGTGCAAGGGTGCGGCACTGGCGCATGGCAGCCCATTGTGCGCCAACGCAGGGAAAAAGGACAGAAATGCACCATAACTCATATATATATATGACCCATTCGTGCCCGTTTCTTTAGCCGTACGGCAGCACCACAAGAACGCTTGTGGTGCTGCCATATGACAAAACCTTGTAAATGAGGCCCAATATATCCGAAACCCTGGAACTCTAAACCGTGCTAAACTGGTTTCAGTAAAAGTGACCGCCCAATTTCTATGTGGATATTCTATAATCACATTTAGTCACATTATTTTAAAATAGAAAAGTAACTATATGTTTCAGAAATTAACATCAGAGTGTAACAATGCTAATTACACTCTAAAGAAAAAAAATGGATGAATATGAAAACTCTACCCCTATTTCGAAAAACTGTATGAAAGTTCTCAAATCTCCTTCAACCACTTATTAGGGGTGGGAGAGTAACAGTGGCGACTGGCATGACTTGAGGGTGGCGAAGTGGGCGCGGGTGGGTTTGCGGGGCGTGGGGGGGCATGGGGTTGCACAATGCAAAAATAGAATAAAAAATACACTTACCTTGCCACCGGGTCCCACGTCTCTGCTCCTGCTCTCCTCGTGGGACTCGAGCAACAGGAAGCCAGAAAGAACAACCAGGCTCTCCTGACCAATCACAACGCTGCAATGCAGCATTGTGACTGGTAAGCACCCAGGCCCCCTGACCAATCACAACACTGTAATGGTTTTGAGCGTCCTGGTTCAACGCTCAACCAGGGAATGGGGGCCTGGGCATGTTCTCCACGCAGGCAGTAATGCAGCCTGCTTGGAGAATGGGGAAAGTGCACATGATTGGTTTGGGCGGCCCAAGAGGGCCGACCAAACAGTCACTGCGCACTTAGGAGTTTAGGAGTGGGCAGACCACTCCTCCCCTGCCCAGCTCCAAGAGCAAAGCAGCCCCGCCCACCCGCCCCGCAAAGGAAACATAAAATGATAATAACTCAAAGTTATTATCGTTTTATATTTCTGTTACTTTGCACTGCTAAAAAGCAGTGGGGCGACGCTCCTCCGCCACAGCAGAGGAGCCACCACTGGAGAGTAATCCTGTGCAACTGCAAACTAAGGAACGATTAATTGATACATAAAGCGCACATTGCAGTAGAGTGGCCAGCACCAGGCCCAGTCACACTTCTTACCATTTCAGGGAATGGACTTTGAATTTCATCCTCTTTCACATTCATTCATTCACCTTAATTACCTTTATCTATTTGCAGCTTTGGGTGGTGGCGAAAAATATACAGACGCTCATATTGTGTGAAAAAGTGTGCACTCTATTCCCTCATTTCAACATAACTATTTCTTGTCCTCTATATTGCCTATGTCTTTACTGCTCCTGTCCAGGCCTTCACCCCAGCATTTGTGTCGTGTTCTCATCTGCTCTCAATTTCTCACCATATTGCAAGGGTGTCTGTGTTTAGGGGAAGATTGTATATGTGCAGGAAGGTCTCCCTTCCTGCTCAGAAACTATCTTTAAATGGCATTTTGTAACTTTTATGTGTAATGCTTAATGCAGCACACATAGAAGTTAAAAAAGATATATATTTTTTTGATTGTTTATGTGCAGGGAGGGATTTCTTCCTGCTCATAAACAATCAATGGTGTTTTGCTGTTTCTATGTGTACGGCACAATGCAGCACACATAGAAATACAAAAACGAGGAAAAATATAGTATTTCTCCTGTTTCACCTGTTTAAGACCAGGTTTTCCCTGAGCCAAAGGCGAGGGCCTTTAACAAGGGAGCAGGCCTTTAATGGCCAGCAGAGCCTGCTACGGAGGGCTTTAAGGCTATTAGAGCATCCCTCCCCTAGAGGGTAAAATATTGTAATTTCTAAAACAAGGCCTCACGGAGCTCGAGGGGGCTGGAATCCCCTTGGTCTCTGTGAGGCCTTTGGCATTTTGGAGCTCTAAGCTTCTACCAGCCATTAGAATCTCAGATCACTCCATTGTTTTCAATGGAGCAATCAACATTCCAATGTTGTAATGGACTTTTGACCACTTTGAACGATGCAGGCCATCAGCCACACTTTATTCCAAGCGTCAAATGTGACAGGCTTGAAACAAAACAATGTATTTGAGACTACACTAGTTCCCTCATCAGCTTGAGCAACAAGTGGTCATTTATAGGACGTAATTCGTCACTCTTATCACTGCCTCATTGTCCATCTCAGATTCGCTTTTCGATTGTTCTATTTTTCTCTCCAGAACCACATTGCCAGTACCACTGGGAACAATTCCAGGTAGACTATATTAGAGTTATTGCTCTCCAGGCATCTGGCTAATGTTATCCACGTACCAGTATCCCTTCTAGAATAGGTCAAAGCCTCTCAACCCCAAGGCATCAGAGAATATTTCTGCTCTCCAAAATAAAGGGTTGTGCTGAATCCACATTGTCAGACTGTTGAAATTGTATAAATATATGTGTCAGGTTTGTATATCTCTGATGACCATTTCTGTGACCTAAATTCTGTGATGTGTTTTTGAATCTCCATTTGCCTGCAGGAGGCGCTGCCCAGCATTGACCCTAAAACCTGCTGCATCATCTATAACACAGATTTCTTTTTCCTCAACACGTGGTCATCAAATTGTTCAACCGAAGCATCTTGTCTCAAGCAATCTGACACCATCAGCACGAAGTCCGATTGATGCCTAAGGACCTTTTGTCTTCTCAGGTACAGCACGCACCCTATTGCTACTTCACACATCCACAAACACGGTCTTCACACTTAAGCAGTGAGTCAATACCCATTCCAGCCTGCTCACCATCCAAAAATCGCTGAGGTAGTATAGTGCTTGCACCTAGCCAGATTCCATTTGCAGTCCCCATTCTAGGACAGTGCTAAATATATCAATACAAGTGTTCGTCACTTAACATCCCATGGGTGTGATATTACCTCTGAACTGTATTCCAAGCAATTTTATGTCCTTGGATGCACAGTCAGTAGTTGAACTGCGGGCCTTATTCCACACCTTCCAATTTTTCTACCTCATTTATGTTCCATCTGTACCACCTTGTACAGGTTAAAATATGTGACTGAACACCTGCTCTTGTCTATATATTCATTTAGAGAGCTCCTATTGGCCAAGATAGATGGTGAACCAGCATTAATTCCCCTTTAAATTTCTTGTTTATTATACCAAATGAGGATTTAATAGATTGACTCAAAGGTAAGCCAGTGAATGGTTCTAAGTCCCGCCTTCTCAAATTTCCTAGACTAGAGGTCCTGGCTGTGGGCACCACTTGTAAGACTTTCCATGGGAGAGCTGTTTCACTCCCCCCTCTTCTTCTTCTTGGTTGATGTATTATGCAGAAGAAATGCAGTTTTATGAACTGTGGAGTGCTGCTGAAATTAAAGTCTCACCATTAACATAATATGGCATGAGATGCTCTCATTTACATAAAACTGCAATTCCAAATACTCACAAAAATAAAGTGGAATATATCTAGCTGGCTGCAGCTTAGCTGAACTTCACAGATCAGTCAAATTAAGCGGCTGTAACTAGAGAGCAATAGTCATATAACCTTCTGTCTCCATATTGTCTTGATAATCTATTATTGCCGAGTTCATTCAACGGTGGTCAGTGATATTAACATATTCACAAAGTGATCTGCTTTCCTTGCATTTAAATTTGTACTATGGAGAATAACATAAATGTATCTGTTTAGTTCTAGAGTTAGCCAAGGCCTATTTTACTAAAATATGCTCACAAAAATAGGTCTGGCGATAGCAAAGACCTTTTGATCTTTCTAAAATATGTATAATATACTTACATATAGGTGCTTTCAGACATCCTTCTTCATTCATTGGTCTGTTGTTGCGTCATTCACATCTTGCTTCTACCCACTATAGTATATAACTTGCGCAATGGGTCAGCTTACTTAAGCCACTGGTTAGCTTCACTTTGACTGCCTGCATTTTGCTCTCCCACAAGGAGCATATCCACTTACAAGCCAGTTCCCTTCAGTGCCAGTGTTTATGTTTTTACTTTATGATTTCTTTAATTTTGCTTTTGTGTTTAGAGCCTGTTATGATAGCAGAACCCGTCTGATGCACAATTGATCTTAATCAGATCCCATCTTCTGCCAATGCTGTTGTGAATTCCTTTTACAGTCTTTTGCTTTTCTGAACAGCATACCAGATTGTGTCCATTTGAAATGGTCTTGTATTAAGTTTTACTGTTTATACTTTTTTCTTTCTCTCCTTTCCTTCTTTCTTTCTTTCCTTCTTCTGTTCTTTCTTTCTTTCCTTCCTTCCTTCCTTCTTTCTTCTTTCCTTCTTTCTTTCTTTCTTTCTTTCTTTCTTTCTTTCTTTCTTTCTTTCTTTCTTTCACTCGTGCTTACTTTCTCTTTCCTTTTTTCTTCTTTCTACTGTCTCTCTTTTTTCTTTCTATCTTTCCTTCATTACTTCTCTCTTTCCTTTTCTTCTTTCCATCCCTTTCCTTCCTTTCCTTGTTTTGCTCTCTTTTTCTTTCTTTCCATCCCTCTTTCCTTCCTTTCCTTGTTTTGCTCTCTCTTTCTTTCTTTCTTTCTTTCTTTCTTTCTTTCTTTCTTTCTTTCTTTCTTTCTTTCTTTCTTTCTTGGGACTTGCAACCAACCCCAGAATGATTTACTCTTTTAGGTCTTATATATCACATTCAATTTGAGAACATCAAACATTGAATTTCTTGCTGGAATCCCCCCGGGACCACGCACACAATTCAGCGAAGACATCGCCGACTTCATCAGCCCGCATGCCCTCCTCTCCGCTGACTACATCCTCCTCGGGGACCTCAACTTCCACCTGGAGAACAACAACGACCGTAACACCACCACCCTGCTGGACAACCTCGCAAACCTGGGACTCAAGCAGCTGGTCACCACCCCCACCCACTACGCCGGACACACACTCGACCCCGTCTTCTCATCCAGCAAGGACATCGCCTTCAGCCACGCCACCGGACTCCACTGGACGGACCACAGCTGCGTCCACTTCAGCTTCAGAAGGACCACGATCCACCACCACCAGCAACAGGTTGCACGCAGAAGCTGGAACAAGATCACAGCCGACCAGCTCGCGACCTCCCTGAGCATGAACCCTCCCACCAGCGCAACAAACCCAAGCCAGGCGGCCACCAACCTCGCGAAGTGGATCAGCAACTGCGCAGACGACCTCGCCCCTCTGAAGACCCCGCCTAGCAGACCCGGTAGCAAGAAAGCCCCATGGTTCACCGACGAACTCAAGAGCTCCAAGAAGAACTGCCGAGCCCTCTAGAGAACATGGCGCAGAGACCCAACACCGGACAACATGACTGCCCTCAAGCTCGCCACCCGAAAACACCACCAACTCATCCACGCCACCAAGAAAACCGCATTCCAGGAACGACTGGACAACAACGCACACAACAGCAAGGAACTCTACAACATAGTTAAAGAGCTCTCCAACCCCAACGCTGGAAACAACGACATCACCCCTTCGCAAGACCTCTGCAACTCCCTCGCCTCCTACTTCCACAACAAGATCGCGGACATACACAACAGCTTCAGCCCTCAACCGACGCACGCCACGACTGAACCACCGCCCTCCACCACCATCCTCCGCGCCTGGACCCCGATCAGCACCGAAGACACCGTCCGCACGATGAACTCCATCCACTCCGGATCTCCTACCGACCCCTGCCCTCACCACGTCTTCAACAAGGCCGACGCTGTCATCGCACCCCACCTGCGGGACATCATCAACACCTCCTTCGACACCGCTACCTTCCCGGAGAGCTGGAAGCACGCCGAACTCAGCGCTCTACTAAAGAAGCCATACAAAAGGGGGTGGTGATGGACGGAGCATCAGAACCAATCAAACACTCACACCCAGTCAACAGATCTGGGTTTGATCCATCACCGTTCTTTAGCCCACTCTGCCACCCCAGTTCAGACATGGCCATATGCAAATCAGTCTGACCCTGTGCCTCATGGGAACAGTCCAGCCCGAACTGCCAAGCCATGCCTTCCCTGGACCGGAAACAAGCTTCCTAGGACCGGTTTCTGGCATTTCAGCCGTCTTCAGCCAGGCTTGCTTGAATCCAGTGGCAAAGTGAGCAAGGGACTCACGTCTGAGCATACCCTGCCAACTTATGGCGAACAAAGCGGTACAAAAGGGGGTGGTGATGGACGGAGCATCAGAACCAATCAAACACTCACACCCAGTCAACAGATCTGGGTTTGATCCATCACCGTTCTTTAGCCCACTCTGCCACCCCAGTTCAGACATGGCCAAATGCAAATCAGTCTGACCCTGTGCCTCATGGGAACAGTCCAGCGCGAACTGCCAAGCCATGCCTTCCCTGGACCGGAAACAAGCTTCCTAGGACCGGTGGCACAGGGTCAAGACTGATTTGCATATGGCTGGGTTCAAACTGGAACGGCATGGTGAGCAAAAAAAATGATGGATTTAGGCCCAGATCTCTGTACTGGGGTGAATGTATGACATTGTTCTGCATTCTGTCCATCAACTGTTGTTTTGCATTTGTCACCCCGAGTGGGAAGGGTATACCCAGACGTGGGTCCCGTGCTCTCCATGCCACTGGAATCAAGCTATCCTGGCTGAAGTGGGGTGAAACCCCGAAACCGGTCCTAGGATGCTTGTTTCCAGTCCAGGGAGGACCTGGCTTGGCAGTTCGGGCTGGACTGTTCCCATGTGGCACAGGGTCAAGACTGATTTGCATATGGCTGGGTTCAAACTGGAACGGCATGGTGAGCAAAAAAATGATGGATTTAGGCCCAGATCTCTGTACTGGGGTGAATGTATGACATTGTTCTGCATTCTGTCCATCAACTGTTGTTTTGCATTTGTCACCCCGAGTGGGAAGGGTATACCCAGACGTGGGTCCCGTGCTCTCCATGCCACTGGAATCAAGCTATCCTGGCTGAAGAGGGGTGAAACCCCGAAACCGGTCCTAGGATGCTTGTTTCCAGTCCAGGGAGGACCTGGCTTGGCAGTTCGGGCTGGACTGTTCCCATGTGGCACAGGGTCAAGACTGATTTGCATATGGCTGGGTTCAAACTGGAACGGCATGGTGAGCAAAAAAATGATGGATTTAGGCCCAGATCTCTGTACTGGGGTGAATGTATGACATTGTTCTGCATTCTGTCCATCAACTGTTGTTTTGCATTTGTCACCCCGAGTGGGAAGGGTATACCCAGACGTGGGTCCCGTGCTCTCCATGCCACTGGAATCAAGCTATCCTGGCTGAAGAGGGGTGAAACCCCGAAACCGGTCCTAGGATGCTTGTTTCCAGCCCAGGGAGGACCTGGCTTGGCAGTTCGGGCTGGACTGTTCCCATGTGGCACAGGGTCAAGACTGATTTGCATATGGCTGGGTTCAAACTGGAACGGCATGGTGAGCAAAAAAATGATGGATTTAGGCCCAGATCTCTGTACTGGGGTGAATGTATGACATTGTTCTGCATTCTGTCCATCAACTGTTGTTTTGCATTTGTCACCCCGAGTGGGAAGGGTATACCCAGACGTGGGTCCCGTGCTCTCCATGCCACTGGAATCAAGCTATCCTGGCTGAAGAGGGGTCAAACCCCGAAACCGGTCCTAGGATGCTTGTTTCCAGTCCAGGGAGGACCTGGCTTGGCAGTTCGGGCTGGACTGTTCCCATGTGGCACAGGGTCAAGACCGATTTGCATATGGCTGGGTTCAAACTGGAACGGCATGGTGAGCAAAAAAATGATGGATTTAGGCCCAGATCTCTGTACTGGGGTGAATGTATGACATTGTTCTGCATTCTGTCCATCAACTGTTGTTTTGCATTTGTCACCCCGAGTGGGAAGGGTATACCCAGACGTGGGTCCCGTGCTCTCCATGCCACTGGAATCAAGCTATCCTGGCTGAAGAGGGGTGAAACCCCGAAACCGGTCCTAGGATGCTTGTTTCCAGTCCAGGGAGGACCTGCCTTGGCAGTTCGGGCTGGACTGTTCCCATGTGGCACAGGGTCAAGACTGATTTGCATATGGCTGGGTTCAAACTGGAACGGCATGGTGAGCAAAAAAATGATGGATTTAGGCCCAGATCTCTGTACTGGGGTGAATGTATGACATTGTTATGCATTCTGTCCATCAACTGTTGTTTTGCATTTGTCACCCCGAGTGGGAAGGGTATACCCAGACGTGGGTCCCGTGCTCTCCATGCCACTGGAATCAAGCTATCCTGGCTGAAGAGGGGTGAAACCCCGAAACCGGTCCTAGGATGCTTGTTTCCAGTCCAGGGAGGACCTGGCTTGGCAGTTCGGGCTGGACTGTTCCCATGTGGCACAGGGTCAAGACTGATTTGCATATGGCTGGGTTCAAACTGGAACGGCATGGTGAGCAAAAAAATGATGGATTTAGGCCCAGATCTCTGTACTGGGGTGAATGTATGACATTGTTCTGCATTCTGTCCATCAACTGTTGTTTTGCATTTGTCACCCCGAGTGGGAAGGGTATACCCAGACGTGGGTCCCGTGCTCTCCATGCCACTGGAATCAAGCTATCCTGGCTGAAGAGGGGTGAAACCCCGAAACCGGTCCTAGGATGCTTGTTTCCAGTCCAGGGAGGACCTGGCTTGGCAGTTCGGGCTGGACTGTTCCCATGTGGCACAGGGTCAAGACTGATTTGCATATGGCTGGGTTCAAACTGGAACGGCATGGTGAGCAAAAAAATGATGGATTTAGGCCCAGATCTCTGTACTGGGGTGAATGTATGACATTGTTCTGCATTCTGTCCATCAACTGTTGTTTTGCATTTGTCACCCCGAGTGGGAAGGGTATACCCAGACGTGGGTCCCGTGCTCTCCATGCCACTGGAATCAAGCTATCCTGGCTGAAGAGGGGTGAAACCCCGAAACCGGTCCTAGGATGCTTGTTTCCAGTCCAGGGAGGACCTGGCTTGGCAGTTCGGGCTGGACTGTTCCCATGTGGCACAGGGTCAAGACTGATTTGCATATGGCTGGGTTCAAACTGGAACGGCATGGTGAGCAAAAAAATGATGGATTTAGGCCCAGATCTCTGTACTGGGGTGAATGTATGACATTGTTCTGCATTCTGTCCATCAACTGTTGTTTTACTAAAGAAGCCATCAGCCGACCCCACCGACCTCAAGAACTACCGCCCCATCTCGCTGCTCCCGTTTCCTGCAAAAGTCATCGAGAAGACCGTCAACAAGCAGCTGGCCGCCTTCCTCGAGATGAACGGTTCCCTCGACCTCTCGCAGTCTGGCTTCCGGGCCAACCACAGCACCGAGACCGCCCTGATCGCAGCCACCGATGACATCCAAGCACTGCTTGACAACGGAGAAACAGCGGCCCTCATCCTCCTAGACCTCTCCGCGGCCTTCGACACTGTCTGCCACCGTACACTAGTGCAGCGACTCAGCAATGTCGGAATCCAGGAGAAGGCACTGGAGTGGATCATCTCCTTCCTCGCCGGAAGGACACAGAGAGTCCGCCTCCCCCCGTTCAGATCTGAAGCCACCGAAGTCATCTGCGGCGTTCCTCAAGGCTCCTCGCTCAGTCCAACCCTCTTCAACGTCTACATGAGCCCCCTCACAGACATCGCACGCCAGCACAACCTCAACATCATCTCCTACGCCGACGACACCCAGCTGATTCTCTCCCTCACCAACGACCCCGCAACCGCCAGAGCCAACCTTCACGAAGGGATGAAAGAGGTAGCCGAATGGATGAAGAACAGCCGCCTGAATCTGAACTCGGACAAGACGGAAGTCCTCATCCTGGGATCCTCACCCTCCGCCTGGGACGACTCCTGGTGGCCCCCCGCCCTATTCAGCGCACCCAAACCAACAGACCACGCACGCAACCTGGGCTTCATCCTCGACTCCTCCCTCTCCATGACCAGACAAGCCAACGCCGTCTCCTCGTCGTGCTTCAACATCCTGCGCATGCTACGTAAGATCTTCCGGTGGATCCCCACCGAGACCAGGAAGACGGTCACCCAGGCCCTCGTCACCAGCCGTCTGGACTACGGCAACTCCCTCTACGCCGGAACCACCGCCAAACTCCAGAAGAGACTCCAGCGGATCCAGAACGCCTCAGCACGACTCATCCTGGACATCCCCCGTCGCAGCCACATCTCCGGACACCTGAGAGACCTGCACTGGCTCCCGGTCAACAAGAGAATCACCTTCCTACTCCTCACCCACGCACACAAAGCCCTACACAACCAAGGCCCAGGATACCTCAACAGCCGCCTCAACTTCTACGCTCCCAAACGCCAGCTTCGATCGACCGGCCACGCCCTCGCCGCCGTCCCCCACATCCGAAGAGCCACCACAGGGGGACGGTCCTTCTCCTACCTCGCCGCCAAGACATGGAACTCCCTCCCGACCCACCTCCGCCTGACCCAGGACCACCTCGCCTTCAGGAAGCAACTCAAGACCTGGCTGTTCGAGCAGTAGCGGACCCCCCTCCCCCAGCGCCTTGAGACCCTCTGGGTGAGTAGTGCGCTATATAAATGCTTTGATTGATTGATTGATTGAATCACAAAATGACTTTCAGCTGGGAGGCCAAAACAGTACTGCTTATTCACTATTGCAATATTTATTTTTCTCCCCACAAAATGGAACAAGCAGGGTCTATGCCTAAGCCAAGCTGCTCTTTCAGAGAGAGCCAGAAGTGATTCTTCTTCTTAGGATCTTTCAGGTCAGAAGTTGCCCTCAGACTAAAATACTAAAGTATACAATAAAGCGATGGATGGAAAACTTGGATTCATCTCAGCCACTGGTAATTACTTGGATCACATCCCAGTCCATTGGTACTTTGCACAACATGTTCTCTTCCAGGGGAATCCTCATCAAAGTCATAAGCATTAGAATATTCCCGCCCATGCGCGGGACCCCGGAAACACTATATTATATGTGCCCCACATATATATATACATATATATATATATAAAAATAAGCAATTGCAGCCTAATAAACACCAGAGCTGAATCATGCTGTAAGGAATTTCCACCATACATGAAAAACATGCATTAGAAACAGGAGAAACAACAACAAAATTTGTTTAGAAACTGTTTTAATGCTCAGCAAACAGTAGAAATTCTCATAAATCACTGAAAGCATAGTTAGCTACCAGGCTGCATTGCAAATACCCAGTCTAAAAAGACTGAAAAGCTAACCTGTAGCTGCATAGCAATAAACTGACACCGTGCCTTTAAGGCACTCCTGACCCCCAGCTTCCCATCATGCCTCAGGGGTGACAGTTAGGTCAGTTGTTCTTTTCACTTTTCACAACTTTTATTCCTTACTTCGACGTCTTTCATCTTTTGAAGTAAGAAGCTGTCTTTTTCTGACAGGTTTGTATTCTTTGTCTACCTGAGGATCATGATCCTAAGACCTGCCTTCACTGCCAGAACCTGTCCAGAAGAACCTTAAATGACAGGGAAAGAATTCGCCTGTATGGCCTGGCAGATAAATCATCTAGAGAAAGGTCCCCGGTAAGGAAGGGCTCCAAGAGGTCTAGAACGCTTTCTAGAAGCAAGTCCTCGCGTCCTTCTGCTTCAGCATCGGGCTCGGCGCTGAGACAAGATCTTCAGGTGGGTCATTTATCTAAGAAAAGACCTTCGACAGTGGGCTCACCGTCGAGAAAAGGTACGTCGTCGACGTCGAAGATTCGGGATCCTCTGCCATCGTCAACCCGGCGACGATCGGCGTCGAGGGACAAGACCCCTCCGCCGTCGTCAACCCGGCGACGATCGGCATCAAGGAGCAGAGACCCTCCGCTGTTGTCAACCCGGCGATGATCGGCGTCTAGGAGCAGAGGCCCTCCGCCGTCATCAACTCGGCGATGATCGGCGTCGAGGAGCGAAGACCCCCCCCGCCGTCGTCGGCACGACGTTCGGCGTCGAGGGCAGGCTCGCTTCTGTCATCGCAGTCCCATCAGCGATCGACGTCAAGAGCAAAGACTCCACCGCCGTCGTCAACTCGGCGACGATCGGCATCGAGTATGAGGTCTCCGTCGTCGTCTTGACGGCGTTCGGCGTCGAGGGTGAAAAATACCCCTCCGCCGTCGTCTCGCAGACCTTCGACGTCGAGATTGGACACAGCTCCGCCGTCGTCTACACGACACTCGGCGTCGAGAGAGAGAGTCCCTCCGTCGTCGGCTTCACATTGCCGTTCGACGTCGAGACATCATTATTCACCTGCTTCTCATCGGCACCAGTCGCCGTTCGACGCCGAGCAGACGGGAGGTCCAACTAGTGAGAAGTCAGGAGCCAAGATCAATGTCTGGAATGCGTGCAGGTTCGACGTCGAGAGCACGCTCGACGTTGAGACAGGCCTCGGTGAGGTCTGGGGATGGATCGGTAGCCTGGTGACGGAGTCAGCCTCGCGCCATTCGTCCTCTCACTCTTCCAGGAGGACTTCTTCAAGGTCAGCGACTCCGGAAGCTGCTAGCCATGTCCGCAAGTCTCCTTCAAGACAAAAGGAGGCCCCTTCTGCTGTTCAGTTGTTCCCAAGATGGCAGCTGCCCTTACGTCACTGGCAGGACTCAGGGGCGACAAGGCGAATGCAGGAGTATGTCAGTCCAGTTCAAAGATCTCCTCTTCAGAGATTGGTGGATGAAGTGGACAGAGTGAGTTCTCCCAGGCATAGGCATGAGAGGTCCACTGAGAGACGGCACTATAGATTGCGTTCCCCCAGGCGAGAAGAACGCACAGTCAGATCACGAGAAAGGAGGCACCGTGCTCATCGGCGAAGTAGAAGAACACCATCTAATTCCTCGACTTCCTCTACCCGGTTCTCCAGGAGGGATTATTCCCCCACACTATCGGACAGCCCGGTGTCCAGGGTCTCTCCCATAGATGACATTAATACATACCATGAGGTTCTGCAGAGGGGTGCTCAGAAGCTCAACATTCAGATGTCTGTCCCGCAAGTCACGACGACAGTGATTTTTGAGACTCTTCATCAGAAGACTGCATCTCGGCCATTGCTTCCATTGGTTCCTGGGATCCTTGACCCGGTCATGGACACTTTTTTTAACTCCAGCAACCATCAAAGCGGTGCCGGCTCGCATCCTAAAGAAATATAAGCCGGCTACCTCGGATCCGGTCTTTGTCAAGACGGACCCTCCTGCAGACTCAGTCATCGTGGCGGCAGCAAAAAAGACGCATGCTGTAACGGCCACTTCTTCTGTTCCACCGGATAAAGAGAGCAGGTCTCAGGACTCGTGGGGTCGCAGAGCCTGCACTTCTGCGGCTGCATCCCTTAAGGTCTCCAGCGTGGCTGCGTTGCTAGGCCGTTATAACAGAGCTCTCCGGGACTCTTTGGAGCGGTTCAAAACCAAGCTCCCAAAGGAAGACCAAAAGGATTTTGACGAGATAGTCACTGAGGGATCTTTGGTGGCAAATCAAATGATTAGCACAGCGGCAGATGATGCGGTGCTATCAGCGCACTCTTACGCGCATGGAATATGTGCCAGGAGATCGTCCTGGTTAAGATTGACAGGACTAAAACCAGATGCGCAGCAGAGGATCTTGAACCTCCCATTCTCTGGCTCTTCTCTCTTCTGCACACACGCAGATGAAGAGATGAATAGAATGAGACCGAGTTGGACACCCTCAAGGCGGTTGGGTTGGAGAAAAAGAAGGAATTTAAACGCCGCTACAAATCCAACCAGCGCAAGGGGCCTCAACAGAGGATTCAAACCCCTCAGTGGTCCCAGAACAAGAACAAGGGGAAGTCCCAGTTTTGGGGAGGAAAGTCCAACAGAGGTAGAGGGGGTCACCAGCAGCAGTCCTCTACCATGGCGAGAGTGGGAGGGAAGTATTGAGCAGTGGCTTCCTCAGCCGCCGTTGCCCACTCCAGTGGGAGGAAGTGCTTCACAACATCTGACAGAGTGGGTCAGCATCACAAAAGATCGCTGGGTGCTGAATATACTGCGCAATGGATACGCGCTAAGTTTCTGTGCGCTTCCAAAGGACATACCA
Source organism: Triturus cristatus (assembly GCF_964204655.1). Lineage (NCBI taxonomy): Eukaryota > Metazoa > Chordata > Amphibia > Caudata > Salamandridae > Triturus > Triturus cristatus. The sequence goes on along the minus strand of NC_140583.1, from coordinate 1,025,350,809 downwards.
CTGAAAAAGTCCCGTCCTCACCAGTTAAAGCTGCTTCGAAAGGAGGTGAGGGCTCTTCTTTAAAAGCAGGCTATAGAAGAGGTTCCGCCCTCTCAAAGAGGAAAAGGAGTTTACTCCAGGTACTTTCTTGTCCCCAAAAAAGATCAGGAGCACAAGTTTCGACCGATCCTGGACCTTCGACTTCTGAACAAGGTCATAGTGAAGGAGAAGTTTTGCATGTTGGCCCTTCACCAAATATGTCCACATCTGCTAGTAGTGGATTGGATGTGTTCGGTGGACCTCCAAGATGCGTACTTCCACATTTCCATTGCAAAACGTCATCGCAAGTACCTACGGTTTGTGGTCGGCCACAAACATTATCAATACAAGGTCCTGCCCTTTGGACTCAAGTCTTCACCAAATGCATGGCAGTGGTGGCAGCTTTTCTTCACAGAAAAGGTCTCTTCGTCTATCCATACTTAGACGACTGGCTGCTGAAAGGTCCATCCCCGCTGCAGGTGAGGCACGACTTCCAGATCTGTCTACAACAGTTGCACGATCTCGGCCTTCATGTCAACATGGAGAAATCAGTGCAGCATCCCACCCAGACCATCCACTACCTCGGATCCGTTCTGGACACAAGCGTGGGAAGAGCGTATCCTTCGGAGGAGAGACTGTCTTCGATGAGACAGAAGTGCAGGCTTCTGCTCCAGGTGCAGAATCCGACAGTCTGGCAGGTGGCATCCCTGCTAGGATCCATGGCGTCCTACATCTTTCTCATTCCCAACGCCAGGCTGAGGATGCGGCCTTTGCAGCAGACTCTGGAGGACCAGTGGGATCAGTCAACAGGTCGCTGGGAAGATCAGATATGTCTCTCCCAGGCGGCGAGATCCTCCCTCACATGGTGGACTCAGCAGCGGAATCTGATGGTGGGAGTCCCTTTTCACCAGCCGCTTCCAGTGCAATCGGTGGTGACAGACGCGTCTCTGCAAGGTTGGGGGGCACACATGGGGTACCTTCAGATACAAGGACGGTGGTCTGCGAAGGAACAGACCTACCACATCAATATGCTGGAGCCACGAGCAGTCCACCTTGCTCTGAAAGCTTTCCTACCGGCAATCGAGTCCGATTCGGTCCTGATCCAGACCGACAACACGACGACCATGTTCTACTTAAACAAACAGGGTGGAACTCGGTTGTGTCCTCTTTCCCTGGAGTCACTGGCGATCTGGCACTGGCTTCTCGCCCCGGAACCTCTCGGTGGTGGCAGTACACCTTCCAGGAGAGCTAAATGTCAAGGCAGGCGCACTCAGGAGGCACTTCGAAGATCAGCCAGACTGGGTGCTACACGACGAGGTGGTGGCGGACCTTTTCCATCGTTGGGGTCGTCCGGAAGTAGATCTATTCGCAGACGATGAAAATACAAAATGCCACGCCTTCGCGTCCAGATTTCACCGTCCAGGGACAAGGGGGAATGCGCTTTTGATGGACTGGTCAGGGACATTTGCCTACACCTTTCCTCCTCTGCCCCTGATCCCGAAGGTGGTGTCCAAGCTACTCAGATCCAGCATGACGATGATTCTGATAGCTCTAGACTGGCCACGGCAGTGGTGGTACCCAGACCTTCTTCATCTGTCGGTACTTCCACACAGGAGACTACCTTGCAGGCCGAACCTGCTGACCAAGATGGGCGGGAGGATTCTTCATCCCAACCTTCCTACACTGAACTTGACAGCATGGCTCCTGAGGTCCTGCAATACGGACATTTGAAACTGCCTCCTGATTGCATGCATATTTTGAAAGAAGCGAAAAAACCCTCCACAAGAGCGTCATATGCGTTTAAGTGGAAGAGGTTTTTTCTTTGGTGTAGAGAACATCACCTTGATCCTACGACGGGGCAGGAGGCTGTCATTCTCCCTTACCTTCTGTACTTAGCAAGATCGGGTTTAAAGTATACTTCTATCAGGGTGCATTTATCTGCCATTACGGCGTACAGGAGATCACCTAGTCAGCCCTCCTTTTTCCAAATGCAGGTGGTCAAGGACTTCTTACAGGGGTTGAAGAAAGTGTATCCCCCTGTTCGAAACCCTTCTCCTCCATGGGAGTTGAACCTGGTGTTATCTAAATTGATGGGCCCACCTTTTGAGCCAATCCACAGAGCTTCCTTACAGCATTTGTCTTGGAAGGCCGCTTTTCTGGTAGACTTTACATCAGCGCGCAGAGTAAGCGAGATCCAAGCGCTGTGTACCAATGAGTCTTACAGTGTTTTCCACCATAACAGAGTAGTTTTAAGGGCGCATCCATCTTTTCTCCCTAAGGTGGTGTCTGATTTTCATATCAATCAGTCCATTCCATTCCATCTTTTTTCCCAAATCCAGCGACCCCGGCTGAGCGGTCGCTTAATTCTTCAGACTTCAAGAGGATGCTTAAGTTCTACTTAGACAGTACCAAGGGCATAAGGAAGACAGATCAGTTATTTGTCAATTATGGCACCATGAGAACAGGCTTCCCAGCCCCTAAGACAGTGGTTCCCAAACTTTTCTGACCCGCGGCTCCCTTGGCCTATTGACCATTGGCTACGGCTCCCCTTTATGTTTCTTTTTTTTGGAGGGGTAGGAGGAAGTAAGGGGGGATTTAAACCCTGCCTCGGGAGTACCTCCATTTTTCTCCCTGAAAATAATTGGGATGAAGCCGATGAAGGTATTATAATCATAGATGTAACAAAATGAAAGTATAACAGTTGTTTAATAAAAAATTGGTTAAGTCAGAAACCATACTCTTCAGCACTGGGGTCTGCCGATGGAATTTTTAAAACTATTTTTTGTTTTAAAAAACAATAAAGTGAAAGTGGTGATGGCTTCGCTCTTGATCCTTAGTGAACAGTCCTCCAGTGGGAACTGTGAGAATTCCGATTCCAGCTGTAATTTTTGTGCCGAAGCCAATTTTCAGGCCAACAGGGGTAAATCATCCTGGCTGTGTCCAGGAGCTGAATGCCAATATTCGGACACATGCAGGGCAACTACATTCAGGAAGTGCTTCCTGTGTGGAGATATAACCTTGCAGGTGGATTGGATGCTCTCTTTCCCTTTACAGCCCCCAACCAGAAATTCCTCACAACATTTACAAGGCAAAATGTATTTTGTCCAAATTGTGTCCTATCTGTGAACAGGTGCTGGGGGCTTGCCATCAGTATGTATGTATGTAAACAATTATACACTCAACCATTTATCTATTACATAATTATTAAAGGCATTGATTTTTGGCACTCATTAATAATGGTTTACTTACTACTACACAGTGGAACCAATTTAATCAACCTTACAATGGCAGTCAAAATTAAAACGTGCATGGGCTGTAACTTTTGTTTGGGCAGTTTTATATAGCGCAGAATCAACCCAAAGGTATTGGAGTGCTTTACATGAGCTTCAGTTACATTGCACAAAGACACATTATTTTTTTTTTGTAGGCACATGGAGATTAAGTGATTTGCCAAGAATCATAGGATGTTGAGCCGAGTTGCAGCAGCCAGTGGGGAATGGATCCCCGCACTAACAGAGCACTTGAGTTTCCCAGATCCATGCACGAGTAATTTTTCCAGCACAGGCTTTTCTTTGCATTATGGTGCTTGTAGTTTTGTTTGAGACTATAAATTCAGGACTACGAGTCCCAAAATGCAAAGAATCAAGCTGGATTGGACGAGCACTTGTGCTTGTATTTCACAGCTCTGCAGTAATTAATGTATGCGGCTCGTTATTTCTGCCTTTCCCGCAGTAGGCTTGGAGTATACAATAGTGTCTCTATTTAGTGAGCCGAAAAGATGAAGCTCAGGAAAACAAAATGAAACATTCTCATGTCTGGGCTCAGCTAAGTTTTGGCACTAGCTACCTTTTAGAAGGAACTTGTAGAGGTGTAAGTAGATGGTTTGGCGTATCATGAAGCTGCATAGGAAACCAAAATGTCTGGAACTGGAAGTCGGCTAAGAGTGTTCACATTATCACTTCAGCATATTCCTCCATCATAATCACCTGTATACCATTTGCTCTCTACCCGCTTCGACTCCGCGTTATTTCCCCTCTTCTCTCCAGATAATCAAAGTTGACCAAAAAGCGGAATTCTTGTGCTAGTACAAAATAAATATATTTGGCAAACAGAAGAAAGGGGGGTCATGTTGCTCTACTATGTGTTTACTTTTCATGTTTTCATAACGAAGAAAGCCTTTTAGGAGGAAATGTGTGCACGTTTAGAGACAACACGTTGTCTCTGACTATGAAACACAACATAGGAAATAAGGTTCGAACATAACGACAGAGGGCACGCACGCAGTCTGTTTGGTCGCAGGTTTACGAGTTAAGGTAGAACAGCTGAGGCGATTCCTTTATTCTGCATATTAATCCTATAAAACCCGTCTCCAGCTGCTCAGTGCTCGCACTACCCGACCCATGCACTGCTCTCCTCGTGAACTAAAATAAGCTGTTGCGCCGCCTCCAATCAGGGTTCGTGGGCAGTTAGGCATTCACATGCAAGTGAGAGATGTATGTTTTGTAATTATCCAGCTAACATTTTCAAAGTGAATATAAGAAAATCCAGTGTAATAAATGAGCATGCCATAATGTAAATAAGACAAGTCGGGTCAAATAAAATTAAGAAGGACACTTTTATCAGGCGATCTCACGCTCTCAGCTTGCTGTGCTTCCCAACTCTTGCTTACTTCCTTCCTCTCTCTCTCTGTCAGCAAGTGCACCACCTAGTGGGCGCCAGGTACAGTGCGCCCGGCCTACAGCTACATACCAGCAGCCAACGGAATTCCTAATGGATTCTTCTCAGCAAATGTGACAGTGGCGCCCCTGGCTGGTTTTGGTGGCGCACCAGGGTGCCACGGCGCACAGTTTGGGAATCACTGCCCTAAGAGATCCATTTCGAGATAGATTGTATCCTGCATTACCTTAGCTTACCAGCTGGCGAAAAGACCCTTACCGTTGCCTCCTAAGGCGCATTCCACTAGGGGGAAAGCGGCCGCAGTTGCTTTCTTTCATGACGTCCCAATGTCAGAGATTTGCAAGGCTGCAACCTGGAAATCGGTTCAGACCTTTTCGAGGCACTACTGCCTAGAATCTGATTCCAGGACTGATGCTCAAGTAGGCCAAGCCTCCTTGAGGAATCTGTTTGGATAGGTTTTTTTTTTTTTTGCTCTATCCGAGCTTGGTTTTCTAAGCTTACTGATCACATTTCTGTGTTCTCCTTTGCCCGCAGGGAGATGAGGTGAGGCTCGCTATTCTATTCTAATGCTTGTGACTATTGATGAGGATCCCCTGGAAGAGAAGGATTAGTTACTTACCTGTAATCCTAGTTCTCTTCCAGGGGTATCCTCATCAAAGTCATAAGCAACCCTCCCACCTCCCCGGGCAAAGGATTGTTATATTTTGAAGATATTGTTAACTCTTTGTACCATGGCTTTTTCAGTCTCTGCAAAGAACAACTGACCTAACTGTCACCCCTGAGGCATGATGGGAAGCTGGGGGTCAGGAGTGCCTTAAAGGCACGGTGTCAGTTTATTGCTATGCAGCTACAGGTTAGCTTTTCAGTCTTTTTAGACTGGGTATGCGCAATGCAGCCTGGGAGCTTCCTATGCTTTCAGTGATTTATGAGAATTTCTACTGTTTGCTGAGCATTAACCCCTTCGCTGCGGCGCGAATTCCGCCGCGGCGCTGGGGGGGTTCGGGGTGAGCGCGGCGCCGCCATGCTCGTGACGGAACCACACCGTCATGAGTCACGGGCGAGCTGTGCTCATGACGGCGTGGTTCCGTCACGACTCCGCCCACTCAGTATTTCGCCCGCACAGGCGGGGAATTAGTGCTGCGTGGGTGGAGCGGCCGCAGGATGACGGAACCACGCCGTCATGAGCACACGCCGCCCGTGGCTCATGACGGCGTGGTTCCGTCATGCGCATGGAATGGGTTAAAACAGTTTCTAAACAAATTTTGTTGTTGTTTCTCCTATTTCTAATGCATGTTTTTCATGTATGGTGGAAATTCCTTACAGCTTGATTCAGTTCTGGTGTTTATTAGGCTGCAATTGCTTATTTGGATATATATATATGTATATATATATATATATTCAGTGAAAAAACCATAGGTTTCACACATGTTATAGTTAGCTGGACATTTTACTCGTAAAAAACCAATGAAATTGCCCCGTTATAGTTAGTTCAGCTAACTATAACTCGCGCGCCCGCAATGCACTGCTGATGACGTCACATATTACATCACTCATGACATGGTCAGTGACATCACTCATGACATCACTGATGACATCTCAAATGACATCACTGATGACATCATCCAGTGAATGTGGGTTTTTCTGAAAATTAAATATGTTTTATATATGTATATCTCAAGGTCGATGGAAGAATAAATGGGTATATAAGTGTCTAAATGGATGATTTGTTTTTGAAAAATTGATTGTTTAACTGACTGATTAAGTGTATCATAGTGAATACATGTTTTAGTGAGTAATGTTTAAATATGTATATATCTGTATCAGTCTCTCACTTTGTGTATAAGTGGCTGCATGGGTTGGTGAGTAGCTACATGGGTGTCTATATAGGTTATTAGTTGGTTTTTTGAGTATCAGTCTGAGTGTCTGCATGGTTCGGTGGGGGGTATTACGTAGTGCACAGGTGCATGAATGAGTGACTCACTGTTTGTATGTGTTGAACAGACCATGTGTGCAGGACTGCATGGGTGGATGAGTGTGTGTATGGGTGTGTTAGTGAGTGAATGACTGTCTCAATAGTGTCTTTATGAGTAACTACATATGTTTAAAACTAGTATATGTGACTATTGGTGTATATATGTGAGTATATGCAAGGGTGAGAGATTGGAAGAGTTCCTGTATGAATAAGTATGTGTTTCTATAAGTGATTGTTTAAAAGACTAAGTATGTGTAAGTTTCCGTAGAAGTAAGTATGGTGGTGTGTGTATAACTGTATATGCAAGTAAATGTATGTTTGATTCTTTATTAGTACGAGTGACTATGTGTGAAACCTATGGTTTTTTCACTGAATTTCTAAGGTTTTTTAAATGCTAATTCCTAACTATAACGTGTGTGAAACCTATGGTTTTTTCAGTGAATTTGCAAGGTTTTTTAAATGCTAATTCCTAACTATAACGTGTGTGAAACCCATGGGTTTTTCAGTGAATTTGCAAGGTTTTTTAAATGCTAATTTTTTTTTTTTTTTTTTTCTAACATATTTTTAATTTAATTATCTTACCTTTTATAAAGACTATGATTAAATTTTTAAAATTCTTTAATATGTTTTTTTAAATATATTTTTTAAAATAAACATGTAAAATTTATTTGCAGTACTTTTTAAAAAAAAAAAAATATTTTTTTAGTACGCGTACCGTAAGCTCACGGTAAGCGTACGGTTTACGCAACGTCCGTAATCTAGCTACGCTGCTTGCGTATAGTTACGCACTTTGCGTAGCCGCGCGTACTGCGCGTGGGACGCGTGCGCGCTTACGCTACACGCGCACGTTACGCGGAAGTGTCGGGGAGTGACTGTTATGCGCATGCGCGCAAGCGCGTGTCTTTTTTACGCGCATGCGCATTTTTGCCGTAAGCGTACCGTAAGCGTACCGTAAGCGTACGGTAGGTCATGTGATCATGAAACACAACTTTTGATTGGTTGAAACTACTTTCAGTTCTAGAACTCTCCTACACCACACCCATTCCCCTCATTTCTGCTTGTGATCCCTTGGGAGAAGGAGCTGGTTTGTCTTTGGGATACGATGGCAGAACAGCAGAGCTCTTCTGAGAGTGAGGCTAGCACTAGCAGCACTGTCTTGAGGCAGAGATCGAGGAAACAAAAGCCCTCTTATGTATGGGATTATTTTACTTTTCCTGAAGGCCAGCAAAAGGTAAATGCACCCTTAGTGACTTGTAAGCTGTGTAAGCGTGTACTTTCTAGAGGTAATCCTAACAGGAAGTATTCCTTTGGGAATCACACCATGAAGAGACACCTCCAGGATGTACACAGAAGGACACATGGTCATCTTTTTGGAGGTAACTCTTCAGAAAGACGAGCCAGTACATCCACAGTAGCTCAGCCTGGACCATCATCTGCAGGGCTGACTCCTTCTTCTGCAGGTCAGGTGAGCCCTTCATCTGTGGGGGGAGAATCTCCTTTTGCTGGCCCTCTGGAAATGAACCCTCGATTTCGGAAGGTTGATATTCATTGCACATTTTGTAAAGATCTAATTTGCCATAGGGAGACCAGTGTTTCCCTAGTGAACAACAAAATAGATCAGCACATTTGTCGCTTTGAATAATTTTCCCATGCTTCCTTTCCTCTGTCCCTGCATGAACACAACGGTTCTTTTAAGAGCCAACCTTATCTTTCATCTTTTTTTTACATATGTTTTTAAAAACTTTTTTTTATTTTTTTTTACCGTACGCGTACGGTGCGCGTACTTTTTTTTTTTTTTTTTTAAAAAAACACTAAAAATCAATAAACACATTACAAGGTCCTTGAGAGACTACAATTATTATTATTGACTTACCATACTCACTGAAAAAATATTTATTCATTTGTTTTTTTAAAAAATAGTTTTAAAAATGTTTGTAGTTTTCGAAAATTTTCTATATCTATCTGGAAAAAAAGAAAAAAGTATTAATATTTTTAAAACATTTTATAATACAGTACACATATTTACATTTTTTTCCAAAAAATATTTTTGCCTTATTTTTGCTGTTTTCAGAATATATTGCATTTCACTATAAATTGTGAAAGCAATTGCATTCATCATTTTACAGCGGGCAAAAAAAAATAACAATCACAAAGATTGTATTAAAAAAGCCCTGATTCTTTTTTTACTTAAACTTAACATTATAGAAATGCATAATATTCTAAAAAAATATCATCTAATACCAATACTTATTTCTTTAAAATACCGTCTGATATGTTTGTTTCAGAAGTATAATCACAATATTATATCTCAAATAACTCCAAAATACATCTGATTTCATTTCCTTTAGACCAAATAGTAATTTTAAATTTTTTTTTGGAATAAATTTCCAACGGTAATCCAATAAAATTCTAAAGTTTAATTTGTCCAGATCTCACCGATTCTCTGTAACATTTTGGTTCACGAAAATTTTTTGAATAATTTATTAAGTCCACAATAGAATTGGTTACTTTTCCGCATGGCCAAATAGTAATTTTTTAAATCATTTTTGAAAAAATTTCCAATGGCAGTCCAATAACATTCCAAAATTTAAAATGTGCAGAAGTTACCGATAATCTCTAAATTATTGGTTTTTCAAAGTTTCATTTAAAATTTAAAAAGTCCACATTACAATTGGTTATCTTTCCATTAGGCCAAATGATAATTTAAAAAATCTTTTTTCTACAAAATTGCAATGGTAATCCAGTAAAATGGTAAAATTATTTTGTCGAGATCTTGCCAAATCTGTCTAAAATTTAGGTTTCAGGAAGATTAGATAGGAATTTGCTAAATCAAAAGGCAAACGTTGTTTGAAAATCAATTGGGAATCATTACACAGTGTCCAGCCTTTTTCACATTTAAGATAAACTGTGTAATGTCCAGAAGTAACAGTAGGTCCATCATAAAAAATTATTGCAACAGTTACAAAAGTTTTTCCAGAAATTGATAATTGCTGTCCTGTAAACTTCTTTATTAAAGTATCCAATTTTGAACCATCAGCTCTACATCGTTGCATCATTAAAATTACATACTGTCCGTATTCCTTTAAAATTAATGTTGAAAACATGTCAGAATTACACTCACTACATTTCATGCTATGATTAGCATCTTTAACTAATTTTGCAAAAGTGACTGTTTTACTCTCTGGCAATGTCAAATAAATAAATCTTTCATTATCAACAATAGAGCCACATATATTATAACAATTATCACAACTATGTTCCCATTTATAAGAGAGACCAAAAAAAATGTCAATGGGAACTCCTTCTTCTTCCACTACCTGAAGAAAATACATCAAAAATTCATGTGCATCTTGCTGTTCATTTTGAGAAAACTGTGTTCGTCCTGAACATACATCTAAAAGTTTTCTAATTTCAGTAGCACTTTCTATTTGAGTTTTATCTTTACTCAGCTTTTGAAAAAGGAGACTCAGCTCTGAACAGAATCTTTTTCCCTGATTTACTATTATCTGCTCTTGCAAACTTTCCAGATAAAATGCAACATTCAGCACTACATTTGCGTAGCAGTTGACACCAGAGCTATTTTCAAAACGACATCCTACAACCTGTTCTTCATTTTCCTTTTTCTTTTTGCTTGCAATTACATCACTCCTCTTTTTTTTCCTCTTCTCTACATCTTCATTACAGATATTCTCATTTTTTCTTTTACGAGAAACTACACGTTTCTCCAACACAGGATACTGACCTAAATGAGGAGCATAGCTTCTTCTTAATCTATTATACTCCTTTACACAGTTTGTATCAGCACTAACTTTTGAGTCATCAAAGTCTATCATGAATAAACCTGATAATGTTTTCACTCGTGACAAAGCTACATATGCCATACCTTCTTTGAACACAGTTGAACCAATGTTCACAAATGCACAATCTACAGTCAATCCTTGAGACTTGTGAATAGTTACAGCATATGCTAGAGAAAACGGAAACTGCTTCCTACGTACATATAAGTCTTTCACAAGCATAAAACGTACTGTACAACGACAAATATCTTTAACTTCTTCTATCTGATCAAATTTTATTTTTAAACATTCAACTCCTTCTTTTTTCTGGTAATTAATAAAACCCACAACTCTTCCCATTGCTCCATTAACTAAACCTTTTTCAACATCCAAATTTCTCCTTAAAAATACTCTACAGTTCATGCAAACATATAGATTTTTTTCTAATCCAGCTGTTTTGGAGATGTTCTTCTCTAGTGAGTCCAATTTATTTTTCCGTTTGCCTGTTACTGTGACACTAATTCTTCCATCCTCAATTTTGTCCACTGCTTCCAATTTCCTGATCTCTTCCTTTTCCAATTTCAAAAGCTCCTCATTGAATATTGAGCATTCACGTAGAGTTGGCATTAAGCAGATGACACTTTTGTTTTCTGCAATGTTCTTGTATATCTTCTCTGCAACTATTTCTTCCTTTGGAAATAAATTATGTAGCAGCCGACTCTGTAATGTTTTTTTGCCAACTTCTGTGAGTAGTCCAATCCTGATATCTTTCAGAATACTTCCATATTCTTCATCGCTTGCTTGCCTCATATTAGTAGTAAGTTCCTTGTACTCAAAGAAGGACCAAATATTTGTATTTCCGATGCTTCCCAATGACTTCTTCGTGTCTTCATGTGTGACAGTATTAAACACTGGTTGTCCTTTAACTGGAGTAAGCTGCAGAAGATCTCCAAAAACTATGACGTGTTTTCCACCAAATAACATGTCATAGTCTGTCTTCAAAATTTGCTGCATTCTTAAATGCACAAAGGCAAGCATTAAGTTTGATACCATGCTCACCTCATCAATAATGAGAACTTGCATCTTCTTCAATACTCTTGAAACTTCCAAGGATGCTTCTCCAGTTAGCTTGTTGAATTGTATTTTGTTCTCATGCTCCACTGGTAACATTAGCAAACGATGTAAAGTGATTCCTTTTATGTTATATGCTGCTAACCCAGTTGGAGCAGTAACCACACAAGACAAAGTAGAATCCGTTTTTTGCTTTAGGTAGCTTCTGATGACTTTTATTAGGAAACTTTTTCCAGTTCCAGCTTGTCCGCTTACATACATCCTGATTGGATGAAATGATGTGCATGAGCACTCTTTTTTTCATGTAGAAATCCGTGATCAATTTTGTTTTTGATCTCTTCATAAATTTGTTGCTGCTCTTGATTCAGTTGTCTTTCCAAATTTTCTAAGTCTATAAATTCTTCTTGAGCTTGATTCATAGCCGTTTCCACTTCATTCATGGCTATTGATGCTTCATTTTCAGTGATTGGTTGTCCTAGGGGATCTTGACTGAGTGTTCCTGAACTTTGGCTGTCCTGAGAACTATCTCTAGCGATTTCTGCTGCAATTGTAGTTTCCTGATCAATTTCTTCATTTAACATTTGCAGATAAGTTGAGAATGTACTGCATTGTATGCTGTCTTTGCAAGCATTAAAAGAATCTTCATAGCTCTGGAATTCTCCCAGTAGTTCATCCTCTGTACGCCATGGTTTAAACAACTGTAAAAGAGCCAAGTAGTAAAATTCCTTCTTGTCAGTAGTGTCGCAACTCAGCTTCCGGTGATTTATCAAACTTCCTTTTGTTTGCTTCACCAAACATCCTTCTTCACCAACGACTTTATATTTTCCATTATTGATGTCTTCTGTGGCTTTCCGTGAATAAATGTAGTTCTGCAGCACTTCATAGAGACACATGTTCTCCAGATGTTGACTTCTCTTGGGATAATATGTGTCCAACATGTTTGTTTTCAAAATATCTGTACTTTCTGGGTCATTCTCGGCCAAATATTCAATTTCTCCTACAGATTTCAGTACCCGATTTCTCATTGCTGCAAGGCCTAAACTTGCCCAAATTATTCTTCTTGACTTCGAGTAGAGACTTGCAGAAGATAACCTATCTGAACATTCGTAGGATCCAATTTCTCGATGCGATAACATCTTCAAACTGAAACTGTACAGCTTCTTACTGACAGTCTTCTCGTGAGAAATCTCTTCCCACATTTCCTTCAATTCTGTTTTTTCTGATTTCGTAATGTAAGACGTTACATATCGAGCAACAGCAATGGAATTGTCAGCTACATACTGTATATCCATGTTAGCGTTCCACATGGATAAAATGACTGGGTTGTAGTCATTTATATTTTTTGATTCTTCTTTTCTTTTTAGGTTGTAGGTATTCTTAGGTGATTTTCTTGTGACAGTATGTCTCACAGCTGACATAAAACTGTTGACTCTTTCATTTGAAAGAACAGGTCTAGGAAATCCAAATCGACATTTAGTGTAGTATTTATCTTTGCTCTTGTATTTCCGTCGACAGTATTTTCCACACCGATGACTTTGGAAACGTAACACTTGCTCCTTTAACTTTTTCTCTTCTGTGCTTTTTGGTATAGCACATGTTGCATATTCTTCAATGTAAGATAACACTGCTTCATCAGCATCTGTTCCAAACTTTGGGGCATCCTTGATCCACAACAGCATATGAATATGAGGAGCACCTCTTGCCTGGTACTCTTTTCTCCAAAAGAAATCCACTACTTCTCCAAGGGGTGGATTTTTTTTATTGCAGATGAAGGACATCATAGCCTCAAATCTATGATTGAAATATCTGCAAACATTAACCGGATCCAATGAGCACAGTTCTCCTGCTGTCTTGTATTCGATGTTTTTAATGTTTGAATTGGCCTCTCGTAGAAAATCCAGTAAATCATCCCAAGAGTACTCGGCACAGCTTAGGGTAAGGAACCATGTTGGTGTTCCTAAATTCCGTAACATGCATTTTAGTTCACCATGGCGTCGGTACCAATATTCATTTGTCCCACGCTGACAAGCCATCAGATTGATCAGTTGTGTTTCCAAATGATCATCTCGGTGCTGCACTTTCTCCATAAAATCCTTAGCAGACACATTTTGTAAATGTACTCCACTTTTTAAAATGTGATTTACTGCATAAGACAGTGCAGACAAGTCGCTTTCAAATAAAAGATGGAACAAATAAGGAATACTTTGTCGAAATCTGGGATCTTCAGCATATAGTCTTGTAGTCCGATACTCAGAAGCTGGAATCTGTTCTGGACGTTCATCGTATCGTCCTCCTTTTCCTTTAGGAAACAGCTGGGGAAAACATCGAGCTTCCAAGCTCTCCTCCCATACACTCACGGGACTTCCTTTTGCTTTCTTCATCTGAAAGAGATCAATATTGTCTCCCATAACTTCTTTCGAATGAAGAGGATGTATGCTAAAATGTTCATAAATTTCTTCTTCCTTTGACTTGTCCACTTTTTCAATTTGTCCAGTTGGTATTTCTGTGTCTTCTTGTAAATCTTCTTCTTCTTCTTCTTCTTCTTCTTCTTCTATATAAATTGATTCATACCATTTGTTATTTTTTTTCAAATACAAATTTGCTCTTTGTACTTTCCGCACATCTACCAGCTCCTGCCAAATCTTCTTATTCTTTGTAGGTACACCATTAACCAGAATAATTAATGGTTCAGTTTCCAAAGTATCCGCATCAATAGTTTCCATATTTTTTTTCAAATCCAAGGGCAAATACACCACTCTACCTTTTAAACCTCTCAGTAAATCTGAAGGAGGTAATTTACCAGTTTTGGGCTCCATACGTACTATGGTCTGGAACGGATGAACACATTGAATGAGTATAGACTCATATGTATTTAATTCAGAAAGTTCAGCAGGAATAGCATCCAATTCTAAATTATTATTTACAGCTCTGGTCGGCATTCTATTTTCCTCTAACTTGTTGTAACAGTATTTACAAATACGCTGATCTTCACCCAATTCAAAACAATTTTCTAGAAATATATATGTGGCAAAATCCTTCCACTTATAATTATCTTCATTTTCACTCTTTCTGTAGAGATCAACATTCCTAGTTTGTTTTCTATAATGAGTTCTGCGGCAACAAATACAAGTAAAATTTGGTCTTTCATTAGAGACTATTGCAAATTTTGTTATGTGATCATTAAATGTGTTACTTACAGAGGGTTCTACATTCTCTTCCACTTCTTCCTCATTTACTGTGTCCTTCTCTGCACTGTTTTGTTCAGGACCAAAGTAACAAAACTGAATTTCATCAACAACCTTCTCTACATCTGATACTGTTCCTCGGAACAGAGCCCTATTCAATTCATTTAACTTTATTGCTGGACTTTTGGCAAAATACAACCGTCTCACAAACTTTCTCATTTCAGTATGATGAACAGCCAGCATCCTAAAATGATGGAAAACACTATTGCACACTTTTCTAGATAGACAAGCCAGAGAATGACCCTGCAAACCAGTATTCTCTCTCACTCTGCATGGATCCAGACTTTGAAGCACCTTAATCTTCTGTTTTACACTTTTTTTACTATATTCTCTTAGAAACTCACGAAATTTGTCAATAGATTCCTGACGCACAGTGCAAATACTACTACAATTCCAAGTGTACACTGGGGCTTTAGGACGTCTCCCCATTGCCTCATCTGCCATCACTTGTACCTCATCTCTTGGAACCATTATCTCCTTCTCCATTATGCAACCATTTGTTACTTCGTATGAACGACCTCTGGTGTCAACTGCATGCAGCAAACTATTACTTTGAAAATAGCTCTCTTCATTAAAAAAAGGTTCACTACTTGAACTATGCATCCACTTTCCTAAAAACACTTTACAAAAGTTTGTTCTGTTCACTACTCTTTTCCTTTTGCTATGTGATTTCAGTACATTAACCATTTTGTCTAATGTACGCATCCTATTCAAAATTAATATGAATAGTTTCCTTTTTAATTCTAATGCCTTTGCTGCAATAGCTTCAATTTCTTTTTTTCTCTTGTAATATTTTGCCTTTTGCTTATATTTCTTCACATCCTTTATCAAATTGGACATAACTCTTCTCTGAAACATTTTTCTACGTATCTCTTTAAACGCTGTTTTTCTGTTTATGTAAATCTTTTCAGTTGCAGAAGGTATATTTGCATTAACTAAATTCTCAATTTTTTCCTGTTCTGTTCGTTTCGTAACATTCTTTCCAGTACAGACATTTTGTACATTTTTCCTTGTTTTGAATATATTTTTAAGAAATTGTTTTTTCTGCTTACCAGAAGATTTTTTCTTTTTCCCAACATGAGCATCTTCTACTAACTTTGGTCCTCCAGTTGTCTTCAAATATAGGTTTTTTTTAGCGTTTTTTGAACTCTGGATTTTGTAGGCATCTTAAATTTTGTTCACTGCTCTTCAGCAATACCTGAAAAAAACTAAAAAAAAATTCCTTTATTGTATTTAAATATATTACTACATTTCTTTTCACAATAGTCACAAAACGAAATTTCTATGCCAATTTGAATGCACACTAACTGCTCTTTTTTTTGGGCAAGTGAAAATCACTTTTACAAACTGTCACATTATGAAACCACTTTTCAGATTTTTTAAAAAGCCCATGTCCAGACTGCTACACTACAGCAAGGGCAACCAGCCTTAGTGATGCTGAATGTATTTGCATTACAGACTGAAACCTGAAAACCCCACTCGCTTGTAAATACTGTGCATGATTATACATGGCAAGCACATGGGTGTGTGCTAAGAGTCTGCTTCTTCCCCCCAAAATTCGCTCCCCCTTTCCATCTAATGCAACTGTGAAATCACCAGAGCAATACGCAATAAATCTCTGCCTATAATTCCTCTCTGCACACAGAGTCATGTTTTCACATTAGTCCCAAAACGAAATTTCTTTGCCAATTTGAAAGCACACTTACTGCTCTTTTTTTTTCGGGGCAAGTGAAAATCACTTTTACAGACTGACACATTATGAAACCACTTTTTTTGATTTATTTAAATGCACATGTCCAAACTGTTTTTTCAGACCACCGCCATGTGTATTCTCGGTGACTGCCTACACTCCAGCAAGGGCAACCAGCCTTAGTGATGCTGAATGTATTTGCATTACAGACTGAAACCTGAAAACCCCACTCGCTTGTAAATACTGTGCATGACTATACATGGCAAGCACATGGGTGTGTGCTAAGACTCTGCTTCTTCCCCCAAAAATACGCTCCCCCTTTCCATCTAATGTAACTGTGAAATCACCAGAGCAATACGCAATAAATCTCTGCCTATAATTCCTCTCTGCACACAGAGTCATGTTTTCACATTAGTCCCAAAACGAAATTTCTTTGCCAATTTGAAAGCACACTTACTGCTCTTTTTTTTTTCGGGGCAAGTGAAAATCACTTTTTACAAGTGAAAATCACTTTTACAGACTGACACATTATGAAACCACTTTTTTTGATTTATTTAAATGCACATGTCCAAACTGTTTTTTCAGACCACCACCATGTGTATTCTCGGTGACTGCCTACACTCCAGCAAGGGCAACCAGCCTTAGTGATGCTGAATATATTTGCATTACAGACTGAAACCTGAAAACCCCACTCGCTTGTAAATACTGTGCATGACTATACATGGCAAGCACATGGGTGTGTGCTAAGACTCTGCTTCTTCCTCCAAAAATTCGCTCCCCCTTTCCATCTAATGCAACTGTGAAATCACCAGAGCAATACGCAATAAATCTCTGCCTATAATTCCTCTCTGCACACAGAGTCATGTTTTCACATTAGTCACAAAACGAAATTTCTTTGCCAATTTGAATGCACACAAACTGCTCTTTTTTTTGGGCAAGTGAAAATCACTTTTACAAACTGTCACATTATGAAACCACTTTTCAGATTTTTTTAAATGCACATGTCCAAACTGTTTTTTCAGACCACCACCATGTGTATTCTCGGTGACTGCCTACACTCCAGCAAGGGCAACCAGCCTTAGTGATGCTGAATGTATTTGCATTACAGACTGAAACCTGAAAACCCCACTCGCTTGTAAATACTGTGCATGACTATACATGGCAAGCACATGGGTGTGTGCTAAGACTCTGCTTCTTCCCCCAAAAATTCGCTCCCCCTTTCCATCTAATGTAACTGTGAAATCACCAGAGCAATACGCAATAAATCTCTGCCTATAATTCCTCTCTGCACACAGAGTCATGATTTCACATTAGTCCCAAAACGAAATTTCTTTGCCAATTTGAAAGCACACTTACTGCTCTTTTTTTTTTCGGGGCAAGTGAAAATCACTTTTTACAAGTGAAAATCACTTTTACAGACTGACACATTATGAAACCACTTTTTTTGATTTATTTAAATGCACATGTCCAAACTGTTTTTTCAGACCACCACCATGTGTATTCTCGGTGACTGCCTACACTCCAGCAAGGGCAACCAGCCTTAGTGATGCTGAATGTATTTGCATTACAGACTGAAACCTGAAAACCCCACTCGCTTGTAAATACTGTGCATGATTCTACATGGAAAGCAGCTGGGTGTGTGCTAAGACTCTGCTTCTTCCTCCAAAAATTCGCTCCCCCTTTCCATCTAATGCAACTGTGAAATCACCAGAGCAATACGCAATAAATCTCTGCCTATAATTCCTCTCTGCACACAGAGTCATGTTTTCACATTAGTCCCAAAACTAAATTTCTTTGCCAATTTGAAAGCACACTTACTGCTCTTTTTTTTGGGCAAGTGAAAATCACTTTTACAGACTGACACATTATGAAACCTCCATGTGTAACTACAACAAAAACAATTTCCATTTCTATTATTCATTTCTTAAGTTACCACATACATCCCCTCTCAAACTGTAAACTCACCTTTAAAATTAGTTAGTTGTGAAAGAAATGTGACACTCAAACAGCAGATTATCAGAGCCAGGATCTCTGTTGTGTTCACCTCTCTCCTCTCAGCAGAACCAGATAATGGCAAACTTTCCCTCTATTTTTCCACACATATACTTGTAAGTTTCAAATCTCAGTGCTTCCCCCTTTTTTTCAAATGTAATCACACATTTCTATTGGTTGAAAACCAACCCTTTTCCAAAAGTACCCTTCCCCCAACTTGACTTCTGCCTAGTACCCTTCCCCCAACTTGACTTCTGCCTGCTACCATAGCAACAGCTCATGGAACACTGCTGTGTTGAGTTAGGTCAGAAGTTCGCCAAACAATGTTTCAATTCCACAGAGCAAGAGTGCTTGACTTTTCAAACCTAACAGCAAATCCATAGTACTGTTCTTTGGTTACACATTTTTTTTTACCAATACAAAACATGCTTCTATTAATTTACACATACAGCCTAGTTTTTATTCTAGAATGGTATGAAACAGCCAATCAGTTCTTTTTGTTTTGAAAAAAATATGTATGCCTCCATTTCCAAACTGTCTTTCTTTTCATATTGCCATTCTACTGAAAGACACCTCCTGAGTGCATCCAGTTCTCCTTTGAAGATGTTCACAGTGTGGATTGTAGGGCACAGCTATGTCTTCTGGAGTGAAAAGTTTGCAGAGAAAACAGGTATGGTGAGAGACCTTGCTTTGCCAAATGTAGACATTAAATGGATTGGTCAGAGAGGGTTAAAGTGGCACCAATTGATGCCATTGGTGAAATCCTTCATTCAAATCCAACACCCTGACCTCATAATAGTGCACTGTGGTGGCAATGACCTAGGCACTTTGACTGGGGTAGGTCTGGAAATGCTTATGAAGGACACCTTTGCACAACTGTTTACACTTTTCCCTAAAACTGCCTTTGTGTTTTCCAACATATGCCAAAGGCAAAAATGGAACTGGTCCAATCATTTCTGTCCACAGATTGACAAAGCAAGAAAGCACGTCAACAAATCTGTTTCTGCTTTCCTCCGTGACTATGGTATGGGTGCCATTTACCACAACAACTTGCGTTATGACATGCAAGACATTTATAGAGGAGATGGTGTGCACTTCAATGATGAAGGGAACAGAGTCTTCCTCTTGAACCTTAGACTCTGCATCGGTACTTACTTGTAGGTACCACTAAAAAATCACTTCATAAACACAACGGCTCTTTTTAGAGCCCCCTAATATCTAAACTCTTAAATCTGCTTTTCATTTATTTATTTTTATTTTTTTTACCGTACGCTTACCGTAAGCTTACCGTACGTGTACCCCGTGATTTTTTTTAAAATCAATAAATGTTTTTTTTGTACTTTTCTGTCCTTCTTTGACCCCCTTACAAATGTTAGGGGGTCTGTAACTCTCCTCATTGCCCCCTTTCCTTGTTTTCACTCTTTTTTTTCAGAGTGAAATACACAAAATGGCGGCCGCCGCTTCCTGGTTTCGACCGATTCGAATGTTTACTAAGATCTAAGAGCCAATCAACCAAAACTAAATTTCTTTGCCAATTTGAAAGCACACTTACTACTCTTTTTTTTTTCGGGGCAAGTGAAAATCACTTTTTACAAGTGAAAATCACTTTTACAGACTGACACATTATGAAACCACTTTTTTTGATTTATTTAAATGCACATGTCCAAACTGTTTTTTCAGACCACCACCATGTGTATTCTCGGTGACTGCCTACACTCCAGCAAGGGCAACCAGCCTTAGTGATGCTGAATGTATTTGCATTACAGACTGAAACCTGAAAACCCCACTCGCTTGTAAATACTGTGCATGACTATACATGGCAAGCACATGGGTGTGTGCTAAGACTCTGCTTCTTCCCCCAAAAATTCGCTCCCCCTTTCCATCTAATGTAACTGTGAAATCACCAGAGCAATACGCAATAAATCTCTGCCTATAATTCCTCTCTGCACACAGAGTCATGATTTCACATTAGTCCCAAAACGAAATTTCTTTGCCAATTTGAAAGCACACTTACTGCTCTTTTTTTTTTCGGGGCAAGTGAAAATCACTTTTTACAAGTGAAAATCACTTTTACAGACTGACACATTATGAAACCACTTTTTTTGATTTATTTAAATGCACATGTCCAAACTGTTTTTTCAGACCACCACCATGTGTATTCTCGGTGACTGCCTACACTCCAGCAAGGGCAACCAGCCTTAGTGATGCTGAATGTATTTGCATTACAGACTGAAACCTGAAAACCCCACTCGCTTGTAAATACTGTGCATGATTCTACATGGAAAGCAGCTGGGTGTGTGCTAAGACTCTGCTTCTTCCTCCAAAAATTCGCTCCCCCTTTCCATCTAATGCAACTGTGAAATCACCAGAGCAATACGCAATAAATCTCTGCCTATAATTCCTCTCTGCACACAGAGTCATGTTTTCACATTAGTCCCAAAACTAAATTTCTTTGCCAATTTGAAAGCACACTTACTGCTCTTTTTTTTGGGCAAGTGAAAATCACTTTTACAGACTGACACATTATGAAACCTCCATGTGTAACTACAACAAAAACAATTTCCATTTCTATTATTCATTTCTTAAGTTACCACATACATCCCCTCTCAAACTGTAAACTCACCTTTAAAATTAGTTAGTTGTGAAAGAAATGTGACACTCAAACAGCAGATTATCAGAGCCAGGATCTCTGTTGTGTTCACCTCTCTCCTCTCAGCAGAACCAGATAATGGCAAACTTTCCCTCTATTTTTCCACACATATACTTGTAAGTTTCAAATCTCAGTGCTTCCCCCTTTTTTTCAAATGTAATCACACATTTCTATTGGTTGAAAACCAACCCTTTTCCAAAAGTACCCTTCCCCCAACTTGACTTCTGCCTAGTACCCTTCCCCCAACTTGACTTCTGCCTGCTACCATAGCAACAGCTCATGGAACACTGCTGTGTTGAGTTAGGTCAGAAGTTCGCCAAACAATGTTTCAATTCCACAGAGCAAGAGTGCTTGACTTTTCAAACCTAACAGCAAATCCATAGTACTGTTCTTTGGTTACACATTTTTTTTTACCAATACAAAACATGCTTCTATTAATTTACACATACAGCCTAGTTTTTATTCTAGAATGGTATGAAACAGCCAATCAGTTCTTTTTGTTTTGAAAAAAATATGTATGCCTCCATTTCCAAACTGTCTTTCTTTTCATATTGCCATTCTACTGAAAGACACCTCCTGAGTGCATCCAGTTCTCCTTTGAAGATGTTCACAGTGTGGATTGTAGGGCACAGCTATGTCTTCTGGAGTGAAAAGTTTGCAGAGAAAACAGGTATGGTGAGAGACCTTGCTTTGCCAAATGTAGACATTAAATGGATTGGTCAGAGAGGGTTAAAGTGGCACCAATTGATGCCATTGGTGAAATCCTTCATTCAAATCCAACACCCTGACCTCATAATAGTGCACTGTGGTGGCAATGACCTAGGCACTTTGACTGGGGTAGGTCTGGAAATGCTTATGAAGGACACCTTTGCACAACTGTTTACACTTTTCCCTAAAACTGCCTTTGTGTTTTCCAACATATGCCAAAGGCAAAAATGGAACTGGTCCAATCATTTCTGTCCACAGATTGACAAAGCAAGAAAGCACGTCAACAAATCTGTTTCTGCTTTCCTCCGTGACTATGGTATGGGTGCCATTTACCACAACAACTTGCGTTATGACATGCAAGACATTTATAGAGGAGATGGTGTGCACTTCAATGATGAAGGGAACAGAGTCTTCCTCTTGAACCTTAGACTCTGCATCGGTACTTACTTGTAGGTACCACTAAAAAATCACTTCATAAACACAACGGCTCTTTTTAGAGCCCCCTAATATCTAAACTCTTAAATCTGCTTTTCATTTATTTATTTTTATTTTTTTTACCGTACGCTTACCGTAAGCTTACCGTACGCGTACCCCGTGATTTTTTTAAAAATCAATAAATGTTTTTTTTGTACTTTTCTGTCCTTCTTTGACCCCCTTACAAATGTTAGGGGGTCTGTAACTCTCCTCATTGCCCCCTTTCCTTGTTTTCACTCTTTTTTTTCAGAGTGAAATACACAAAATGGCGGCCGCCGCTTCCTGGTTTCGACCGATTCGAATGTTTACTAAGATCTAAGAGCCAATCAACCAAAACTAAATTTCTTTGCCAATTTGAAAGCACACTTACTGCTCTTTTTTTTTTCGGGGCAAGTGAAAATCACTTTTTACAAGTGAAAATCACTTTTACAGACTGACACATTATGAAACCACTTTTTTTGATTTATTTAAATGCACATGTCCAAACTGTTTTTTCAGACCACCACCATGTGTATTCTCGGTGACTGCCTACACTCCAGCAAGGGCAACCAGCCTTAGTGATGCTGAATGTATTTGCATTACAGACTGAAACCTGAAAACCCCACTCGCTTGTAAATACTGTGCATGACTATACATGGCAAGCACATGGGTGTGTGCTAAGACTCTGCTTCTTCCCCCAAAAATTCGCTCCCCCTTTCCATCTAATGTAACTGTGAAATCACCAGAGCAATACGCAATAAATCTCTGCCTATAATTCCTCTCTGCACACAGAGTCATGATTTCACATTAGTCCCAAAACGAAATTTCTTTGCCAATTTGAAAGCACACTTACTGCTCTTTTTTTTTTCGGGGCAAGTGAAAATCACTTTTTACAAGTGAAAATCACTTTTACAGACTGACACATTATGAAACCACTTTTTTTGATTTATTTAAATGCACATGTCCAAACTGTTTTTTCAGACCACCACCATGTGTATTCTCGGTGACTGCCTACACTCCAGCAAGGGCAACCAGCCTTAGTGATGCTGAATGTATTTGCATTACAGACTGAAACCTGAAAACCCCACTCGCTTGTAAATACTGTGCATGATTCTACATGGAAAGCAGCTGGGTGTGTGCTAAGACTCTGCTTCTTCCTCCAAAAATTCGCTCCCCCTTTCCATCTAATGCAACTGTGAAATCACCAGAGCAATACGCAATAAATCTCTGCCTATAATTCCTCTCTGCACACAGAGTCATGTTTTCACATTAGTCCCAAAACTAAATTTCTTTGCCAATTTGAAAGCACACTTACTGCTCTTTTTTTTGGGCAAGTGAAAATCACTTTTACAGACTGACACATTATGAAACCTCCATGTGTAACTACAACAAAAACAATTTCCATTTCTATTATTCATTTCTTAAGTTACCACATACATCCCCTCTCAAACTGTAAACTCACCTTTAAAATTAGTTAGTTGTGAAAGAAATGTGACACTCAAACAGCAGATTATCAGAGCCAGGATCTCTGTTGTGTTCACCTCTCTCCTCTCAGCAGAACCAGATAATGGCAAACTTTCCCTCTATTTTTCCACACATATACTTGTAAGTTTCAAATCTCAGTGCTTCCCCCTTTTTTTCAAATGTAATCACACATTTCTATTGGTTGAAAACCAACCCTTTTCCAAAAGTACCCTTCCCCCAACTTGACTTCTGCCTAGTACCCTTCCCCCAACTTGACTTCTGCCTGCTACCATAGCAACAGCTCATGGAACACTGCTGTGTTGAGTTAGGTCAGAAGTTCGCCAAACAATGTTTCAATTCCACAGAGCAAGAGTGCTTGACTTTTCAAACCTAACAGCAAATCCATAGTACTGTTCTTTGGTTACACATTTTTTTTTACCAATACAAAACATGCTTCTATTAATTTACACATACAGCCTAGTTTTTATTCTAGAATGGTATGAAACAGCCAATCAGTTCTTTTTGTTTTGAAAAAAATATGTATGCCTCCATTTCCAAACTGTCTTTCTTTTCATATTGCCATTCTACTGAAAGACACCTCCTGAGTGCATCCAGTTCTCCTTTGAAGATGTTCACAGTGTGGATTGTAGGGCACAGCTATGTCTTCTGGAGTGAAAAGTTTGCAGAGAAAACAGGTATGGTGAGAGACCTTGCTTTGCCAAATGTAGACATTAAATGGATTGGTCAGAGAGGGTTAAAGTGGCACCAATTGATGCCATTGGTGAAATCCTTCATTCAAATCCAACACCCTGACCTCATAATAGTGCACTGTGGTGGCAATGACCTAGGCACTTTGACTGGGGTAGGTCTGGAAATGCTTATGAAGGACACCTTTGCACAACTGTTTACACTTTTCCCTAAAACTGCCTTTGTGTTTTCCAACATATGCCAAAGGCAAAAATGGAACTGGTCCAATCATTTCTGTCCACAGATTGACAAAGCAAGAAAGCACGTCAACAAATCTGTTTCTGCTTTCCTCCGTGACTATGGTATGGGTGCCATTTACCACAACAACTTGCGTTATGACATGCAAGACATTTATAGAGGAGATGGTGTGCACTTCAATGATGAAGGGAACAGAGTCTTCCTCTTGAACCTTAGACTCTGCATCGGTACTTACTTGTAGGTACCACTAAAAAATCACTTCATAAACACAACGGCTCTTTTTAGAGCCCCCTAATATCTAAACTCTTAAATCTGCTTTTTTTTTATTTATTTATTTTTATTTTTTTTACCGTACGCTTACCGTAAGCTTACCGTACGCGTACCCCGTGATTTTTTTAAAAATCAATAAATGTTTTTTTTGTACTTTTCTGTCCTTCTTTGACCCCCTTACAAATGTTAGGGGGTCTGTAACTCTCCTCATTGCCCCCTTTCCTTGTTTTCACTCTTTTTTTTCAGAGTGAAATACACAAAATGGCGGCCGCCGCTTCCTGGTTTCGACCGATTCGAATGTTTACTAAGATCTAAGAGCCAATCAGAATCGCGCTCGCGCACGCCACCGTACGCTTACCGTAAGCGTACGGTAAGCGTACCGTAAGCGGGCTCAGATATATATATTGATTTAAAGGCTATTTTCTCAGAATCTACTGAACAGATTTACACCAAACCTACAAAAGGCACTTCCTTGACCTAGGGACTACCTCTCTGCCAAATTTTGAGTAATTCTGTTCAGCCGTTCGGGCTGTAGCTCGTTCTAAAGGTCCTATGGAAAAATGCATGGGAAAAACGCGTTTTGGGACCCCCCTTTTATCTCAGCCCCCGCTTGACGGATCCCCCCGAGACTTTCAGGGTAGGAGCGGAGCGTAGCGCCCCACCTATTTTGAGAAATTCGCGAGGATTCATCGACCGGCGCCAAAGTTATTCAAAATAGAATGTTGAGGTTTTCCTATGGAAACGTGGTCCTAACTATAACTACCTACTGGCGACCGCCAGTAGGTAATATATATATATATATATATATATATATATATATATATATATATATATATATATATATAAATCCACAAATGCTCCTTCTGGGCCGCTTGACCCGTGAGAGGTGGCGCAAACGCCGGCGGAGCACGCCGACTCGTAATGATCCCACAATCGTCCAATGCTGCGCTCTCAGTAGCCAAAGAAAGCAAAATCCGGGTTAAGTGCAAAATAGAGGTGTTTATTCCTCACAACGCGTTTCAACTCGTTGCAGAGTCTTGTTCACGTGGACAAGACTCTGCAACGAGTTGAAACGCGTTGTGAGGAATAAACACCTCTATTTTGCACTTAACCCGGATTTTGCTTTCTTTGGCTACTGAGAGCGCAGTATTGGACGATTGTGGGATCATATATATATATATATTCAGTGAAAAAACCATAGGTTTCACACATGTTATAGTTAGCTGGACATTTTACTCGTAAAAAACCAATGAAATTGCCCCGTTATAGTTAGTTCAGCTAACTATAACTCGCGCGCCCGCAATGCACTGCTGATGACGTCACATATTACATCACTCATGACATGGTCAGTGACATCACTCATGACATCACTGATGACATCTCAAATGACATCACTGATGACATCACTGATGACATCATCCAGTGAATGTGTGTTTTTCTGAAAATTAAATATGTTTTATATATGTATATCTCAAGGTCGATGGAAGAATAAATGGGTATATAAGTGTCTAAATGGATGATTTGTTTTTGAAAAATTGATTGTGTAACTGACTGATTAAGTGTATCTCTCACTTTGTGTATAAGTGGCTGCATGGGTTGGTGAGTAGCTACATGGGTGTCTATATAGGTTATTAGTTGTTTTTTTGAGTATCAGTCTGAGTGTCTGTATGGTACGGTGGGGGGTATTACGTAGTGCATAGATGCGTGAATGAGTGACTCACTGTTTGTATGTGTTGAAGACAGTATGTGTGCAGGACTGTATGGGTGGATGAGTGTGTGTATGGGTGTGTTAGTGAGTGAATGACTGTCTCAATAGTGTCTTCAGGAGTAACTACATATGTTTTAAACTAGTATATGTGACTATTGGTGTATATATGTGAGTATATGTGAGAGGGAGAGATTGAAAGAGTTCCTGTATGAATAAGTATGTGTTTCTGTAAGTGATTGTTTAAAAGACTAAGTATGTGTAAGTTTCCGTAGAAGTAAGTATGGTGGTGTGTGTATTACTGTATATGCAAGTAAATGTATGTTTTATTCTTTATTAGCATGAGTGACTATGTGTGTGAGTAACTCTATGGATGAGTGGCATTGTGTAACAGGATGTATAGATGTATGAGTACATACGATGAGTGAGTACATGTATGAGTGACTGTATAGGACTGTTGGTGAATGAGTGGATGTGTATGTGGATCTTAGAATTACTGAAGAGGTTGTTGTAACTGGTATTGGTATGTCCATTTTTTTGAAATTTTTAGTCTCTATTTTTGAATGTGTGTATCAAAGCTTATATTAAGGTGAGAGGAGGTCTGCCACTCTATCACAAGGATGATGTCATCAGTGATGTCATCAGTGATGTCATTTGAGATGTCATCAGTGATGTCATGAGTGATGTCACTGACCATGTCATGAGTGATGTAATATGTGACGTCATCAGCAGTGCATTGCGGGCGTGCGAGTTATAGTTAGCTGAACTAACTATAACGGGGCAATTTCATTGGTTTTTTACGAGTAAAATGTCCAGCTAACTATAACATGTGTGAAACCTATGGTTTTTTCACTGAATTTCTAAGGTTTTTTAAATGCTAATTCCTAACTATAACGTGTGTGAAACCCATGGTTTTTTCAGTGAATTTCTAAGGTTTTTTAAATGCTAATTCCTAACTATAACGTGTGTGAAACCCATGGTTTTTTCAGTGAATTTGCAAGGTTTTTTAACTGCTAATTCCTAACTATAACGTGTGTGAAACCCATGGTTTTTTCAGTGAATTTGCAAGGTTTTTTAAATGCTATTTTTTTTTTTTATTCTTCATTTTTTTCAAACATATTTTTAATTTAATTTTCTTATCTTTTATAAAGACTATGCTTAAATTTTTAAAATCCTTAAATATTTTTTTTATATATATTTTTTAAAATAAACATGTAAAATTTATCTCCAGATTTTTTTTTTTTTTTTTTTTTTTTTTTTTATAGTACGCGTACCGTAAGCTCACGGTAAGCGTACGGTTTACGCAACGTCCGTAATCTATCTACGCTGCTTGCGTATAGTTACGTACTTTGCGTAGCCGCGCGTACTGCGCGTGGGACGCGTGCGCGCTTACGCAACACGCGCACGTTACGCGGAAGTGCCGGGGAGTGACTGTTATGCGCATGCGCGCAAGCGCGTGTCTTTTTTACGCGCACGCGTACTTTTTGCCGTAAGCGCACCGTAAGCGTACCGTAAGCGTACGGTAGGTCATGTGATCATGAAACACAACTTTTGATTGGTGGAAACTACTTTCAGTTCTAGAACTCTCCTACACCACACCCATTCCCCTCATTTCTGCTTGTGATCCCTTGGAAGAAGGAGCTGGTTTGTCTTTGGGATACGATGGCAGAACAGCAGAGCCCTTCTGAGAGTGAGGCTAGCACCAGCAGCACTGTCTTGAGGCAGAGAGCGAGGAAAGTAAAGCCTTCTTATGTTTGGGATTATTTTACTTTTCCAGAAGGCCAGCAAAAGGTGAATGCACCCTTAGTTACTTGCAGGCTGTGTCAGCGTGTACTTTCTAGAGGTAATCCTGACAGGAAGTATTCCTTTGGGAATCATACCATGATCAGACACCTCAAGGATGTACACAAAAGGACACATGGTCATCTTTTTGGAGGTAACTCTTCAGAAAGACGAGCCAGTACATCCACAGCAGCTCAGCCTGGACCATCACCTGCAGGGCAGACTCCTTCTTCTGCAGGTCAGGTGAGCCCTTCATCTGTGGGGGGAGAATCTCCTTTTGCTGGCCCTCTGGAAATTAACCCTCGGTTTGCGAGGGTTGAAGTACGGTGCGCCACTTGTCACGATCTAATTACTTATAGGGAGACCAGTGTTTCCCTGGTGAACAGTAAAATAGATCAGCACACTTGTCGTACCGTCTAATATTCCCAATCTTTCTTTCCTCTGTCCCTGCATGAACACAACGGTTCTTTTAAGAGCCAACCTTATCTTTCATCTTTTTTTTACATATGTTTTTAAAAACTTTTTTTTTTTTTTTTTTACCGTACGCGTACGGTAAGCGTACCTTTTTTTTTATTTTTTAAAAAAAACACTAAAAATCATTTATCACATTAGAAGGTCCTTGAGAGACTACAATTATTATTATTGACTTACCATACTCACTCAAAAAATATTTATTCATTTGTTTTTTTAAAAAATAGTTTTTAAAATGGTTGTAGTTTCCGAAAATTTTCTATATCGATCTGAAAAAAAAGAAAAAAGTATTAATATTTTTAAACCATTTTATAATACAGTACACATATTTACATTTTTTACCAAAAAATATTTTTGCCTTATTTTTGCTGTTTTCAGAATATATTGCATTTCACTATAAATTGTGAAAGCAATTGCATTCATCATTTTACAGCGGGCAAAAAAAAATAACAATCGTGATGCTGAATGTATTTGCATTACAGACTTAAACCTGAAAACCCCACTCGCTTCTAATTACTGTGCATGACTATACATGGCAAGCACATGGGTGTGTGCTAAGCCTCTGCTTCTTCCCTCAAAAATTCGCTCCTCTTTTCCATCTACTGCAACTGTGAAATCACCAGAGCAAGACGCAATAAATCTCTGCCTATAATTCTTCTATGCACACAGAGTCATGTTTTCACATTAGTGCCAAAACGAAATTTCTTTGCCAATTTGAAAGCACACTTACTGCTCTTTTTTTTTCGGGCCAAGTGAAAATCTCTTTTTACAATTTGAAATCACTTTTACAGACTGACACATTCTGAAACCTTTTTTTTAAATTTATTTAAATGCACATGTCCAAGCTGTTTTTTTTTCAGACCACCACCGTGTGTATTCTCTGTGACTGCCTACACTCCAGCAGGGGCAACCAGCCTTAGTGATGCTGAATGTATTTGCATTACAGACTTAAACCTGAAAACCCCACTCGCTTCTAATTACTGTGCATGACTATACATGGCAAGCACATGGGTGTGTGCTAAGCCTCTGCTTCTTCCCCCAAAAATTCGCTCCCCCTTTCCATCTACTGCAACTGTGAAATCACCAGAGCAAGACGCAATAAATCTCTGCCTATAATTCTTCCATGCACACAGAGTCATGTTTTCACATTAGTGCCAAAACGAAATTTCTTTGCCAATTTGAAAGCACACTTACTGCTCTTTTTTTTTCGGGCCAAGTGAAAATCTCTTTTTACAATTTGAAATCACTTTTACAGACTGACACATTCTTAAACCTTTTTTTTAATTTTATTTAAATGCACATGTCCAAGCTGTTTTTTTTTTCAGACCACCACCGTGTGTATTCTCTGTTACTGCCTACACTCCAGCAGGGGCAACCAGCCTTAGTGATGCTGAATGTATTTGCATTACAGACTTAAACCTGAAAACCCCACTCGCTTCTAATTACTGTGCATGACTATACATGGCAAGCACATGGGTGTGTGCTAAGCCTCTGCTTCTTCCCTCAAAAATTCGCTCCTCTTTTCCATCTACTGCAACTGTGAAATCACCAGAGCAAGACGCAATAAATCTCTGCCTATAATTCTTCTATGCACACAGAGTCATGTTTTCACATTAGTGCCAAAACGAAATTTCTTTGCCAATTTGAAAGCACACTTACTGCTCTTTTTTTTTCGGGCCAAGTGAAAATCACTTTTACAGACTGACACATTATGAAACCACCATGTGTAACTACAAAAAAAACAATTCCCATTTCTATTATTCATTTCTTAAGTTACCACATACATCCCCTCTCAAACTGTAAACTCACCTTTATAATTAGTTAGTTGTGAAAGAAATGTGACACTCAAACAGCAGAATATCAGAGCCAGGATCTCTGTTGTGTTCACCTCTCTCCTCTCAGCAGAACCAGATAATGGCAAACTTTCCCTCTATTTTTCCACACATATACATGTAAGTTTCAAATCTCAGTGCTTCCCCCTTTTTTTCAAATGTAATGACACATTTCTATTGGTTGAAAACCAACCCTTTTCCAAAAGTACCCTGCCCCCAACTTGACTTCTGCCTAGTACCCTTCCCCCAACTTGACTTCTGCCTGCTACCATAGCAACAGCTCATGGAACACTGCTGTGTGCAGTTAGGTCAGAAGTTCGACACACAATGTTTCAATTCCACAGAGCAAGAGTGCTTGACTTTTCAAACCTAACAGCAAATCCATAGTACTGTTCTTTGGTTACACATTTTTTTGTACCAATACAAAACATGCTTGTATTAATTTTCACATACAGCCTAGTTTTTTTTCTAGAATGGTATGAAACAGCCAATCAGTTCTTTTTGTTTTGTAAAAAATATGTATGCCTCCATTTCCAAACTGTCTTTCTTTTCATATTGCCATTCTACTGAAAGACACCTCCTGAGTGCATCCAGTTCTCCTTTGAAGATGTTCACAGTGTGGATTGTAGGGCACAGCTATGTCTTCTGGAGTGAAAAGTTTGCAGAGAAAACAGATATGGTGAGAGACCTTGCTTTGCCAAATGTAGACATTAAATGGATTGGTCAGAGAGGGTTAAAGTGGCACCAATTGATGCCATTGGTGAAATCCTTCATTCAAATCCAACACCCTGACCTCATAATAGTGCACTGTGGTGGCAATGACCTAGGCACTTTGACTGGGGTAGGTCTGGAAATGCTTATGAAGGACACCTTTGCACAACTGTTTACACTTTTCCCTAAAACTGCCTTTGTGTTTTCCAACATATGCCAAAGGCAAAAATGGAACTGGTCCAATCATTTCTGTCCACAGATTGACAAAGCAAGAAAGCACGTCAACAAATCTGTTTCTGCTTTCCTCCGTGACTATGGTATGGGTGCCATTTACCACAACAACTTGCGTTACGACATGCAAGACATTTATAGAGGAGATGGTGTGCACTTCAATGATGAAGGGAACAGAGTCTTCCTCTTGAACCTTAGACTCTGCATCGGTACTTACTTGTAGGTACCACTAAAAAAATTACTCCATAAACACAACAGCTCTTTTTAGAGCTCCCTAATTTCTAAACTCTTAAATCTGCTTTTCATTTATTTATTTTTATTTTTTTTACCGTACGCTTACCGTAAGCTTACCGTACGCGTACCCCGTGATTTTTTTTAAAATCAATAAATGTTTTCTTTGTACTTTTCTGTCCTTCTTTGACCCCCTTACAATTGTTAGGGGGTCTGTAACTCTCCTCATTGCCCCCTTTCCTTGTTTTCACTCTTTTTTTTCAGAGTGAAATACACAAAATGGCGGCCGCCGCTTCCTGGTTTCGGCCGATTCGAATGTTTACTAAGATCTAAGAGCCAATCAGAATCGCGCTCGCGCACGCCACCGTACGCTTACCGTAAGCGTACGGTAAGCGTACCGTAAGCTGGCTCAGATATATATATTGATTTAAAGGCTATTTTCTCAGAATCTACTGAACAGATTTACACCAAACCTACAAAAGGCACTTCCTTGACCTAGGGACTACCTCTCTGCCAAATTTTGAGTAATTCTGTTCAGCCGTTCAGGCTGTAGCTCGTTCTAAAGGTCCTATGGAAAAATGCATGGGAAAAACGCGTTTTGGGACCCCCCTTTTATCTCAGCCCCCGCTTGACGGATCCCCCCGAGACTTTCAGGGTAGGAGCGGAGCGTAGCGCCCCACCTATTTTGAGAAATTCGCGAGGATTCGTCGACCGGCGCCAAAGTTATTCAAAATAGAATGTTGAGGTTTTCCTATGGAAACGTGGTCCTAACTATAACTACCTACTGGCGACCGCCAGTAGGTAATATATATATATATATATATATATATATGTATATATATATATATATATATATTACCTACTGGCGATAGCCAGTAGGTAGTTATAGTTAGGACCACGTTTCCATAGGAAAACCTCAACATTCTATTTTGAATAACTTTGGCGCCGGTCGACGAATCCTCGCAAATTTTTCAAAATAGGTGGGGCGCTACGCTCCGCTCCTACCCTGAAAGTCTCGGGGGGATCCGTCAAGCGGGGGCTGAGATAAAAGGGGGTCCCAAAACGCGTTTTTCCCATGCATTTTTCCATAGGACCTTTAGAACGAGCTACAGCCCGAACGGCTGAACAGAATTACTCAAAATTTGGCAGAGAGGTAGTCCCTAGGTCAAGGAAGTGCCTTTTGTAGGTTTGGTGTAAATCTGTTCAGTAGATTCTGAGAAAATAGCCTTTAAATCAATATATATATCTGAGCCAGCTTACGGTACGCTTACCGTACGCTTACGGTAAGCGTACGGTGGCGTGCGCGAGCGCGATTCTGATTGGCTCTTAGATCTTAGTAAACATTCGAATCGGCCGAAACCAGGAAGCGGCGGCCGCCATTTTGTCTCTCGCACTGAGAGTGATTTTTAAAATATCAAGCCCAAAAACATGTAAAGGGGCTGTTTTGACAACTCCCTCCCACATAGTCATGTTGAGGGAGTCCCCAAACATCCCCCAAGTGCAAAAACGGTTTTATTTTTTTTTCGGCAATTTCGCGGGGTACGCTTACCGTACGCTTACCGTAAGCGTACGGTAAAAAAATAAAAATAAAAAAAACACTATCCACACTTACCCCACCCCCTGTGCTTTTGGTGGCCGAAGGCCACCAAATGTACAGGGCTTATGTTAAGGGCAAAAAACACTATCCACACTTACCCCACCCCCTGTGCTTTTGGTGGCCGAAGGCCACCAAATGTACAGGGCTTATTATAAGGGAAAAAAACTTAGCATTTAAAAAACCGTACTAATTCACTGAAAAAACCATAGGTTTCACACACGTTATAGTTAGGAATTAGCATTTAAAAAACCTTGCAAATTCACTGAAAAAACCATAGGTTTCACACATGTTATAGTTAGCGGAAATTTTACTGATAAAAAACCAGTGAAATTCCCCCGTTATAGTTAGCGCAGGCAACTATAACTCACGCGACTGCAATCTTCTGCTGATGACATATGTGTCTTTATGAAAAAAAAATATTTGTAATATATGTATAGCTAAAAATGTATGGAAGAAGACATGGGCAAATAAGTGTCTAAATACAGTATTAGCATCAGCAGAGGATTGCGGTCGCGTGAGTTATAGTTGCCTGCGCTAACTATAACGGGGGAATTTCACTGGTTTTTTATCAGTAAAATTTCCGCTAACTATAACATGCGTGAAACCTATGGTTTTTTCAGTGAATATATATATATATATATATATATATATATATATATATATATATATATATATTACCTACTGGCGGTCGCCAGTAGGTAGTTATAGTTAGGACCACGTTTCCATAGGAAATCCGCAACATTCTATTTTGAATAACTTTGGCGCCGGTTGACGAATCCTCGCGAATTTTTCAAAATAGGTGGGGCGCTACGCTCCGCTCCTACCCTGAAAGTCTCGGGGTGGTTCGTCAAGCGGGGGCTGAGATAAAAGGGGGGTCCCAAAACGCGTTTTTCCCATGCATTTTTCCGTAGGACCTTTAGACACAGCTACAGCCCGAACGGCTGGACAGAATTACTTGAAATTTGGCAGAGAGGTAGTCCTCAGGTCAAGGAAGTGCCTTTTGTAGGTTTGGTGTAAATCTGTTCAGTAGATTCTGAGAAAATAGCCTTTAAATCAATATATATATCTGAGCCAGCGTACGGTGCGCTTACGGTGCGCTTACCGTACGCGTACGGTGGCGTGCGCGAGCGCGATTCTGATTGGCCCTTAGATCTTAGTAAACATTCGAATTGGTCGAAACCAGGAAGCGGCGGCCGCCATTTTCTCTCTCGCACTCTGACAGGGGATTGAAAAACCAAGTGCAAAAACATGTAAAGGGGCTGTTTACACAGCTCCCAAGCACCTAGCCATGTCGAGGGAGTCCCCAACGATCCCCCAAGTGAAAAAAGGCAATTTTAATTTTTTCGAAAATTTCGCCGATTACGCTTACCGTACGCGTACGGTAAGAAATAATAAAAAAATAAATAAAATATTCACATTCTCCCCACCCCGTGTGCAAAAGGTGCCGGAAGGGCACCTTTTGTGCATGGCTTATTAGAGCGTAAACAAAACATATATTTTACCTGTCACAACGATGCTCATCATATGTCCTCCATGTGCGCACGGTGCGCGAAGCGCATCGTGCGTTCATGGCCCATCTAGCGTAACGTGGGCACGCGGTGCGCGAAGCGCACCGCGTGCTCACTGTGCACGCACAGTTATAGTTACTGTAGGCAACTAGAACTCACGCGACCGTAATCCTCTGCTGATGACATATGTGTCTTTATGAAAAAAAAATATTTGTAATATATGTATAGCTAAAATTTAATGGAAGAAGACATGGGCAAATAAGTGTCTAAATACAGTATTAGCATCAGCAGAGGATTACGGTCGCGTGAGTTATAGTTGCCTACAGTAACTATAACGGGGGAATTTCATTGGTTTTTTATCAGTAAAATGTCCAGCTAACTATAACATGTGTGAAACCTATGTTTTTTTCAGTGAATTTGCAAGGTTTTTTAAATGCTAATTCCTAACTATAACGTGTGTGAAACCTATGGTTTTTTCAGTGAATATATATATATATATATATATATATAGATATATATATATATATATATAGATATATATATATATATATATATAGATATATATATAGATATATATGTGTGGGGCACATATAATATAGTGTTTCCGGGGTCCCGTGCATGGGCGGGAATATTCTAATGCTTATGACTTTGATGAGAATACCCCTGGATGAGAACTAGGATTACAGGTAAGTAACTAATCCTTATGTCAGTTTGGATCAAGCTATATGCAAATAAGCCTTGGTCCTGCTCCAAGAGGAAAAGTTCAGCCCAAGCTACCAAGCCAGGTCCTCCCTGAACCAGAACTCAAGCCACCAAGGACCGTTTCACCCCAGTTAGGGCTCATGAGGCAGGTATAGCTTGGTTCCAGAGGCACAGTGTGCACGGGAGAGATGTCTTGGCATACCCATGCCACTTAAGGTGACACACTAAAGTATTTAAAAAGCGATGGATGGAATGCTTGAATTAATCTCAGCCACTTGTAAATACTCCGGGCCACATTCCAGTCCATCATTACTTTGCACACTGTGTCACTTCACTTTTGACCTAGCTATATGCAAATAAGCCCTGTCCCTGATACAATAGGAACAGTCCAGCTCAAACTACCAAGCCAGGTCCTCCCTAAACAGGAGGACAAAACCTCAGGATGAGTTGCAACCTAGTTAGGGCTCATCAGGCAGATATAGCTTAGTTAGAGTGACATAGTGTGCATGGGAAAAAAGTCCGGGTATACCCATGCCACTTAGGGGGGCACACTAAAGTATACAAAAAAGTGATGGATGAAATGCTTGAACTAATCTCAGCCACTATGTCTAATTTGAGCCAGTGGTTTCAGGTGGGGGGCACCGGTTCATATTTTTGGGTCCGGCACTTAATTCGCCACATCAGACATATCCCAAGGCCAACAGAGGGAAAAACAAACAAAATGAAAAGATGGAGGAAAAGAAACACAGAAAATCTGTCACAATAGGAGACAGCAGACACCTTTAAGAGTAAGATAACGTGGCATGGAGTGACTGACAGTAGATCAAAAAGGCCTGAGGTGGATTTGGAAGTGTGCACCACAGCTATTCGTACTCTGACATTTTATAGCACCAGCCATGGGTAAATGAGCAACGCTTTGAGCATCAGCACCTATTAGTTTATGATATGTTAAATGTTATGTTAAATGAGTTTATATAGCGCACGGCTACCCAGAGATGTCCCGTCGCTGGCTCGTAGACAAACAACATGGTCCCTGACTATCCCTATTGGTTGAATAAACAGGTTTTTAGTTACTTTCTAAAGATAAGACGACTGGGAGAGGATCTGATATAAAAAGCTTTTACAGTGTCCAAGATAAAACTTTTACCGCCCCAGTTCACTTTCTTGAACTTGGGGACCATTAAGGTTTTTGCATTTGAGGAGCAAAGTGTTCTCTTCGGCGAATACCATCTAAGGCTGTTAGACCTGGCACCTTGGCATGGGTCTCCCTTCCATTTTTTGCTGTTGCCTTATGTGTTTTTGCTGGTGTTAGATACTTTGGGCACTGTGCCACTGCTATCCAGTGCCACAGTGCAAGTGCTCCCTATTGTAAATTGATGTATGGATTAGTGATTCCATGATTGGCTGGTTTGGTTTACCTGTCAGACCCTAGTACAGTGCACCAGGAGTGCCCAGGGCTGGCAATCCAAATGCTGCTGGTGGGCTTGCAGCACTGGTTGTGCCACCCACAGAAGCAGCCTGTAAAAGTGTGTCTATGGTTTGCCATTGCAGAGCCTGTGTGCAGTCTGGTACTGCCATGCTGACTGGGCAAGTGCACCCACATGCCAGTCCCTAAACCTTCCCTTTTCTTCATATTAGACACCCCTATGGTAGGCCCAAGGGCAGGGTGCATTGTAAGTATAAGGTAGGACATGCCCTGGTGTGTGTGGCATGTCCTAATAGTGAATTACAGCCATTTTCGTTTTTTCACAATTGCAAGGCTACCTGTTCCCCATAGGCCGGAATGGGCAGTTGGATTATTACACCTTATAATCCTAACTGACTCAGGGAACATGGTAGAAATTCGAGTTTAGTATGCCTGAACTCAGAAAGATAAAATACATCGTTTTAGTGAAGATGGTTTTAACATTCTGTGTTTGAAAATACCACGTTTAGAAAGTAGGTATTTTGTTGCCTAAAACATCCAAGCCTGCCTCTGCTAGGTTGTGTATTCCTTGTCTGGAGTTTGAGTGACAGGGGCTGGGGGATTCCAGGAGACAGGGTGAATCAGCACAGGGCTGAATAGAGAGATATGCATGTAGATGGGTGGGAGGAGTTGCACCTGGGACCTGAATAGGGCTGTGTCTTCCCTCCACAATGCTGGCTCTACCTCCTGTGGTGTGTCTGATGTCCCTGCTCTGCACTGTGTAAGGAAATAAGGAGTCATGTAAACAGAGTGCTCCAGGGCTGACCAGAACTGGTTTGGACTAGGCAAAGGCCTCTCTGCCTTCAGAGAACAAAGAGATACTGTGTATAAAAAGGGGGACCCAGACCCCAGAACTTTAGATCACGTTGGGAAACAAGAAGAAACCCTTGCTGAGGAGAGGAATCAGAGAGACTGAGGAGAGACTATCCCCAAGCTTGAGGGATTGGCCTGCGGTGGTTACCTGACTGCCAAAGAGAGGAGAAAGGAACTTTTTGTACTTTATTCAACTTGTGAAGGATATCCAAGGGCTTGAGAAAAGAGCTTCCCTCCTGCTGAAGTCTCAGGGACAACAGACTTCACCAACCAGTTCCCCAAGAGATCTTTAGAAGTGCCTGCTATTCTGCGAGGCTTTCTGAGGGACTGCATGTCGCAAGGAGCTGGAAGCGCGACTCACGAGCAAGAAGCGTGTCGCCGCACTGCCGCTGTCGCTTCACAACGAGAAAGCGCCTCGCATTGCCGGAGAAGAAGATCGACGTCACAGCAGACGCCGTCGCATCCCAGGGAAGCGTGTTGCAGGGCCTGTAGCGGCCCAGAAGAACCGTTGAGTCATCGCAGGGTCCCCGAAGCGCCTCACATCTGAGGAAATATGAATTTTGTGGTCAGTTATGTCCCCTATCGTAGACCCCAACGGCTCCATGTGCATGCTATAAGTACATGTATGTTCCCTCCAGTTCCAGTTTTGAAGACTCAAATATATGTGCGTCCACCGTCAACATGTCCTCTTTCAGATCCGCCATGAATGGGTCAGATATTCCATTCCTAAGTATGAAAGGCCACCGACTTTATGTGGTTCACTTTCCACATTTTACAGATTCAGGCGAGTAGGCCCTGAATTCTGTCATCAAGCCTTTTCCTGCCTTCTGCCTCTGAGAGCTCCAGTCTGGGCCCGCATCTGCATCCATGAACTTTGTCCTACTCCCTGCGCGGCTAACGGTGCCTGATCCAGCCTGTTGCCTGCCAAAAACTGTATTTCACCTTCAAGATTATCTGCTCCGCTCCTCATCCGATGCATTCCTGTCTAGTAGTTTAGGTAAACACTCCTCCAGCTACCGTGCAAAGGGCCAGGCCTCGCTGTCCTCATGCAAGTAATTCATAGCCCCTGTTACCATGGAAGATTCCTGCCCCCTCGCATCTCATGTAGACACTTAGGCGCTTGTACACGCATTAACAGTCAGTATAGAATAGATTCTATCCTAGAGACCTTTCCTTTTGGATAACACAGTTCTTTAAACATAGGATATTAGATATGATTTGGGATTAGGTTGACATGACCCCCCAGACTTCTGTCTCCACATGTAGAGCTAAATGTCAAGTCCCCTTCACCCTCTAGTTGCACGTCAATCACACGTCATGCGGCTGCGCGCGCATCTCTGCCAAATATTTCTGCTGACATTGCAGGATTCTCTTATGGATCCACCCACTTGTGACATCATGTATAGTGACGTTTTCTAAGTTACGCCTATATGTCCGCCTTTTTTAGTTACGTATGCCTATTTTATCTGTATTATCAGCTGTTACGCCTCTTGCATCTGTCTTAATGTAATGCTTTCCATATAAATACCATTACCTGTCAATAATGTATGCCCCTTCCTTCCTGAACTTTCGTGGTGATGGAATTTGAAGCCTGCAATTCGAATTGTATTTCCTTTGTAAAGGAATAAAGCCTTTTAGAACCTCTAATACCACGGATTCTGCCTCTTATATTTACTGAGTTATTCTTACTAGACTTTACCGCATAAAAAATAGTACCGGTAATGAAATATTTACCACATAAATTGGCGCCCGAATAGGGACACTTTCTCATCTCACGCGCCGGAGGTGCGTTGCAGGCCCGGTCTCCTGCCACAGCTGAACGGACAAAAACGCGTACCTGCAGGATTTCCTGTATCTCCCTCCGGCCAAGCGGGGGCGACTGAGGCTGCGATCAACACCCAGACGAGGCGGTGAGAAGTGAGAAGTATCCCGACCAGAGCCTAGCTGAGAGAGCAAGATCCGAGGTATACAGAGGCCCACCAGGTTCCGAAGTTCCGAGTCCAGTCGAGTCGAGTCCAGTCCGGTCCAGTTTCAGTTCCGTTCCGAGGCCTTCCGTTCCGCGCTACCCGGTGAGTACCATTGCCGGGGAGGCATTTAACGTGCACATAGTCTGTGCCGGTCAAGACGGGTTTGGGTACACAAATCCGGTCTGCACTGTTTCAGCAGTGTATCTGTACTGTTTAGCAGTATATCTAGTATGTCTTGCATATAAATTAAGTATTATCTAGTGTCAGTAATATGTCAGTAACTAGTTTTCTATTAGTTATTATCGTTCGTTAAAACTGTTAAATGTTAGATGTTTTAAATACGTCCTATATATTGTGGTGTGAATGATTGTTCCTCATTGTGTTTTACTGTATTAAGTGTGTTTAAGGTTAAGTAACCAGATCTAAATAACCTCTCTCTTTAATGATCCGATACGTCCGATACGTCCAGAATATAATAGACATTTTCAAACCCCTATGTTAAATACAAGATCCCCTGAACACCTATTCCAAGCCGCTGATAAATTACTCCGAGATCGAAGGGGGTACCATATGCTCGATTCCATGGACGAACAAGAATTAGCCAGGTCAGCAGTACAATGGGCTGACAGTCCCAGCGAATACAATGATGATGCACTAGCACACACGTTTCTGAATCTTGCCCCATACGAACAGCGTTTAGCTAGTATATACATGATTCAACATCTCCTTATATTATATAAAAGCCAACACTCCGATCCAGGACCCTTACCTGACATATTGACAGAACTACTCACGAACAAATGGAGAGGGTCAGGTACTGATTTGATTAAAGAAATTCTAGAATTTCGAAACCAGTATATAACTTTCGTATGCCCAGAACATGTTCCGGTTCCCATTATGGGAAGAAAAATGTATCACATAGATAGACAGAATCCGTTACGCGAAGTACACCCAATCAGAGGTGAAGGTAATAACTTTACACGCGTGTTTGTGTACACGCCTATAACTAAAATTGAATTATTAGAAATGAAGAAAGTAGTACCCAGCCATGACAAGGATCCAGCAGGTTTCCACCGTGAGATAAAAGACATGTTACTCATGGGAGAGTACACTTACCCCGACATTATGAAAATATTGAAAGTATTAATGCCTGCCGGTGTTTACGAGAAACTCAAAGAAAAGGAATGGGAGGTGGGAGACCAAAAGATAGATTGGACAGCATTAGAAAACGAAGAAAGGGCCCGAGCTGCAGGAGCAGGGCTTGGGGAAAAGACTACAGCATTACCAGGATTACTAGTGCAGGTACTGCCACGTTTATTAACTACGAAAAAGGAAGACTGGGGTGCAATCTCAGCCTGTAAACAAAAGCAAGATGAAAACACTAGTGATTTCTATTCCCGATTTGAAAAATGTTTTGGTATTAATAGTGGCATAAAAGCAAGTAGCGAGTCATATCCACATCTGTTTGTGACAAAATTAGTTGAAAATTCTCTGCCGCAAGTTAAGAATAGAGTATTGAAATTTGAGAGTACCTGGCAAGGTAATACCCCGTCACAGATGTTACAAATGTTACAATATCACCACAATAGAATTAGAGAAGAACAAGAACACAAACAAAGATGTATGAAAGATACAAAAATGAAAATGCTTGTTGCTCAGTCAGTTCCAGCTGATGGTCATCAAAAGGGTGATTCAACAGGTCCGGTGAAAGGGACATGCAACTATTGTAAACAACAAGGTCATTATATACACGATTGTCCAGTCCTGAAACATAATATTGCCACAGGTAGAACACAGGAAAGACCACGTCCACCTAGACAGGATCAGAATCAACAACAAATCCCTCAGCATGCACAACCTAGGTCAGCTCCGCAACAACTAGCTCCGCAACAGGCAGCTCCACAACAGACCGTAGCACCACCACAAGCGCAGCCTATTGCTGCAACACAAGCAACAACGCAACAGATGTATCAGTATGCACAAGCAGATTATCCCGATTATCAGCGATACACATGAAATAGCCTAGAGAGGGAAGTTGGCTTACCCCTTAACGAGGTCCCTGTAGACCAAGAGGGACCTTATGTACATAGTGAACTATTAGGGGAAGACAGAAAGTTTTTACTTGATACAGGGGCAAGCAGAACAACTATACGACGCAGTGAAGTTCCAGGGGCACCCCTCTCAGGCTCACAAAATATTTCCCTTGGATTCTCAGGAAAACCTATAATTAATGACGTAACACAACCTCTTCCACTCACGGTTGGTCCATTGACACGTACTACAGATTTATTGCTTACTAAATCATGTCCAGAAAACTTGTTAGGTATAAAAACATTGAAAGCTCTAGGAGCTATAATATGTTGTTCTCCGCAAGGAGTACGACTATTTCTACGTGACTTTAAAGGTCACTACGTGTCCAGAGACATGGATCACCGGCTGCAGAATTTACCTACACATTTATGGGCACAAGGCCCAACTGATGTTGGTTGCATGAACATTACACCATATCGTGTCACACTGAAAACAGGAGTAGTACTACCACGAATGCGACAATACAAGTTACCACCAGATGCTGTTGTGGCTTTGCTGCAAATCATTGACGAGCTCATTGCACAAGGAGTGGTTGTCGAAACCGACTCCAATGTATGCAATTCCCCGATAATTCCGATTCTTAAAAGAACGGATCCAAAAGCACCACCAGTATATCGATTAGTTATTGATCTGCGCGAATTAAATAAATGTATTGTACCACAATACCCTGTGGTCCCAGATATCTCTTCATTACTAACAGCTATTGACTCAGAAGCAACGTTCTTCACTGTAATTGATCTCAAGAATGCTTTCTTTAGTGTCCCAATAGATCCGGAAAGTCAATATCTGTTCGGATTCAGTTTAAATGGACGAAGTTTTAAATTTACACGCGCACCTCAAGGATTTACAGAAAGCCCCAGCATCTATAGCCAAGCACTGAAACGAGAACTTGACAGTATCCACATGCCAGTTAACACTGCCTTGCTTCAATATGTCGATGATCTGCTGATCACCGCCCGAAGCGAACCTGAATGTGAAACAGCGTCACTGACGGTTTTGAAATTTCTGGCCGACAAGGGGCACAAGGTGTCCCCTTCTAAGCTGCAATTCTGTGTCCAGCGAGTTGTTTACCTTGGGCACTCGCTGTCCAAGGAGGGAAGACAGCTTACACCCGACCGCATCCAGTTAATTGCTAACATGTCACCACCCAAGACACAAAAGGAGGTGCGGGCTTTTATAGGCCTCACTTCATACTGTAGGCAGTGGATCCCTCAATATGCATTTCTAGCAAAACCACTCATCCAGTTGACAACACAGGAGGCAGCCACATGTCCTCCCTTGGACTCAAGAACATACACATGCTTTTGAAAGCTTAAAGAAAGCTTTATGCCAAGCACCTGTTTTAGCAACACCATGTTATAGTAAACAGTTTACACTCTTTGTTACAGAACGCGACGGTACTGCCTTGTCAGTACTCACTCAGGAACAAGCAGGATCACACAAACCATGTGCTTATTTCTCTAGTACATTAGATCCAGTAGCTCAGGCTCTTCCTGCGTGCCTGAAATCAGTGGCAGCAACAGCTTTAGCAATCAGACAAAGCGATGCCATAGTGTTAGGACATTAATTGACAGTACAAGTACCACACGCAGTAGAGGTTCTCTTGAACCGCACACAAACACAACACTTGACTATAGCGAGACTCACCGGTTACGAATTAACATTGTTTCAGCCACACATAGAAATCAGACGTTGTAATACGTTAAATCCTGCCACACTTTCGCCAGTAAATGGAACAGATCCATTAGCACATGATTGTATTGAAGTCATTACTATCACGTCAACATATACACAGATTCACGTTATGCATTCGGAGTCGTCCATGACTTCGGCGTA
The DNA here is from genome assembly GCF_964204655.1 of Triturus cristatus. Taxonomy (NCBI): domain Eukaryota; kingdom Metazoa; phylum Chordata; class Amphibia; order Caudata; family Salamandridae; genus Triturus; species Triturus cristatus. The sequence goes on along the minus strand of NC_140583.1, from coordinate 1,025,306,936 downwards.
CTGTGGCGAGAGAGAGGTTATTTAACTTCTCACGGTGCCCACATCCAACACGGACCCCTCATTCAAGCCCTATTAGATGCGATTCATCTACCTACTGCAATATCGATTATGAAATGCAAAGCCCATACAAAAGTTACCGATATCATTTCTCAGGGTAATGACCTAGCTGACAGAACAGCTAAACAGACTGCTCAGAACCAGACTCATATAACTGACGCGACAAAGACAATAGTTCCGACACCAACACATTGCATGACAGTTAAGGATCCTGCCCTTGATGTAATTGACATACAGACACATGCTACACCAGAAGAAATAAAGAAATGGACTGAATTAGGAGGGATCCAAACGGATCAAGGATGGATGACGAAGGAAAAATCTATATGGTTTCTTCCCGACTCCATGGTTCAAGTCATCATTAACACAATACATAGTCCAGCGCACCTAGGAGAAAAAGCTATGCTAGACAGCATTCAACACATTTGGGAACACACACTAGGGAAGACAGCTTACACCCGACCGCATCCAGTTAATTGCTAACATGTCACCACCCAAGACACAAAAGGAGGTGCGGGCTTTTATAGGTCTCACTTCATACTGTAGGCAGTGGATCCCTCAATATGCATTTCTAGCAAAACCACTCATCCAGTTGACAACACAGGAGGCAGCCACATCGACTGTCCTCCCTTGGACTCAAGAACATACACATGCTTTTGAAAGCTTAAAGAAAGCTTTATGCCAAGCACCTGTTTTAGCAACACCATGTTATAGTAAACAGTTTACACTCTTTGTTACAGAACGCGACGGTACTGCCTTGTCAGTACTCACTCAGGAACAAGCAGGATCACACAAACCATGTGCTTATTTCTCTAGTACATTAGATCCAGTAGCTCAGGCTCTTCCTGCGTGCCTGAAATCAGTGGCAGCAACAGCTTTAGCAATCAGACAAAGCGATGCCATAGTGTTAGGACATCAATTGACAGTACAAGTACCACACGCAGTAGAGGTTCTCTTGAACCGCACACAAACACAACACTTGACTATAGCGAGACTCACCGGTTACGAATTAACATTGTTTCAGCCACACATAGAAATCAGACGTTGTAATACGTTAAATCCTGCCACACTTTCGCCAGTAAATGGAACAGATCCATTAGCACATGATTGTATTGAAGTCATTACTATCACGTCAACATATACACAGATTCACGTTATGCATTCGGAGTCGTCCATGACTTCGGCGTACTGTGGCGAGAGAGAGGTTATTTAACTTCTCACGGTGCCCACATCCAACACGGACCCCTCATTCAAGCCCTATTAGACGCGATTCATCTACCTACTGCAATATCGATTATGAAATGCAAAGCCCATACAAAAGTTACCGATATCATTTCTCAGGGTAATGACCTAGCTGACAGAACAGCTAAACAGACTGCTCAGAACCAGACTCATATAACTGACGCGACAAAGACAATAGTTCCGACACCAACACATTGCATGACAGTTAAGGATCCTGCCCTTGATGTAATTGACATACAGACACATGCTACACCATAAGAAATAAAGAAATGGACTGAATTAGGAGGGATCCAAACGGATCAAGGATGGATGACGAAGGAAAAATCTATATGGTTTCTTCCCGACTCCATGGTTCAAGTCATCATTAACACAATACATAGTCCAGCGCACCTAGGAGAAAAAGCTATGCTAGACAGCATTCAACACATTTGGTTCAACAAACACTTGCGAGCAGCAGTTAAACAAAAAGTTCGTACCTGTATGATATGTTGTCAGTTTAATCCAGGTAAAAGCATCCCCGTAGAGCAGGGCGGATTTCAATCTCCCGATCATGCTTTTGAAGTCCTCCAGATGGATTATATCCAGATGGAACGATGTCGAGGATTCAAATATGTTCTCGTAGTTGTTTGTGCTCTTTCTCGTTGGACAGAAGCCTACCCGGTTTCAGATTACACTGCCCCGACTACTGCCAAACAGTTAGTTCGAGAATTCTTCCCACGGTATGGTTTGCCACGTGTTGTCTACTCAGATAACGGCCAGCCATTCTCATCCGAATTAATGAAACACGTTTCACTTTTGTTAGGCTACCAATGGAAATTCCACTGTGTCCGACATCCTGAGGCAGCAGGTCTCGTGGAACGCCATAATCAAACTCTGAAAATTAGATTGTCCAAAATATGTAGAGAAAAAGGTGTCGATTGGATAGTAGCCTTACCAGTTGCGCTCTTTTACATGCGAATGATAGCACATTCTCGAACAGGGCTATCCCCGTACGAGGTGATCTTCGGTAGACCACCAAATATGTGGGGGACGCCTATACCTCGCAAAATCACTGACGTTGACTGTAATATGCTGACAGATTACCTGGCTTCCTTGATGTCTGCACTACAATCTTGTCGTTCACAGGTAGCTGCAGCTTTTCCCGATAACACTGAGGTGAAGCCCCATGACGTGGTTCCAGGTGATCTGGTTTTGGTGCGGAATTTCGACCGGAAGACCCAACTGGAGCCTAGGTGGAAATCGCCAAACCTTGTTCTACTAACCACAAGGACAGCTGTGAAGATCGAGGGACGTAAAGGGTGGTTGCACTCGAGTCATATCAAGAAATTTTATGGACTACCGTCCAGTGTGAACACTCAGCCCTGCATTCCCTCACAGACAGACTCAAAGCTCCCCTTGGTTGAACCAACAAAAACTGAACTTTATAAACTGAAATTAAGGTCTAGCCAGTCAGACAATTTGATTGTTTAAGTCCTCTCCAAGGTGAATCGGTTGAATTTGTCTCTGACATGTATCCTCTAGACCGGAATAGAGAAAGAAATCAACAGATGCAACTTAAAAAGCATGCGTATTGTAAATCACTTCGTAGTCACTGCACAGTAACATTATTAATTTTGTTTTTTCTAAGTCTTCTGATCATCATTTCTAGTATATTACTGCATATGTTTTACCCTATTTCTAAACGTGCTTACAATGTTACTGCTGAACATTCTTTTAGTGAATTACCCCCGCATGAGTTGTCCTATAGATTTGCGCTGCGCAACAACACATTCATTAGTATGTTACATCATTCCCATCAGACCAGCAATGCTACAAATTGTTGGATATGTGGCCGACTCCCTCCCTATCAGAACTATAAGGGAGTTTTGCCCCTCTTTCCATATCCGTTCACACACAATGGCTCCTGTGGAGCATGGTTTAGTTTGATTAATTCCCTAGATTCAAATTCCGCAGTTTATCAAGACAACTGGGTATGGGGAAACCTGAACCTAGTTTTGCTTAAAGTCTGCTACCCTAACAAGGAGGGACTTCCCAAAAGAACAGGAACTGATCTAGAAAATGAAGTATATGGATTAGGTAATTTTACACTTAACCTCATGATCCTGAACGTTGAATCTGAAGCTACACCAATCTTGCCCGCCATGTCAGTATTCCCAGTTAAAGGGGAATTATGTGTAAGAATGAATGGTTCCATACACATGGGCCACAGTAAATGCACCACTGTAATAAAATTTAGTGATCAAGGCAAGTCTACGTTTAGAGCTTCCCGTCATTCCTACTTCATATGTGGCCAGACCGCATATATACGTCTACCTCTAGATTGGGATGGTACCTGTTACATAGCATTCCTTCTGCCACCTGTCTTTTTAGCCCCTCCTGATTATCACAGAAATACCCATTTAGTACACAATAGACAGCAGAGAGATCTCCCAATTGTCGATTACACTGAAACAGCATGGGAGCAATACACAGATTTCAATAAAGGTTTCTTTCCCTATATAGGTACAGTCACTAATAGTAAGCTGATCCGTAGATTAACTAGAACCCTTGAAGCAGTAGTGAACGAGACTACTTCCGCCTTAGGCAATTTAACAGAAGAGCAGTCTGCTATGCGGATTGTTGTGCTTCAAAATCGTCTTGTCCTTGACGTCATCCTGGCCGATAGGGGCGGAGCTTGTAGGGTCATCGGATCAAGTTGCTGTGTTTTCATACCAGAAAATACGCCGTCAGTATATAAAGCCATAACTCGCCTCCATAAGATTGTGAGCCAGATACACCAGAGTCCAGGCACCTGGACTTGGTCCAGTTGGTTTTGGAGCGTGTTGTCAGCCTGGGGATGGAGGATCCTATCCTTCCTAGGTATTGGCTTCCTCATACTATTCAGTTGCTGCTTATGTCTACAATGTGGGCCAGCGATTTGCGGCCTGTGTGCCACATCGTGTATCCCACCTCCAAGTTTTCGTTCAAAATCCCGGAAGAAGAAAGAAGAACAAATGATGCTATATGAACAGATCGATGGATTGATGAAGATCGATATCTCCTGAGGGTCCGTAGGGGACAAGGAGGGAATGAGGAAATATGAATTTTGTGGTCAGTTATGTCCCCTATCGTAGACCCCAACGGCTCCATGTGCATGCTATAAGTACATGTATGTTCCCTCCAGTTCCAGTTTTGAAGACGCAAATATATGTGCGTCCACCGTCAACATGTCCTCTTTCAGATCCGCCATGAATGGGTCAGATATTCCATTCCTAAGTATGAAAGGCCACCGACTTTATGTGGTTCACTTTCCACATTTTACAGATTCAGGCGAGTAGGCCCTGAATTCTGTCATCAAGCCTTTTCCTGCCTTCTGCCTCTGAGAGCTCCAGTCTGGGCCCGCATCTGCATCCATGAACTTTGTCCTACTCCCTGCGCGGCTAACGGTGCCTGATCCAGCCTGTTGCCTGCCAAAAACTGTATTTCACCTTCAAGATTATCTGCTCCGCTCCTCATCCGATGCATTCCTGTCTAGTAGTTTAGGTAAACACTCCTCCAGCTACCGTGCAAAGGGCCAGGCCTCGCTGTCCTCATGCAAGTAATTCATAGCCCCTGTTACCATGGAAGATTCCTGCCCCCTCGCATCTCATGTAGACACTTAGGCGCTTGTACACGCATTAACAGTCAGTATAGAATAGATTCTATCCTAGAGACCTTTCCTTTTGGATAACACAGTTCTTTAAACATAGGATATTAGATATGATTTGGGATTAGGTTGACATGACCCCCCAGACTTCTGTCTCCACATGTAGAGCTAAATGTCAAGTCCCCTTCACCCTCTAGTTGCACGTCAATCACACGTCATGCGGCTGCGCGCGCATCTCTGCCAAATATTTCTGCTGACATTGCAGGATTCTCTTATGGATCCACCCACTTGTGACATCATGTATAATGACGTTTTCTAAGTTACGCCTATATGTCCGCCTTTTTTAGTTACGTATGCCTATTTTATCTGTATTATCAGCTGTTACGCCTCTTGCATCTGTCTTAATGTAATGCTTTCCATATAAATACCATTACCTGTCAATAATGTATGCCCCTTCCTTCCTGAACTTTCGTGGTGATGGAATTTGAAGCCTGCAATTCGAATTGTATTTCCTTTGTAAAGGAATAAAGCCTTTTAGAACCTCTAATACCACGGATTCTGCCTCTTATATTTACTGAGTTATTCTTACTAGACTTTACCGCATAAAAAATAGTACCGGTAATGAAATATTTACCACACATCGCCGAAGAAGTGGATTGATGTCGTATCAGATGGCACCACATCACCAGGAAGCATGCCGCAGGGCCTGTCGCGGCTCGCATAGTTGCCGAAGCACCTCGCATCGCCGGAGAAGAGGATCGACATCGCATCGGACGCCACCGCATCACTGGGAAGCGTGTTGCAGGGCCTGTCGTGGCTCGCATCGTTGCCGAAGCACCTCGCATCGCCAGAGAAGAGGATCAACGTCACATCAGACACAGCCGCATCACCGGGAAGCGTGTCGCAGGGCCTATCGCGGCTTGCATCGTGTCGCATCAAGAAAAGACACCAACTTTGTTTCTTTGCACCAGATCTTCACCGCATCGCCATGGAAGTGCAGTAAGAAACCGACGCATCACCTCCCCTCGCAGAGAAGAACCAACGCATCTCCTACGCAGCAGTAGGGACCCGACGCATCACCGTTCTTGCGTGTAAGGAATCGACACATCACCTTCCCTGCAACACTTTCGTTGTACTGTGTTACGCATCTTAAGGTACATTGAACTCAAATTGTCGCATTTTAACATCTAAAGAGAACTAAGCTCATTCTACCATTTTAAGTACAGTATTGTGGATTTTTGTCATTTATGGTCTTGTGATAAGTCTATATAAAGAATACTTTTTTTTATATAAAACTTTTGTGGTGTCCATCTGTAGTGTTGTCACTTGATTACTGTATGTGTTCACAAATGTTTTACACACTGCCTCTGAGATAAGCCTGTCTGTTCATGCCATGCTACCAAGGGGGTGAGCAGGGGTTATTTTAGGAGTGTACCCCATTACCCTGACTAGACGCAAGGGTCCCTATTTGTCAAAGGTACCTACCTCTGTCAACTAGAGACCCCCAAATCTAACAAAGGCTCTGTGTGAGATGGTAAGGACTGGTATTGTGAAGGGCTTTCAAAGGCAGTACACAGTGCCTTGAAGGTAATACAATGCCTAATCAGAAGCCAATGTAGCTTCCGAATTTTGGCTGTGACAGATTTGAACATAGGTATTCCGAGAAGAGGTCTGGCTGCTGCATTTTGCAGCTGTGGCAAAAAAAAATCGGTGTTGTTTCTGAATGTTAGGGTAAAGCCCGTTACAGTAATCCAACTTTGACACCACTAAGAAGTCACCATTTTTTTATTGAAGCCAGAACTAGCAGGTAGAGCGATGATGGTGTCAACGTGAGCACTCGAGCTAATCCGCTGCTCACGCCGGTCGCATAGCTGATCGACGAGGCGCCCTGCGATGCTGCGATGCTGCGATGCTGCGATGCTGCGATGCTCAGTTCAAAGCACAGACTGACAGCGAGAAGACCGCCAGCGCTAGTGCTAGGCTCGCGGTCTCTTAAAAACACTGCAACTTGCTTCTTCAACTTCGCGAATCACCGGATACTGCCTGTCTGGAGCCTGCTAGCTCGGCTCTTGCTGTTTATGCTATTCTTGGCCTTTGATCCACCTGTACCCGCCGCCTCAATCTGCATAACGATCAACATCCTAGGACACGAGGGAAATCGCCGGTGGCAGCGGCAGCACCATCGAAGTTTCTTGACCATGAGCAGCAGGGGAGCCAAGAAGGGAACCAAATCGAAGGCTGCCATCAACACCGATTCTAAAGACACGGCCCCTGAAAACACTTCCAGGCCCAGACTTGAGGTTAGTGGCAACAAAAAAACGCTAGGGCGGCCAGGGGGGGCAGGGGTATCTAGAGATGCAGCTGGTGCTCAGCCACCACTCGCAAAAATGTTTTTGTGTGCCAAGGGACAACCATCAACCGCAAGTGCCAAGACCCCTCTAATAGAGACCCTAGAGGCCCCCCCCCCTGGATCCACTAACCTCCCAATCACCCGCGTTAAAACAATATCAAGAGATCGGCCTGGTAAAATCAAATACAGTGTGCGCGCTGCAACCTGGTGCAGGAACTATTGTGGATTCACCAGGCTCAGTCAAAGTATTGAGTAACTCCCTTTGTTTGCCTAAAGTTAATAATGACAAAAAAGATAAGAAGGCGATCGAACTTGAAACCCAACCAATCTCAGCTGGCATAGTGTCAAACAATGAAGACTGCCCACATCTGAGTGGTCTTGATACTCCCTCTACAGCCCCAGAAATCGATGTCGCTAACTATATTCAGGGCCTGGAAGCTGCGATCGGTGCACAAGCACCTTGGACTCCGGAAACTGGGCCCGAGAACTTCTACTCGGTTTCCGATGGTACAGAAACCACCTCTGATGAGAAAGGGACTGACTCCAGTGAAGACGGCAGCGAAGAATCAATCAAAGACACCGGTACGGTCCAGCGGCCCAAGAGAACAAGAAGCAAAGGGAAGAGACGTAGTCAACTCAAATGGGATTACTCTGACTCACAGATGTCTTATCCTTTGGACGAAGACGACTCCCAGACAGCAATCTGGGAAAAGACAAAGAATTTACCAACGGTCGCCACAGAGCCCTCACTAGCATCAATCCTAGCCTCAATTACAGAATTCCAGGAAGAGGTTCGGGCAGACAACCGAGCAGCCAAAGGGTATGCTAAAAAGCTACAAGGAGGCCTGAGACGATTGAATAAGACATGCACCGACATAAGTGATCGCGTCTCCATGGTTGATGGGCATACTGAATACTTAGAATCAGAATCCACGGCTACTGAAAGACAAAGCGAGAGCAATGCCGCCTGTCTAGTGGATATCATGTCAAAAATGGAGGAGCAGGAAAACCGCCAACGCAGAAACAACCTACGCTTACTTGGTATTCCGGAAGGGAAAGAAGGTGAAGACCCCAGGCGGTTCATTGTAAAACTCCTTCAAGAATCTTTCCCCGAACACCCAGGTTGGGACTGGGACCGTGAGGTGCAGAGGGCACATCGCGATGGCAACAAGACAGCAGACGGACAACCAAGAGTATTCCTGGTATACTTCGGGAACTTCCTACTGAGGGAATTGATTTATGACCAGGCTGCCCAAACTCCAAGAAGGGGGCCAACGGAATAACCTTTTTTGCAAAACCCGACTTCTGCCATCAGACAGTGGAGCGCAGATGGCGCTTAAGACAATTAATCTCCCCATTTCAGCAGCTAGGAGCAGAAGTCTACCTCATGAACCCTGCTAGACTTAAAGTGATTTTTAATGGGGGATTTAAAATATTTCTGTCTGAAATCAAGGCTGGGGAATACTTAGAGGAAATTAAGTCCAAGAAGGGTCCAAGATACCGAGATAGAGAGATTACACCAGGTATAAGTACAGGCATATGCACATGCACAGAAATGGATAATGCAATGGGAGGACGGGGGGGCTAAATAGAGAGGGATCTTCTTGTCCTTTGTCTTTTGGCTCCTCCACCCCTTCTTTACCTTCTCAGCTTTAATTTTTTGGTGTTCTTAATACTAGTATAGCTGCAGGCGAAGTACAAACTCTATCGATGTAGTAATGTCCTACACTAAATCCTCAAAGAGCAGACTAGTCGAGCACACACTTAAATTTGTAAGGCGTGATTAGCGGCGGAGTCTCACTATTGACCACCATTGTTCAGGTTTTTCCTGATCGCTCCAAAAAAGGTGGGTGTGGGGGGGGTAGGGAAAGGGTCACTTTTAGAATAGTACAATGGAATCAATGACACCGTTTCTCACACAATTTTTCACTCACTTATTTAATGAACATGATTAAAGAACTCACCAAAGAAGAATATATAATGAATCAAGAAACTTCTGGTCTAGTTTATTCCAAACACCCAAATGGCTAAAATAAATACTCTCAGGTTTATTTCCGCCAATATCTGAGGGCTAAACGATGCCGTAAAAAGGCATAAAGTCTCGCAAGGCATACGTTCTTTAGGGGGCGATATCATCTGTCTCCAGGAGACACACATAGAGGGATCGCAAAAACACCTATTAAACTCACTAGGGCTTAAAGTTATAGGGGCTACTACACAAGGAGCTCAAATAAAGGGGGTAGGAATTATGGTTGATAGGAGACTTCCTTTAAAAAAAACACGTGTTAAATCCGACTCATTGGGTAGATGGGTAATCTCCGAATGCCATCTCTTCCCTAATCCCCCTTTTACTCTATGCTCTATCTATGGCTGCAACTCTGATGACCCAGGTGTCATCAATTTGATCTCTGGAGAATTAGCTCACTGGCCCACTCCAATAATTATCTGTGGTGACCTCATCATTAATTTGCCCTGCGACTGGAAAACAGATAATAAGTGGAAATATAAAGGCAGAAAACCCTTAGTGTTTCAAGCAATCACTAATTTAGCCCAAATCCATGGGCTGAGTGATGTTTGGTCTAAACTTAACTCCAACCAACCTGAATATACCTATTTTTCTGCACCCCACCGGTCATTTGCTAGACTAGACTATTTTCTTATTTCTTCATCCCTATTAGGCAAATGTACCATAGACACGGCACCGCGTTTTATGTCAGACCACAACCCACTTATTTTGAATATCGAGGGGCTAGAGAACTGGAAAGAATCCCCAAGATGGAGTTTCGAGAAAGCACTTTGCAAGACATAGGCTATAGAACTCATATGCAAACCTGGATTTAGGAGTTTCTGGAGATAAACACCGAAACGGCCTCAATCATGATAGTCTGGGATACATTAAAAGCGGGTATTCGGGGAGAAACCTTAAGGTTCTCGATCAGGAAAAACAAGAAAGATAAATTGCAAATGCTCAATCTCCAGAAAAAGCTCAAAGATTCAGAAACTAAACTAGTCCAAATGGTTCACACCGGTCAGGATGTTGAGAACCTACAAAATGAAGTAATATTAATCAAGGCCGAAATAGGGGCGATATTTGCTGAAAAAACCGCAGCTAAATGGGCAGTGATGCGAGAAACAAACTATGAATGCAGCGATCGCATTGGTCATCACCTTGCTGTCAAAACTAGACAACAGGCCACAGAAAGCAAAATACTCTCGATTCAATTACCAACAGGAGCTGAAACCAGCGATCCTAGTAAAATACAAAAAGGCTTTCAAGATTTTTACACCAAGCTATACTCAGAAGAGAATAGCAGGTCAGTCGATTTAGAAGATCCTAAAACTACCAAATATTTAAAGGAGGTAGAGTTAACACAGCTTAACCAGGAGCATTGTGAGCAACTGGAAATTATCCCGAATTGGGATGATATCCTGGAAACCCCTAACCAGCCTTCCAGATGGGAAAGCCACGGGAATGGATGGCATTCACGTGGAGTTCTATAAAATATTCGCACCCCAAATCAAGCCCATCTTTCTCGCTGTAATAACCACCATATTTAACGGGGATTTTCCTCCGGCCTCCTGGTCCAATGCCAAAATCTCTATATTTCTTAAAAAAGACAAATCACCTCTAGAGATGGGCTCCTATAGACCAATCACACTTATAAACTCCGATTCTAAAGTATACTCCAAAATACTTGCAACAAGAATATCTACTGTAGTTGAATCCCTGGTGTCAGAATGGCAACACAGATTCATTCCAAAAAAAGGCACCACTGAGCACATTAGGCGGGCCATTACTCTGTTTGATGCAGCACAGGTGACAGGAGACCCGATGTCTTTGATCTTACTAGATGCTGAAAAAGCATTTGATCGGGTCTCCTGGCGGTTCCTGTGGTGTGTCATGAAGAGGATGGGATTCGGGCCAAAACTCATGCAGGCTGTACGAGCTTTGTACCAAAGCCCGACGGCCTGTGTGTTGGTTAATGGGAGGTTGACCGAGCAATTTAACATCTCTCGGAGCACTAGGCAAGGTTGCCCCTGCTCCCCTCTACTCTTTGACCTCTACATAGACCCCCTAATCAAGAAGAGCGAAAATAATCCAGCAATTTTGGCAATAAGTATTCAGGGAATCGACACTAATATCATGGCTTATGCTGACTACTTGGCCATAGCCACTTCTGAACCTAAGAGCGCTATTTTGGCATTGGAATTGGAGGCACAAAAATTCGGGAAAATTTCGGGATATGCGCTGAACAAAAACAAAACCCAAATAATAATAAACCGAAAAATCAATTGGATCGATGCCCGGATTGTTACACAGGCCAAATATTTGGGAGTCATTATTACGTCAACAAAACAGGTAAGAAAAAGGGTCTAAGGGAAAAATAATTTAGAGACCTGCCCAAGTCCTAATCCCCTATTCTAAACTTATACAACTAAGAAAATAGACTGGGGGTCTAAAAGGAAGCACCATCGGTAATGTGTATACTGGTAGAAGGATAACTATTCTATCATCCCTGGCAAACAGAGCCGAGCAGGATTTCCATCAAATTATTTCTTTGTGATAGAGCTAAAGTATCAAGCTCTGTTGATCAGTGTTATCACGTGGTTATCCGCCACCTCCATGAGGGCAACCTTTTGATCATAAGGATTCCCTCTGTGGCAAACTCATGCGCTCTCCGTGAATGCCATTCCCAACCAAGCCAAGCAGTAGATGCCAAAACGTGTTGAAAAATAATGGAGAAAACTCATGTGATGCAGTGCAGTGGAAGTTAAAAAGATTATGTGGAAAGACTAAAGCATCTCGACAGTATCTCTCTCCTCACACCTAGTAAAAACAAGGGGAGTTAGCTCGAGTCCCCACTATTAAGTCATAGCAGGAAACACAGTGACTCCTACTACATGGTCAACATGTTTCAGCCTAAACGGAAATGATCCAGGCTTTCTTCAGGACCTATTAACAGCTACTGCACAATAGTCAAAATCTTCTTGCATCAGAGCACAAAAGTAAGGAGAACTATACAACCTCGCTTGATGCGAAACCTTCATTTACAGGATGCAATCATCATCTATGGAGATATAAATCAATTATCATACTCCTTGCTTTAAAAATAATGAGACCTACAGGCGTAAAAATATGCCCATTAGGATTCCAATATTTTGCTTACCCTGCATGATCAAGGCCCAAACCTCACCTCCCTGGAACCTTCCTCAGGTAGAAATGAGGCCCCGCTCTACAGGAAAAGGAGGGGAGAAAAAGGGCACTTCGTCAATCATGTGGAAGAAAAGGAGATAATAAGACCCTGCCCCAAGTACAGAATCTTGAAAAATCATTTGGTATACCCAGTGTTCATTTATGTCATACGCACTGGGCTACCCATCAACTCTTAAAACAGAAAAAACACCAGTCAACGGTCAAGGAAGTCTAAACGAAGAACAGTATACATAGCTAGTGCCAGAAGCTACTAGGTCCCCTGACTAATATAGAGGCAATGGCGCAGACACAGATCGCTATGAGCATCCTGCCCCATTCTCAATTTGCAGGGATGTAATGCAATGCTGGTATCTTGTAGCTATGTACCCTCACTGGCCCACTGTCAGGGCACAGTTATTAATATGAGTGTATTAGGCTCACTAATCCCAAAGCGTTCAAGCCGCTCATCACCCCAGAGTACGGATTGTGAATGCAACTGGGGTCAATTTAGCCAATGACGCACTCTCCAGTTATGGAAAAAAATACCTCTTTATGACCCGCTGAATGAGATTATCGAGTAATCGGTATATCCTCAATATATTTGTCTGGACTAGTGCCCCGATCGTATGGCTAAAAATAGCTGGATCTAAAGATGCATCAGCAAAAACGTGGCGTGCTATAATTTATAAAGCCACGGTAAGAGGATATTGCCTCCTTTTCAAACGGCCTTCACGCTAGGTCAACCGGTGTTAAAGGGCCGAGAAATGCAACATGAAATCACGGCAGGGAAAAGGAAATGTAGCACCAACTATCTAGGGCTCCTACAACGCAGTACCCAGGGACCGAGTCTAAGGGATTGTGTAATCATTAGCGACATAATGCTTCGCTTGCTACTCTTTCACTCCTAATCATCAATCACAAACTAACCTGTCCGTCGGTACCTCTGTATGTCACCGAGTCAGGGAAGGAGGCACCGAAGTAGCAACATCATCGGTTTTAAATACATTTGGCCATCTTGTTATCGTGAAAGTATTTCCGGTGTCGAAAAATCGCGCATCACGCGCATAGTCAGAGACAGCGTCAAAGCGTGGTACTACAACCTGACGTCACACGTGACTCTTTTGTAGTTCCAAATGCAAGCTAGTCCGACCTACCGAGCACGGCCTCACTGGAGAGAATAAAAGCCGTGTGTGAGTGAGGAAAACCTTCAAGGGGTCCTATAATTAAATAGGGTTTGTTAACTAAATACCCCTGTCAATCATATTACATCAGCAAGGACTAAAAAGGTCTGAATACAAAAATCATTCTTATATTATTGTTCGCAAAATGGTTGCACAATGCAAGGTTTGTGCACTCAAAAGTATGAAGCTACAATCAAGCTGCACAAATATGTACCTACCATCAGGCAAACATTAAACATGCTCTCATGTCTACAAAAATACATTATCACAGTGTCACTATGTAGCACATAGTGTGTTCAGATCTTATGTTTATCATACACACAGGGGTACCCATCCGCTATACTCACAGGCCCAGGGTCCAGCGCCAGATGTTACTCAGGAGCCTCATAGTTACAGAAGTCAGCCCATACCTGCAGATGTCAGAGCCAGAGAGTATGTGATGGTATGTTACTGATCGATTAATGGGCTATGCCAAATTAGAGACTCACCCACGGTATGTCATCGTTGAGACCCAGAGTATCACTATGGAATTTGTATACCCATTTTTGCTCTTTAATAAACAGGTATCTGGAGATATCACTAACAGATAAGGGTATGTTAGGTTTTTCCAGCACTGTCCATTTGAAATCCTCTGGTCCATGATGTTCATTGAAATGTCTCATGAGTTTTGTGGTGAGCTTTTTGCATCTAAATGTGCTCTTGTGTTCTAGCATCCGCGCCTTGACTTTCCGAGTAGTCATCCCGACATAGTTTATCCGGCAAGGGCAGGTGATCAAATAGATCAGATTACTGCTATTACAGTTAGTAAATTGATATTGAACCCATGGTTTATTAGTTCCTATATCAACTGTTGATGAATGCGAGGTCTGTGGACAAATAGAGCATTCCCCACAGGGATGGTGACCTGTGGCTGCTGGTAAACCCCAGAGTCTACCTAGTTGTCTCGGTAATGGTGTCTTGGGGCGTGTATGTACTAGTTTGTCATTGATGTTACTACCTCGTTTAAATGCAAAAAGAGGCAAAGCAATCTTCTCTTTACTGGAATTCAGCAAGCGCCAATGGTGTCTGATACTTTTCTGTACCTGGTTTGATAATGTACTAAAAGTATGTACAAAGGTCAGTCTGTCTACAGGAGGTGTCTGCATCGGTGGCTCAAGAAGCTCCTCACGGTGATTATTGGTGGCTCTCTTCCGAGCACGTTTTACCAAACTGCGAGGGTAATGTCTCTCCAAGAGAGGACCACCGATCTCTTGGAGAGACATTACCCTCGCAGTTTGGTAAAACGTGCTCGAAAGAGAGCCACCAATAATCACCGTGAGGCCCTTCTTGAGCCACCGATGCAGAAACCTCCTGTAGACAGACTGACCTTTGTACATACTTTTAGTACATTATCAAACCAGGTACAGAAAAGTATCAGACACCATTGGCGCTTGCTGAATTCCAGTAAAGAGAAGATTGCTTTGCCTCTTTTTGCATTTAAAAGAGGTAGCAACATCAAGGACAAACTAGTACATACACGCCCCAAGACACCATTACCGAGACAACTAGGTAGACTCTGGGGTTTACAAGCAGCCACAGGTCACCATCCGTGTGGGGAATGCTCTATTTGTCCACAGACCTCGCATTCATCAACAGTTGATATAGGAACTAATAAACCATGGGTTCAATATCAATTTACTAACTGTAATAGCAGTAATCTGATCTATTTGATCACCTGCCCTTGCCGGATAAACTATGTCGGGATGACTACTCGGAAAGTCAAGGCGCGGATGCTAGAACACAAGAGCACATTTAGATGCAAAAAGCTCACCACAAAACTCATGAGACATTTCAATGAACATCATGGACCAGAGGATTTCAAATGGACAGTGCTGGAAAAACCTAACATACCCTTATCTGTTAGTGATATCTCCAGATACCTGTGTATTAAAGAGCAAAAATGGGTATACAAATTCCATAGTGATACTCTGGGTCTCAACGATGACATACCGTGGGTGAGTCTCTAATTTGGCATAGCCCATTAATCGCTCAGTAACATACCATCACATACTCTCTGGCTCTGACATCTGCAGGTATGGGCTGACTTCTGTAACTATGAGGCTCCTGAGTAACATCTGGCGCTGGACCCTGGGCCTGTGAGTATAGCGGATGGGTATCCCTGTGTGTATGATAAACATAAGATCTGAACACACTATGTGCTACATAGTGACACTGTGATGATGTATTTTTGTAGACATGAGAGCATGTTTAGTGTTTGCCTGATGGTAGGTACATATTTGTGCAGCTTGATTGTAGCTTCATACTTTTGAGTGCACAGACCTTGCATTGTGCAACCATTTTGCGAACAATAATATAAGAATGATTTTTGTATTCAGACCTTTTGAGTCCTTGCTGATGTAATATGATTGACAGGGGTATTTAGTTAACAACCCCAATTTAATTATAGGACCCCTTGAAGGTTTTCCTCACTCACACACGGCTTTTATTCTCACCAGTGAGGCCGTGCTCCGTAGGTCGGACTAGCTTGCATTTGGAACTACAAAAGAGTCACGTGTGACGTCAGGTTGTAGTACCACGCTTTGACGCTGTCTCTGACTATGCGCGTGATGCGCGATTTTTCGACACCGGAAATACTTTCACGATAACAAGATGGCAAAATGTATTTAAAACCGATGATGTTGCTACTTCGGTGCCTCCTTACCTGACTCGGTGACATACAGAGGTACCGACGGACAGGTTAGTTTGTGATTGATGATTAGGAGTGAAAGAGTAGCAAGCGAAGCATTATGTCGCTAATGATTACACAATCCCTTTAGACTCGGTCCCTGGGTACTGCGTTGTAGGAGCCCTAGATAGTTGGTGCTACATTTCCTTTTCCCTGCCGTGATTTAATGTTGCATTTCTCGGCCCTTTAACACCGGTTGACCTAGCGTGAAGGCCGTGTGAAAAGGAGGCAATATCCTCTTACCGTGGCTTTATAAATTATAGCACGCCACGTTTTTGCTGATGCATCTTTAGATCCAGCTATTTTTAGCCATACGATCGGGGCACTAGTCCAGACAAATATATTGAGGATATACCGATTACTCGATAATCTCATTCAGCGGGTCATAAAGAGGTCTTTTTTTCCATAACTGGAGAGTGCGTCATTGGCTAAATTGACCCCAGTTGCATTCACAATCCGTACTCTGGGGTGATGAGCGGCTTGAACGCTTTGGGATTAGTGAGCCTAATACACTCATATTAATAACTGTGCCCTGACAGTGGGCCAATGAGGGTACATAGCTACAAGATACCAGCATTGCATTACATCCCTGCAAATTGAGAATGGGGCAGGATGCTCATAGCGGTCTGTGCCATTGCCTCTATATTAGTCAGGGGACCTAGTAGCTTCTGGCACTAGCTATGTATACTGTTCTTCGTTTAGACTTCCTTGACCGTTGACTGGTGTTTTTTCTGTTTTAAGAGTTGATGTGTAGCCCAGTGCGTATGACATATATGAACACTGGGTATACCAAATGATTTTTCAAGATTCTGTACCTGGGGCAGGGTCTTATTATCTTCTTTTCTTCCACATGATTGACGAAGTGCCCTTTTTCTCCCCTCCTTTTCCTGTAGAGCGGGGCCTCATTTCTACCTGAGGAAGGTTCCAGGGAGGTGAGGTTTGGGCCTTGATCATGCAGGGTAAGCAAAATATTGGAATCCTAATGGGCATATTTTTACGCCTGTAGGTCTCATTATTTTTAAAGCACGGAGTATGATAATTGATTTATATCTCCATAGGTGATGATTGCATCCTGTAAATGAAGGTTTCGCATCAAGCGAGGTTGTATAGTTCTCCTTACTTTTGTGCTCTGATGCAAGAAGATTTTGACTATTGTGCAGTAGCTGTTAATAGGTCCTGAAGAAAGCCTGGATCATTTCCGTTTAGGCTGAAACATGTTGACCATGTAGTAGGAGTCACTGTGTTTCCTGCTATGACTTAATAGCGGGGACTCGAGCTAACTCCCCTTGTTTTTACTAGGTGTGAGGAGAGAGATACTGTTGAGATGCTTTAGTCTTTCCACATAATCTTTTTAACTTCCATTGCACTGCATCACATGAGTTTTCTCCATTATTTTTCAACACGTTTTGGCATCTACTGCTTGCCTTGGTTGGGAATGGCATTCACGGAGAGCGCATGAGCTTGCCACAGAGGGAATCCTTATGATCAAAAGGTTGCCCTCATGGAGGTGGCGGATAACCACGTGATAACACTGATCAACAGAGCTTGATACTTTAGCTCTATCACAAAGAAATAATTTGATGGAAATCCTGCTCGGCTCTGTTTGCCAGGGATGATAGAATAGTCATTATTACGGCCAACATAGATGAAATTGTAACCGAGAATCTATCCCCCTTGATTACCGAAACAAGAAAAGCCCTTAAACAAATAGACAATTTACACTTTACTCTTGTAGGCAGATGTAACGTAATCAAAATGACCTATTTCCCGAAATAGTTATATTACTTTCGCTCCATCCCATTGGAATTCAGCAAGGCCAAGCTTCAGAAACTTCAACAAATTTTTACGCAATTTATTTGGGCTTACTCACAACCTAGACGGGCACTAAAACAATTGTCTCTTCCCAGGGAACGGGGTAGCTGGGCATTTCCTAATATAGCACTTTAATATTGGGCCTCAGTTCTGCAATACAGCACTGAATTTTTGAAGGAACACTCCTTCCCTCTATCAACCGGTCTTCCTTCACCATTTCGGCTATTATTGGGAGAAGAGACTCGCGGCTGCTTGTTTAGACAAGTATCCTTTGGATTCTATAAGCGTGTTAGGTTCAAGACACTGATGAACTCCTTTAAGGTCTTTCGCAATATCCGTAAAACCTACGGGCTAGGAATATTCAATTATTACACTCCTATTACCGAGAACCCCAATCTTCCTGCCATCTTTAGCAGGTCTTACCTATTGGATTGGTATAAGGCTGGCATCACTAAGCTAGGAGACCTAATTTCCAACAAAGGAGTTAAACCCTTTCCAGAGCTACAAAGCAAATATGGACTAAAAAACCATGTCACCTTCAAATACCTTACTATTCACGACTTTCTCACCCGAAAAGTCGGGGGACCTGCAGGATTCTTGGAGAGTGAGCTTATCAAAACACTGCGGGCCCCAATGACCCCCCGGATAGGTCTCATCGACTCTGCTCTAAATAGCCAAACCCCAGATGACCTGCTTAGGATAGCAGACAAGTGGCTTACTAAACTAGAGGCCCCACATAGTATGTTCTACAATTCACTGGCACTTTCCCAATGTGATTTACTGTCAGCAAAATTACAGGCGCAACACTTCAAAACCATCTTTTTCCTGTATATTACACCCAGTAAAATTGCAAAATGGGGAGTAAGCAAAGGGACAGTGTGCTCCCGTTTCTCGGAGTTTGGTGCCGATGCAGTACATATGTTTGCCGCCTGCCCCAAACTTACTCCAGTTCTTCTCAGAATTCAGGACTTTCTGGGGAGGGTCATTACACAGACTGTAGCTCTGACTCCCATAACCATACTACTGGGGACTCAGGAAGAGGTCAACAGGGAAAAAGGTGGGGCGCTTATCTATGTTGCTATGACAATTTGGAGGATCTGCGTGGCGTCAGCATGGATTGAGATCGATCCACCTTCCTTCCCCTAATGGCTGGCGAGGCTAGTTGCAACTTACCACCTTGAAAAGGTTATATACGCTAAAAAAGGGCGCAAAGGGCAAAAGAAAGGGCTAGATATCTGGGGATTTTTCACCACCTGGCTGGAACAATCGGATCAGTCGGGATCATATGGCTAATCGGACTTTCTTTTTTTCTCTTCTGTATTTCTTTTGTTGCTTTTTTTTTTTGTTCAAAGCCTCCTTGACGATTCTGAACTTAATATTCTCATACTGCACATTTCTCCGTGTCCTTGAAATTCGGCACAGTTACAGTAAGAGAGGGTGGGGGGGGGGGGAGCTGTTATAAAGTCAAATCTATGTATCTTCTGCATTGAAAATAAAAAATTTTTTTTTAAAAGTCACTATTTTTTTTAGCCTCAAAAGGGAGAAATTGAAGAAATCACTCTAGGGGTTAAAAATGTGGAGGAAGTGACTGCATTCACCTGGTCTCCAAAGGAGAGCTGGTTGTCCAAAAGGGCTCCGAGGTATTTGGCTTTGCTCTCTGGCACTGGCAGAGAACTCAATTCGCCTTGTCAACAAGATGGTGTCCAGAAAGAGGTGTTCTTGCCAAACAAAATAACCTCTTTTTTCCTGCATTTAGTTTCAAATAGTTGTTGTTCATCCAAGTGCTCACAGCCCTCATACAGTTACAGAATCTATGTTCTGTGTCAGAATCCTGGTTGGAGAGGGAGACCACAATCTGTGTGTCATCTCCATAGGAAGTGAGCGAGAAGCAAAATAACCTCATCAGTGTGGTGAGAGAGGACATGTAAACATTGAAAAACATCGGGCTGAGAGATTCCTGTGGAACCCCCAGGGGCGGATCCTCCGCTATGGCAGAGGAGCGTCGCCCCACTGCTTTCTCGCAGACGAGAAGCAGAAACATAAAATGGTAATAACTTTTAGTTATTACCATTTTCTCTTTGCTTTGTGGGTGGGCGGGTGTACATGGCTACTCTGCTGTCTGACCAGGGCAGGGAAGGAGTGGTGTGCCCACTCCTGTGCGCAATTACTGTTTGGTTGGCCCTCTCGGGCCGCCCAAACAAGTCATGCGCACTCTGCCCTTCACCTTAATCACCCACTTTTTTCCTTCATTCCATTTAATGCAGCGAATATATTCTCAATTTTGTTTACAAAAAACGTGTTGCTGCAGAGTGAGTGACTATGATTTAACTGAGCTGTTACTGGCAGGTTGGCAAGATTAGAGACTGTTTTAAACAGTTCTTTGTTTTTGGCTCGATTGATCCGATCTGTGTACTATTTTGATTTTTCTTTTTTTTAAAGTAATTTATGATCTGTATGACACTGTTTATATTTAAATTTTTCTAGGTCATTATAATTTCTCCTCCAAATTCGTTCTTGGTGCTTACATAGTTTCTTTTTGGCTCTACAAACATCAGAGTATGAAGGTGCGGTGGGGAGCGAACATCTCGAGTGTATGCATTTTTTGGGTGAAAAATTGGTGGCAGCAGTGTTGAGCCATCTATTTATTATAAAGAGGAATAGCGGCTTCTAGTTTATCAGAAAAGTTGGGCTGTGAGATTGAGAGGTGGTGGGCAAGGAGGTCAGGTTTAACTTTGTTACAGGCGCAAACTTTAAATGTCCTGGAGGCAGAATTTGTCGTAAGCCCATTGGAAGGGAGAGTCAGATCAAACAAGACTGCATGGTGGCCAGACCATGTTAGAGGGACCGAACCTAGGAATTTAAGAGCAGAGTGATTAGTGAAAATACCATCTAAAGTATGCCCTGCTACATTAGTGGGTCCTAGTGCCACTTGTTTTAAGGCGGCACTGATCATTAAGTCTAAGAGACCTAGGTGCCGATCACGATCCTGCAAAAACCGGGTACGAACCGTCGGACGGAGCACAATCTCCGCCCGACGCGTACCCGGTCGTCAATTTTCACAAACAAGGAATTACGATTCGCACGGGTACACCATTACCGTACGAATCGTAAAAAAGCCCGACCGAACAAAAAAACACCTACCAATGCGATCCGGGAAAGCGCCGACCTGACGTCGGGACGCTCGCAGCCAGCCATTCAAGACCCAGGAATCACGATTCGCACCGACGTCACCCCGCACGGTGAATATTTTGCGGCAGCCAAAAACTGCCGGGAAATCAGGACGACGCGAACAAGGACCACCAGTACGCGACGGACAGACGACGACGCGAACAAGGAGGACCAGTACGTGACGGACACACAGGACGACGCCACCAAGGAGGACCCGTACGCGACAGGACGACGCGATCAAGGAGGACCCGTACGCGACAGGACGACGCGAGCAAGGAGTACCAGTACGCGACGGACAGACATGGACCCGAACCTACGAGTCATCCCTGCCCTCATAGCAGTACACCTCCTCTACAGGTTACGACGCAGACGCCGCAGAAGGTCAGAATAACTAAGGGAGGGGGGAAAGTGGGGTGGGGTGGGGGTGGCACGACCAGGGCAGGCCACAAAACAACCACATAAGTCACACACCACACATGGCCTGGACATACCTGACTCCCATGCCCTGGTCACCACGAGGGGGTGGGGGCGTGTCCTGATAAGCCAGCGACCGCCACAACGGAAGTCCGTCACCACGCGAACCGGCAACACAACCAGACAGGTACGTCCCGTACCCACGCCTGAAGAGCGTGGGTACGAGTCGGACCACGCCCACACACGTCACCCCAACAATGGCGGGACGGATCGCACCCACGTGGCAAAGGCCTGGGTACGGGCCGCACAAACATCACATAGCGTGGGGACGGATATGTACGGACCCTACCCCCACCCCGTATGCAAGGAGCGTACCCCCCAGCCCAACAGTGCAAGTACGACCCGTACCCCCACCCGCGTATGCATGGAGCGTACCCCCCATGCCAACAGTGCAAGTACGACGCGAACCCTCACCCGCGTATGCAAGGAGCGTACCCCCCAGCCCAACAGTGTAAGTACGACCCGTACCCCCACCCGCGTATGCAAGGAGCGTACCCCCCATGCCAACAGTGTTAGTACGACCCGTACCCCCACCCGCGGACGTACGGAGCGTACCCCCACCCCAACAGTGTAAGTTCGACCCGTACCCCCACCCGCGAATGCAAGGAGCGTACCCCCCAGCCCAACAGTGTAAGTACGACCCGTACCCCCACCCGCGTATGCAAGGAGCGTACCCCCCATGCCAACAGTGTTAGTACGACCCGTACCCCCACCCGCGGACGTACGAAGCGTACCCCCACCCCAACAGTGTAAGTTCGACCCGTACCCTCACCCGCGTATGCATGGAGCGTACCCCCCATGCCAACAGTGTAAGTACGACTCGAACCCCCACCCACGAATGCAAGGAGCGTACCCCCCAGCCCAACAGTGGAAGTACGACCCGTACCCCCACCCGCGAATGCAAGGAGCGTACCCCCCACCCCAACAGTGTAAGTACGACCCGTACCCCCACCCGCGAATGCAAGGAGCGTACCCCCCAGCCCAACAGTGCAAGTACGACCCGTACCCCCACCCGCGTATGCAAGGAGCGTACCCCCCATGCCAACAGTGTTAGTACGACCCGTACCCCCCCCGTGGACGTACGGAGCATACCCCCACCCCAACAGTGTAAGTTCGACCCGTACCCTCACCCACGTATGCATGGAGCGTACCCCCCATGCCAACAGTGTAAGTACGACTCGAACCCCCACCCACGAATGCAAGGAGCGTACCCCCCAGCCCAACAGTGTAAGTACGACCCGTACCCCCACCCGCGAATGCAAGGAGCGTACCCCCCAGCCCAACAGTGTAAGTACGACCCGTACCCCCACCCGTGGACGTACGGAGCGTACCCCCACCCCAACAGTGTAAGTTCGACCCGTACCCTCACCCGCGTATGCATGGAGCGTACCCCCACCACACCAGTGTAAGTAGACTCGTACCCTCACCTCGAATGCATTGAGCGTACCCCCACCGTGTATGTGCCAAGCGTACATATCCTGAAATCGGAGGTGTGTGTGCAGAGTCCACCCAGCAGTGCCCTGAGACAGGAGGGGTGGGTGTGGAGTCCTCCCAGCAGTGCCCTGAGACAGGAGGGGTGGGTGTGGAGTCCTCCCAGCAGTGCCCTGAGACAGGAGGGGTGTCTGCAGAGTCCTCCCAGTAGTGCCCAGACACAGGAGGGGTGGGTGCCTATCACTCCCAGCAGTGCCCTGAGACAGGAGGGGTGGGTGCCTATCACTCCCAGCAGTGCCCTGAGACAGGAGGGGTGGGTGCCTATCACTCCCAGCAGTGCCCTGAGACAGGAGGGGTGTGTGCAGAGTCCTCCCAGCAGTGCCCTGAGACAGGAGGGGTGGGTGCCTATCACTCCCAGCAGTGCCCTGAGACAGGAGGGGTGTGTGCAGAGTTCTCCCAGCAGTGCCCTGAGACAGGAGGGGTGTGTGCAGAGTCCTCCCAGCAGTGCCCTGAGACAGGAGGGGTGGGTGCAGAGTCCTCCCAGCAGTGCCCTGAGACAGGAGGGGTGGGTGCCTATCACTCCCAGCAGTGCCCTGAGACAGGAGGGGTGTGTGCAGAGTCCTCCCAGCAGTGCCCTGAGACAGGAGGGGTGTGTGCAGAGTCCTCCCAGCAGTGCCCTGAGACAGGAGGGGTGGGTGCCTATCACTCCCAGCAGTGCCCTGAGACAGGAGGGGTGGGTGCCTATCACTCCCAGCAGTGCCCTGAGACAGGAGGGGTGTGTGCAGAGTCCTCCCAGCAGTGCCCTGAGACAGGAGGGGTGGGTGCCTATCACTCCCAGCAGTGCCCTGAGACAGGAGGGGTGTGTGCAGAGTCCTCCCAGCAGTGCCCTGAGACAGGAGGGGTGTGTGCAGAGTCCTCCCAGCAGTGCCCTGAGACAGGAGGGGTGGGTGCAGAGTCCTCCCAGCAGTGCCCTGAGACAGGAGGGGAGGGTGCCTATCACTCCCAGCAGTGCCCTGAGACAGGAGGGGTGTGTGCAGAGTCCTCCCAGCAGTGCCCTGAGACAGGAGGGGTGTGTGCAGAGTCCTCCCAGCAGTGCCCTGAGACAGGAGGGGTGGGTGTGGAGTCCTCCCACCAGTGCCCTGAGACAGGAGGGGTGTAACACATGTGTGTGAGGCCAGAATTATCCACATGCATACTGGCTACAAGGGAACATGTCCCCATGAACTCATGTCAACAGACTCCACACACAAGTACAGTGATCATCAAGGATGCCACGATTGTTGCAGGTGGAGACATGGCCCTGCATGCATGGCCAAAGTAGAAGGGCTCCGTCACACACACAGCTCATGTAGACACAGCTCTGCGCTAAACATTGGGAACACCCTGCAGGGAAGAAAGCTGGGTACACAGAGGAAGGAATACACCCTGGGACAAGTGCACCATGCAGTAACTGCTTACATGAACAAAGAAAGTTAGCCAACACCTTGTGATGGCACACAGATCCCAGGGTCCCACCAATGAGCAGTACACTACTACATATCCCACACACCCAAACCCTTACACACCACCAAAAACCATGTAGCAGCCCCACCAACACCAATACCAGCATAGCAGTAGTGTGATAATGAAAACAAAATTAAGCTTTATTCAGCATGAGCACAATGTCCGTGGATCGCAGGCAGTTCAATCTTCACAAAGCCCATAGGGCAGTCAATGATTCTCAGCTGGATGGGGGACACAGTGGGATGCGTGTCCCCTACCTTGCCTGCACAGTCAAATGGCATCGTCTTCCACACTGGCGAGGGCTTCAGGGGGGGGGGAAGCAACAGGCACCGCAGGGACATCAGGGCAAAGGGGCGGCGTTGTGGGTGCAGGGATGGAGGACTCCACCACAGGGGGTGGGTCAGTGCCAAAGGCGGAGGCCAGGATGGCACTACACACCTTTGCAAGGTCATCCAGGGAGTCCCCTGCACCCGAAGGGACCTCAGGCCCCAAGGAGGGGGGGGGTCAGAGGGATGGGTCGCAGCGCCACCGGGGGAGGGTGGAGACAGGGGGGGAGACTCAACCACCCTGACCGGGGACCTCCTTGACCGCTTGCGTGGTGGTGTAACTGTGGGGCTCAGGGACAGAGCGGCCATGAAGGAGTCCTTGGGGTAGATGTGGCCAGGAGAGCTGAGGGGAGGGGATTTGGAGGGAGTGGACTGGGTGGAATGCGGACTCCCACTATGGCTGCGTGTCACACGTTTGCCCCCCGACCCAGTGGGTGTGCCTACCTCACCCTGTGTGTGCGTGTCAGGAGGAGTGCGGTGGACCTTCCCTGCTGGTGTGGTGCCCGTGTCCGTTGATGTGGGTGCATGCCGATGTCTGGGGGTACGTGGGACAGGCATGGGAGTGGGAAGTGTGGATGGGGCAGGGGTAGGTGGGGGGAGGTCGCGCTGCAGGAGACCCACTGCTGCAGTCAGTGTGGAGTCGATGGACCTCAGCAAGTTGCGTTGGTCAGCCTGCGATGAATGAATGCCCTCCAAGAAAGCCTCGATGTTGGTGAGGGTTTTGCCGTGGGCATGGAGGACATTAAGGATCGCAGCCTGACCAACCTGCAGTTGCCGCTGGATGTCCACAGACTCTGCATTGGCGGCAGCAGTGGAGACAGGGGCAGGGGGTGCGGTGCCTGGCAGGAAGGAGACATGCTGTGACCGGGCACGCTGGGAAGGGACACGAGCAAGTGGGAGGCGGCTGGTGGGAACTGAGGGGGCGGTGCGAGGTGTTGTTCCGCTGTCAGCTGCTGGTGCAGCCACCGCCCACTCGGAGACATCCTCCTCGGACCTGTCAGCTTCGTATTCTGACGTGCCAGTCGACAGGTCCTCCGCCGCACTATCCTCCACCTCTGTCCCACTCGATGTGCCAGCCCCGATGTCAAGGCTGGCACTGGTGCTCGGTCCCTCCGCCTTGCCTGTGTCCATGTCTCCCTCTGTGTCCCCCGACGATGCTGTGGGCAGGGTGGAGAGACAGAAATTAATCATACAACTGTACACATCAGTCACATGAGTACAATCGACATAGGTAACACTGCATAGCCTGAAAAGGAAGATCCCTAACATCTACTAAACAAGGTACCGATGTAGGGCATGAAACACACAGTTGGTTGAGCCACCATGCCACTGAAATACCATGGAGAGCATGAGACAATAGCTAAACACAGGAAACGGAGTCTGACATAGCACCCAGGCCCTGGGGACAATCCTGCACTGCATCTGCACCACACAGCGTTGGCAAAAATACCGATGACCAGGGACCATATCCATGAACTTGAGACACATGCTGCATAGGTAATGCTGAAAACATGCCCAACATGACTCGGTCACTGCACATTGCGTGTGTGTCCAGACACATCACACACTGCCCAGACCCAGCAAGTAGAAATCAGGATTTGACACATAGGCATTGCCCGCACCAACAAGACCCTACACGAGGCAAATTGTTGAGACACAGGTGGCACCAACATCTCATAGTCTGGCTGATACACACAGGGGCAGGCAAACAGCAAGAGTGTACGCCAAACAGCCAACGTGCGCCTGTACAAATAATGAGGTACCAGTGCCCATCCTCAGATGAGTATAACAAGACACACAGGCACTGGCAACTGTGAGTATGTAGAAGGACAATCAGGTCAGGCTGCACAGTGGACACCTGTACAAAATAGCACGTCTATATACATGGTGACAGGGGACAATGGCACAGAGCACAACCTACGCTGTAGACACTGAGATTGTCCACGTGTATGATGACACATACACCACTGAGGAAAAGGTGCCCCAGGGGACAGTAGTGGGCACGCAACTACATGCTACTGAATGGTAATGACTGCAACACACGTCACCATCCCTGCACTATGTGTATCGCACACTAATGCACATCATGTCACAGGCCACTACATAGGACATGCGCGCTGTAAGGCATGACACATGAGAGACCAACTCCCATGTCTGGAGTCAGCATCAGTGCCAACTGACATGGAACCCACATGCAGTGAACTTGACAGTGCACAGGCAAGGTCCCACAACCTGTTACACACCACCCCCACACATGATGCTACAGTCATTGTTCTCGTGGACAAAGCGCCAGCCTACATCACCTTGTGAAGGAGTGACTACACACAGACCAGGGAACACATTGCAAGGAGGGGAAGGGTGGCAGGGGCACAGCGCTATACTGGGGCAAACAGGATCTGCACAGCACCTTTAAACCCTGCCAGTTAATTCATGCTACTGTGCCCTTACAAATGCCGGTGACACACAACGAACACACATGTACCTACCCCCTTCCGGCTGCTGCATCGCCTGTAAGCGCCTCTCCAGGTCTGGAAAGACCACCGGCAGCACACGCCTGTGGAGGTGGCTCAGACGGCGGCGGCCGCGGTTCTTGTGGCTCTCAGGTGAGTCCCCCAGCAGGAGCCGTGCAATCCTCCGCGTCCAGCACCGGATATCCTGCCAGCGTTTTCTCACCTGGGGCAGGCTCCGCCTCCGACCATCCACACCCCTCACGGCACTGACGGCGGTCAGCCAGATCTGCTCCTTGGCAGTGGCGCCTACCTGTGAGGAGGAACAAGTGACACCACATCAATACACCAGCCACATGTCACAGAGAGACATATGGGTACAAATTAGCTGGTTACAACAAGGCATGTCATGCAGCCAACGCATTGCACCTTTGTCATAGGGACATCATCCCCTGGTGAGGGAAAAAGCAGTACGTGCCACAGTGGGTACACAGGTGGAATGATGGCAATGTCACAATCAATGATCAAGGCTCACACTGTGCATCACACCCACCCCTCCTGTCTCAGGGCACTGCTGTGAGTGATAGGCCCCCACCCCTCCTGTCTCAGGGCACTGCTGGGAGTGATAGGCCCCCACCCCTCCTGTCTCAGGGCACTGCTGGGAGTGATAGGCCCCCACCCCTCCTGTCTCAGGGCACTGCTGGGAGTGATAGGCCCCCACCCCTCCTGTCTCAGGGCACTGCTGGGAGTGATAGGCCCCCACCCCTCCTGTCTCAGGGCACTGCTGGGAGGACTCTGCACACACCCCTCCTGTCTCAGGGCACTGCTGGGAGTGATAGGCACCCACCCCTCCTGTCTCAGGGCACTGCTGGGAGGACTCTGCACACACCCCTCCTGTCTCAGGGCACTGCTGGGAGTGATAGGCCCCCACCCCTCCTGTCTCAGGGCACTGCTGGGAGTGATAGGCCCCCACCCCTCCTGTCTCAGGGCACTGCTGGGAGTGATAGGCCCCCACCCCTCCTGTCTCAGGGCACTGCTGGGAGTGATAGGCCCCCACCCCTCCTGTCTCAGGGCACTGCTGGGAGTGATAGGCACCCACCCCTCCTGTCTCAGGGCACTGCTGGGAGTGATAGGCACCCACCCCTCCTGTCTCAGGGCACTGCTGGGAGGACTCTGCACACACCCCTCCTGTCTCAGGGCACTGCTGGGAGTGATAGGCACCCACCCCTCCTGTCTCAGGGCACTGCTGGGAGTGATAGGCACCCACCCCTCCTGTCTCAGGGCACTGCTGGGAGGACTCTGCACACACCCCTCCTGTCTCAGGGCACTGCTGGGAGTGATAGGCACCCACCCCTCCTGTCTCAGGGCACTGCTGGGAGTGATAGGCACCCACCCCTCCTGTCTCAGGGCACTGCTGGGAGTGATAGGCACCCACCACTCCTGTCTCAGGGCACTGCTGGGAGGACTCTGCACACACCCCTCCTGTCTCAGGGCACTGCTGGGAGTGATAGGCCCCCACCCCTCCTGTCTCAGGGCACTGCTGGGAGTGATAGGCCCCCACCCCTCCTGTCTCAGGGCACTGCTGGGAGTGATAGGCCCCCACCCCTCCTGTCTCAGGGCACTGCTGGGAGACATCAGGCACCCCCCCCCTGGGACCCCCCCCCGACAGTACATGGCATGTGTGTTACACCTGGACGCAATGGCAGAAGTCACAGTCACAACATAGGGACAGTCTGTGGCAGTGGCCTATGCACTCACCTGATACCCTGGTCGCCCATACAGCATGGAGTACTGTGGGAGGATCACATCCAGCAGAGCCATGTTCTCCTCCAGGGTGAATGGCTGTGTCCTCTCCACAGCCCTTGACATGGTTCCAGGGAATCAGTAGCAGCAGCTGGGTCGACGAATGCAAAGATGTGCAGGCAAGTGCTCCCTCATGGGACCTGGCTGCCTTATATGTGCCCTTCTGCCCAGTCTCATGCACAGGAGTACAGAGTGATTGGTCACTCACATTTGCATCCTATGTTTCCACCAATCCCTTCAAAGCTAGCAGTCTGTGGGTTCTCTATCGGTTTCATTCTCCTGCATGATGTCAGCCCCACAAACACATTGCAACAAAGTAGAAGAATTCCAACTGACTTCTGCTGTGCACCTTCCAGAACAATTTCGAATTTTGAACTTGGTCTCCATGACAACCAGCATGCATGTAGGCCTTAATACTTGTCCCCTATGTAATTTGGAGCATCACACACAGGTACGGTGCGTTTCGGGGCCCTAGGGCACCCCAAATGCATGGCAACGGCCCGTACATGCATGCCTACGCTCTCCATCACTATGGGTCTGCACGCGTATGCGTACCCGTAGTGTTACGGACCGTACACACGCATGTACGCTCTCCATCACTATGGGTCTGCACGCGTATGCGTACCCGTAGTGTTACGGACCGTACACACGCATGTACGCTCTATATCACTATGGGTCTGCACGCGTATGCGTACTCGTAGTGATAGTGAGCGTACATGCGAGTGTACGGTCCGTACCACTACGGGTACGCATACGCGTGCAGACCCATAGTGATAGTGAGCGTACATGCGTGTGTACGGTCCGTAACACTACGGGTACGCATACGCGTGCAGACCCATAGTGATAGTGAGCGTAGATGCGAGTGTACGGTCCGTACCACTACGGGTACGCATACGCGTGCAGACCCATAGTGATAGTGAGCGTAGATGCGAGTGTACGGTCCGTACCACTACGGGTACGCATACGCGTGCAGACCCATAGTGATAGTGAGCGTAGATGCGAGTGTACGGTCCGTACCACTACGGGTACGCATACGCGTGCAGACCCATAGTGATCGTGAGCGTAGATGCGAGTGTACGGTCCGTACCACTACGGGTACGCATACGCGTGCAGACCCATAGTGATAGGGCCGTACACACGCATCTACGCTCACTATCACTATGGGTCTGCACGCGTATGCGTACCCGTAGTGGTACGGAACGTACACACGCATCTACGCTCACTATCACTATGGGTCTGCACGCGTATGCGTACCCGTAGTGCTACGGACCGTACAAATGCCTGTACGCTCGCCATCACGATGGGTACACATACGGCAGCACTCCCACAGTGATTTGGGAACATGCACAGGCCCTCTCAGCAGCAGTACGGCGGTTTTTACACATCACTGTGGTGATAGGCGACACACATGTAGGAATAGGGCGGACATACTTGTCCATGGATGGACATACTTGTCCAGGAATGGACATCAAGGCATTGTCTGTGCATTACTACATGTGTGGGGCACAGGTGTCACAGGCTGTGATGTGGAACATGCCTCCTGAGTGGAGAAGGCACCAGATGTATGATGAGATGTGTACATGTGTACTGTGTGAGGGTGCAATGTGTGCCAGGCATGCCCTTGACTCCTTTGACATGTGTGCATGTGGGACTGCGCACTTGGGGTGAGCGTCACTGGCATGGCACGGACACCAACACACGGAAGTGTCCCATGATGCCCGGTACAGGGGTCATGACACATGACTTGTCACTACCCACAGTGCACAATGTGACTATGTGATATATGTGTCCGGGATTTACATCAGGTTGATGTTGTAGCACCCTCAAAAGCTGCAGCCGTTGCAGCAACCAACATGTGGCTGTGTGTAGATTGTCATTGCACACTGTTCCGCACACCATGCCACATGTGTTATCGGATGTGAGGTGCACATGTATGCATGGGACACGGAGTAGCGTGACAAGGCCATGTCAGCAAACTCACAAGGAATGTGTGGTGAGTCATGACATGTGCACCTTCATGGCAAGGTGTGTGGGCTGGACTAGTGTAATGTCATGTGACCTGTGGCTCCAGTGTTCCGCTACCAGTCTCTGCAATCGGCATCACACTTCTGCTGATGTGTGGGTGTATGTCACTCCTGTCTTGCGTCGGGCAGTGCACTTGCACTGGGACACAGCTATTTCCATGGCGTGGCATGGGGAGGTTCTCAATCACCGTGTGTAGCTGGGTCTTGGAAGGAGTGTCACCTTGCATCCATACGTGTCCTGGGCATGTAGCACATGCCTGACTCCCTATGTGGCATGTGTGTATTGCCAGATTTACATGTGCTCAGTAGACATGAGTTGTTCTCGTAGTGCACTCACTCTTCCTTGTCACTTCCAAATTACTGCAGAGCGCCTCCTGTTGCCCGAAGAATTCCAGACTTGGCTACCATGCAGGAGAATGACAGGATCCGGCTCTACCGCTTCACCCAACCGTTGAATCTGGAGCTGACGGCGAGACTGGCACCACACCTGCAACCGCAGCATAGGTATCCTACGGCACTGACACCCCAGCTGAAGGTAATGGCTGCCCTACATTTTCTTGCCACGGGTACCTTCCAAAATACCATAGCTCATGTTGGTGGCATGTCCCAGAGCATGTTCAGCGGTGTGCTGCATGATTTCTTGGAGGCCATGTTGATTCACCTGGATGACTTCATCAAGTTCCCAACCCCTGAACAGATGACTGAGGTCAAGCGTGGATTCTATGCCCTGGGAGGGATGCCCCATGTCATTGGGTCCATAGATGGGACACATGTAGGTTTGGTACCACCAAA
The DNA here is from genome assembly GCF_964204655.1 of Triturus cristatus. NCBI lineage: Eukaryota > Metazoa > Chordata > Amphibia > Caudata > Salamandridae > Triturus > Triturus cristatus. The sequence continues at coordinate 1,025,274,782 of NC_140583.1, read as the reverse complement.
CGCACGGGAGGTGGCGTACCGCAATCGGAAGCACTACCACTCCATCAATGCCCTTGTGGTGTGTCTGTCCAATATGGTGATTTCACATGTCTGTGCTCGTTTCCCAGGATCAGCACACGATGCCTACATCATGAGGCGTAGCGGGATGCCTGATATGATGATGCAGCTGCGCAACGAACGGGCATGTGTTGGTGGGTACAGTCTGTCTGTCCTGTATTCTGTATAGCCGACCAGCACGACCGCTACACCAGTTCTAACGATGTCCATGTGCTTCCCATGTAGGGGACGCTGGCTATCCCAACATGCCTTGGCTGCTGACACCTCTCCGCAACCCCATCACGCCGGCCCAGCTCCGCTATAACACCGCCCATGGCCGGACAAGGCGAGTGATAGAGAGGACGTTTGGCATGCTGAAGAGCCGATTCCGGTGCCTCCACAAGACCGGCGGTGCACTCCCTTATGCCCCGGCGAAGGTCTGCAAGATCTTCATGGTCTGCTGCATGCTGCACAACATGGCAGTTGAAAGAGCTGTGCCACTCATCCTGAATCAACATGACGAGGACCATCCACCCGTGGAGGACGAAGGGCTTGGCAATGGGGCTAGTGATGTGGAGGATGTGGAGCCGCAAGAGGACATCCGGACTCGGCTCAGACGCGACTTCTTTGCTTAGTGGTGAGTACCAGGGTCTGAGTGTGCACGCATTGGTCCCCGTGTGGCATGCGTTGTGATGTGTGTCTCCACCTGCATGTATGGCACGTGGGTCAGAGGTGTATGTGGGTGTGTCACTGGAGTGATGGTGGCAGTGATGGTAGTATTTCCCCAGTCATAATTGTGACCTAGCATGTTGTCATCCATACATGTGTCGAGTAACTGCACATGCAAGTGGCTGTGCTTTTTGTGGCTGACTTCTTGTGTGTCTCTCTTCCCCAGGTACCTGCGCATGCCGTTTGCTGGTTGCATTGTTGTGGCACTGCTATTCCTCATGGACATGACATCGTGGGCTGACTCAGCGTTACAGGCACGGACACGTTTGGAAGTCTCCATGGGGTAAGGGATGCATCTGGGGTGTATTGGGTGTGGCAGTTGTTCACGATGTGTGCACACTGCCCCGGTCGGGGTTTGGTTCCTCTGCAGACATGTGGCATCCCCATGGGACACGACATGCAGCTGGGTACACCTGAATAGATGGGCTGCCTGGTTGTCAGTCATCAGTGATGGGATAGTGGATTGTGATGATGGCATCAATGTGTGTGACACTGCCCTCGGACACATACGGTTAACATTGTCTTGACATGGCGTGGGACTTCCACATCAGCGGATGTATGGTGTATGGCAGGCTCTCCGTGAGCAGCTGTGGGTGTTTAGCTGTTAGCCGACGCTTGTGTGCCAGTTCCATGGCTATCACGCATTTGTGCTGCAGAAGGGGGGTGCCAGTGTTGGAGCCACATGTTACTCCACATGATGTGTTCATGTGTACTTCAAGTTGCCTCTGCAATCCCAAAAACATGACTAATAAAGGTGTCCCTATGCCTCCAAGGTGTCCCTGATTGTGGCTATGTGTCAATGTGTCGAGTGGCAAGATGCAAGCTGTGTGTGTGTGCTGAGACTGTGTATTGGGCATGATGTCCATGACTGTGTGGGTATTGTGACATGTGCCATCCCCATGCATCCAACGTTGTCCATGACCCCATTCTCTGCATCCACCGGACTCAAGCTTGCAGGACATGGTTCTGCCACCTGTCTACACATACCTGGGTGCCCCCCAGGACACGGGCCAGGATCCCAGACCTCTGCGCATGACTGTTGCTGTACTCAATGTGTCTGTCAGCACGGTTGTTCGGCCACCCCCTCAGCTGGTTCTGACCATCACGGGTGTGTATGGTGCTCCATGTCTGTCTTGCCTAATAAACTGTGACCCATGTGTCCTGTGCCAGACTCAGGCCCCAGGGTGTGGATGGTTGAAGTGAACAGATGACTCAGGCATGTTTAGACTGTACAAGACACATGTTAGGTAATAATGCTACCAGCAGGCATCTACTCTTAATAGTGTGATTTATTATTGGGGGGGGGGACAAAGTGAGGGGCTTTCCGGGATTAGGGAATCCAAAGTTCAGTAGGGGAGTTGGTGTCCTTGCCATTGGAAATCCTCAGAGTCCATGCCACAGTCTTTGTCAACATTGGTCAGCCAGTGACCAGCAGGGCCATGTGGCAGAGAATGTCTCTTGATGCTGTGATGCTGTTGCTCCAGTGGGCCAGGTGCCAGGCCAGGTGTCCTGGGAGATGGTGATGTAGCAGCCACCCTCACGGTCCTTTCCGTGGACGACCCGGCTTCCTGCGGGGAACCTCAGCAGCAGGCCGTGACGACGTCTGGGATGCTCCGTCGGATGTTTCCTCCTCCTCCTCATGATCCCTCCCTGTGGGTGGTGATGTTCTCCGCCTTCTGGCACAGGGAGGGTCGGCCATGGTGTCGGCCATCCGACGGAGTTCAGCGTGAATCCCCTGGGACGCCGTCACTTGCTCAGCCTGTCTGTCCTCCATCCTCCGTTGGTGTACCTGTAGACAGGCTATTAGCTCCGCATGTTGCTGGGCCTGCTGGACCTTGATCCCCTCGAGGACGGACACAACCTGGGCCATGCCCGTGGTGTCCTGCCGGTATGAGTCCAGGATGTTACGGACATGGGAAAATACCGGATCCCCAGCCAACTGGTCAGGCTCGCGCCTCCGCCGTCCTCCACTCCCACCACCCCTGCCCACTTGCGTCTGGCCTGCACTTGTGGGCACATCGGGTCTCCGGGACCCCTGAGGGGTGGCATTGGCGTTGTCGCCTGCCTCCTCCTGGGTGCCCGGGACACCGTGTCCCTCCTGGCGAGCCTGGCTGCATTGTGGTGTTGGGGCAGGGATCCTGGGTGTCTCCTGGGATGTGGCAGGAGTGGGGGTGGTGGTTGGCACGGTTGTACCTGACGCAGGTGCTGCAGGTGGTTGGACACCAGAGGGGCCAGGTCGGTCGGGGTCGTCCGCAGAGTGGTGAGAGTGGTCGCTGCCGGTGGGATCGGTCTCCTGCAGATCCGGGTCCTGTGAGTGTTCCCCCCCAGTGTTGGGGGGTGCAGCACGACGTTGACCTGTGTGTGAGAGAGAAAATGTTAATTTTGATCCATGCAACATCCATGTTTCATCCGTTACAAAGTTGGCACATTTCCTCTTGGAATTAGGATCTGTCTTGCATTCCACTCACAGTGCACTTGTGCATGTGTGTGTCCCTTGGGCACCAATTTGGCCCCTTTAACTATGTGTGGCACAGTCTTACTTGCTGCGTCAAGTGTGACTGCAGTCAGCAGTGGAGTGTGCATGTGTGGCGAGCCATGCATTTGCGCCTTCCTTGTAGCACTGTACATGTGCACATGGAGTAGATCCACACACTTATATGATGCAGGTGGCTGTCCTTGTGCTCGTGTACAGGTTGTGACATGGCCCTGCGTTTTGCCATGATGAAGAGGGGGGGTTCTGGCACTGGCCACCCTTGTCTACATGCACGCAGTCCACCTGCTGACGAGCAGACATTCCCACACACCAAAGGACTGATTTGCTCTCCCTGTGTCTCCCTCCTTCTCTGTCCCCCTCTCCCTCCCTCTCTGTCCCCCTCTCCCTCCCTCTCTGTCCCCCTCTCCCTCCCTCTCTGTCCCCCTCTCCCTCCCTCTCTGTCCCCCTCTCTCTGTCCCCCTCTCCCTCCCTCTCTGTCCCCCTCTCCCTCCCTCTCTGTCCCCCTCTCCCTCCCTCTCTGTCCCCCTCTCCCTCCCTCTCTGTCCCCCTCTCCCTCCCTCTCTGTCCCCCTCTCCCTCCCTCCGTGTGTCACCCTCTGTCACCTTGGCCCAGCTTCCTGGGCACACACTGTTGGTAGATCTTTGAGTGGCCCTTGGCCTGTTGAGGTGAGTTTGTTTCTGATCTCCAGGCACCCATTTTGTCTGCTGTGTGTCTGTGCGCTGCTGCTGTGGTGGTGTGTGCTGCCACTCTTTCACAATGTTGGCTGTTCATTAGCTGCTGTCATGTGCAAAACAGTGCCTTCACCCCCATGTGTTGATGCAAGGCGTCCGCCATTTGCTGGCAAGTCATTCCTGTGTTGGGACACAGTGTTTGTCTGGCTGTGACCTAGGCCATATGGGCAGAGGGCATTGTTGTCTGCTTTGGAGTCGCACTATGTGATTTTTGGTGCCCAGCCTCCCGCCATCCGGGTTACCGTGTCATGTGTTGTTGTCTTCTGTGGCCTGTGACTTGACATTGTCCAGCTGGGTGCATGGGGCATGGTGGCAGCAGTGGCATGTGCCTGCTCATGGAGTGTGGTTGAGTCATGCGATGGCTTGTGGTGGTTGCGTGCCTGTTAGTAATTTTGGTTGTGGTTGCAGTTCCCCCCATGTGAGGTGCGTTGTTTGTGTACTCACCCGGGTCTCGGAGTCCTTCTACTCCTTCAACTGCCTCCACCGGCAGTATGGCCATCACCCTCTCCTCCCAGGGATGGTACTGTACGGCTCTGCGGGAGGGCCCTCCTCCGGTGGCGTTGGCCTGGTCGTGTTCCTCCTGCCTCTTGGCTCTGACCCTCCTCCGCAGATCGTACCACCTGTTCTGGCAATCCTGCTTGGTCCTCCTGGTGTCCGCAACAGCATTCACAGCATCGATGATGGTCTGCCACATGGCTGTTTTGGCTGCCTGGCTGGTGCTTCTGACCAATGTTCCAAAGATCTGTGGCTCGACTCTGAGGATTTGATCAACAAGGACCTCCAACTCTCGGTGACTGAACTTTGGATTCTTGGTAGTGGGCATGGTGAGGGGTGTGGGTGGGGATGGTGTGGGTGTGGGGGGTGTGTGGATGTTGGGGGGGGGTGTGGATGGTTGTGTGTGTGTGTGAATGTGATGAGAGGGTGTTTGTGAGGGTGGTCGTGTGAAGGTGTGCAAGTGTAAGATGTGGTGTAGCTTGTAGTCTGGTTCTGTGGTGTCTGGCAGCAGCGAGTCTGTTGCAAAGGCTCATGGTTTGTGTGTGTGGGCCCTTTTCATTGGTCCATGGGTGGGTGTGGCAGTGTTTGAATTTTGGGTGGGTGTGTTATAAGGAGTGGTGGTGTATTGGGCCTCTGTTTGTTTTTGACAGTTGCAGGTCAGTGATTGTGTTATTTTAGTGGTTGTTGGCCATGTTTAGTGGCTGTGTGCCTTTCGAATGGTGTATTCTTGTGTTGTTTTGTTTTGTCCTTGTTGTGTACGTGCGTTTTGAGCGTGTGTATGGTGTGTACATGGGCCATTTGGTTGTACGATTATGTCCTTGTGTGTGGCTTTGTACGACTCGTACATGCGGTTGTGATGTTGGGGCATGGGGTGCGCTCCGTACTTAGGAGGTTGTGTTGGGGGTGCGCCAGGAACGTACTGGAGTGTACATGGACGGTGGTACGTGATGTACTGGGGTGGGGGGTGTACATTGACGGTGGTACGACACGTACTGGGGTGGGGGTACGACTGGAACGTACTGGGGTGTGGGTAGATGGGGCTATGACACATACTGGGGTGGGGGTGTGGCTCGCACGTACTGGGGTGTAGGTACACGGGGGGTACGACACGTACTGGGGTGGGGGTATGACTGGAACGTACTGGGGTGTGGGTAGACGGGGCTATGACACGTACTGGGGTGGGGGTGTGGCTCGAACGTACTGGGGTGTAGGTACACGGGGGTACGACACGTACTGGGGTGGGGGTACGACTGGAACGTACTGGGGTGTGGGTAGACGGGGCTATGACACGTACTGGGGTGGGGGTACGACTGGAACGTACTGGGGTGTGGGTAGACGGGGCTATGACACGTACTGGGGTGGGGGTACGACTGGAACGTACTGGGGTGTACATGGACGGTGGTACGACACGTACAGGGGTGGGGGGGTGTACATGGACGGTGGTACGACACGTACTGGGGTGGGGGGGTGTACATTGACGGTGGTACGACACGTACTGGGGTGGGGGGGTGTACATTGACGGTGGTACGACACGTACTGGGGTGGGGGTACGACTGGAACGTACTGGGGTGTGGGTAGACGGGGCTATGACACGTACTGGGGTGGGGGTGTGGTTCGCACGTACTGGGGTGTAGGTACGCGGGGGGTACGACACGTACTGGGGTGGGGGTACGACTGGAACGTACTGGGGTGTGGGTAGACGGGGCTATGACATGTACTGGGGTGGGGGTGTGGCTCGAACGTACTGGGGTGTAGGTACACAGGGGGTACGACACGTACTGGGGTGGGGGTACGACTGGAACGTACTGGGGTGTACATGGACGGTGGTACGACACGTACAGGGGTGGGGGGGTGTACATTGACGGTGGTACGACACGTACTGGGGTGGGGGTACGACTGGAACGTACTGGGGTGTACATGGACGGTGGTACGACACGTACAGGGGTGGGGGGGTGTACATTGACAGTGGTACGACACGTACAGGGGTGGGGGGGTGTACATTGACGGTGGTACGACACGTACTGGGGTGGGGGTACGACTGGAACGTACTGGGGTGTACATGGACGGTGGTACGACACGTACAGGGGTGGGGGGGGTGTACATGGACGGTGGTACGACACGTACTGGGGTGGGGGGGGTGTACATTGACGGTGGTACGACACGTACTGGGGTGGGGGTACGACTGGAACGTACTGGGGTGTACATGGACGGTGGTACGACACGTACAGGGGTGGGGGGGTGTACATTGACGGTGGTACGACACGTACTGGGGTGGGGGTACGACTGGAACGTACTGGGGTGTACATGGACGGTGGTACGACACGTACAGGGGTGGGGGGGTGTACATGGACGGTGGTACGACACGTACTGGGGTGGGGGGGTGTACATTGACGGTGGTACGACACGTACTGGGGTGGGGGTACGACTGGAACGTACTGGGGTGTGGGTAGACGTTGCTATGACACGTACTGGGGTGGGGGTGTGGCTCGCACGTACTGGGGTGTAGGTACACGGGGGGTACGACACGTACTGGGGTGGGGGTACGACTGGAACGTACTGAGGTGGGGGTATGACTGGAACGTACTGGGGTGTACATGGACGGTGGTACGACACGTACAGGGGTGGGGGGGTGTACATGGACGGTGGTACGACACGTACTGGGGTGGGGGGTGTACATTGACGGTGGTACGACACGTACTGGGGTGGGGGTACGACTGGAACGTACTGGGGTGTACATGGACGGTGGTACGACACGTACAGGGGTGGGGGGGTGTACATGGACGGTGGTACGACACGTACTGGGGTGGGGGGGTGTACATTGATGGTGGTACGACACGTACTGGGGTGGGGGTACGACTGGAACGTACTGGGGTGTGGGTAGACGGGGCTATGACACGTACTGGGGTGGGGGTGTGGCTCGCACGTACTGGGGTGTAGGTACACGGGGGGTACGACACGTACTGGGGTGGGGGTACGACTGGAACGTACTGGGGTGTGGGTAGACGGGGCTATGACACGTACTGGGGTGGGGGTGTGGCTCGAACGTACTGGGGTGTAGGTACACGGGGGGTACGACACGTACTGGGGTAGGGGTACGACTGGAACGTACTGGGGTGTGGGTAGACGGGGCTATGACACGTACTGGGGTGGGGGTGTGGCTCGAACGTACTGGGGTGTAGGTACACGGGGGGTACGACACGTACTGGGGTGGGGGTACGACTGGAACGTACTGGGGTGTAGGTAGACGGGGCTATGACACGTACTGGGGTGGGGGTTCGACTGGAACGTACTGGGGTGTACCTAGACGGGTGGGGGTATACATATACGGGGGGTACGTGTCGGACGTACGGGGGCTGGGGGGAGTGTTGGGCACGTATGCGGGCACATGTCTCCATGGTTGCTGTAGGAGTTCGGTGCGGACGGTGTTTTTTCCATACGGTTGTAACCTCGGACGCACGGGATGGATCGTGATTCCTCGGTCGGACTTGGATTTTCACGTTTGTAAGGTAAATCGTCCGAGGACGTGTCGGACACATTTTCCGACCCGAGGACGTGTGGGGAATGATTCCCAGTGCGGTTCGTATGGACTTTTTACCATGCGAATCGTGATTGCCAGTTCGTACGGCACTTGTACGATTCGTACGGTAAAAAGACCCGATACGAGTCGCACGGGGGAATTTTTTACCGGATCGTGATCGGCACCTTACTGTGTCTGGGTCAGTAGTGTTTTCCATGTGATTGTTAAAGTCACCTAGAACAATAAAGTTGTTAGCCACAAGCACGTCTTCTAGCAGGTGACCTACTTTTTCTGTAAAAGCATGTCTATTTCTTAGAGGGCGATAAAGTAGTATCCCATTAAAGGAATGCTGTCTAGATAGTTCTAACTTAAAGGATAGGGCTTCATAAACCTCTGACTGAGCCATTTTAAAAGAGGCTATAAAAGACTCTCTGTAAATGACCTCTAGGCCTCCTCCCCTCTTTTGGTGGTCTGTCTAGTGTATAACATGTGAAGCCTGGAGGGACAGCCTCAATTAGGTTTTGTCCATCCAGGTTTCTGTGATAAAAGCAAAATCTAGTTGCTGTTTTTCTAAGAGTTCAGCACAGTCCATACTGTGTTTTACTGATGATCTAGCATTAAAAAGTGCGCCGTATAGTGAACTGGTAAGTTTAGGGGTGTTATTGGCGATGTTTGCTGACTGATATTTGTTAATGGTCGACCAAAGCAATTTTGGCATGTGGGAGTGACATTCCTGGTAGAGCAGTTGGGATAAAATAACACACCAACTAAAATCTATGTACATGCAGTTATCTTTCTTACCGTTGGAGTTCAGGCTGTGAAGTTGTGCACTGGAGTAGCAGAAGAAAGCCATTTTTATGATGTAAAACAGACAGTGGGGCTGGTGCTGAGCGTGGTCCGAGCATGGAAGGGCGCAGAAGCGAATTGTCTTCAGCGCACCAGCAGCACGCCCACTGCGCGCGACCGTTGAGCAGACAAGGTCTAGCTTGGTTTAAATCCCCTTCCAAGTGGACTGGGCAAGGCCAAATCAGTGCATCATAGCCCAACACTAAAACATGTAGGTAAAATTATAAGGTGCACTGAACTGAAGTTCAGCAACCACTCACCTCCTTCACAGGCTCCCCTGTGACGAAGTCAAACTGGCAAAATCAAAACAAACTAAAACACAAGGGTGAAAGTCAGAACACATAAAATCAATTTAAACAGGACTTTCCTTTCCAGTATGGCGCCTAAGTTGTAGGAGCCAGGCACCTCTTGGACACTGTGCAACAAGTAAATAATTAGGCAAATGGAACAGAGGTTCATATCCGTTGTCTAGGAGCTGCGCGGACGCTCTCTATCTTGGTTTAATTCCCCTTCCAAGCAGACTGGGCATGGCCAAATCAGCGCTTCATAGCGCAACACTAAATATGTGGGTAAAATTGTAGAGTGCACTTGTTAGACCTGTCAGCCCTTTGGGTGGTCCCTCCTCATCATTATTTATTTTGTCCCACTTTTGCCTCAACCCCTGTTTGAATTTTTCCTTTTTGGGAACCACCAGACTTTTTAGTGTTGCTGCAGATTCAGGGAGCCATTTTAGCTACCCCTGAAACTTCTGTCTGAGGGCCTGGAGCACAAAATGGTGGCCACCTGTGACATCACCAGCATCCACTGGAACCTACCAGCACCTTCCAGAACATTCCAGAACTCTGTGACAGTTGGCGACCGTTTAGAATGTTGGGAGGATAAGAGAGGCAGTTGGCACCTGACTGGTGAAGAGAGAGGAGCACAACAGTGAAGGAGGAAGGAGTGAAGCAGCAGGGGTGGAAACTTGTGCCTGGAGTGGGGTCCATAAACCCACCCTTGATACTTGTCCCTACTGATGGATCCCAGCCTATAGCCCTGTGTGGGAAGAAGACAGAAAAAGTCATCCTAAGGACCTGAACAGCAGGAACAGGCCTTAGAGGAAGAAAACAGCAAGATTCTGACCTGAGAACTGGTTTCCCTGGAGTCCGGCGTCGAGTAGCCTGAAGACCAGGAGCCCGAGGTGGAGAAGCGGCGCTGACTGAAGTAGCAGACGTCGGACCCGGAGCCGCCTGAGGTCGTGAGAGGGCGCCGACGGGGGTCGAGAGGAATACCAGAGGTCGAGGAGGAAGTGAACCGAGGTCGAGCGAGCGGCGTCATCGGAGGAGTGAAGTCCGCCCTCCGGAGTCGTCGGAGACCGAGGTAGAGGAGCACCGGAGGTCGGGAGTGAGGATCGCACTCCGGAGTCGCCCGGAACCTGTGAGGAGGAGCACCGGAGGTCGGGGGTGAGGATCGCACCCCGGAGTCGCCGGAAGTTGACATCGAGGCCAGGCCGGCCGACGTCATCGGAGCCGAGGGCGCCATCGGACCGGAGCCGCCCGAAGTCGACATCGTGAAGAGACTGCCCGACGCCGTCGAAGCGGAGGTCGAGATCGAACCGAGGCCACCGACATCGGACCGGAACCGCCTGCCGGCGTCGTCAAAGAACTGACATTGTGCCGAGGCCGCCGAGACCGAACCGGAACCGCCTCACGGCGTCGACACGACTCCAGCGGCGTCGGAACATCAGAAAAAGGGCAGTAAGTGGAGTAGAGGGCGCCTAAGGCCCTGTGGAGACCTGAGAGACTGCTCTAAGGGGCTAGGGAGGTGCTGAAACCAACCTGACTGTGCCTGGGGTGAACTGGGACTAACCTAGAGAGGTTGTGTGGAGAGAGAAAGCCAGGGCACTGGTATTCCCCCCTTTGATCTACCTCAGCTTAGGCCTCAGCCTTGTCCCAGCCAGGGAGTAGCCCCCCTCAAGCCTTCCACAACCCTACAAGCTGTGCCTGGGCCATATCAGCCCTTAAGAATTGAAGTGTCATCTGATTACATGAGTGTTGCTGTATACTTTTAATTATTTATTGGGGGTACTGTATTTATTGAATTTTTACCTATTTATTGCTGCACTATATTTATAGGTCCACAGGACTTGATGGTGTACAATATTTATTGGTACAGTATTTATTGCCTCAAAGTATTTAATTGTCTGTATATATTGCACTTGTATTTATGCCCTGTTATTTATGATCACCCCTATTTATTTCATCAAACAGCCAGTATTTATTTGACCTGCACTATTTAAATTTGTATATTGTGATTGTCTTATTTATTTTTCCAATCAGCAACTAAGAGAAAAAGATAAAGAAGAATATTTTCATAATTTTTACGGTGTAGAGTCGTTTTTGGAACGGATGCACGCATGGTTCTTGTATGGGTATATTGTATGCTTAGCACTGCGCCTGTTTCCTGACCACTCGAGCCAAGCTACCACAGTGTGTTCGGGGAGTCCACCACCACCCTGCGGAGTGGGAGTGGGGCGTTTCCAACATAAATTGGTGTTCAGTGGTGGGATAGAGCTGTGCCTACATATACTCAACAATAACTGTGGGTAGTCCATAGGCCTACACCGGGAGTTTTCTCACAGCGGCCTTCCTAATTGTGGGTTTTTGTTTTTTCCAAATTTACTCTGGTGGTGGGAGGAGGTATTACTAAAGGTACCACCCTACATTGCTTCTGCACAAAACCTGTCCTCTAACCTGAGTGGGCAAGATGGAGTTTGTACTAGAGAATCTAGAAACGTACACTGTGGCCCAACTCAGGGAGTTTTGCCAGCGGGAGGGGGTGTACTGTCCCCCAGGAGCAAAGAAGGGTGCACTCCAAACCAGCTTAAGGGCTTGGGGGGAGGCACGCCGAGAAAGCAAGGCTGAGGAGGAAGACAGGGATGGAGAGCCTGACCCCGAGGGGGCTGAGATGTACCAACCTGAGGTGGGGAACCTGTCAGCAGGGCCCAGGACACTTTCTAGGAAGGGCAGCACTGTCTCTAGCGGGGGCTTATCCAGCGTGGAGTTAGCAGATCGGAGAGAGAAAAGACAGCTCACATGGGATTTAGCAAAGCTGGAGAAGGAGAAGGAGGAACAGAGGTTGGCTCATGAGACGGAGAAAGAGAGGATGGCTCATGAGATAAGACTGAAAGAGATAGAGCTTCAGATCCTAAGAATTGGAGCACCAACTGTTCCTAATGGTGGCAGCAAAGACCAAGAAACCACCAGGGAATCCAAACCTTACCTGCCAAAGGACATAGTAGCTAGCTATGGGGCGGGTGACGACATCGCCAAGTGGCTAGCAGCCTATGAGGTCTCGTTGAGGGCCCATGGGGTTCCAGTGAAGTATTGGGGAGGAGGATTGTATAGGTACATGCCTCCAGCTGGTAGGGATGCTTTATTGGCCCTCGAAGAGGATGAGCAGACCCACTACCCCACCATGAAACTGGCGCTCATCAGAAAGTTTGGACTAACACCTGAAAAGTACAGACAGAAGTTCAGGGGTAGTCACAAACTGGGCACACAGAATTGGGTGGACTTCCTGGACTATGCAAAGAAGGCACTGGAAGGTTGGATTCAGGGCAGTGAAGTACGGAACTACGAGGAGCTGTTTGACCTAGTACTGAAGGAACACCTACTCGAGAAATGTTTCCCTGAACTGCGGCAACACCTGGTGGATAGCAAGCTGACCAGTCCCCGGAAGCTTGCTGAGGAGGCGGACATTTGGGCTAGTACCCGGGTGTCCACAAGGGGGACTGGAGGGGATACTCAAAAGGCCGGACAGGGCGCCCCCCAGAAGAAAGAGGGAGGGGAAAAGAAAAAGGAGTTCTCCAAAGGCCCCCAAAATAACTTCCAAGGGAAGGGAACAGGATTCACCTCTAAGGCTAACCCACCCAGAAACCCTAATCCTGGCCAGAGTCAGCAGCCAAGGGTTGTCCATTGCTACGAGTGCGGTGGCGTTGGACACTATAAAGGAGATCCGAAGTGTCAGAAACGATCACCCCCTCCCACTGGAGGAAAGCCCCCCGGAGTAGCTAGTGTAGTGCTCGGGGAGGAGATGCCCTTAACTAAGGGAAGGGAGTGGGCGGGTGTCACTTTAGTGTCCCTGGGAGAACGGGAGATGGTTCCTAAGATCCAGGTGCCCGCAAATACCGCAAAGTATGGGCAGTGGATCACCATCAACGGCCAAAGAGGGGAGGCTCTGAGAGACACAGGAGCCAGTATGACTATGGTGCGTAGCCAACTGGTGTCTCCAGAGCAGGTAATTCCCGATGTACTCCACCCAGCCGCGATGGCTGACGGCAGAACAGGTCACTATCCCGTGGCCGAGGTTCCCTTTGAATGGGGGGGGGTTGCAGGTTCACTTCGAGTTGCCGTAAGCCCTGCCGTGCCAGTCGATTGTCTGCTGGGCAATGACATGGAGCACAACGCTTGGAAGGAGGTGGAATACCGGACTCACACCGAGATGCTGGGTACACCTGACTGGGCCTGTGTTAGCACAAGGTCCGAGACTACCCGAAGAGGGAGTTCATTCCGGCTGGAGCCTGGAACAAAGGCCCAGCCAGCTGCCAGTCAAGGGAAGAACCGAGGACAGGAGGAGCCTGCCTCGGCGTCTCCACCCCGTAGGACGGATAGGCCACCGGAGGTGGTGGACCAGGAGTCTGCGGAGGGGGACGTTACCAACCTGGAGGACCTACCCATCCCGGCCGAGTGGCACGTGGAGGGAGGCCCGTCCAGGGAGGAATTCTGCCAGGGCCAGAGGGAGTGCCCTACCCTTGAGGGGCTGAGGCGACAGGCCGAAGCCCAGGCAGCAGGGAACGTTGAAGGGAACTACAGTGTTTACTGGGAGGATGGCCTCCTCTACAGTGAACCCAAGGCACCCCTACACGGATCGTCACGAGCCTTGGTAGTTCCTCAACGTTATCGAGCCTTCCTTCTGGAGTTGGCTCACGAGATACCATTGGCAGGGCACCTGGGGCAAGACAAGACCTTCGCCCGTCTTGTCCCACACTTTTATTGGCCTCAGATGAAAGTGTCGTCCGATACCTACTGCCGGACATGTGTGTCTTGCCAAGCCAGTGGGAAAACAGGGGTGAAGCTGAAAGCTCCCCTGGAACCACTTCCTGTCGTTAGCACCCCCTTTGAAAGGGTGGGCATCGACATTGTGGGTCCATTAGATCCGCCAACTACAGCTGGTCACAGGTTTATCCTGGTTCTGGTGGATCATGCCACACGGTACCCAGAGGCAATACCTCTGAGGACCATAACAGCACCTGTTGTGGCAAGGGCCCTGATGGGAATCTTTACCCGAGTGGGTTTTCCCAAGGAAGTTGTGTCCGACAGGGGGACCAACTTCATGTCAGCGTATATGCGGGCAATGTGGAAGGAGTGTGGAGTGACATACCGGTTCACCACTCCTTACCACCCCCAGACAAATGGTCTGGTGGAAAGGTTTAACAAAACCTTGAAGGGCATGATCAGAAGTCTGCCTGAAAGCCTGCGGAGGAAATGGGACGTCCTCCTACCCTGTTTACTCTTTTCATACAGGGAAGTGCCACAGAAGGGAGTGGGCTTCAGCCCCTTCGAGCTTCTGTATGGGCACCCTGTACGTGGACCTCTTAACCTGGTGAGAGACGGATGGGAAAGAACTCCCAGAAAGCTCCCCCAGGATGTGGTGAGCTACATGCTGGCCTTCCGGAGCCAAATGGCTAAGTTGTGGAAGCAAGCTTCTGACAACTTGGAAGCCAGCCAAGCAGTGATGAAGGCGTGGTATGACCACAACGCTCACCCGGTGGAGTTGGAGCCTGGCCAGAAGGTGTGGGTGATCGAACCAGGAGAGCTTAGTGCCCTCCAGGATCGCTGGTCAGGACCCTTTGAGGTGTTGGAGAAGAAGGGTAAGGCTACCTACTTGGTGGACCTGAAGACCCCTCGTCAGCCCCTGCGGGTGCTGCATGCCAACCGCCTCAAACCCCACCACGAGAGGCCCGAAGTCATCTTGATGATGGTGACTGACGGAGGAGAGGACGTGGAAAGCGAGCCTCTCCCTGATCTGTTTGCGTCTCAAGAAAAGGATGGGTCGGTGGAGGGAGTGATTCTCTCCCCATCTCTAACTCCTGAACAGCAGGAGGACTGTCGCCAGGTCCTGGGGCAGTACTCTTCGTTGTTCTCCCTTGTCCCGGGTAGGACTCACCTGTGCGTCCATGACGTGGACACAGGAGACAGCCCACCTGTGAAGTCCAAGATCTACCGGATGTCAGACAAGGTGAAGGCCAGCATTCATAGTGAAGTCACTAAGATGCTGGAGCTAGGAGTGATTGAACCTTCTAGTAGCCCCTGGTCCAGTCCGGTGGTGTTAGTACCGAAAGCTGCACCACCGGGTGCCCAACCAGAACTGAGGTTCTGTGTGGACTACCGGGGACTGAATTCAGTGACAAAGACTGATGCACATCCGATCCCTAGGGCGGATGAATTGATTGACCGGCTGGGAGCTGCCCAATATCTAAGTACCTTTGACCTTACTTCGGGGTACTGGCAGATCTCTTTGACTGATGGAGCAAGGGAAAGGTCAGCCTTCTCCACGCCCAATGGCCACTACCAGTTCTGTGTGATGCCCTTTGGGCTCAAGAACGCACCTGCCACGTTTCAGCGCCTGGTAAACCAGATCCTCACCGGAATGGAGAGTTTCTCTGCTGCTTATCTGGATGACATAGCCGTCTTCAGTAACAGCTGGGAGGATCACTTGCGTCACCTGCAAGCTGTTCTCCAGGCCCTGAGACAAGCTGGATTGACGATCAAGGCCAGCAAGTGCCAGATCGGGCAGGGGTCGGTAGTGTACCTTGGACACTTGGTGGGTAGGGGAACGGTGCAACCCCTCCAGGCGAAGATCGAGGCCATCATGGCCTGGGAACCCCCCAAGACACAGACTGAGGTCCGAGCATTTTTGGGCCTCACGGGATATTACCGCCGCTTCGTGAAGGGGTACGGTACCATCGTAGCCCCCCTCACGGAGCTCACGTCCAAGAAACAACCTCGACGGGTAGTCTGGACGGAGGCTTGTCAGCAAGCCTTTGAGAGATTGAAGAAAGCCATGTGCGAGGCCCCGGTCTTAAGGGCCCCAGACTTTTCCAAGAAGTTCATTGTCCAGACAGATGCATCAGAACATGGCATTGGGGCAGTGTTATCGCAACTCAACGAAGAGGGTCTGGATCAACCCGTGGTCTTCCTATCCCGGAGACTACTTCCCAGGGAACAGAAGTGGAGTGCAATAGAGCGTGAAGCCTTTGCAGTGGTATGGGCTCTGAAGAAGTTGCGGCCATACCTGTTTGGCTCGCACTTCCTAGTTCAGACCGACCACCGACCCCTTCGTTGGCTGATGCAAATGAAGGGGGAGAATCCCAAGTTGTTGAGGTGGTCTATTTCCCTACAGGGGATGGACTTTCAGGTGGAACATCGGCCTGGAGTGGACCACGCCAATGCAGACGGTCTCTCAAGGTATTTCCGCCTTAGTGATGAGAACTCCCAAGGGGTTGGGTAGCTCTCCCCACTTTCAGCTGGGGGGGACGCGTGTTAGACCTGTCAGCCCTTTGGGTGGTCCCTCCTCATCATTATTTATTTTGTCCCACTTTTGCCTCAACCCCTGTTTGAATTTTTCCTTTTTGGGAACCACCAGACTTTTTAGTGTTGCTGCAGATTCAGGGAGCCATTTTAGCTACCCCTGAAACTTCTGTCTGAGGGCCTGGAGCACAAAATGGTGGCCACCTGTGACATCACCAGCATCCACTGGAACCTACCAGCACCTTCCAGAACATTCCAGAACTCTGTGACAGTTGGCGACCGTTTAGAATGTTGGGAGGATAAGAGAGGCAGTTGGCACCTGACTGGTGAAGAGAGAGGAGCACAACAGTGAAGGAAGAAGGAGTGAAGCAGCAGGGGTGGAAACTTGTGCCTGGAGTGGGGTCCATAAACCCACCCTTGATACTTGTCCCTACTGATGGATCCCAGCCTATAGCCCTGTGTGGGAAGAAGACAGAAAAAGTCATCCTAAGGACCTGAACAGCAGGAACAGGCCTTAGAGGAAGAAAACAGCAAGATTCTGACCTGAGAACTGGTTTCCCTGGAGTCCGGCGTCGAGTAGCCTGAAGACCAGGAGCCCGAGGTGGAGAAGCGGCGCTGACTGAAGTAGCAGACGTCGGACCCGGAGCCGCCTGAGGTCGTGAGAGGGCGCCGACGGGGGTCGAGAGGAATACCAGAGGTCGAGGAGGAAGTGAACCGAGGTCGAGCGAGCGGCGTCATCGGAGGAGTGAAGTCCGCCCTCCGGAGTCGTCGGAGACCGAGGTAGAGGAGCACCGGAGGTCGGGAGTGAGGATCGCACTCCGGAGTCGCCCGGAACCTGTGAGGAGGAGCACCGGAGGTCGGGGGTGAGGATCGCACCCCGGAGTCGCCGGAAGTTGACATCGAGGCCAGGCCGGCCGACGTCATCGGAGCCGAGGGCGCCATCGGACCGGAGCCGCCCGAAGTCGACATCGTGAAGAGACTGCCCGACGCCGTCGAAGCGGAGGTCGAGATCGAACCGAGGCCACCGACATCGGACCGGAACCGCCTGCCGGCGTCGTCAAAGAACTGACATTGTGCCGAGGCCGCCGAGACCGAACCGGAACCGCCTCACGGCGTCGACACGACTCCAGCGGCGTCGGAACATCAGAAAAAGGGCAGTAAGTGGAGTAGAGGGCGCCTAAGGCCCTGTGGAGACCTGAGAGACTGCTCTAAGGGGCTAGGGAGGTGCTGAAACCAACCTGACTGTGCCTGGGGTGAACTGGGACTAACCTAGAGAGGTTGTGTGGAGAGAGAAAGCCAGGGCACTGGTATTCCCCCCTTTGATCTACCTCAGCTTAGGCCTCAGCCTTGTCCCAGCCAGGGAGTAGCCCCCCTCAAGCCTTCCACAACCCTACAAGCTGTGCCTGGGCCATATCAGCCCTTAAGAATTGAAGTGTCATCTGATTACATGAGTGTTGCTGTATACTTTTAATTATTTATTGGGGGTACTGTATTTATTGAATTTTTACCTATTTATTGCTGCACTATATTTATAGGTCCACAGGACTTGATGGTGTACAATATTTATTGGTACAGTATTTATTGCCTCAAAGTATTTAATTGTCTGTATATATTGCACTTGTATTTATGCCCTGTTATTTATGATCACCCCTATTTATTTCATCAAACAGCCAGTATTTATTTGACCTGCACTATTTAAATTTGTATATTGTGATTGTCTTATTTATTTTTCCAATCAGCAACTAAGAGAAAAAGATAAAGAAGAATATTTTCATAATTTTTACGGTGTAGAGTCGTTTTTGGAACGGATGCACGCATGGTTCTTGTATGGGTATATTGTATGCTTAGCACTGCGCCTGTTTCCTGACCACTCGAGCCAAGCTACCACAGTGTGTTCGGGGAGTCCACCACCACCCTGCGGAGTGGGAGTGGGGCGTTTCCAACAGCACTGAACTGGGGTCCAGCAAATAAAAATGAAAAAACAAATACAAATAAAGCTCTGCAGCCAATGGTAATTACTTGAGTCACATTATTTTGCACACAGTGTCAGGTCTCTATGGACCCAGCTGTAAGCAAATCAGTCTCGATCCAACCCAAACTGCCAAGCCAGGTCCTTCCCGAACCAGAACACAAACAACCCCGGAATAGGTTTCACCCTAGTTAGGGCCCACCAGTCAGATATAGCTTAGTTCCAATGACAGTGTGCACAGGACCAACGTCTGGGCATACCCATCCCACTTAGGGCAATACACTAAAGTATACAAAAAAAGTGATGGATAGAATGCTTAAATTAATCCTGGCCACTGGTAATTATTCAGGCCGCATCCTAGGACATCATTCTTTTGCCCAACATGGCTCCTCTGTCTGGACCCTTCTATATGCAAATCAGTCTTGTCTCTGTGCCAATAGGAACAGTCCACCCAGAACTGCGAAACAGGGTCCTCCTCTTCTAAATACTTTCGTTTACTCAGACTGAAATCAACAGGTGTTCTCACCCCCACCTCCACCCACCAGAAGCACTCAGACCTGAGTGCAAAAGAAGATCTCCAACAGCAACAACAGGAGTAGTGCGAAGCAGTTAAGCAACTTTCGCTCAAGTTGTCTGTTGTGATGTGCTTATTATCTTTACACTCTCCCTACTCTGGCTCTCTGCCTGCCTGCTCAGCCTTTGATGAGGTATGATAGAATGTTGAGGGTGGTTGGGATTCTAGTGTGATCAGTTGGTGAGAAGGGGCTGAGCAGGGAGGACGCTGCTCCTGGTGGGGCATTAAGAAGGAACAGAACATCTTCCTGTAACCTGTAACTAATGATTTGGACTGAAGAATAAATCATCATATCATCTTTACAAGACCATGCCTGCGCCTATTCATTCCTTTTAACACTGGCGACGATTCAAAGAACCTGCGTGTATTTTTGGACTTGTTAAACTCATGAGCCTATGTGTCACTTTGGATGAACTTGGTATTGAAGAAGCGCAGTTAAGAAGAAGTAATCTTGCACTCCACAAGCCCCACCAGTGACCTAAAGACCGGTCAGCCCTATCGTGGACGTGCCAGATTATGGACTTGGGTGAGTGTTTCCCCAAAAGACTAATTGGACTAGTTGTTGTGTGGTTCTGGTTGATAACCGACATCCCTGTGAGGAGTAAAGGCTGGTAGTCTACTATTTATTCAAAGAGGCTGCTGAGGTGAAAATGATGACAATATGAATTTCGGCGCAAGGGAAAGGGTGCGATCAGCATCACAGCATCACACACGGAGCATCGCATTTCAGTCTACCTACTCAGAATGGAAGTGTTGTCAAGTTTCCTCAGAGACTTTAAAGAAATAATTTTAAATTTAAAAAGACATTGAGACTGTGTTAGCGTTTCAGTCTCTGTTTGTCAACTGAGGAGCTCTTTGTTCACGTCTTGGGGAAGAGCGTCGTGTGAGGAGCCTGCAATGCGAGTCATGGAAAAGTCTTCATGTGTTCGGGGTGTTTGGGTGTTTGAGCAACAGCTGTAAGTAGCCCGGGAGTTCAAAGCAGTGGCGATTTATGCCTACCGATGTGTGCCTTTCATAAAGCTGGCTCGCAAGGTTTTGGTGCATTTTTTTTTAATTTTTGGGTGTTTTTTGGGACATTTGTGACTGTTTCACTGGATGACTTTTGAAATTTCAAAGCAAACGGTCACTCACCAGTAACTGCCTTTCCGTTGTTCTCAGCGCGAGTCTTGCTTTGGGCTCGCGCAGCGTTGTGCAGCTTCCAGACGTTGATGCACGCGCGTGCCTTGAGCCACTCGGTGCAGCGTGCGCTGCGTCCCGCCATTTTGGGATTGGCGTTCCATATTTACTTTGTTCCTGTTACATCATGCGTTCAAGTCGCATGTGTTGCCAACCACGCATTGTCTTTTCAGTGCCAATAAAGTTTTTGGATACGTCGTGGTTTCAAAGCAGGAAGATGTCACTGGTACTTATGTCGAAATCTGCGGTCTTCCTCCTTGGTATGGGTGTTTCTTGAAGCGGCACTTTTCTTCATCCTGGTCCTGTCATGGAGCGTGTACATAAGTCCAATAGCTGCGCTCAAATTATCTACTGTCTAAAGGCTGGATGTTATGTGCTGAAAATGCAGGTTTGCAGATCTATTTTGGACAAGGATTTCGGGTGACAGTTCGCTCACCGGTGTCAGAGACTTTTCTTTTCTTTATTTTCAGCATTGTCACTCTGTTTTGTTTTATATTTGAATGGTAGGTTTTGGTTCCTTAGAACGTGGGGGCTGGTCTTGGGTTACTGTTTATTATTGGGGGATTTGTGCATTTGTTGTTTAATTCTTTCTTGTGGCCAGTATATTTTGGGGTTCAAGGACATACTGGTTTTGCTATGTTGCCCTGAATTGTAGGGGGTTGAAGGTTACCCTGTGTGTGTATAGGGTTAAAGGATACCCTAAATGGTCTAGAGTCACCCACGTGAGGGTGTGTTTTGGGTTAAAGGTTACCCTAAATTTGTCTTGGGTTATAAATACCCATACTGAGTCACCCACGTGAGGGTGTGTCTTGGGTTAAAGGTTACCCTAAATTTGTCTTGGGTTATAAATACCCATACTGTTTTGTGAGTGTGCTTTAGGGTTAAGGGATACCCTAAATTTGTCATGAGTTATTGTTACTCATAGTTATCGCAAAAGTGTTTTAGGGTTAAGGGATACCCTGATTTGTCAGTTATAATTACCCATAAAGTATTTTGGGTTTAAAGGTACCCTATGTTGGTTAGGGTTAAGGGATTTAGTCTTAGATCTGTCTTATTGGTAGATCTGTTTTTGTCTTAGTTGTGCAGTTTAGGGTTGTAGATCCCTGTTCTGCCTGTCTTGTGTCTTTTATGAGGCACAATGGGTACGTTGTGGGGTGTAGTGTAGTGTCTTGTACCCATAGTTGTAGTCTGAGTTTTCATGCTAGTTTTGCAATTTTGTTTTTGATCATTATCAGGGGAAGGATGATGTTTAATGTTTTGGTTATTCATCTTTCTTTTCTACTAAATGTGTGTTAAATTTATTTTCATGCATTTTTCTGTTTATGATCATTATCGCTGGGGGGGTGATGTTTAATTAGTTGTTATTAATGCATCCTCCTATGCTCAGTGAGTGTTGTATCATCTTAACACATGTTGATTGTTTTCAAATATTATAAGGGGGGAGATGTGTTGTGATGTGCTTATTATCTTTACACTCTCCCTACTCTGGCTCTCTGCCTGCCTGCTCAGCCTTTGATGAGGTATGATAGAATGTTGAGGGTGGTTGGGATTCTAGTGGGATCAGTTGGTGAGAAGGGGCTGAGCAGGGAGGACGCTGCTCCTGGTGGGGCATTAAGAAGGAACAGAACATCTTCCTGTAACCTGTAACTAATGATTTGGACTGAAGAATAAATCATCATATCATCTTTACAAGACCATGCCTGCGCCTATTCATTCTTTTTAACACTGTCATTATCAGCAGCAGAGTTAATCCTGTATGTTTGTGGTTATTTTTGTTTACATTTGTTAAGTGTTTGTCATTGGAAATGCTATGGCCTCCATCCCAAAAAAGGAGTGCTTTGCATCCCTGATAAATAGTTCTGAAATGTTCAGAGTTAATACTTTGGGTAAGCAAAATTACACAGTAGTATTTTTCCAACCCAGCAACCATGCAAACAAACTATGGGGCATATCAGCAAGGGCCGGCGATAGTTGTCGCTAAGCGCACTTAGCGCTAGGATAATTATCGCCGGCTATCGTGGAATTTTATCGCTGAGATAGCGTGCTATCAGCAACGCTTATCTCAAAAGTGATAAAATTTCTCGCGCTAACAGCCAAAAGTGAGATTATCGCTGGAAATCCAGCGATAATCTCACACATTTTGGCGTTAGCTTGCTGATAAGGCAGGGCATACTTAGCCATTATATCCACCTTACATTGGATATAATGGCTAAGTCAGGATGAAAGCCGGCATAAGGAAAGTAGCGTTAACTGTGGTTAGTGGTACTTTTCTTATCGCTATGCCTGTTAGCGATTCCCTTGATAATTGGAGAAATGTCGGTTAGCGACATTTCTCCAGTTATTTTGGGACGGAACACCCACTTTGCATCTCATTAGAGATGCAAAGGTGGGCATTATGGGATAGGGAGCTAAAGCAAGGAATCAAGCATTAGCGTGACCTTGCTGATTAAGCGATAAAATTATCGCCGCTTTTCGTCCGAAAATGGACGCTAAAGCGGCGATAATTTTTCATCGCCAGCTTGCTGATATGCCCCTATATCCTAAGTTCAAATTCCAAGCACTTTTTTATACACACGTGTAAAAAACAAAACGTGTGTATAATTCAAAATGCAGTGCCATCCGTTTCAAAATGGCAGCCATCACAATTTCAACATAGGCATTTCCTCTCTCCTTCAACTGTTTCTATAATGAATACATCAACAAGTCATGCGCCTTCTGAGTTCTACGTTTATCTCCAGAGACACGCAAAGATGCTCATGCACAATGCAAATATATAAAGCTGTTCCAAAACTAATCATAAACCATACTAAGGCAGGCATTTCTTCTAAGGCTGAGTGTGTCCTTGCTTGCTCCCTGAAGGGGTGTCATGGCAGCAGGCGGCACTGTAAAGCTGAGCAAATATAAGCAAATGTAAAAGCAACTGACATTATCAGTGTTGGTGCAGACAAGGCCCCTTCTGTTTGCTCCGGTGGCACACTCTGATGACTCAAAAACATGAATGTGGGCATATTGCTTGGTAAGTCTTAGGTTTTTAAGACTCTTTGTTAAGCAGCACCATGTCAAACTATCCAAACAAACATCCCAAACATCGATGTAGCTGCAATATCTTCCAAAATCAACCTGTTTCATGCAGAAGCACGAGGTGACTTCGCATGTGAGTTACTGCAGGTTTCGAGGTGATAAATATGTCGGAAACGAGCAGGCACGTCTGCCACCACCACAGCTTGGATCAATACTCCCTCATAAACAAACTGAGACAACCATGGGGGACTTCATCAGGGCTGCAGCAAGGACCCCTGTCTCAGGATGCAGTCAGCTTTTTCTCATATTTTATTATTTTACCTACTACTCAGCGACTGCGCTGAGACTTCTTTCTACTCACACTACGAGAAATGGGCTTATCTACCTACTACCAAAAGCAGCTCTGAAAATATTCAATGTAGCCCCTCTCCCATTCTCCTCATTTCTACCTCTCCTCTTCTCTTTTTCCTCTCTCTTGTCTAATGCACCCGTGCCTGCTGTAAGGGGGAGGAGCTGGAGAGAGTGGCAGGTGCGCCAGTAGTGGTCCTCTCTTTGAAAAACGGACTCCAATGGCTGTGGCCCACCGGGGAAATGCCTGAAGGAATAACTAGGCAG
The DNA here is from genome assembly GCF_964204655.1 of Triturus cristatus. NCBI lineage: Eukaryota > Metazoa > Chordata > Amphibia > Caudata > Salamandridae > Triturus > Triturus cristatus. Next base: position 1,025,251,008 of record NC_140583.1, on the reverse strand, counting down.
TCCGAGCCTGCCGTTGGGCTATCTTGGTTTGAACTTTAAGGTTTCTCCGAAATGTCCTTCTCTCTAGCGATCCTGTGAATCCTGCCTGATAGGAATATTTGCCTAAGAAGTTGACTTAGGACCTGATTCCGACTTTGGCAGTGCGGTGCCGGGTCCGCCTCGCCGCCACACCACCAAAGCCATGGTTAGACCGTCCGCCAGATCAGGAGTTTCCTCCTGTCTGGCGGGTTTTCCATTTGACGTTCCCACGGCGGTGCCCTGAAAATGGGCACTGCAATGGGAATGCCAAAAACAGCTCCTACACGGCATGGACTGAAAAGTCCATGCCGTGCAGGAACTGATATGCATGCACACATGGGGGCACATGTTGTGCCCCCCTGGGTGAATTCACAGGGTGTGAGGCACCAGGGGGCCCTCCAGGGCCTCCTTTGTTTCCTCTCCACCACGGTTTTCATGGCAGTGGAACCACCTTGGAAACCGTAGCGGAGAAGAAACTTGTAATATGCTTGGCAGCACCACAGCAACACCACTAGAGAATGGTGGTTCCTTGGTAGCTGCAGTGGGGCTGTGTCGGTCCCACCGCCCATATTGTAATCGGGCCGTCGGGAGACCGCCACCACCGCGCCCCCACGTCTTGCGGTCTGTGGACTGCCAGACTCGGAGTCGTAATCAGGGCCTTAGTCAAGGGTTAGTGAGACAGCAATCTATGTGGAGAACCAGCTGTAGTGGTCTTGCTGGTCACGGGTTACAATTATTGTATGGCAAACTGAGCAACCTTTCCTGTATAATAAAGTAAAGTATACTGAATTGGTTTGCAACAAACTTATTATTCTGATTACAAAATAGCTTCCTCATTGTGGTGCACAATATGACATTGATCAGTACATCACATACCTTAGAAGCAGGGCCTGCTTTAGCAATGGTGGCTCCCTATGCGACAATCTTTTTTGGAGCCCCACGCTATGACCTCTTTCACCATGGATTTCCTCACCACCACCCGCCAACATTGCCACTCATCTCTACATAGGCCATCTCTAACATACATTTAATATAGTTTTTTACAGCACTACTCATAGTTCACTGACACTCAGTTCTATGAGCTGCATGATATACATTTTTTGCAGAAGGCATGTTAACCCTTTGTGCTACTTTATTAGGAGTCAGTACTGCTACTAGCCAAAACTTAGATCACTCTTCAGCTGGAACATTAATCACCAGAGTTATCTTGACATTTTTATTGTTGCCTGAGAACGGCTAGACACACAAGGAGCTCTGCAGCATGTAGTTTTGAACACATAAGCTATTTTTAAACACTGTCGCCCCCCCCCCTCGAAATCAGAGGCAGGTGCAGCAATACCGGTCGCACCGCGGTAAAGCCGGCTCTGCTTAGAATAGTTGTCCAACAGCCTGCTGTGCATAAGGCCCTGCCTCTGCCGCTCTGTGGTTAATGTTCCAGTGAGATGCAGAGAGGGTGTGATTGTGTGCCTCGCTCAGGCACCTATGGAGGGCTGGAAGATGATAGATCTCATCTTGTGCCTTCACCACCTCCCCATGGAGGGAGATCAACGTGGACTTGGATTGTGTAGATATTAGAAGTGGTGTTTCCTCAGAACTTTCGATTCTTCATGAACCTTTGTGAGGGATGTGTGCATGAGTGTTGTAGTGCAGAATTTTCCAGTACCAGCCAGAGTCGAACCGCTTATATTGTCGTCCTTGGAGTGTTGGAGGTGAAGGAGTGCATGAGGAGCTGAGAACTGGAGGTGGGAGTCATGTGTTGACTGAAGAAAGGAAGGAGATCGGGAGCTATAGTTTTATCCAGATAACCTTCATAGAAGCCTTCTTGCACATAGTCCCAGGGGTAACTCATATTTTAAGAGATGCCGAGGGCTTCTCTCTAGCTTGTCCTGAGTGTGATCTCAGATTCCTAAGACCACAAATGGATTTCAGTGAACCAGGGCCCAGGTTTACTAACAGTACAGGCAAGTTGTTGTGCTGTGCTGTGTTGCATGAAGGTGAGAAAGCTGAACAGTGACATATTTAGAAAGCTACAGGTCTGTTCCTCTCTCTCCCTGCGCTGGCGCACTAGAGGCTACCTAGCCCTAATGCAGGCACCCTTGTGCCATGGTGCAAAGATACCTGCATTGTGGGAAGGATTATTTTGTGTTGGAAAGGATACATAACTGCATAAAAACAATTCTTGAAGGATTGTATCTCTTTGTATGTGCACTACATTTTGCGTCGGGATGCCAGAAAAAAAAAAGATGCCTTCCTGATGTAAAATCTTAGTAAATCTGAGCTCAAGTTTCCTTCCTCATTAGAATTGCTGCTGGATGAAAGGTAAACACTGATGAAATATGTTACTCAGGTGAATTGTCAGGATTTCAGAGTTTGGGCACCATGGAGGTAATGAAGTCCTTCACTGTCTTGCCTGATATGGTAAGGTGAGAAGGTAGGGTGAAATTAGTAGATTGTGAAATATGAGTGTGCTATGGACATGGTATATGAAATGACCATTTACAGGAGTATAAGCTGTCAGATTCAATAGGACGTCAGAGCCGAGGTACATAACTGAGGCATCGTAGTCATAGAAACTGGTCACTAGAGGAAAAGGTTTGTTTAAAATGTCTGTGTCAATTCAGGTGGATGATAAATGTCACCACTTGATGGTGTTGGAATTAAAAGATACTCATAAGCACTTCTCAGTAATTAAATACAGTGGTATAGGGACACCCCACTTTATCCGCTTAAGATGGGGCTTACTTTGGGCTCCAGGGAGTGATGAACTGTGTCCCACTGAACTATAATTAGTTGTTCACGAATCTCTCTGTTCTTGAGGCAGGTTTACGGATAACGTGCTCACTTATCATACTGTTAGGAAATACCAGGGCAGACGGATTGGTTTGGTGGGCTGCCATGTACATCAAAAGGGAATAGAGGGTGAGAAATTAGGAAAATAAGGGAAACAGAGACAGAGGGGCACACAAGTGAAAGTATTTAGAGGTTAAAGGGTGAATGAATTTAAGGATGAAGAATGGATACATGGGGAGAAGTTAAAGGATGGATGGATGAAACGTCGGATACATGGATACATGTATATAATAATGGGTGGATGCTGAAAGCATGGATGTATACATGAAAAGATGGATGGCCAATCAAAGGGTAAAGGAAACTCTAAGCATGGGTGGGTGTGTGTGCTCAATGTGAACAGAGGTATAGCTCAAGTGGAGGGTACTTTAATTTTCTGGCTACTCCCTTGAGTAGACATGTAGGGAGTTAAAGTTGGATGGCTACCGTATAGCTAGCTCATACCTGTTAGACTCATTGAGAAATAGAAAAGAAAAACATGCATAGTTTTGTCCTAGCAAAGTCTTTGATCTGTGTATTTGCAGTTGCGAATAAGGGTCTTATTTACAAGAATTGACGCATCGTTGGCGCAATGCAGTGATGCGTCAAAATGCAATGCGAAACTGTGTGACATTGCAAAATGCCACGGTTGCACCATATTTACAATTAGGCGGACCGTGGCGTAAGGCGGAAGCCTGCGTCATGAAAAATGACATAGGTGCTGCAAAACTGCCGCAAGTTAGAGTGACGCAACTGTCGAAAAAATGACGGAAGGCAGACTTGCATCACATAATGCGAGTCTGAACACCCTGTGAGAGTTTGAACTGCGTCAAGTGGGTAAACTATAGCAAAAAGTGATGCATTTCACCAAAAAACCATCGGGGGACCCTACTGGAGTCAGCAATAGAGCAGGAAGCACACTGCAGTACTCAGTAGAATCAACAGAACAACCAGAACAACCCCAATACCAGTCCAGATGCCCATGCAGACAGACAAAGAGGAAGAGGAAGTCAAACTTCAGTCAGGAGGAAAACAAAATACTGGTCACAGAGGACACCAATCATCAACATTAGCTGTATGTGCGCTCAAAGTTGCCACTATGGAAGAAATAGGCAATCTGCCAGTCTATTGTGCAGAAAATAAACTGTGTTGGTCAAGCAAAGAGGAAAGTTACCGGCTGCGAGAAGTGCTGGTATGATAATAAGCGCATAACAAATGCTAAACTAGCATCAAATCTCAAGGCAGAATTGCAGACTGGAGGAGGAAGCCAAGCAGACCGGGTGGTGTTGGACATCCTGGAGGAGTGGGTGCCAGCTGTCAACCCTGAGGAGTTGGAGACTGGAATCTTGGGACAGGACATTGCAGCCCAAGAGAACCAACAAGAGCCCTCCGGTAAATCACAATAAGGGGGAATATAGCGTAAAAAGCCATGTTGTTGCTTGCAGCCAGCTATGTACCTGTGCTCCAGTGTGCTGTGTGCAGGTTTATTGTTTGGGTTCTGGGTCTTGTCCCATATAATCAATCCCACGTAAAGTAACTGACACTGGCCAATCACACATTGCACAGTCCAATCTAGCTCCTTCATGTCCCTACCTGCCATGTGTAAAATGTAGTACCAGTCCTCATCCCACTTGGTAAACTGCCTTCTGTTGTTGACTGTACAACATGAATAACCAAATCTACAAGTATCTGAATACAAAGGTCCGCATTCCAAAAAAAGCAATGCAGAGCAGCAATGCAAGCCATGTGGCTGTGCTTCACTGCCTCACGTTCACAGCACAGGGAGGGATCATATGTAGAACAACATATCCCATCCCTGTGCGTTCCTCTGCACTCGTGCACAATTGGCTGCCATGTGCAAACACAGTCACACCTGTGCCATGGTGCAAGGGTGCCTGCGATAGTGCATGGTAAGTTAATTGCTACGCACAGGATGTAAAGGACAATAGTTGGCCATGTCACCAAGACATAGGGCACAATGTATTAGTGTATGATGTAGGGCAGTGCTGAAAGGAATATAGCTGTGCTGCCCTTCATCAACACAAAATGACAGGAATGTGCTGTATCTATGAGGTACAGTGTATTCCTGTCCTTTTCCACATCTGCTTGCGCACAATGGGCTGCCATGTGCCAATGCAGACATCCTTGGACCATGGTGCAAGGGTGCCTGCGTTGTGGTGCTGATTGATTTTGTGCAGGAAGGGGCACCTTCCTGACCAAAATAAACCAATTCAAGGGATTTCCTCTTCACATGTGTGCTGCAGAGTGCATCACACATAGACAAAGGAAAAGATTCTGAGAAAGGAAAGCATTTTTCCTCGTTGATCCTCCCTAATGCCACACCCTGGGGTGGGGTTAGAATCTGTGGCATTTCCAGGTTCAAGATTGCTTTTAAATGTGGGAATGCTTGAGATTCCAGGGTTGTTGTGTTGGAACACCCACAGCAATACCCATGGAATGCCATTTGCACGCAGTGTCCTGCGTGAAAGGGGCACAAATTTACAAGGCCATGAAAAGCCAAGTAAATTTGCTTTACGTGGTCTTGTAAATAATATGTGACACCAGAACGTCAAAAAAGTGACATTCTGGCAGAGCAAAAGTGCCGCAAGGGGCCTCATAATTGAGGCCCAGAATGCATACCTGCTCTGTACATAATGCAGTAGTTGTTCACCCCAAAACTGAAATCTGCGTTGGTCCACATCAAATGTGAATGTCCCTCTATGAAGGAGTAGTCAACTCAAACCAAAATCACCCTGCAAACAGCAGTCAGATATCTCTATCTCTGTGCAGAGGATGCACCTCTACCATCTGTCCAGGTGCCTTATCCAATGGAATTTTGAGACATGAATGAGAGCATGCCCACCCTTGATTAGGATACCATTCACCAAAATCTGGACTCCATACAGACACCTTCTCCGTTTGCTGGGAGGGTCACCAGTGTAGTGGGGTCTCTATATGGGCTCTACACAAGTGCACCCAGAGCACATACCAGCACACAACCACCACTGGACTCTGAGGATACACAATTTATTTTCCAAAAGAGAGCTGTAGGACTCCAGCGTGAGCTTGTGAATGAGGTGCATGTGGGCATGGAGACCATGGCAGGCATCCTACAGGCCATCAATAGGTGCCTCAGCAATGTGGGCACCGGGCTCACTCTGCCACTGGAATCAAGCTATCCTTATTATTGAGGGGTGAAACCCGGAAACCGGTCCTAGGATGCTTGTTTCCGGTCCAGGGAGGACCTAACTTGGCAGTTCGGGCTTGACTCTTCCCATGAGGCACAGGTTCAAAACTGATTTGCATATGGCCAGGTCTAAACTGAGGTGGCATGGTGAGCAAAAGAATGATGGATTTAACACAAATCTTTTGACTTGGGGTGAATGTTTTGAATTGTTCTACATTCCGTCCATCAATTATGTGTCTTTTGCTTCCTTGCCCTAAGTGCGCCGGGTTGCCAAGACTTGGGTCCCGGGCTCACTGTGCCACTGGAATCAAGCTTTCCTGGCTGATGAGGGGTGAAACCACGAAACAGGTCCTAAGACGCTTGTTTCGGGTGCAGCGAGAACCTGGCTTGGCAGTTCGGGCTGGACTGTTCCCATGAGCACAGGGTCAAGACTGATTTGCATATGGCCATGTTTGGGGTGGCATGGTGAGCAAAAGAATGATGGATTTAACCCAGATCTCTTGACTGGGGGTGAATGTATTGATTTGTTCTGCATTCCGTCCATCAATTGTGTGTCTTCAGCTCAAATGATGACTACCTGGAGGATACACAAGGTAACTACCCTCCGTGCCATGGCCTTGTGCAATCCCTGACAACCATTGCTGGTGTCATGAGGCAGAGGCATGATCAAATGCCCTGCCAAAGTGGTACCAGTGAGGTTAGAAAACAGCTTGTGGGAATTTGTGACATCCTAAAGCCTACCACAGGGATGTAGTAGCTGTCCTGAAAAACCAGCAGATCCGCATAAATGCAGTGTTGCCTTACCTGTTGGCACGGGGAAATGGTGCAGACAGGGCTTCCACATCCTCAGCCCCTGATGTGTGTGTTCCTCTCCCAACTATGTCACCTACTACAGCCAACCGGAGCAGCCAACAGACACATCAGAGGAAGAGGATATGTATGAGACACAATTCCACCGTAAGATTGGGCACTAGCATTTGCCTGTGCCACATATGCTGTGAAACATATGAACTCTGATCATAACTGTGCCAGTGTCAAAACAGTAGCTAATGCCCTCTTATAGCTTTGTCCACATGCTGCACTCCAACATTGCAGGACTGTTGATGTTTCTGTATTTCCATAGTGACATTGTTGTTCACATCCTCACTAGACTTCTTCCCTACACATGCCTTCACATATCTTCCCCCTGGAAACCTGTTTGCACATCTAAAGTCTTGGTTAATGAATTGTGTTTTTTTGCTACAAGGACTGACACTTACCCATTGCTTTCTGTGAGACCTGTAAATAAACATGAACTCCTGTGCTAGTGTGTGGAATCTCCCTTCATGTGTCTCACAGGGAGGTATATGTTCATGTGGCAACACCATGTAAAACTGCAACCATCTGAAGAGAAGCTCAATCCATGTTCATCCTACAACGTAGCCACAGTGAGAGTATGCAGTCATATCAGGACCCAGGATGCATGCTAAGTGGTCATTCATTCTCTGCAACATGACTAATAAACAGTAATTGTCATGAACAGTAGAATAATGTTTTCAGTCTGTTGGACACTACCAAGGTGATCATTCAGCACATACAAGGGTTTTCATCACAGAATGGGACAATGATGAGTGTGTATGTGGTTGCCATTTGTGTTTGAGCCAATACATAATGGTTAATGCAGCAGTCACCAACAATAATCCTTATAATACCTGTTGCAACATGTGCACATGCACTTAGAAGAGCAAGGTGTCAATGAAATAGGCAGTTTGTACATCAACCACCAGAGTAGGGCCTTAAGTGTCCTATGAAGACTGGGGAAATGTCAAGTAATCAGTCAGAAATGTGACAATGATCCATACAAAATGTGCCATAACCACTCACACATGAACACATACACACCTTGCAAATGACATTGCATGGGTGCAAGACCTCAACATCATACATGTCTGTTGTCATGCTGCCCAACAATAAACAAGAGTGTACCAGTCCAAGCAGGTACTACAATTACTATGAAAATATGACAAAGAAATCTTAACACTATTGTAGAAACCTTATACAACCTAATGTACACAATCTTAACCTAACATATCTTACTAAAACTAGCCTAGTCAAACTTATCACTAATCTACCTTGACTAACCTTAACTTCATCTATGCTACACATATATCACATAAGACCACTAACAATCTATCCCCACACCACCCCCTTAACACATTAATGCACATTGGACAAACATATACTTAACCTACACAACAACTAACTAAACATTGAAGCCTACACAGATATATATATATATATATATTTTTTTTAACACATATATTATAAAAACCTATGACCCAGAGCCCACCCACCCAGTATCTAACCACACTGTAAAATTGCTATCATAAAGAACTTAAATATTATGTAAATCTATGCCTATCCAATTCTAATCCTAACTAATTTGACCTGAACTATGAGAACACTCTAACTAAAATTGCATAACAAGAACAAACAAAGTGGAAATCCATATGTTCATATGGGGGCACAGATCTGTTGTAGGATGCGGTCCGCAGACTGCTGACGCATGTCCACCATTTTCAGTAGCATGGCCGTCTGCAGCTCCATACCTGACAGTTTCAATTAAAAAGAGGTTACATCCTGGGAAGTCACTCCCTGATCTGCTGATTGTCCCGCCCTGTGTTGTGGAGCTTGCCGTGCCACCAGTGTCCTGCCTTCCTGCATGTCCCATGCCCTTGTTGGCCCTGGTGTCCCTCGTAGTTGGTGGCACTTTCCCCCGAGCAGGTGAGACCCATTTTTTGGCTGCCTTTTTATTGTTGTACATGCGGCCAATCCTCAAGAAACCCTCTGAGATGCGAATGAAATACTGGTTCAGTGTCTTCCGTATGCGGAATTTCCATTCCTCCTCTGCAGTCATGTTGTCTTTTGGAGAAGATGGACAGATGTCTCAGACATTGTGATCATAAAAGACACTCTCTGCTGTCCAATGCATGAGAACATTGTAGATGCAGAATGCCAACATAGTGTCAAAGATAAGACATTTGTGGGCCAACCACACTAACAAATTTACACATGTAGCTTGTTCATCACATCCTGTGTCATCACATGAACAGCTTGGACTTAGCGTTGTGGGTACAGGAAATGGTAGTGTCTATCAAAAAACACACTGAGTTGTGCTAATCTCCATCCCTAGATTGGAGGTCTGAAATAGTGGGCACAAATAACAACACACAACACCCATATATTTAACATCTAGGTACTCCATGGGGAATGTTATGCAGCATGCAAGAAGCTTCCAGCAAGGGGAACCCAGCTATGTGTAAAGGGTGTAGTGACACATGTCCACACCTGGGACACAATGTCCTTGTGCACTGTGAGGATACCTCAACATTGCATACTTCACAAATGTTCACTTGTCAGGGCAATTGCAGCCCATCCATCCCATCCCATTTTGTCTGCTAAGTTTTTGGACACTCCCGAATAGGATTTTGTTTGATGTCACATTAGCTCACTTGCTTACCGCAATCACACGTGACTCACATGTAGGACTCAGAAGGATGTGCAGGCAACCCTGATGCAGGCTGATGTCAGCAATATACATGTTGTATGTGGGCAACTAAGTAACACCAATGAGATGATGACATGCCACAATGGAGTCCTGCTGTCTCTGATATCTGTGGTGTACTAGTTGTACTACACTCCTCCGTTTCTACTATGACTCATTATTTAGTTTAACAGCACATCACCCTGACATATGACATTTCCTGGCTGTTGCTGAAACTCATTACGGCCATGTGCTTTCACTCACATGTACTGGTGTTAACAGTTCTTCCTGAAGCTGTCCATGACACTCTCATACAGTGTAATAACAGCTCATGGATACGCATGAACATACAAATGATAGTAAATATTTTTTGACGAACATACTAAGCAGTCATAGCCTTAAAAGTTTGTCGACGCATGCAAGAAGGTAAATGTATGGTAATCAGCTATGCCCCCTGCTATGGGTGCCTTCATACATGCTGTAGGCAAATAAAAGTAGGTGTGGGGATCATTCTCACACAGCTGTCACCCCTGGGTGAAGCTAAATACATGACTTGCCCTTACATACTGATGTTGTGTAGTCCCAGATCTTCCCATCCATTTTGTCTCGACATGAGGCATTATAAATGGTGCTGGGAATGATAGTTTGCGGCACAATCTATAATTTCAGATGCACAGCAGTGCTAGTTGCATTAGTATTGTGCTGCAGTGAGTGACGAGACGACTACAAAAGTAGCCCAACTTTCAAATGTATGGTTCATTTTGGCCTGTCAACTCTGCACTAGCACACAATGTTTTTCCTTGTGCCAATGCCGGCAAACATGCACCATGGTGTAAGGGGGTCTGCATTGTAGAGAAGTTTATGTTTGTCTTGGTAGATAAAACATCCAGTTCAAATCCATTGTGTGGTGGCATATTCCTCTTGCTATGTGTGCTGCACAATGCAGAACACCTGGATACAACAATATTAAAAGTCATTAAGATAGTTTATTTTGGTATCGCCTGTTAAAGACAATGTATACACAGGAGGATACATCTTAGTCCCTGCCTCAGACCTTGCCAATATATTGCAGTTTCAATACAGCAATGGGTGTTGTAATGGAATGTCCACTGCAACACCCATTGCATGGCCCCTCCACACTAAATGGTGCAGGAATAGGGTCATCGGTTACAAGCCAGCATGAAGCCACGTAAACTGGATTTCCGTCACCTTGTAACTAATGCAAAGGAGTAAATGCCACCAGAACGTTTAAACCCGCTATGTTCTGGGGGCCTTGAATCATTGTAAATATGTACTTAAGTGTGGCTGAATGGGATGCATTGTGAATGGATATAGAATTCTCAGATGGATACTTTGATGTGACACCTACCAATATGGGATGTCAAGGCACATGTATGGTACAGCTTTTCTGCCCATGCTGATGATAGTTGTGGCACATGTAAGTGTCAACATTCCAAGCAAATAATCCTAAGTAGCCTTATTGACCAAACAATTTATAACTTGTTACTCGCTGGTAGCATTAGGGTCCTGAAATAAGTCAACGTCTGATACTGTGTAGGCCTGGGTTCCACCTATGAGAAATGAACAGATGTATATAGGCCTGTGAATGCAGGACATGTGTAGAGCAAATGCATGGAGCACAGTACATAGCCATTCCACAGACAAAATATTGCCATACAATGGCTTTTGTTCATAAAGACATGTTGTAATGATAAAGTAATGGCTATTGGCATGTGATCACGCTGTCATGCCAGTACATAGGGGCCTTATCAGCCATGTGGAGCACTGAGTTGAGTGCAGGTAGAAGAGGTAGCGTAGGCAGCTACATGGGTCCTCGTTGTTTAACTGTCTGGACTGTGTGGGGAGTTAATTTGAAAGTTGAACACAAAGCATTCTCAGCCAACAATGTGTACTCATATACTTACGTATGATCACATGTACAAGACACATCACACTGTTCTTATGGTCATTGTACTCCTACATAAACCAATTTAGAACACAGAAACAAGTTGAGGTACATAGGGCCTCATATATGAAAGTGTTGCGCAACATTTGCCTCACTTTTCAATGACGCTGTGGCACCATAATCAATGTGCAACACTGCACCCTGTTCAAAAAGTGATGCATCTAGGCAGATGTGTTACTTTGTAAAGGTCTGTGCTACATCATACCTGCACCAAGTAATATGTATGCAGGGTGGGCGTTTTCCTGTAAAGAAGCCTTGTTGAAAAGTCTGAGATGTCTCTCCTTTCCTCCACTCCTATGACTTGACTTCGTCACAATCCTTATGCCTGCATAAAGCAGGGGTAAGGAGTGATGCAGGGCTTTTCACATGGGACCTGCCCATGTGTTATGATACATTACTGGAGTTGCGTCAGTTATCCGACGCACTCTTGCAATGCATCATTATTGTGCCACCAGATATGTCAGGATTCCTGATGTAACTGTTAAGCCATGAAACTCCATAGTGTAAACATAGCACTCTGTTGGTTACGCTTTGACATTGTGTATTGGCGTACTATCTTGCTACATGGGCACTAATATGTAAAGGGCAAAGTTTCCCTGTTTGTGCGAGGCACATCTTAACACAGGTGCACCTGCCGCAAAAGAGAAAATGGACCCTATTATATGGAATGCACTAACTGCAGCGAACTTGTGCCTCCTGTTAGCTTCTTTGACTGTGCACCCACATCTGTTATACAGCGCAGGCACAGAGGCTAGGGGATTTCCTCATTTGCATGGAACCAAGGAACCATGCAAATGTGGGAACAACCTCAGAAGATGGCGCTGGCACTTTAAGTGCACCAGGCCTATTCATACCACAGAAGGGGCCACACAAGCATGTGAGACCCTTCTGTGATTATAAAGTGCCCAAGGGCCGTACAATGCCAGAGCAAACACCGTTTGCACACCCAGGGCAGTTCAGTATTACGGCCCCTTTTAGATTGTCCAAATCCGAGCATTTGTCATTTGATACAGTAGATGTCTAATGGCCTGGGAACAAGATAGCACACATACAACTCATTTGAGAGTCCTTGTATTTTTTTTCTGAACCTTAGTGTTGTGCTGGACATTGTGATAATAGATAGTTCATGTGAAAATCTGATTTACAATATGTGTGCGTCGTCTTATACTGACAACAGTGTGTGGGATCTCTCTGCCATCTGCTTCCACTTCATCCTCATTATCCTCCATTGTCTCCAGGGGTTGTTGTTGCTCATCCCAGGGCACATTTGCTTTTACACATATATTGTGGAGTATAACATAAACTATTACAATCTTACATACCATTTCAGGTGAATAGAGCAGCCTTCCCTCAGATGAGTCCAAACACGTAAGCCTGCCCTTGAGCAGGCCAAAGCTTCTCTCTATTACTTTGCATGTATGACAATATTCATGATTGTAGGCCTTTTGAGGGTTAAAAATGGGGTCATCACCCACTTCTGTAGGCCATATCCTTGATCAGCTGTAAGTGAGTAGTAGGAGAACTGTCAATGAAGTTGCTCATGCTTACCAATACATGCCATGGTGTGTATGTAATATATGCTGTGATTTTATTCCATATTACTTCTGTTATGATTAGATGATGTGTTTGCCATACAGTTGACCATTGTTTGCGACCTGTGTCAATTCCATTGCTGTGTGTCATGTCAAATGCTGAACAGGGGATGGAACATTGCTGCTAATGAGTTGCTGACTTCAATTTAGAATGGATCATAATCAGTGACGTATCCCTGTAGGCCTATTATGTATGGGTTGCACTTTCCCTGTTTGTGCCTGGTACACCTTGAAATAGGTATGGCAGCCGCTAACAGGGAAAGTGCATCCTATGACATAGGATGCACTGCCCATAGGGTTGTAGCAAGCTTGTGCTGCCCTAGGGGCAGTGCATTCAAGTGAAATACAGAGCAGCTGTAACACTGCCACTCCATGTTTCATTATGCTAATGCAAACCCATCTGGACTTTTAAAAAGGATTAGCGATCCTTTTGCAGGTGGGTGGAGTGAATCACTGCACCCACCTGCAAGGGTGTGTCTAGGGGATCCATGGGACCCCTTTTCCCGCTTCTAGACGGCTGCTCTCAGGGGGCACACTGACAGTGCATCACCTTTAAGGTGGCACACTCTCAGTGTGCCTCCTGAGAGCTTCTTTGACTCTGCAACCGTGTCTGTAATACACCGCAGATGCAGAGTCAAAAATATTCCCTAATCTGCATGGGGCACACCCCCATGCAAATGAGGGCACATCCCCTGAAAATAGCATGGCGCTTTATGTGCGCCAGTGTTATTGTTATGTCAGAATGGGACGCCCAAGTGTCTGCTGCCCGTTCTGTAATAACAAAGTGCACCGGGGAAACACAAAGGGGGCACAAACGCCCATTGCACCCCTGGGGCCCTTCATGTAATATGGTTCCTGGTGTAAGTACCTTTCCACTATATGTTGTGGGCTTAGAGTGGATGTGAGTGTTATCCTTTGGGCTTTCACTTATTTGCTCAGTAGTTGTGTGTACAGTTGTTTGTGTGAGGTCCAACATGCCTTGCACTGACACATGCATATGTCCATGACTACATGCAGTGGTCAGTGCTAGGTTACATTACATGCATGTAAAATCATTGAAATGGCCTGTGGGCACATGTTAACACACATGTCACCACTCACTTGTGCACAGTGATGTCATGATGCTTTTAGTGCTACACCTCACCAATGTGTTCCCTTGAAATCTTCTACACCAACCATTGAGGTTTGCATGTCTTGACTTGTGCAACTATAGAGCTTTTATAGACATATAATGTGTTGCATGTATGAAGCATGTGACTCATACTGATGGCACTATCAGCTGGGATGCCAGTGACGGCGTTATTTATGAGGCCCCTAGCAGCACTTTAGCACTTTCTGGTACCATGATGTGATGTGGCATATTTACAATCTGTCCAAACAAAAGATGGGGACCTAGGAGCTGATTATGGTCCAGTGTTCACGCTCCTCATGCCTAGCAATTACAACAAAAGAACACTGTTCCTATGGTCGGGTGCAAATAGTCACCCAGGCCTATCAAATAAAAGAAAAACACAGAAAAAGATAAGACCCCAGGTATAGTGCGTGAACCTACTAGTGAAGTGGGAAGAACATGTCCTTTTACTTGTTGCCCTCACACACCCCGAAGGATGTCATGCTTCATCATCGGGCAGGTGCTCCTCGTTGGGCCGGCGCTGCAATTCCCAACGGGTCCCCCGAAGGGTCACTTTGTCGGAGATCTTTTAAGGACTGCCGGATGGTGCATGTGGGTGTGCGAGGAAAGTGGGTGCTCTATATAAGGTGCATAGTAACGTGCAAGATAATTAAAAGCTTGCTAGGGAGTGTCATACAGCATGTGTAGAAATGATGGAACCCTAGGCAGCATAAAAAGGAATATTGTCCTACAGGGCATAGTATGTCCTCATGTAAAAGGTCTAATAGGTCGACATGTTTCACGCCTTTATTGCCATACAGGTCATTGGCGTTTCTTCAGGACCAAAACAACAATTAGAGTGAAGTGCACGTGATATCCAAATTTAAAATATAGGTACCCTCTCAAAATTTCAGGGCTGACAAGTAGGACTGTGTGATGGCTACAACCCATTGGTTGTGAACGCTCCTGATGTTAACCTAGGGGAAAGAAACACAGGAAAGAAGACAAATTATGATCATCAGACTGGCGTGATGTATCATGGTGTGCCACGGTCGTGTGCACACAATCACACTCACAAAGACACATAAGGCAAAAGGGCAGAATTGACGTATCCAGGTGACCCCTCACAAATGTCCGTTGAAGGACCCAGTACCACAGATAGCCAATACCCATGGCCGGTACGGGCTTGGTCTCTCAAGGGACCATACTGGTGAAAAACAATAATTAAACACAGTGTTTACACTCCAAACTTAGTGTGAATATTTAAAATAAATCCAGACTCGTGGGACACAAATCACAACTAGGGCAGATTTGGGTAACTCCCTGGTGGACGCCAAACACGACCACGTGGTCAGTGAAATGTGCAGCAACCCTGTCCATAGTACCTCCCCTACTTAAAATGCCAAGTAGACATGCCGGGACTCAAAATGTAGTCTCACCATGCTCATAAAGTCCAAACGCGGTGTATGATATAAACCGCGCCACCAAACTCAGGAGGCCGGGGGGACGCACGCCATACTGGAATAAAAAGAGGAGGGCAGTCAGAGAGGCAAACAGGGGCAGATACTCCTATAAAACATCCAAGGAGGTGACTAAGCCACTGTAAGGTGTACTAACACATATCGGGTGCCTACTCTGTACTCACGATACTGGTCGGGGACCGGCTCCCATCTTTAAAACCCATCCATCTATCCGCCAATGGTGCACTACTCCTGGCGGGAAAGCGGGCTAGATATACTCAGGGAAGTCGGAACCCGATTGGAATCCCCTTCCGGGGTGTCCATGTGAGCTCCCAAGTCATGCGCATGCGTGAGATGCTATCAAAGATGCGCATGCGTCAACCAGGGAGACTACACCCGGTGACAGGGCATCGGCGTACTAGTTGAAAATGCATATATAATGACATTGGCTCTTACCAGGCAGGTGTCGGGACACAAAAATTAGTGTGCAATAGTACCCGCCGCCCACAAGAGATGCTGGTGCAGCAGGGCCAGTATCTCTGCAAAAGAGTCAAACAAGGTCCCGTAAGGTAGCCCACACTAATTGTGGCTATAACCCCAGTAGCTAAAATACCTCAAACAGAGCAGGAGGTTGGGAGATAGATATCCCAAAACAAGCCAAATGAATAAAGGCATGAATCTATGTATAAAAATTATTATATAAAAATTAAACGCCCGCAATATGGGACCATAATGCCTAGTGTGTGAAAGGAAAAAAGGGAAGCAGAAAGAGAGAAGATAGAGGTCCCTCGGCACAACTGCCGTGCTATCACTGTCCAAACAAAAGATGGGGACCTAGGAGCTGATTATGGTCCAGTGTTCACGCTCCTCATGCCTAGCAATTACAACAAAAGAACACTGTTCCTATGGTCGGGTGCAAATAGTCACCCAGGCCTATCAAATAAAAGAAAAACACAGAAAAAGATAAGACCCAAGGTATAGTGCGTGAACCTACTAGTGAAGTGGGAAGAACATGTCCTTTTACTTGTTGCCCTCACACACCCCGAAGGATGTCATGCTTCATCATCGGGCAGGTGCTCCTCGTTGGGCCGGCGCTGCAATTCCCAACGGGTCCCCCGAAGGGACGCTTTGTCGGAGATCTTTTAAGGACTGCCGGATGGTGCATGTGGGTGTGCGAGGAAAGTGGGTGCTCTATATAAGGTGCATAGTAACGTGCAAGATAATTAAAAGCTTGCTAGGGAGTGTCATACAGCATGTGTAGAAATGATGGAACCCTAGGCAGCATAAAAAGGAATATTGTCCTACAGGGCATAGTATGTCCTCATGTAAAAGGTCTAATAGGTCGACATGTTTCACGCCTTTATTGCCATACAGGTCATTGGCGTTTCTTCAGGACCAAAACAACAATTAGAGTGAAGTGCACGTGATATCCAAATTTAAAATATAGGTACCCTCTCAAAATTTCAGGGCTGACAAGTAGGACTGTGTGATGGCTACAACCCATTGGTTGTGAACGCTCCTGATGTTAACCTAGGGGAAAGAAACACAGGAAAGAAGACAAATTATGATCATCAGACTGGCGTGATGTATCATGGTGTGCCACGGTCGTGTGCACACAATCACACTCACAAAGACACATAAGGCAAAAGGGCAGAATTGACGTATCCAGGTGACCCCTCACAAATGTCCGTTGAAGGACCCAGTCCCACAGATAGCCAATACCCATGGCCGGTACGGGCTTGGTCTCTCAAGGGACCATACTGGTGAAAAACAATAATTAAACACAGTGTTTACACTCCAAACTTAGTGTGAATATTTAAAATAAATCCAGACTCGTGGGACACAAATCACAACTAGGGCAGATTTGGGTAACTCCCTGGTGGACGCCAAACACGACCACGTGGTCAGTGAAATGTGCAGCAACCCTGTCCATAGTACCTCCCCTACTTAAAATGCCAAGTAGACATGCCGGGACTCAAAATGTAGTCTCACCATGCTCATAAAGTCCAAACGCGGTGTATGATATAAACCGCGCCACCAAACTCAGGAGGCCGGGGGGACGCACGCCATACTGGAATAAAAAGAGGAGGGCAGTCAGAGAGGCAAACAGGGGCAGATACTCCTATAAAACATCCAAGGAGGTGACTAAGCCACTGTAAGGTGTACTAACACATATCGGGTGCCTACTCTGTACTCACGATACTGGTCGGGGACCAGCTCCCATCTTTAAAACCCATCCATCCATCCGCCAATGGTGCACTACTCCTGGCGGGAAAGCGGGCTAGATATACTCAGGGAAGTCGGAACCCGATTGGAATCCCCTTCCGGGGTGTCCGTGTGAGCTCCCAAGTCATGCGCATGCGTGAGATGCTATCAAAGATGCGCATGCGTCAACCAGGGAGACTACACCCGGTGACAGGGCATCGGCGTACTAGTTGAAAATGCATATATAATGACATTGGCTCTTACCAGGCAGGTGTCGGGACACAAAAATTAGTGTGCAATAGTACCCGCTGCCCACAAGAGATGCTGGTGCAGCAGGGCCAGTATCTCTGCAAAAGAGTCAAACAAGGTCCCGTAAGGTAGCCCACACTAATTGTGGCTATAACCCCAGTAGCTAAAATACCTCAAACAGAGCAGGAGGTTGGGAGATAGATATCCCAAAACAAGCCAAATGAATAAAGGCATGAATCTATGTATAAAAATTATTATATAAAAATTAAACGCCCGCAATATGGGACCATAATGCCTAGTGTGTGAAAGGAAAAAAGGGAAGCAGAAAGAGAGAAGATAGAGGTCCCTCGGCACAACTGCCGTGCTATCACTGTCCAAACAAAAGATGGGGACCTAGGAGCTGATTATGGTCCAGTGTTCACGCTCCTCATGCCTAGCAATTACAACAAAAGAACACTGTTCCTATGGTCGGGTGCAAATAGTCACCCAGGCCTATCAAATAAAAGAAAAACACAGAAAAAGATAAGACCCCAGGTATAGTGCGTGAACCTACTAGTGAAGTGGGAAGAACATGTCCTTTTACTTGTTGCCCTCACACACCCCGAAGGATGTCATGCTTCATCATGCTTCATCATCGGGCAGGTGCTCCTCGTTGGGCCGGCGCTGCAATTCCCAACAGCGTGAACACTGGACCATAATCAGCTCCTAGGTCCCCATCTTTTGTTTGGACAGTGATAGCACGGCAGTTGTGCCGAGGGACCTCTATCTTCTCTCTTTCTGCTTCCCTTTTTTCCTTTCACACACTAGGCATTATGGTCCCATATTGCGGGCGTTTAATTTTTATATATTAATTTTTATACATAGATTCATGCCTTTATTCATTTGGCTTGTTTTGGGATATCTATCTCCCAACCTCCTGCTCTGTTTGAGGTATTTTAGCTACTGGGGTTATAGCCACAATTAGTGTGGGCTACCTTACGGGACCTTGTTTGACTCTTTTGCAGAGATACTGGCCCTGCTGCACCAGCATCTCTTGTGGGCGGCGGGTACTATTGCACACTAATTTTTGTGTCCCGACACCTGCCTGGTAAGAGCCAATGTCATTATATATGCATTTTCAACTAGTACGCCGATGCCCTGTCACCGGGTGTAGTCTCCCTGGTTGACGCATGCGCATCTTTGATAGCATCTCACGCATGCGCATGACTTGGGAGCTCACACAGACACCCCGGAAGGGGATTCCAATCGGGTTCCGACTTCCCTGAGTATATCTAGCCCGCTTTCCCGCCAGGAGTAGTGCACCATTGGCGGATGGATGGACGGGTTTTAAAGATGGGAGCCGGTCCCCGACCAGTATCGTGAGTACAGAGTAGGCACCCGATATGTGTTAGTACACCTTACAGTGGCTTAGTCACCTCCTTGGATGTTTTATAGGAGTATCTGCCCCTGTTTGCCTCTCTGACTGCCCTCCTCTTTTTATTCCAGTATGGCGTGCGTCCCCCCGGCCTCCTGAGTTTGGTGGCGCGGTTTATATCATACACCGCGTTTGGACTTTATGAGCATGGTGAGACTACATTTTGAGTCCCGGCATGTCTACTTGGCATTTTAAGTAGGGGAGGT
Organism: Triturus cristatus; assembly: GCF_964204655.1. Classification (NCBI taxonomy): domain Eukaryota; kingdom Metazoa; phylum Chordata; class Amphibia; order Caudata; family Salamandridae; genus Triturus; species Triturus cristatus. Next base: position 1,025,231,251 of record NC_140583.1, on the reverse strand, counting down.
ACTATGGACAGGGTTGCTGCACATTTCACTGACCACGTGGTCGTGTTTGGCGTCCACCAGGGAGTTACCCAAATCTGCCCTAGTTGTGATTTGTGTCCCACGAGTCTGGATTTATTTTAAATATTCACACTAAGTTTGGAGTGTAAACACTGTGTTTAATTATTGTTTTTCACCAGTATGGTCCCTTGAGAGACCAAGCCCGTACCGGCCATGGGTATTGGCTATCTGTGGTACTGGGTCCTTCAACGGACATTTGTGAGGGGTCACCTGGATACGTCAATTCTGCCCTTTTGCCTTATGTGTCTTTGTGAGTGTGATTGTGTGCACACGACCGTGGCACACCATGATACATCAAGCCAGTCTGATGATCATAATTTGTCTTCTTTCCTGTGTTTCTTTCCCCTAGGTTAACATCAGGAGCGTTCACAACCAATGGGTTGTAGCCATCACACAGTCCTACTTGTCAGCCCTGAAATTTTGAGAGGGTACCTATATTTTAAATTTGGATATCACGTGCACTTCACTCTAATTGTTGTTTTGGTCCTGAAGAAACGCCAATGACCTGTATGGCAATAAAGGCGTGAAACATGTCGACCTATTAGACCTTTTACATGAGGACATACTATGCCCTGTAGGACAATATTCCTTTTTATGCTGCCTAGGTTTCCATCATTTCTACACATGCTGTATGACACTCCCTAGCAAGCTTTTAATTATCTTGCACGTTACTATGCACCTTATATAGAGCACCCACTTTCCTCGCACACCCACATGCACCATCCGGCAGTCCTTAAAAGATCTCCGACAAAGCGACCCTTCGGGGGACCCGTTGGGAATTGCAGCGCCGGCCCAACGAGGAGCACCTGCCCGATGATGAAGCATGACATCCTTCGGGGTGTGTGAGGGCAACAAGTAAAAGGACATGTTCTTCCCACTTCACTAGTAGGTTCACGCACTATACCTGGGGTCTTATCTTTTTCTGTGTTTTTCTTTTATTTGATAGGCCTGGGTGACTATTTGCACCCGACCATAGGAACAGTGTTCTTTTGTTGTAATTGCATATTTACAATCCACATTATAAACTTAATGTGGCTTTTCATGGCCTTTTGAAGATGTGCCCCTTTCACGCAGTACAGTACATTGAAAGGATGTTCCATGGGTGTTGTAGTGGGTGTTCACACACAACACCAATAGAATCAGAATCTTTCTGAGTTAACAATTGTAAATCTGGGAATGCATCCACATATTACAACACCCCAGGGGTGGCGTTAGAGATGCGCAACGAGGAACATAAATGTAATGTGCCACATTTTTTCATTTTTCAATGTGTGCTGCATACACAGATAGAGGATATCACCTGAATGTATTGATTTTGTGCAGGAAGGTGTCCTTTCCTTAACAAAATCAATCAGCCCCGGAATATGTATGCATCATGCATGGATGTATGACGTTACAACGCATGCTTTTACAACGCATGCTGTTACAACGAATTTTTTACAACGCAAATGCTGTGACAACGCAAGTCTTTACAACGCAAGTCTTTACATCGACTTGCAGTAGATGACGTGCTAACATTAAAAAAGGGTAATTTACTATTCTAACTCAAGTCCACGTTGCAGTAGGGAAGGTGTTTGGATAGTAAACTACACTATTTTTAATGTTAGCACGCCATCTAGTGCAAGTCGATGTAAAGACTTGCGTTGTAATGGCATGCGTTGTCACAGCATTTGCGTTGTAATAGTTTTGTTGTAATGGTAGTGCGTTGTAAAAGTTGCGTTGTAAAGGTTGTTCCCCATCATGGATATTACATATTCCTGGCTATATGCATATTACCTTTCATATAGCCAGGACAATTGTGAATAATCTCAGATGCTCCACAATGGCCTGGACATTTTTTGAGTGGGTGTGCTTCCTGTTACGTTAGAGATGGGCAGTTGCAGCAGGAGGGACCAGTTGCACATGCGTGCAGTCTATGGCACCAAGAAAATGTGGGAAGCCTGCAATGGAATAAAAGCCTTGTTTTATTTAACTCCAGCTGCAGCTTTTGGGTGCTTGGAAATGGAGGTACTGTAGTGTGAGGTGAATTATGGCATCCAAGACAGATGGAAGGAAGGCAGAAAATGATGCCTGGGAGACAACTACCACTTGTGTTGCTGTGGTCTGGAATGAGCCTGAAGCCGATATGTGTAAAACTGCGAGAAGCTTGGCCTGCCGTGGGATGTTGCAGACTCTGGCAGTTGATGGCTGTAGCCGTGGCGAGATCTGATGCAGCAAGCTCACAATGGACTTCCTCCTGAGGCGGTAATATCTTATAACCTCTTCCTCTGTGAGCCCAATGAGAGTAGTCCTCTGATGGTAGGTGCGCTGCCTTCTCTTTCATTGCCTTTGCGGTGGTGGCAGTGGGAGCGGTTGTAGTCTTTGGGCTGGTGGTTGTTGTGGCTCTCTCCGTGCAACTACCAGCTGCCACATTAAAAGGTCCATATTTTAAGATTTGATGGCAGACTGTTCTGCCAGGCTTCTCTTTTTTTGCAACAGCAATTGTGTCATTTCCTACGCATGAGTTTGTGAGGTGCAGGGATTCTAACGCAATTTTAAATCCGAGGGACGCAGCCCGAGGATGCATCAGCTCATGGAATACTTGTATATCCCTGCGTTTGTATTACGGTAAAAGTTACGTTGGAACACCTACCTTACATATTAATACTTACATAGCGCTGTAGGTTCTGACGCTAATCCATTCCGAGGCAGGTTTCTTGTACGCGTGGCATCTCCCTAGATGCATCAGTTTGTAAATATGGCATAAAAAACCTGCTGATGTGTCACAAAAAGTGTTGCAACTGCAGTGCAAGGGGCTTGTAAATATGCTTCTAAATGTTAAATAAACAAAACGGAAGCCCTGCCCTGGCACAAAATGCTGGTGGTCCCTTGATTCTGCAGCTTTGTCCTTACTAGTTTTTTCGAACAGACAGCACATTTCCAAATACTTTCAGTGATAAGGTTCATCAATGTCCTAGACTGCAGCTGACTACAGGTTTCCGGAACCTGTCACTTCTTAAGATTGGGTTTGGCTTATGTGCCGGGGACGCAAAAACCCAGAACACATATGAAAGTTTCCTTCATGCCAGTCATCAAGGCATGAGGCAAGTGGGAAAAGGCCACTACAACACGGCCGTTTCCATGCATAACATTAACCACGCATGCATTACAACGCATGCGTGGTTACCGCGAATAGCCTTTACCACGCATACCTTTACTACGAGATACGTAGTAAAGGCATGTGTGCTAAAGGCTATGGGGCTTGGAGGGTCTTCCCCCCAAAAAAAAATAGTAAACGGGCAAAAAAAGGTGGGTTGGGGGCCTCCCCCCCCCCCAAAAAAAACCTCACCATTTGAAGTTCCGATGTGTAGGAAATCAGCGTCGTTAGAGGAACCGGAAATACACTTCCGGTTCCTGTTTAAGACGTGCGCCATGACATCTGAAGAGCTTGGAGAGGAGAGCTTGGAGAGGTAAGGGGGATATTAGTATTTAAAAAAAAAAAAGAGGGGTTTGTGTAGAGAAGGGGTAAAATATTAGGGTTAAAGGGAGGGGTATTTAATAAAAGGGTTTGTGGGTGGGAAACGGAGCAGTATATGGAAATGGGGAAAGGATCGGAGATAACCTTTAGCAAGAACATGCCATTAACATGCCTGGTTTAACAACGAAAAACGTTGTAAAAGTATGCGTGGTAAAAGCATTTTCGCGGTAAAGGTTATGCGTACAAATGGCATTCTTGATGAAACGCATGCGTGGTAAAGGCATGCGTTGCAACGGAATGCGTTGTAATATCATACAACCGAGGCAAGTGACAGTGGCGCAGCGCTAACAAGGGCTCGACCTGTGGGCAGTTGAAATGCACGAGAGGGAGTGTGCAGCCGACACCCTGGAGACTGGTGGAAGAGGTACTGCTCTGGATCGACAGTAAAAGAAGGAGTCCAGTGAGTGCCAGCTTTAGGGCAGCACAAAGAGTGCTGCCAAACTGGGTGCCAGGCCCGGGGCACCCTTGGCCAGACCAGACCACCCAGCTCCCTGCGAAATTGTCAGTGAGTAGAGTGCGAGGACGCGGGGCTTGCCTCATTTTAGATGTGCCGCATATATCACTGACTTGGAATATGCTTCACGAATAAACAACATCTATTTTTTTGCAGTTTGCTTTGCCCTTCATGCTCCAGCAATTTAATAACTTGTGAGCCGCAGTCGAAGTGCATTAAAAAAACCTGTGATCCTGAGAAGAATCGGTTCGGGGGTCAGTGAGCGTGGGACAGGGTCAGACACGTAGTTAAAAAAAAGAAAATATTCTGTAACTATCTTTTTGGCCTTTCCCCTACAGGTAACTGCATACAAAACGTAATGCACACACCTTAAAAGTTGCAAGCCTGTGGCTGAAATCACTCTGAATATGTACGCCATTTTTTAAACAATGTAATAAACACATTATAAGATAGGCTACAGGCGGTGTAAGAAAGGATGCAGCACTCGGAGTGAAAGACATTGAGCTGCACACTGTTGTGATTTATTGCCTCTGTATGATATATGTGTGATGCAAAGTGCTCCAACACCCTGCATTGGGATAAGTAGTGCTGCAATGAAAAAGGAGATAGAGGGTTTTTGGAGAGATGAGTGTCACCATTAGAGGCCGTAGTGATGAAATCCATGAAAAAGGGGGCCATGGTCATTGGAGGATTGCCAATAAAGATTGTCACACCAGACACCACCAACACCACAGCCGGCCCTTAGCCGGTGATGAGATGACAGCAGACGAGGGTATCAAGAGACAGAGTAGCATGAAGCTTGGCAGGCATAGCCACTCTCCACGCAGAGGTCGGTCTCCCCTGAGTGCAGTGTCTTGAGTCCACAGTTATGCCTTCCTTTCCCTTCCCATAAGCAGGCCCTAGGGTGTCTCGTGTGGCTTACGGGAGACTACAATGGCTCAGTGTTTCCTCACGCCTCAGGGAGAGAACATGCCCACTGATTCAACTTTGCTCAACAGAATTCATAATGATTTCACCACAGCTTTAAATGGTCGAGTACCTGCACTTTTAAAAATTTAACTGGGAGTACCTGCATGTTTCAGCAAGGGTGCAACACTTAGAGTTGGAGAGTACTGGCCCTTTTCAGTAGGGAACAGATACTTGGGGATATTGAGTACCTGCACTTCTGTGTTTGCATTTCAACCACTGGTTTTCACAAGGGGTATGGGACATACTGGAAGTCCAGGTGCAAAAGGGGTCATTTGCCAAGTGCACCCTTCATCAGGGACCATCACTCCAATTTAACTATGACAGAGTGCATGTAAAATAGCTTATGCAAAGGTTGGTCGCACACTGCTCGTCACACCAGCAAGTTGCCCCAAGGGACTGTGGTAGATGTAGTGGCGACGGCGGGTACGCCTATGCCACGATGTGTAAAGAACAGTATGTGTTGCGTTAGCCATCCCTGGACACGTGTTTCGAGGTAGTTGCCTCTCGTCAGCAGGGAGCAGGTCAGTGTAAAGGGGAGCCGCGTGGACTGCCAAAATGTAATTAAAACAGGTCAAGTACCTCTCATGGCGCGCAGGTGCAGATCCAAGGCTCGTCAGCCCGTTGGCTCAAGGGAGCCGTAATAAATTATGCAAAGGTTGGTCGCACACTGCTCGTCACACCAGCAAGTTGCCCCAAGGGACTGTGGTAGATGTAGTGGCGACGGCGGGTACGCCTATGCCACGATGTGTAAAGAACAGTATGTGTTGCGTTAGCCATCCCTGGACACGTGTTTCGAGGTAGTTGCCTCTCGTCAGCAGGGAGCAGGTCAGTGTAAAGGGGTGCCGCGTGGACTGCCAAAATGTAATTAAAACAGGTCAAGTACCTCTCATGGCGCGCAGGTGCAGATCCAAGGCTCGTCAGCCCGTTGGCTCAAGGGAGCCGTAATAAATTATGCAAAGGTTGGTCGCACACTGCTCGTCACACCAGCAAGTTGCCCCAAGGGACTGTGGTAGATGTAGTGGCGACGGCGGGTACGCCTATGCCACGATGTGTAAAGAACAGTATGTGTTGCGTTAGCCATCCCTGGACACGTGTTTCGAGGTAGTTGCCTCTCGTCAGCAGGGAGCAGGTCAGTGTAAAGGGGTGCCGCGTGGACTGCCAAAATGTAATTAAAACAGGTCAAGTACCTCTCATGGCGCGCAGGTGCAGATCCAAGGCTCGTCAGCCCGTTGGCTCAAGGGAGCCGTAATAAATTATGCAAAGGTTGGTCGCACACTGCTCGTCACACCAGCAAGTTGCCCCAAGGGACTGTGGTAGATGTAGTGGCGACGGCGGGTACGCCTATGCCACGATGTGTAAAGAACAGTATGTGTTGCGTTAGCCATCCCTGGACACGTGTTTCGAGGTAGTTGCCTCTCGTCAGCAGGGAGCAGGTCAGTGTAAAGGGGTGCCGCGTGGACTGCCAAAATGTAATTAAAACAGGTCAAGTACCTCTCATGGCGCGCAGGTGCAGATCCAAGGCTCGTCAGCCCGTTGGCTCAAGGGAGCCGTAATAAATTATGCAAAGGTTGGTCGCACACTGCTCGTCACACCAGCAAGTTGCCCCAAGGGACTGTGGTAGATGTAGTGGCGACGGCGGGTACGCCTATGCCACGATGTGTAAAGAACAGTATGTGTTGCGTTAGCCATCCCTGGACACGTGTTTCGAGGTAGTTGCCTCTCGTCAGCAGGGAGCAGGTCAGTGTAAAGGGGTGCCGCGTGGACTGCCAAAATGTAATTAAAACAGGTCAAGTACCTCTCATGGCGCGCAGGTGCAGATCCAAGGCTCGTCAGCCCGTTGGCTCAAGGGAGCCGTAATAAATTATGCAAAGGTTGGTCGCACACTGCTCGTCACACCAGCAAGTTGCCCCAAGGGACTGTGGTAGATGTAGTGGCGACGGCGGGTACGCCTATGCCACGATGTGTAAAGAACAGTATGTGTTGCGTTAGCCATCCCTGGACACGTGTTTCGAGGTAGTTGCCTCTCGTCAGCAGGGAGCAGGTCAGTGTAAAGGGGTGCCGCGTGGACTGCCAAAATGTAATTAAAACAGGTCAAGTACCTCTCATGGCGCGCAGGTGCAGATCCAAGGCTCGTCAGCCCGTTGGCTCAAGGGAGCCGTAATAAATTATGCAAAGGTTGGTCGCACACTGCTCGTCACACCAGCAAGTTGCCCCAAGGGACTGTGGTAGATGTAGTGGCGACGGCGGGTACGCCTATGCCACGATGTGTAAAGAACAGTATGTGTTGCGTTAGCCATCCCTGGACACGTGTTTCGAGGTAGTTGCCTCTCGTCAGCAGGGAGCAGGTCAGTGTAAAGGGGTGCCGCGTGGACTGCCAAAATGTAATTAAAACAGGTCAAGTACCTCTCATGGCGCGCAGGTGCAGATCCAAGGCTCGTCAGCCCGTTGGCTCAAGGGAACCGTAATAAATTATGCAAAGGTTGGTCGCACACTGCTCGTCACACCAGCAAGTTGCCCCAAGGGACTGTGGTAGATGTAGTGGCGACGGCGGGTACGCCTATGCCACGATGTGTAAAGAACAGTATGTGTTGCGTTAGCCATCCCTGGACACGTGTTTCGAGGTAGTTGCCTCTCGTCAGCAGGGAGCAGGTCAGTGTAAAGGGGTGCCGCGTGGACTGCCAAAATGTAATTAAAACAGGTCAAGTACCTCTCATGGCGCGCAGGTGCAGATCCAAGGCTCGTCAGCCCGTTGGCTCAAGGGAGCCGTAATAAATTATGCAAAGGTTGGTCGCACACTGCTCGTCACACCAGCAAGTTGCCCCAAGGGACTGTGGTAGATGTAGTGGCGACGGCGGGTACGCCTATGCCACGATGTGTAAAGAACAGTATGTGTTGCGTTAGCCATCCCTGGACACGTGTTTCGAGGTAGTTGCCTCTCGTCAGCAGGGAGCAGGTCAGTGTAAAGGGGTGCCGCGTGGACTGCCAAAATGTAATTAAAACAGGTCAAGTACCTCTCATGGCGCGCAGGTGCAGATCCAAGGCTCGTCAGCCGGTTGGCTCAAGGGAGCCGTAATAAATTATGCAAAGGTTGGTCGCACACTGCTCGTCACACCAGCAAGTTGCCCCAAGGGACTGTGGTAGATGTAGTGGCGACGGCGGGTACGCCTATGCCACGATGTGTAAAGAACAGTATGTGTTGCGTTAGCCATCCCTGGACACGTGTTTCGAGGTAGTTGCCTCTCGTCAGCAGGGAGCAGGTCAGTGTAAAGGGGTGCCGCGTGGACTGCCAAAATGTAATTAAAACAGGTCAAGTACCTCTCATGGCGCGCAGGTGCAGATCCAAGGCTCGTCAGCCCGTTGGCTCAAGGGAGCCGTAATAAATTATGCAAAGGTTGGTCGCACACTGCTCGTCACACCAGCAAGTTGCCCCAAGGGACTGTGGTAGATGTAGTGGCGACGGCGGGTACGCCTATGCCACGATGTGTAAAGAACAGTATGTGTTGCGTTAGCCATCCCTGGACACGTGTTTCGAGGTAGTTGCCTCTCGTCAGCAGGGAGCAGGTCAGTGTAAAGGGTTGCCGCGTGGACTGCCAAAATGTAATTAAAACAGGTCAAGTACCTCTCATGGCGCGCAGGTGCAGATCCAAGGCTCGTCAGCCCGTTGGCTCAAGGGAGCCGTAATAAATTATGCAAAGGTTGGTCGCACACTGCTCGTCACACCAGCAAGTTGCCCCAAGGGACTGTGGTAGATGTAGTGGCGACGGTGGGTACGCCTATGCCACGATGTGTAAAGAACAGTATGTGTTGCGTTGCGTTGTCCAGGGATGGCTAACGCAACACATACTGTTCTTTATACATCGTGGCATAGGCGTACCCGCCGTCGCCACTACATTTACCACAGTCCTTTGGGGCTACTTGCTGGTGTGACGAGCAGTGTGCGACCAACCTTTGTATAATTTATTACGGCTCCCTTGAGCCAACGGGCTGACGAGCCTTGGATCTGCACCTGCGCGCCATGAGAGGTACTTGACCTGTTTTAATTACATTTGGCAGTCCACACGGCACCCCTTTACACTGACCTGCTCCCTGCTGACGAGAGGCAACTACCTCGAAACACGTGTCCAGGGATGGCTAACGCAACACATACTGTTCTTTATACATCGTGGCATAGGCGTACCCGCCGTCGCCACTACATTTACCACAGTCCTTTGGGGCTACTTGCTGGTGTGACGAGCAGTGTGCGACCAACCTTTGTATAATTTATTACGGCTCCCTTGACCCAACGGGCTGACGAGCCTTGGATCTGCACCTGCGCGCCATGAGAGGTACTTGACCTGTTTTAATTACATTTGGCAGTCCACACGGCACCCCTTTACACTGACCTGCTCCCTGCTGACGAGAGGCAACTACCTCGAAACACGTGTCCAGGGATGGCTAACGCAACACATACTGTTCTTTATACATCGTGGCATAGGCGTACCCGCCGTCGCCACTACATTTACCACAGTCCTTTGGGGCTACTTGCTGGTGTGACGAGCAGTGTGCGACCAACCTTTGTATAATTTATTACGGCTCCCTTGAGCCAACGGGCTGACGAGCCTTGGATCTGCACCTGCGCGCCATGAGAGGTACTTGACCTGTTTTAATTACATTTGGCAGTCCACACGGCACCCCTTTACACTGACCTGCTCCCTGCTGACGAGAGGCAACTACCTCGAAACACGTGTCCAGGGATGGCTAACGCAACACATACTGTTCTTTATACATCGTGGCATAGGCGTACCTGCCGTCGCCACTACATTTACCACAGTCCTTTGGGGCTACTTGCTGGTGTGACGAGCAGTGTGCGACCAACCTTTGTATAATTTATTACGGCTCCCTTGAGCCAACGGGCTGACGAGCCTTGGATCTGCACCTGCGCGCCATGAGAGGTACTTGACCTGTTTTAATTACATTTGGCAGTCCACACGGCACCCCTTTACACTGACCTGCTCCCTGCTGACGAGAGGCAACTACCTCGAAACACGTGTCCAGGGATGGCTAACGCAACACATACTGTTCTTTATACATCGTGGTATAGGCGTACCCGCCGTCGCCACTACATTTACCACAGTCCTTTGGGGCTACTTGCTGGTGTGACGAGCAGTGTGCGACCAACCTTTGTATAATGCATGTAAAATAGCTGCCTCTTGCGCCATGTCCAGAAAGTAAATAAAATCCACAATAAACTGAACGTGTAGATACACTTCCCGACTCCAAACACTTCTAATCTGTGTTCGTCACGCAACTATCTTTAGAAACGACAGGGCAGATTTACAAGCCCTTTGCAAAACTTTGTTGCCACCGTTGTGTCACTTTTGTGATGCAGCTTAAACAATGCAGTCAATTTACAACGTGACACATCTAGGGAGATACGCCATGTTGTAAAGCCCTGCGTCACATTATACCTGCGTCAGGTAGAATGTATGCAGGGTGGACGTTCCCTCGCAGGAATGCCTCATAAAAGTGTAGATTTCACTGCTTCACTTCTAGGACGCCACTGCGTCAAATCCTTACACCTGCTTGAAGCAGGGATAAGGAGTGACGCAACACAATGAGGATAGGCGTCAACATGCATTGCTGGAGTTGCGTTGTGCTTGCGACATGACTCCAGCAATGCGTGACTTTTGGGCCATCAGGTGCGTCAGAATTTCTGACACATCAGTCAATCCTTGCATCCATGGTGGCACAAGGGTATCGCAGGCTGGCACAGGGAAACTGGATCACTGACATAATATCGACTACAAAAATATAGACTTACAAAAATATCGATGCCAAAATATAGAATACCAAAATATCGAATCCCTATCTCCAAACAGGAAAGTACAAAAATATAGAATCCAAAATATCGTTGTAAATAATATAGTTAGTCAAAATATCGAATTTTTTAAATGTTTTAAAAGTAATGTAAAATTAATAAAATAATACATATAATTAACTGACACATACTTAAAAATACTTAAATAACATTAAAATTAATAAATAATTAATGTAAGTAAAACAAATAATTAATACATATATATTAACGTAATTTTTATTAAAAATATTCAATATTTTCTGCGTAGCATAGCGGGCGGGTAAAATTTACTATCACCACTCCAGTAAGTGCAATAGTAGGGAAAGCGTTGGATAGCAGGAGGGTAAAAATTACTATTCCCACTCCAGAGAATGCAACAGTAGGGAAAGCGTTGGATAGCGGGAGAGTAAAAATTACTATTCCCACTCCAGAGAGTGCAATAATAGGGAAATCATTGGATAGCGTAGCGGTAAAAATTACTATTCCCACTCCAGAGAGTGCAACAGTAGGGAAAGCGTTGGATAGCGGGAGGGTAAAATGTACTATTCCCACTCCAGTGAGTGCAACAGTAGGGAAAGCGTTGGATAGCGTAGGGGTAAAAATTACTATTCCCACTCCAGAGAGTGCAACAGTAGGGAAAGCATTGGATAGCGTAGGGATAAAACATTACTATTCCCACTCCAGAGAGTGCAACAGTAGGGAAAGCGTTGTTTAGCGGGAGTGTCAAATTTACTATTCCCACTCCAGTGAGTGCAACAGTAGGGAAAGCGTTGGATAGCAATAGGGTAAAAATTACTTTTCCCACTCCAGAGAATGCAACAGTAGGGAAAGCGTTGGATAGCGGGAGGGTAAAAATTACTATTCCCACTCCAGAGAGTGCAATAATAGGGAAAGCATTGGATAGCGTAGGGGTAAAAATTACTATTCCACCTCCAGAGAGTGCAACAGTAGAGAAAGGGTTGGATAGCGGGAGGGTAAAATTTACTATTCCCACTCCAGTGAGTGCAACAGTAGAGAAAGCGTTGGATAGTGTAGGGGTAAAAATTACTATTCCCACTCCAGAGAGTGCAACAGTAGGGAAAGCATTGGATAGCGTAGGTGTAAAAATTACTATTCCCACTCCAGAGAGTGCAACAGTAGGGAAAGCGTTGGATAGCGGGAGGGTCAAATTTACTATTCCCACTCCAGTGACTGCAACAGTAGGGAAAGCGTTGCATAGCGGGAGGGTAACAATTACTATTCCCACTCCAGAGAATGCAACAGTAGGGAAAGCGTTGGATAGCGGGAGGGAAAAAATTACTATTCCCACTCCAGAGAGTGCAATAATAGGGAAAGCATTGGATAGCGTAGGGGTAAAAATTACTATTCCCACTCCAGAGAGTGCAACAGTAGGGAAGGTGTTGGATAGCGGGAGAGTAAAATGTACTATTCCCACTCCAGTGAGTGCAACAGTAGGGAAAGCGTTGGATAGCGTAGGGGTAAAAATTACTATTCCCACTCCAGTGAGTGCAACAGTGGGGAAATCATTGGATAGCGTAGGGGTAAAAATTACTATTCCCACTCCAGAAAGTGCAACAGTAGGGCAAGCGTTGGATAGCGGAAGGGTAAAAATGACTATTCCCACTCCAAAGAGTGCAACAGTAGAGAAAGCATTGGATAGTGTAGGGATAAAAATTACTAATCCCACTCCAGAGAGTGCAACAGTAGGGAAAGCGTTGGATAGCGTAGGGATAAAAATGACTATTCCCACTCCAGAGAGTGCAACAGTAGGGAAAGCGTTGGATAGCGGCAGTTCAAAATTTACTATTCCCACTCCAGTGATTACAACAGTAGAGAAAACGTCAAATGGCGTAGGGGTAAAAATTACTATTCCCACTCCAAAGAGTGCAACAGTAGGGAAAGCGTTGGATAGCGTAGGGATAAAAATTACTATTCCCACTCCAGAGAGTGCAACAGTAGGGACAGCGTTGGATAGCGGGAGGGTAAAATTTACTATTCCCACTCCAGTGAGTGCAACAGTAGGGAAAGCGTTGGATAGCGTAGGGGTAAAAATTACTATTCCCACTCCAGAGAGTGCAACAGTAGGGAACGCATTGGATAGCGTAGGGATAAAAATTACTATTCCCACTCCAGAGAGTGCAACAGTAGGGAAAGCATTGGATAGCGGTAGGGTAAAAATTACTATTCCCACTCCAGAGAGTGCAATAATAGGGAAAGCATTGGATAGCGTAGGGGTAAAAATTATTATTCCCACTCAAGTAAGTGCAAAAGTAGGGAAAATAATAAATTAATATTTTTTTTACCAATTAATTAATTATTAATACCAAAACAAGTATTACAATTAATTACCAATCACACAAGATTTAATAATTGAATATTTATAAATACCAATACATTTTTGTTTAATTAATTACCTATTAATAATTATTTAACAACCAATTGTTTTTCAATGACAAACATTAATAAATGCTAATAATATCAATTAATAATTAATTAATGATATATTGATTAACGATATACACACATTATTTAAATAATTAATTTTTTACAATTATATTACTTCCCACCATATTCCCCTATAAACACACTACCCGCTACAAATATTAAATGAATACAATTAACATAATTATCAATTAAACAATTAATACAAATTAATTACCAATTAATACAAATTATTTACCAATTAATAATTAATCAACAACCAATACATTTTCAATACCATTTAATAATTAACTAATAACAATTAAATTACTTCCCACCCTATTCCCCTATAAACCCACAACCCGCTGCAGAAGTAAAACGCAAAATTAAATTAAAGATATATTAATTAACAATATACACACATTAATTAAATAATTAATTATTTACAATTATATTACTTCCCACCATATTCCCCTATAAACACACTACCCGCTACAAATATTAAATGAATACAATTAACATAATTATCAATTAAACAATTAATACAAATTAATTACCAATTAATACAAATTATTTACCAATTAATAATTAATCAACAACCAATTAATTTTCAATACCAATTAATAATTAACTAATAACAATTAAATTACTTCCCACCCTATTCCCCTATAAACCCACAACCCGCTACAGAAGTAAAACGCAAAATTAAATTAAAAATAATTAATAATTCCTATAAATTATTATTTAATGTACTATAATTAAATTACTTCCCACCCTACTCCCCTATAAACCCACAACCCACTACAGAATTAAATTACACAAAAATAAAATAACATAAAATTCATTACTTTAAAAATATTCTAACATACTTTACAATATTAATACATACTTTTAAAACATATACTAACACTTAAAACACTATAAAAAATTCGATATTTTTAACAACTATATTATGACTGTCGATATTACTTACTTCTATATTATTGTAATCGATATTTCTTACCTGATTTTCGATATTCTTCACCACTATATTTTGGCAATTCGATATTCTGTCCATTCTGTATTAAAAACTCGATATTCTGTCCACTCAATATTTTTTTTCGATATTATGTCTATTTACCAGGGAAACTGACGCCTCTCTACAGATGCGTCCGTTTCTTGTAAATCTGCCCCAACATGTTTAGTTTTAATTTGACTATGTGAGTAACTGCTGTTAAAGACTGAATTTGACACAAATTAAGTAAATAAACACAGTACTTTGCTACAGTCAGGACAATAACTCCATACAGACAATACGTCGTTTTCTCATGCGTCATCAGTGGGTCTTCTCCTAGCAGCATCAGGGAGCTCTTCTCCTGCCAGTTTGTCATACACCCAGGATCTTCAAGAGCTCGTCCTGTTCTATTAGGAGCAGCACCTTCAGACAGCACCACTTCACCTTCAATGTTGAGACACCTTGAAGTCTTACACAATTTCTTCTTCTTTGAGCCGTCTCCTACCCTCTGCTGAGATCTATTCTCCACAGGGCTGCACGTCTACATCTCGCTGTCGGGTGTGCACTTTTTAGGTCTCGACCTTGCTATCGTGTAAGCGATCGCAAAGCGAGAATATAGAAAGCGGGTTTGAAAAGTGCTCCCAAAAAGCGGATTGCATGGCTGGCACGCGCACAATCACACGCATCGTGCCGCCATGCAATCCGCCTTTTGGGAGCACTTCAAAGGGTTCGCTCCCCCGCCCCCAAGCGCGCGCGCGCCACGCTTGTCTTGTTTTTCATATTTTTTTTTAACTTTAAACGCGAGGCGCACGTGCGGCCAATGCTTGTTTGCATGGTGCACACCACAAACTGTTTCTTTTTGCCTTACCTAGTAGCACCCGTAGTGAGCCAAGACGTGCTCCTTAAGGAAGTATGCACATCCTCGTCTAATTGAATGACTTATACACCACACATTTTAAATGCTCGTAAATTCTTACTGCATGGCTACAAATTGATGTACATTATTTTCTACTCTTATCCATCAGCCTTCTTTTGGTTACTGCCTTAAATACATTTGCATAAATATTGCAACAATGGCCTCTAATGACGCGTGCCAACAGACCATTTTAACTGTTCTTGCACATGTATGCTAAAAAATGTAAGCACATTTCCGTACTGTAGAAGTTGTCATATCTCATTTTATGAAAACGGCTGAATAACTGTTCAGTATATTTTATATAAAACGATAAAATGCTTCTGAACACAATCACACGCTGACTTCAGCCTATGAGTCTGATGCTAACTAAATAAGTTGACAACTCAAATGAGCAATTCAACGCATAGTCTGACCCCCCATAGGCAGGTACTTGCTCCTGGTTCTGGCATGTTTTTACCACAGTGCAGTAAGGGATGTCCATGACTAAGTCAACTTCAAATATTTTTTCACAAAACATGTTCTTCTAAATAGACAGAAGCTTAAAGTGCACTGGAGCTGCGTGCTGAAACAGGCGGAAAGGTGACTTCGGCAGCACTCACAGCTGCTTGATGGGTCGGGCGCTGGGCTATCTGTCGTTGCTGGCTTCGGCTCTTACCAGAGGGTATGTGGCCTTCCCCTGTCTTTAGGACCGCAGTTGCCCTCCTCTCAGCGCAGGCAGCAGATGGTGTATTATGGGGGCGTGGTGGCGGGGGTGGGCGCAGCAGTTGCCCTCAGTTTATTGGAGGAAAGGAGGCTGCCAACTTGCAGTAGTGTCCAGGATTCCGAGGGAATACAGCATGGACAGTTTAATTGACCGATTTGTCTAACATGCTTTTCAAATATTTTCTGAACACGCTGAGGCTTTTTACTAACTTTAACATTCTTTAGTTTTTGGTTTAAACGTCTTTTTTTTTTTTACTGCTGTGCGTATTTATAATGCTGTAATTGTGAAAACTGAATCTTTATAGTAACAAGCATTTGCAATGCAATAGGTCTCGCATTATTAAAGTTTTAGCTATTGGTGTTGCATTATTTAGCAATGCCAATAGTTCAAACTTTAATAATGCGAGACCTATTGCATTGCAAATGCTTGTTCCTGTTTCCTTCTTTACTTGTGTAGTCTCTCTATGTCTTTATATGTGGTCTTTTCCTGTACTTGGTACCCTCCTAGGTTCAATTGTAAACCAGCAAGGATCAAATATTACAGTGTCAATCTGACCGCACCGGTATGAACGTAAAAGATTGTTTACCCCATAAAAGTAGATCTTTTACATCCCTAAATAAAGGGTGTGGTACCCCAGAAAGAGCTGTTCTTTTCAGCGCCTAACCCAACTTCCAGTGAGGTTCCCAAAAGCCCTCTGTTGCTATATGGCACACTCATATTCAAACATCGTATGCTCCTGTGGACTCTTCACCATGACTCCATGACCTAACAAACAACCACATCAGAGACAGGACATAACACAAGGTCCACCTCTGGAGGCTACAAAAATGGTTGTGAAGATGAGGGGGGCAGGGTAAAGCTAGATAGAATAAAGTAACTTCTCTTTGTGGTACTGCAATGTGGGTTTGGCTTGTTCTTAGTTGACTGAAAACAAAAAGCCCCGTATAGCAAGGGGGGTTTTAATCAATGTATGGTCTTAAAACTCTTCCAACCCAAAAACACACTTTTTAGGTCTTGCCTGACCCAGCGCATGCGCTGGTCTGGTAAGACTTATTGAGAGGGCTCCACAAAGTGCTACCAGGCCAGCCTAGAGCTACAGTGCATGTGCGCGGGCACGCGCGCCGCTTTTACCGCGATTATTTACACTTACGCGGCCGCTTTGATGTTTGATCGCGATCACTTTCACTTTTGGGACCTTATAAGTGTTTAAGTGTTAAGTGTTTAGTTATGCAACTGTTGCATGGCTAAACACTTATAAGGTCCCAAAGGCGAGACCTATTGGCTATGCCAATGCTTGTTTAGGTATGGCACCAGCCAAGATCTTTTCATTTTACTAAACGTATATGTATAATATAACTATAGAGGCTTTCAGCCAGCCATCTTCAACTATTGGTCTACTATTACGTCATTCACAGTTATCTTCCAACCACTGCAGCCTATAGCACAGAGCAATGGGTCAATCCACTTTAACGATTGGCTATAATCACAGTGAGTAACGGCATTCTGCCCTTTCACAAGGAGCACATGCACATACACAATAATTCCCTTACAAATACATGCTAGTGACTACTATAGCTATGTATACTTTTTTAGATAAAAAGTATTTTTGCTTTCAATCAATGTTTTTTTTTGTTAAATTGATGAGGGCAATTCAGCTTCCCCAACAACAAATGAGTACGAACATACTGATTGCCTTTGCTTGCAGATACTTCAAGGTACATTAAGAAAATCCCAATCTAGACAAAGGTCTTTAAACCCAATCAAAATGGATGTATCTGTTTGCTCCTGAGATATCCTGTCTCGAACCCACTCACAAGCCAATGGAAGTCTACAGAGTAACTGAGGAAAAGCGTAAGAGTGTCTGGAAAGCCCTTATTGAAGCGTGCCGCACTTCCACGGTGTTAAAAATAAAAGACCATTGTCGGGTTGTGCTTGGCACGTGATTTTCTCGGACACTCCATCGCTCTCGCTTTCCTATTCATATGCGGTCTCCTGCTGCTCCAGACACTCAAGAGTCTTTAAGAAGCAATCAAATTCTGGAAGAAATCGCCTCCGTTGTTCTCAGTTGCACGGGGCAAGCGCACAAGTACCTGTTCACAATCAGGGGAAGGAGAGGAGTGGCCTCGTCGCCATCAACACTCCTGCTGGGATCGAACACTTATTATAACCGGACTATTGGAACATGGGAGGTTTTCAGGCACGCCACGACCACTGGGTTTCTGTTTATCCCAATTGCCCTGCCCCCCCCAGCGCCCATGTGTCTAAGCCTATTCCCTCCCCCCCACCACCCCTCACCACATGTGGCTTAGCCCAGGTCCTGCAGGTTCCAGGGCGCACAGAGGGGCAGATTTACAACACACAAATGCAGCGCGGGGCCGCAAGTCATTTTGCTGTGCTGCGCTGCGTTGTTTTCAAAGCACAGCGATGCAACATATTTACAACAATATGTCGCATCCCTGTGCTTTCCCCTGCACTGGCGCACAAACTGCTGCCATGCGTCAACGCAAGCACCCTTGCACCATGGTACAAGGATGCCTGCCTTGTGGAGAGATTGCTTTTGTGCAGGAAGGGGCACCTTCCTGCACAAACACAATACATTGAGGTGATTTCCTCTTCCAGTGCGTGCTGTAGAATGCAGCACACATTGAAAGAGGAAAAAAACAAGGAGAAATAATAAATTTCTCCTCATTGCACCTCACTACGCACTACTAGGGTGGCGTAGCATTCTGACGCATTTCCAGATTTACGATTGCTCGTAAATCTGGAAATGCATCAGTAGACATGGATGTTGCGTGGGAACACCAACAGCAATACCCATGTCATGCCTCTAACACGCAAAGTGTTGTGTGAAAAGGGGTGATATTTGCAAGCACAAAGAAAAGCCACGTCGGGTGGCTTTACGTGTGCTTGTAAATATCGGGCAGCCGGTTGCACCGCCAGTGTGTCACACAACGTGAGGCACCAGCAGTGCAAGGAGCTTGTAAATCTTCCTCAGAATTCTTTCGCTGATGTCTGCTGGACTGCACTGGAGATGGAGCCTCAATGACAACCTGGTCAAAGTATTTTTAGCAGATAATCCAGAGATTGTAGTGCATAAAGAAGTATCCGAACTGTGGTTCTGAGTGCATTGGTGGCAAGGCCTGAAACGTACCTAAAAAGAACAAAATATTTGGCAACAATTTTCTTGACCCTTTACCTTCAGGTAAATTCGTAATAGAATATAACACACATACCTTATATGAAAAAAAATCCACATTTCAGTATTGGGGGGAAATGCATTATTTTATTTGATAAAAGCTCAATTGGATAATGCGATCACTACAGATGTCTGTGTCACAGAACTGAATCCAGGTTGCTGCTTTGGGGAAAATCCATGTGTATTTATAGTGCTTTGAGGTTCCATGCCTGAAACTGAAGGCACTGTGAATATGCAAGTTATTATTTTAAAATTGTATTACACACAGTGTATGATAAACTGCAGCAAAATTTATGCAGAGATTTAGGGCCTGATTACGATGTAGGGTGGATTGCCACCGCCTGCATGGCGGTGGCGATCCGCCCAACATTTCCCTCCACCGCCAACCATTTCCCCCCATCATATTAGCATGGCGGGGGGACCCCGGCGGATTGAAAGACCGTCCGCCGCTTTTCCGCCGGTCGGCCAGTCGACCGGGCGGAAAAGGGGCTAGATATGGTGGCGGTGTCCGCTAGACACCGCCATCCATATTAGCATGGGTGCGGGAAGCAACCTTTCCGTGGCGGCAATGCCGCCACGGAAAGGCATGCGGATTTTGCTGTTGGGGGCCTGTTGAGGGACCCCAGGGTATTGGGAGTTGGGGGGTGCACATGGGGGGTACCATACATTGTCATGGACAAGGTGGCAGGCACCGCGCAGTACCTGTCACCTTGTGCATGACAATGCACAACGTGCATTCCCAGCATTGTGGCGGGCGGTGCTGTGAGCACCGCCCGCCACAATGCTGGGAATGGAGGATGCCACCGCCACGGTGGCGGTGGCATCCTAATTGCAGGTGTGGGACCACCGCACCACTGGCGGCCGGTCCCAGCACCACTAGGGTGGCGGGCGGACTTTCGTCCACCCGTCATCCTAATCGGCCCCTTTAGTGTTTATGATAAAACAAGTGTGTAAAATATTTGTATTTGTTTAGTATTACCCAATAAGACTTTACTTAGTTCAAACCCTTTCCTATTAGTTACCTTTAGAAGGATACACTCCACTATGAAGCCTCAAATGGCTCTTTCAATTATAGCCATAAACTGGCTCCCGAGCAGCCTTTGATTGATTAACCATTTTCACACCTTTACCTTCTTTTCAGGTCATAGTCATCCTGTTTAGAAGGCGTGTTTCTTTTATCTATGGCTGCTTCTCCCTTGGCCTAACAGAAGAGGAAAACCTCGCCCTTCTCTTTCAGCCAGAGTCACCACAAGATTGGTATTATCAATTCTGAAACAGTTATATTTTGGCAAAATGTATGTGAACTGTTAGTTTAAATTTAAAAAAGATTGAGAACTTTGGCCCTAATTGCAATGGTGGTCGGTTGGACCGCCGACTGCCATCACAGCGTGCAGGAGACCGCCCAACAATGGGTCAGCGGTCGCATCCACCCACTTACGATGAGACCGCCATGCAGGCTGTCAGAAAGTGCTTTTATCTACTGCGGCTTGTGCTGCCACCAAGGAAAAGGGCCACGGCACAAGCCGAAGTAGAAAACAGCACTTTGGGCACATCTGTGCACTGTGTGGCAGGCACCATGTTGTCCCTGGCACACGGTGCATGGATGTGTGGGGGGGTACTACATGTGCCCCCAGGGCCACTTACCAGTGGCCCACGGGGGCGGGTCTTGCTTGGGGCCCACAAATTCTGTTTCTGTTTGCCTTTTCATGGCGGTCGGACCGAGGGAGCGTGTCACTGACAGCCTCGGGCCTGGGAGCTTCAGTTTTAAATCCTGTGATGCCCAGGGCCAAGTGTCAATTAGTGACACCTCGTCACAGTGTAGGGTGGGGTCAGCAGTCTCACTGACCCCATCCCAATCCTCCTGGGAGCTCTGAGGCGTTCTGCTTCAGGAGCTGCAGGACAGGTACATTTTACGTTTATCAATGTTTGGTGCGTGCTTGCATGTATGTATAAATGTATGAATTTTTTGTAAGTGTTGTGAATGGGTGTGTGTGCGGGTGTGGGTGAATGCATGGGTGTGGAGTGGATGTGTACATATGTTTGTGTGTGCAGTCCACCCCCTCCCTGCCAAAATTACCAACCATCACTGCCAGGCTGACTGGGAGGAAGGGAGGAGAAGGAAAATCAAGAGGTCCTGAGTCACCAGCAGAACCAGGACGATTAGAACAAAGAGGTGTAAGAGGAAAGCAGGAACCAATCAGGATGGCAAGTACCTGGATGATCAAGAAGAGCCAAGTGAACTGGGAAGGCAAGAAACAGAAAGACCAGAGAACTGGAACCAGGAGGACAAAGAGGAGGGCCACTGTCCTGGGCACCAGGAGGATCATGGTTGGAAGAAACAAGAGGGCCAGGAACAGGACTAGGGACAAGAAGAAAGGGAATAGAGCCAGGACCTGAAGAACCAGAAGAGCTAGAAAAAGAGATGCCAAGACAACCAGGATCAGAAAAACAGGGCTAAGAAGACCACGCCATGGGACCTGGTGCATGGGAGCAAAGACCAAGAGGGCCAGGAGTATGAAAAGAAGGACCACAAATTGGGCCAGTTACTTGAGGATGACAATGACCAGATGAAACAGACCTGAGCAGACTGCTGGGACTAGGAGAAACATGAAGAATAGGAGGACCAGGAACTAGAGAATAAGGAACAGAAGGAGCAGGAAGAATAGGAGGAGCAGTTCATGAGGGGACCAACATGAGTTTCATGGTCAGCAAGAAGTGCAGTAGATTGACGAATAGAACCAGGATCAGTAGGAGCATCAAGACAAGGCCCAGAAGTAGGAAGTCCTGGAGGCACACCAGAAGTATGAGTAGAAGGACCAGGAAGAGGTTTAACAAAAGAAGAGGAAGACCAGGAAGCTGAGGATTACAACTGTACCCAAGAGGCAAAAGACGAGGAGTAGAAAGAACTGCTGAAGGACCGGGTCTGGAAGAGGAGGAGCAGGACCAGGAAGGGATAATGATGATGATAAGAGAGAGGAGGAAATTACTTGAAGAGGATGAGGGACAGTTCAGGACCAGGATTTAGAGGAGGACCAGAATCAGGACCAAAAGGAGTAGAATGAGAAGGAAGTCCAGAAAGAGAAGGAGGACTACCAGGCAGACAAGGAAGATGATGAGTAGGACCTGGATCAAGAGGGGGAACAGTAAGAGGAGTTGGTCACAAACTAGAGGGCCAAGGAAGTCAAAGACTAGTTTATGACCAGTAGGAAGAGCAGGAACAAGAACAGATGGAGTAAGACCAGAAGGCTGAGAAATAGACCATGAGATAAAGGAGGAAAAGGCGGAGGCTAAGATTGAGGAGAAGGAATAGCAGGAGGACCAGGACCAGGGTACCAGGAGCACCAGGAGATGAGTACCAGGAAGACCATGGCCAGGAGGGGAAGGAAGGCCAGGATCAAGAGGATTTGTAGAAACAGGAAGACGAGTTTCAGTAGGAGCAAGGCAACCAGGTCTGTGGGGACGAGGACACAGATGACCAGCAGCAAAGCCAGAAAGAGGGCCATGAAGTAGGCTAGGAAGATAAGGAGGAGACCCTGGACTAGTAGGAAAAAAAGGATCAGGATGGTGATGATACAACATCTATAAAGACACACCCTTAGTTACAGAGGTGATTCTTAGTTACTGTTCTTAGGCCTCTGCTCCTTTAGAGACACCCATCTTTTTTTTGCCAAATTAAAGCAATTGTTCCTTTGCTCAACTGTCTAAATCTGAAGGCTGTCTGTGACCAATTAAGTAAACCAGGAAAGATTTGCTGTCACATTTTAAAGTCTCACCTGAGAAAA
This sequence comes from Triturus cristatus, assembly GCF_964204655.1. Classification (NCBI taxonomy): domain Eukaryota; kingdom Metazoa; phylum Chordata; class Amphibia; order Caudata; family Salamandridae; genus Triturus; species Triturus cristatus. The sequence continues at coordinate 1,025,208,406 of NC_140583.1, read as the reverse complement.
CACATACGCTGTCATTTGTGAGATTTTTTGTTTACTAAAAGGGCTTGGAGCATGTCTTTCATAGCCCTGTTTAGAGGGTCACCAGGCCAGAAGGGTTTACTAGACCCGACCTAGGTGGTTGAGGCCATTTACTTCTGCTGTCCCAGGGCACTATGGATCCTGCTCAACTGGGTCAAGTACCCCCTCTGTACCTAACTCTCAGCTAGGTAATGTAGTGCGAGAGGTCAAGGCTCCCTCAGAGGGAATTATAGATACAGATCAGTGAACACAACTCTTAACTCAAGATGCAAGCAGCACGCCTAATAAATCAATGGACAGTCAAGTACTTATTTTGTAAAAAATTAGTATTTTAATTCAAATTCTACACATGCAATGATAATTGACATTCAATAAACAATAACACAGTCCCCCTTTGAGGTAAACACCCTAGTAGTTGTCAGGTCACCCCCGGGCTACCACGTTCCCATGTAACAGGTGTACTCTTACTTCCCACTCACATGCGGCAACATCCAGGGGATGCAAACCTCTAGGCTCTGTTCACAGGGTTTCCCCCACTTAGACTCAGGCAATAAGGTCTAGTCACTTATAGTTCAAGTAAGGTTGCAAAAACCAAAGACGGTATATCCCCCAGGGCCTGTTATTCCCAGTTCTCGGCTTACCAGCTCCGGCAGTACGAACCCTTTCAGTGGTACAGTTCTGTCCTGGCCCATATCGGCAAAGTTGGTCTGCATGTGCTCACACGTGCAGCTCCAGACAGGCGCCGGCTCTCTCACTTGAGCTGCACTTACCAGCATCCTGACAAACGGAGTTGCTCCAGCCACATGCAGTAAGTCTTTTTCTCTCTGTCTCTGGGTAATCATTCCAGTCCGCTGTCACCAGAAATTCTCTCAGGTGCTAAGACCGGTGTGAAAGCAACCCACCCCAGCTCCCTTTTGGTCTTAGCAGGGAAACAAAAGTCAAAATACATCTCAGAGGCTAAGCAGAGTATGCTTTGAGACTGCAGAAATCTGCTCTTAGGGTTTAAACTGTGTTTGGAAAGTGTGTGTAGCACTCTGTTTTGGCCTGAAAAGTGAGTTGTTGAAATGCGGGAAACACAGTATTGTTAGTGGCTTAGATTTGACCCTTACCTGCAGAGGTTTGAACAGAAATTCCAGAGTGTGGATTGAGCCTGTTTATCTCCAAGGAGATTATGAATTGAGGTCCTCCCTCTATTTAGATTATGACTGTAGCAGGGGTAAAGTAGGTCACCAAGAGAAAGGAGGAGATATCAGAGGGTGGAGAAGGCAACTAAATAGGGAAATGGAAACCGAGGATTTTTGGCGAGGAATAACGACCACCAATAGATACAGTTGCCTGGAGATGGTTGATTGACTCCATCCGATTGGTGAAGCCAAGCATGATTCCCGCGGTGAATCTAACAAACCAAAGAAAGAATGTAACTCTCCTGACTATGGCCATTCAAGGGACACCCATATTGCCGGGGACAAAGAGTTAATAAATATTCAAACTGTTCCTCGGTTTATACCTGAGGAACTGGTCACTCCAGAAATTGTAGCTTCTAATGACCCTGAAGCTGTACAAGACGGTGAATCGGTCCTCTTACAACCCCACAATTCCACCGTGAGGGATAATAGAGTACTAGAGGTTCCCGTTTTAAAGTCGCACGCTTTGGAAAGATCTGAACCTGTTTATAAAAGAAAGTTGTCCCTTTTGTCCTGGAACATAGCGGGGTTATCTAATAAGCTAAATGATCCTATTTTCTGTGACCTCGTTGAAAGATACAATATTATTTGTTTTCAGGAATGTTGGGACCAGGTTGAAACTCATATTGCAGGCTATCGTACTTACTTTAATACAGCCACTCAGTCTAGAAGGGGTAGATACTCTGGGGGGCTTTGTACTTATATCTCAAACGCTGTCAATTTGAATATAAAACATCATTCCATTGGGGGTCATAATGCCTTTCAGCTACTTTTTTTAAAAGGGAAAGGAAATTGTTCCATCATTTTAGTAAATTTATATAATAATATACCCAAGGAGGATCAGAAAGAAGTCTTAAAAGACCTAATGAATTGCTTACTCAACGAGATAGAAAAAGAATATAATGATCCGTGTATTATATGGACAGGTGACTTTAATTGCCACTTATGCCCTTACAACAATCTGGGTACATGTGGAGTGGTAAATTTAATTGGCGAACCTTGTACTCACTTTGAGCATTCAACGACGGGAAATTTGCTTAATAGCTTACTTTCCGACTGGAACCTGGGTTTCGTAAATGACTTTTGTAATCCTCAGGTTGACTTTGAACCCACTTTTAACGGGCGTGGTACGTTGTCCGTTATTGATTTTACACTAATTACTTCTAGCCACCATCGCAATGTCATGTTGTTTAAAACATTGGACATCGCGATCAGTGATCATTTTCCAATTAGTTCGATTTTTGATTTTGATTTTGATCTGAATTCTAGGCTCGTGCCTAGCGTAGCCGACAATTTATATCGTCATGTTATTTCATTGTCAAGAACAAATGGCTACGCGATAAAATGGAATAAGGTTGATTCAAAAAAATTCATGCTTACTTTGATTACAGATCAGTTCAACGATTTTATGATATGTTTAGATGATACGCCTGATCCAGATGCTGTTATTGATGCCTTTATGAGGATTACATCTCTCATTGGCAGCAAATTAACAGGAACTCCGCGGGATGGGGCGAAACCCAAGGCAGAGGGCTGGTTTAATTCAGAATGTTCTAAAGCTCATACTAATTTAAAACAGGTTTTAAAAAAAAATCCCAAAAACTTACAAGAAATTAGAATCGCCAGAGCAACCTATAGATTCTTATTACTAAAGCGGAAAAGGGAGTTGAAAGAGAATGCCTGGACTGCTCTAGTCCAGGCTAATGCTTTGAAAGACAATACTGCTTTCTGGAGAGCAATAAATGCTCCTTTTTTCAATGAAAGGAAAACTGATTTGATAGAGCTTGCTATTGAAGATTCGGTATGGATCGATCACTTTACTGAGCTCTATAAAAAAGATGACTTGCCTCCCTTGGATCGCAATTTCCAACTCCAAATGGTTGACAATGAGCCTATTTTGCCTTCCTTGTTCCCCTTAGGGATCTTCTTTTCTATTACTGAAGTGGAAGAAGCATTGCTGGCAAGCTCAAAAAATAAAGTTTCAGGGCCTGATGGGATCCCTATAGACATTTACAAAGATAATATTTCTCTATGGGCCCCATTGCTTACCAATGTATTAAATAGTTTTAATAAAAAAGGATTCCCTCTTACCTGGCAGGAAGCGATCGTAGTGCCTATTTTTAAGAAGGGAGACCGTAATGATCCCAAATGCTATAGGCCAATTTCGCTTCTTGACTCACTTATGAAGGTGGCTGGTAGAATCATTTTAAATAGGTTGCAATTATGGGCGGAGGATAATGGTATTTTATCAAAATTTCAGTATGGTTTTAAGGCAGGTTTGGGAACTATTGAACAAGGCCTCAATTTAGCCTTAATAACTGGCAAATATATGGCGGCTAAAAAGGGTAACCTCTTTATGACTTTCGTTGATCTTAGCTCAGCGTTCGACTGCCTAAGCCACGAAGTCTTATGGAACACTCTAAGTGGGTTTGGCATCGATCAAATAATTCTTAATTTTTTAAAAGAACTTTATAGAGGGGCAGGGGCAAAGGTACGATATGGAAAAAGAGGAGAATGTACCAGCAAATTTCCAATAATAAAAGGCGTTCGCAAGGGTTGCATATTGGCACCTTTTCTTTTTAATTTATATATAAATGGCGTGCCGGACTTTTTATTGGAATTAGATGTAGATTATCCACAAATCGATGGAGCGGCGGTCCCCATTTTACTTTATGCTGATGATGCGGTTATCATGGCTAGAACCCAACTGGGCCTCCAAAAGGCAGTAACTAGTTTTTCAACATATATGAGTTCCAGGGGTTTAAAAATTAATATTGGGAAAACCTTTACCATGTGCTGCTCATCAAAGAAAAAGCTTTCTTGTGACATTTTTATTCAAAAGTCTAAGATATGTCTAACAAGTACTTTTTCATATTTAGGGATTGTTTTTAATAAAATGGGAACTTGGAAATCAGCGGTCAATACAAGGAATCTTGCTATTGCTCGCGCGCTAGGCGCTTTAAAACAATTTGCAAATAAACTGGGGGGTAGGCCTGTACGTATCCTTTTGGAGATTTATAAGTCTAAATGTGTCTCAACTGCTATTTATGGGGCTGGTATTTGGGGCACGACGGACTGCCGGGAAATACAAGTTAAAGAAAATTCTTTCCTGTGCTATCTCTTAGCGGTACCTATCTCGACCTCCATATACATTTGCCATAGAGTACTTGATCTGGTCTATATATCGAATTTAATAAAAATCAGCCCTTTATTGCTATGGCATAAGATATGGACTTCTGAGGCAACCATCTACAATAGAGCCATCCTGTTAGACTGCATGAGACTAGAGAGATCGAAAGATATCAAATGGATTTCATTTATAAAGGAATTCCTGACTAATATGGGGTGTGCAGAATATTTCAATACACCATCCTCGCTATCCTTGATCTCCAGAAAGGCTTTCAAAAAATGTTGTCTTGAATTTTTGGAGTCCAAACGGTGGCTTGAGGAGAGGAACAAGACATCTGTATCACATCATCATCTAATATTCCAGGGATTTGGCATGCAGCTTTACTTATCTCCCGAGCTCTCTTGTTACACGAGGATGCTGTTAGAACTGGTTCTTTTTTTAGGATGTTAACCTTCCCGGAAAATAATGATTGGTCATTAAGTTTAATTAAATGCCCCTGTGATAACCTCTCCACGCAAACAACAATACATTGTGTTTTATTTTGTAAATATTATGCCTGGGGAAGAAAGAGATTTTTGATTCCACTTCTAAAGATTTGGGGCCTAAGACAGTGTAAACCTGCTTATGTAAAGCTGCTGCTTCTAGAAGATGAATTGACCATTAGTGCTGTATCAAAATTTTTAAAATTTGCAATCCGATGTAGATCCACTATGAACTAAATATTGCCTTCCCAGTTTTAGGTTTTCCCTATTATGTAGTACTCAGATTTTGATGTATCTAGATTCTTATTATTGTGTTTTTAGGTATGTATTTTCAATGTGCTTTTATGGTTTTAACAATTGAAATCGAATAAAGCTATCTTTGACTTTGACTTTGAATTGAGGAGTAGCCCCCAGACCCCTGCCCAGCAGCCTGAGCTTAAGGTCACATACCCCTTATATATGTTCCCTACTGGTTGTTACATCTGTGCTCTGATTGGTTACTATAGCTATGTATGTTATTGAACTTAGGGCTTAGAGTTAGGGTTCTAATTGGCTGATAGGTCTGGGGTTCTTATTGGTTCCTGGGGCTAGGATTTCGATGGGACTTAGGGTTAAGGGTTAGTCTTCTGATTGGATGATAGGTCTGGGGTTCTGATTGTTTCCTGAGGTTAGGGTTTTGATTGGACATAGAGTTTAGGGTCTGGTGTCTGATTGGCTGCTAGGGCAGAGGCAGTGATTGGATGTAAGGACCTGGTCTCATATTGGTTCTAGGTTTGAGGGCTAGGGTTGTGATTGGTTAAGGTTAGAACTAGGGCTCCCATTGGCTGAAGGGGTCATCTGATCACTAGGGTAATTTAAGGTCAGAGTTCACACATATGTAACTATATCACATCCAGACATACACTCCCTGCTCATTCAAGCACCAGCTCTACCCTCTAATTACTCCTAACGGACCCCTTTCTGTCCCCATCATACCTATACTCAGCTTTCCATCCTTTCATCCACAAACACCCTTCTCCTTTTTTTACCTAATAAAACACAACCACACAACCCTTACTTAATCTCCACTCCACCACACATATTACCTCTTCCAGAAATAAGATCTAACACAAAGACTACTAACTATTGTCTGTTCCCTCTCACACACCACATACACTAGTTTCCAAAACACGGCACTACCCCTTTTACCTTGCAGCTTTCACTCGCCAACAACACTTTACATACAAATACTTCTCAGAAAACAAATACATCATCACCTCCTCTCACTATGCCTCAAAAACAAAACGGAACACACACATCCGCACAGCATAATCTCACACACATACTTCCTCATAATACTTTCAGTCACAATCCAGAAACATACATCCACTCCCACCCTCCTGACTACACAAATTTTACACACCCTAAGCCAACTCTACTGCCAAGTTTTCTCTCTTCCACCACAACTAACACATATACAGCAACACAACAACTCTATTTTAACCGCCTCTTGTCCATTAGATAGTTAAAAACCTTACAACATTACCCATGTGCTGCACTACCACCCCTAAATAAGACATCTGCCACCCTTAACAGACGCAAACAAAATAAACAAGATGCCACTCTTCACAACTTCACATCTCCATGTGCACTGCACAACAAGGCTGGTCTACAAAAACGACACAGCTCACCAACTTACTCTCAACCACCATCTCCACCACTTACACATGCAGACCCATCAAAATACCTTCTTAGCCTGCTTGGCGAGGAATACGATACGAAAAAACTACACTATTGCTATCCTCATGCAGCTAATACCAGCATGAAGGACACACCTCCAACAAGTCCTCAAAACACTGCTCTATCTTCTACAAAACAAAGTCACACCATGACCAAAAGACATTCTCTAAACTGTCTAGTAATAAATGCTCACTCATTGTCAAAAAAACAAGCATCACATCCACGACCTTCTCACTGACGCACAACCTGACTTATTCTACATAACTGAATCATGGTTGGGAGATGACATGGCTCTAGCTCTCGGCTATCAAACTGAAGCTGAGAACGTCTCCATACAAGGTTGTGGAGCCCTCTTCACCAGATGAAACCCTACACCATCTTCCTCTTGTAACTTCCTACTCCTTTACAGACCTCCACCTAGCAATGCAACATTCCCAGATTCACTTTAGACACAGCTTCAAACCTTATAACACTACACTCCAACCTATGCATTTTGGTGACCTAAACATTTGGTTTGCAAACAAGACATGCCCCATCCAAAAACAATCATCCCTGGCCTAGACGCACTGAACCTGCGTCATATCATCCACAAACCCACACACATCGCTAAACACATCCTAGATGTCATTTTTATCATATCTATTCATCTACAATTGCTTCACTATTAAATAGTTTTTTTAATAAAAACAAATAAATTAGTTTAAAAGTACAGCAACACTTGAAAGTCTGAGTTTATTAAATACAATTCAATCTAGACATAGTACCTTACTTATACATATATACCCCCATGTACTTCTGTATCTTTATATTTATTACTTCACCCCTAATTCAGCATCTCCAATGTACTACCCTATATCTCACCCTATAACTCTCTCAATGTATCCTCTACCTCCACTCTCTGACTGATCCCAAACCTCAATCTACTACTTTCGCCAATGCACTACCCTATATCTCACCCTATACCTCTATCAATATATCCTCTACCACCACTCTCGGGCTCATCCCAAACCCCATTCTACTACTATGATCCCAAAAATACCCTCCCATACCCATCCTTGCTCCTCTCAAACCTCTTTTACTATTTAGATCTCCTAAACAAGCCTTTCTAAGCCCTTCCCTCTGACTCTTCCCCCTCCCCTCTACTCATCCCAAACCTCCTCCTACTGCTATGATCTCCAAATAAACACTTTCCAGTCGGTGCCCTCTTCTATTAATCCACTGTCCTTTTCAATCCAACTAACAGACTCACATATCCACCGATCAATTTAATTTCATAATTTTTCTATGCTAGTTCACCAATAATTCTGTTGGGTTCCGGAGTAGCGTGCTGCTCACCAAAAAGCCTTGTGATGCCTCATCAAGGGTACCAAGCGCTATATAAATGCAAACCCTTCCCTCTTCTATCCCTCCACTATTCTTTTTCAATCAAAATAACAGACTTGCATGTCCACCGCTCAAATTAATTTCATATTTCTCTATACTAATTTACCACTAATCCTTTTTGGGTTTGGGAGTAGCGTGCTACTCGACAAAAAGTGCAAGGATGCCTCGTCAGGGGTAGTAAGCGCTATATAAATGCAATTACAATTACCACCACCACCACCACCCTAGCACTAGCCTAACCACCACCACTTTACCACCACCCTACAACCACCATACCACCACCACCCTTCCCACCACTATCACCCTAACATTAGCACCACCATCCCCCCTAATTACCAACACCTTAGCCACCACCACCCTATCATCCCCCTCACCACCACCATTCTAACCACCACCCTTACAAGCTCTCTCACCACCATCACCGCATTCACCACCACCATCCTCACCAGCATCCCCCTCAACGTTACCCCTCTAACCACCACCACCCTTTCATTAAACAACATGGCTCTCAATTGTGGTGGAAACTCATTTTTGTAACAACCATTTCAACTCATTGCTTGATTGTTTCCATGGAAAGTTGTGGTCTACATTTTTGTTTGTTTGCTCTTGAGTGTCTTGTTCTCATCTGAAACTATGTATCTAGGTATCCAGTAAAGCTAAGTCATATCAAAGAGTAAAAAAAGTTTACATCTTGACTATAGCTATCAACCTGTCAGCCTTATCTATGGAAATCAATATATGAACGTTGAGAAGGAACTTTATGGTAGAATGTTCCTGTAAACCCTAGGGCTAGTGCTCACCTGGGTTCACCTTTGTAAAAACTTCATATTTGATTACCTTGTACATTTTAATTGCTGTGCATTGGGAATAAGAAAACGTAGTGTTCATCACATTACATTGCATGCTTTTAATAGAGCAACCTACAAACACAGTTAATCCTGCTTCAACAAGGACTGGTTGTGTTGTCTGTGCTTTCCTTCCTTCTCTTATGTTTGTCCTTCCCCTGGAACATGGTCTTCCTACTTGTGTCCTTCCACTGCTTTGTTTTCAGACACCTCTTTTTCCTTTTTGATTAAGCACTCCTTAAGAGACCATGTGTTTTCCAGTTAACTACCTTGTCTACTTCTCTTTATCCCCTCACACCTCTCTATATTCCTCTCATCCGTGTACTTTTCCCTTATGCCCCTTAAGTGGTCCTTGCATTTTTGTGCTTCTCTCCTGAATTGCTTTCTCGCCTGTGTGCTTTTTCCCGTTCCACGTTGCTCTCGCTCACCTGTGTTTTGTACTTCTCCTGCTGCCCTCTGTGTTGCTTCTGATTCATCCTCCATGATCCTTCCTCCCCCCAGTACCCTTCATGTTGTCTCCACCCCCTCTCCTTGTTGCTTTCCCCCACCCACTTTAAAAATAAACAAATGCTACACCCACTGCAACTGTATCATAGCACTTTTGCTTTTGGTTTCCTCTTTAGCAATGCAGCACATCTTCTCTAAATACCATCAGGAAATCCAATAATTGCAGAAGGTGAGACCCATTGTCTTTGCCAGTGTTTGTTCTATTTCTTTGGAGAAAGAGAATGTAGAAAATAATGCATAGGCTAACTCTCATTGGCACCACCCCTTATGACACTGCCTTTCATGACTCCACCCCTTTTCTGCTCCACCAATATATGCCAGAGTTAACTTTTTTCCATTTCCAGCACTCAAACAAGGATACACATTCCGGGATTTTAATTTCAGGTTGCTCAATACTTGTGTAGGAAAGGCACACAGAATTGCCTTCCAATTTAAAATGGTAAAAATAAATGTGTTTTATTTAAAACACCCTGAAATGCACAATTTTCACGTGAAAACCGAAATGCATGCAACAATTTGACCTTCCCACGTTTTTATGGTAGTTTTTGATGGATATACACAAGGGTTGCAAGAAAAAAACTGTGCAAGTTGGAAAACCGCAGCGAGTCAGCCCTGCCCCAGCCTCTAGGGCACCTCAACATCCTGGTTGCATCGCATGGGGCTGAAATGGTGGTTGTGTTGTCTCCGCCATGATGGCTCCATTTGCAGACAGCCGACTGTCTGGCTTCTTGTGCAGTATATTTAATGAGCAGTAATTAATTGTTTTTGTGCATTGCTCATGCTGCTTCACAACCACTCTAGGTCCATTAGGAGCCTGAGGTGCATCGTAAAGTGAGACCTCAAAGACCCAGAGACACCATGTCTGACCTCAGGGCACATGGATGTAAGGAGGGGATGTGATCACAGATGCCATCAAACTAAAGTACTTCTTGGTTGCATACTGGCAGAGATAAATCTAGAGCAGTAAGGAGCTATGGTGCGGTTGGGAGAGGTTAGACATGCTGAGAGGCAGGAGGGTCAAATGAGAGGAGAGGGTAAAAGTGCAGATGAAAAGGGGAATGGCATACAAGTGGAAACGGGCCCAGTTCCTGGATTCTGAATCTGTCAGGGCCTTGAGGGAGCACGGGTGGTCCAAGGAGATGAATGTGGCATTGGCAGATCTCGACAGAGGAAGATCTGGGGCCCCATTATGCATGCAGCGCATTTTCCTTCATTGCACTGGGAGCACCTTTTAAAAGGTGCGTCCAGCGCAGTGAAGGAAACTGCGCCGTATTATGAGGAATGTGCTGCCCTCAGGGCGACAGCGCATTCAGGTGAAAAACGGAGCAGCTGCTTAGAAGCTGCTCCCTGTTTTCACAGTGCAGGCTGCTCCTGCCTGCACTTTTAAAGGGGATTAGAGATCCCCTTACAGGTGGTTGCAGTCAGTGACTGCACCCACCTGTAAGGGGATAACTGGGGCAGTGGAATAGCTAGACCTATGGCCGTTGCGGCCCCTGCATTTGCCGCCCCGTGGCCGTGTGTAAGAGTGGGGATGCTGACGATTTCCCTGGCGACCACCCCACGACATCCGCAGGTAGGAGCGGGGGGGGGGAGGCCACCCCCCCCAAAACTTGAGCTGCTCGGGGGGAACTGCCCCCCTTGCTACGCAAATGGTCTGGGGGGTCCCCCTTACCCTGCTCCAGAGGACTGCTTTCAGGGGGCGCACTGATAGTGCACCACCGTTTAGGCGGCACACTGTCAGTGCGCCTCCTGAGAGCTTCTTTGCCTCTGCGCCCACGTCTGTAATACGGCGCAGGCGCAGGGGCAAAGGGATTTCCTCATTTGCATTGGACATGCCCCCAATGCAAGTGAGGGAACGCTTGCTGAAGATAGCGGTGGTGCATAATGTGCGCTAACACTATCGGTATTACAGAAGGGACGGCACAAGCGTCTGTGGCTCCTTCTGTGAAACCAAAGTGCCCCGGAGGCATGCAACATGCGCACAAATTCTCTTCGTGCCCCCGGGGCACTTTGTGTAATGTGGCTCTGTTGTCATTCAGACACCGACAGCATAAGTTAATTTTTGACAAGTCTAAAAAGTGAAAATTGCATATCTTTACTAATGTTGAGTTCAATTCATAGCAACATTGGTCTTTTCTAGTGTCCAACTTGTAGTCTGTGCAGGAGTACTGGGTACACCATGCTCTGTTTCTAGTTCCCTCTGAGCAGGGCTGCTGGAAGTCCCCATTTGTGTCCTGGGAGCAAGAAACTGATTAGAGAGAAGGGACAGCAGTCATGCCCTGTGCCCAGTGTTTGAGCATACAATGCCCAGAGATAACCATTGAGATTACTATGGGCTAACATGTACGGACTGTGAATATGGGGGCTTGGAGGTGCTGTGCTACCATAGGTAACCATACTTTGTGAAAGGCAATCTTTTCAATATTTGGATCTTATGTAAAATGTCCCTCAACTGTGATTTCAAAACCTTTCTTTATTTGGCAGGAAAGACGTCATTTGTGGAAATTAAATTGTCAACCAATAGTAAGGTCAGAATAGTGTAATACATTATACTATAGCCTGTAGCAGTGATAACATAATTTTTCAAAGCACACTATAATTTATTTATTTTTAAACATGACATACAAAGCGCATAACTTAAAGTCATGAAGTTCTGGTGCCATTTTCCAGTCACTGCCTCATAGTTGAATATCATGTCACAGGAATCTCACTTTTGAAGCATAGAATGAGGGCAATGCATATGATATACTTGCTCCTTGTGTTACATCACACCTATGCTATTCAACGCAGACTGAAGTCCTGTGGCATCCAGTTGCAGATAATTGATTTCCGAGCTCGTTTAGCCCCGATAATCATTTTTGGAGCAGATGACGACACTCCCATAATGCCCTTTACCAGATTATCTGCCCCTGAACCTTCAGCATAGGAGAAATGGAGTTAATCAGCTCCTTTGAACCAGTCACATTTGTCTCGCTAGTGGTGTCACTGCAGCCCTCTGCAGCAGAGCGAGCATGAAAAAAATATTTTGCTTGTTTTACACTTCGCAAGGTTGAGGTTTTAAGAATACAAGCAAAGCTACAAAGTGCAGACTTTACAACTTTACAGACCGCTGAATGGAACTATGAAATGTAATTGTGCATAACACCCTATATATATATAGGTATATAGGGCCCTGTTCACAAAGGTAAATACTGGTGTAAATGCAAGTTAATAACCACGTTCACTTTTTTAATACATTCCAGGAACTCACAAAGGGATTCTTGGCAGATGGCTATGCATTTATTGCAGTAGATTTCTCTACCAAGTTTGCAGGAAAGTCCACAGGATCGACGGTGACTACTTCTCTTCAATTCTTTGGCACTGATTCCTCCCCTAACGATATTGCGAGGGCACAAAATGGAACTGATGAAATTTCAGTGCAAACACCCCTAGTAGAACAGGGGAAGGAGGCGCATGGCTTAGACAAAAGGAAACAGGGATGTGTGAAGATTCTATCATGGAATATAGCTGGAATAAGGAACAAATTATTGGAGCCAGAGTGGCTTACCTTTATGGCAGACCATGACATTTGCATTATGCAAGAAACCTGGGCCCTGGAAGGGAGTATATGCCACGGTTTTGCGACCTTTGATATCCTTGCGGTATCTTCAGGCATGGGCCGCCCTTCTGGTGGCCTGTCTATTTGGGTAGGAACACATTTGGGGATTCAAGCCGTTGCACTTGGAACAAACTCTTTAGACATCCAATGTGTCCTACTAATCCTACCAGACAAGTCACAAGTGGCCCTTATAAATATTTATTCCAGACCTACTACAAATGGAAATGAGTCAAACATTATTACTACTCTTGACTCCTTTATCCAGTCCCTTGACCCCACTATATCGATTATTCTGGCCGGTGATTTTAAGTGCCAGTATGAACCTTTGAGTATCCCTCATTGTGATGATTCCAATGATGTGGACTCGTCGGGATCTATTCCATCTCCTGCGATAGCCCCAGTAAGGGCATGGACCAAGCTTGTTCTACAAATCAAATCTTTTACACTTGCAATGTCCTTATGGGCGTGCAATGGAAGGTTTGATAATCCCTGCTCTGGCCTACCAACATTCAACAGAGCCAATAGCACTTCTATTCTAGACTACATTTTAATAGAAGCTAAACATTGGGACAAGCTTAAAGATTTTACTGTTGTAAATAGGCAAGATAGTGACCATAACGCCCTGGTTTTATCGCTTAAGCCTGGTGCTTTTGGTCTATTCAATACAGATTCAAGTACATTGCTAGCCCCCCCACCATATATTCTGTCTAATAACAGGAGAAGGGTTAAATGGCCAATATGTTTGAATTCACCAACACGCCTTGCAAAAATGTATCAGATTGCCACCCCATTAATTAGCGAAATGGCGGTCCTTGCCTCTCCTACCCAGGCTGTTGTAATACATAGGAAACTGACCACGACCCTTGGAGAAATATTTTATCCAATGGCCAGGCCTCGGTGCCAAAGGGCTAAAACTCACCCCTGGTACGACTATGCTTGCAAAATTGCAAAGAGAGACATGCTTGTCGCAATTAAATCAAAGGTTACTTCTAATATTAGAACACTTAGGTTGGCCTATAAGAAGGAACTGAATAGGGCTAGGAAAGAGTGGGAGGAAACCAGATGGAAGGATATGAGACAGGCACTCCTTCTCAAGGATTACAAGAATTTCTGGGATATTGTCTCTCTTTCATCGAGAGGCGAGCAGGAGGAAGGGGTATCCAATATTGCCCCCATGGTATGGGAGGCACATTTCAACGAACTCTATTCCACTCCTGATTCGAGGACCACTTCCAACTTGGTCCAGAATTATATGCCAGCCCCAGAGATGGCTGTTTTTCCAGATCCCTCCTTACCCCAGAGTTATTTAGGACCAGGGACGAGCCCATATGATTTAACAGATGGAAATGGGGTCGATTACTATTCTGATTACATTTCCCTAAAAGAAGTTGAATCTGCAATCAAGGGTCTACCCTTAAACAAAGCGCCAGGTCTTGATAAGATTCCTGGGGACCTTTTTCGTTCAGAACCTAAAATCTGGGCACCATACCTGACCGTTTTCTTTAACGCGGTCTTGCAAGGCTCAGCGCTGCCAGAGACATGGCTTGGAGCCGAGATCGTTCCAATATTTAAGAAGGGCTGTCCACTTGCCCCATCCAACTATAGACCCATCAGTTTATTCGATACCACCCAAAAACTGATGGGTAGAATACTTCTTAATAGAGTACTTGATTGGATGGAAATGAATAAAATTCTGACGCCTTTGCAAGCTGGCTTTCGAACAGGAATTTCTACTCTTGACCAGATCTTTCGGCTCCAGGTCCTTTATTGGAAAACCACAAGAGTGGAGGTTGGCAGCCTCTACCTCGTTTTTGTGGACCTGCGAGCCGCTTTTGATCTGGTCCCTAGGGAGAAACTATGGTCGGTCCTGAAGGACCTTGGTCTACCAACGTTTCTTCTTGACGTCCTGGTCCGCTTCCATAAAGGGAACTTCGCACAGGTGAGGTGCGGGAAGAATGGGGAACTTTCAGCCCGCTTTCCTGTAACTCGTGGGGTTCGACAGGGATGTGTACTGGCTCCCACACTGTTTAGTTTATATGTAAACGGCCTGATTAATGAACTAAATAACCTTAAGGATAGTGATGCACCGTTTTTGGCTTCTGGCAGGGTGCCCGCTTTGATGTTCGCTGACGACACATTGTTGTTGTCGCGGACATGAACGGGTATCCAGCGGGTTTTGGACGGCTTTATGATTTTCTGTGCCTCGAGGGGACTGGAGATTAACTTGGGGAAAACTAAGTTTATGATCTTCAGTCCCCCTAGGCGCACCCGTCCGAACCCTACATTAGCTGGGGTCCCCCTAGAAAGAGTTAAGACCTTTACCTACCTGGGAGTCACCCTAACTGAGCATTTTATATGGGATGCTCATGTAGCTAAATCTTCCCTGAGACTCTCGCAGATAGCGGGAGGAATTGGAAGATCTCACAGAACTTCCATTTTTAAGACAATCACTCCTGCGCTGGAAATTTATAAAATTCAGGTGAGGTCAGCGGCTTTATATGCCGCTGAATTGTGGGGCCACACAAACACATCCAACATGCAGAAGGTAGAACATGCTTTTATGCGCGGGTTGGTTGGCCTCCCCCAGAGCACTCCCCTAACACCATTACGTTTGGATATGGACCTAGAATCTGTAAGTGACCTGGCGGCCCTACGACCACTACTTTTCTGGAAAAGGCTGTGGTCTGTTCCTGAACTCACAACTTATAGAGGGGAATTCATAGCGGTATGGAGACAGTTAAATCACAAGAAAATACCATGGCTTCTCCATATCAAGACTTCCCTGTATCTAGTCGGTCTATCCCATCTTTGGGATACTCCGGCTATAAGTTGTGTGAGGACTCAGAAGTCAGAGATACGGGCAGCTGTAAGATCTTACAATTCTAAAAAAGTATGCTGCTCTACCTATCTGGGGAGGTTGACCTCTGAGTTCCTAATGGTGAAAACAGATTCTGCCTTTGAGGCATTCTTGGATTTAGTTCAGCCTCCTTTAGCCAGAAAATTATATACTCAGCTGAGGCATGGGTCCTTGCCAATCGGGGCATCAACATCCAGATGGGATAAAACAAAGGAGGGCACTTGTCCAGCCTGTAAAATCTGTCATGAAGACATTATCCACATTATGTTCTTCTGCCCAGTTTACCGCACGATCCGAAAATGTTGGCTTGTCCCCCTGTGCAAAAACTTGGGCCTTAGACAGTGTGCCCAAGCATGTAGAGCCCTGACGTATGACACTAACCCTCCCATTGTTTATGCTGTTTCCCGTTTTTTACATGGCATGTGGCGAAGAAGGATGAGTTTTAACTGATGGAATGTTTGTACTAAGTTCTCAATGATAACCTAATGTTTAATAATTGTCTTAAATCAATTCTTATTTATGGTCTTACTTCTGTACGTGTAAATATTTTATTGTACTTTTATGGTCTGATGACCGAAATAAAGTTATCTTGATCTTGAATAGTGTAATACATTATACTATAGCCTGTAGCAGTGATAACATAATTTTTCAAAGCACACTATAATTTATTTATTTTTAAACATGACATACAAAGCGCATAACTTAAAGTTATGAAGTTCTGGTGCCATTTTCCAGTCACTGCCTCATAGTTGAATATCATGTCACAGGAATCTCACTTTGGAAGCATAGAATGAGGGCAATGCATATGATATACTTGCTCCTTGTGTTACATCACACCTATGCTATTCAACGCAGACTGAAGTCCTGTGGCATCCAGTTGCAGATAATTGATTTCCGAGCTCGTTTAGCCCCGATAATCATTTTTGGAGCAGATGACGACACTCCCATAATGCCCTTTACCAGATTATCTGCCCCTGAACCTTCAGTATAGGAGAAATGGAGTTAATCAGCTCCTTTGAACCAGTCACATTTGTCTCACTAGTGGTGTCACTGCAGCCCTCTGCAGCAGAGCGAGCATGAAAAAAATATTTTGCTTGTTTTACACTTCGCAAGGTTGAGGTTTTAAGAATACAAGCAAAGCTACAAAGTGCAGACTTTACAACTTTACAGACCGCTGAATGGAACTATGAAATGTAATTGTGCATAACACCCTATATATATGTAGGTATATAGGGCCCTGTTCACAAAGGTAAATACTGGTGTAAATGCAAGTTAATAACAACGTTCACTTTTTTAATACATTCCAGGAACTCACAAAGGGATTCTTGGCAGATGGCTATGCATTTATTACAGTAGATTTCTCTACCAAGTTTGCAGGAAAGTCCACAGTAGTTAATCCCACCCAATGCATTGACCGCAGTTATTCCAGTATCCAGTACTATTACAGTACACAGTATTATTACAGTATCCAGTACTATTACAGTAGTTAATTGTATTGTATTGTATTGTATACCTTTTTTGTATCGCGCGACTGTCACCCGACGGGTATCCTGGCGCTTTGAGACAAGGATAAAATAGAGCATGTAGAACGATCAGTCACCTAGTCAGGAAAGTTGCTATCTGTTTTTGGCAAATAGCCAGGTCTTAAGGCCTCTCCTGAAGCCCAACAAGGAATCAGCCAGTCTCAGTTCTTGGGGGATCTTATTCCATAAGCATGCGGCTGCGGTGCCAAAGGCCCTGCCTCCCATCCTTACTAGTTTGATTCTAGTGACGGATACTAGGCCTTGACTGGTGGAGCGAAGGAGTCTTTATGGTTCATACCATGAAAAACGCTCTCGCAGAGGTAGTGGGCCTATGTCGTGTAAAGCTTTGTAGACCATAACCAGGGACGTGAAGCTAACTCTGTCTTTCACAGGCAGCCAGTGTAGGTCCTTCAGTGCCAACATCACAGAGGAGCCACGTTGTCGCTTCAGTGCCATTTTAGCTGCCATAGACTGGATACGTTGCAACCCCTTCACGATGTATTGGGGAGCACCCAAATAAAAGGAGTTACAGTAGTCCAGTCTACTCAGAATTACACTCTGGACCACTAGGGGCCTGGCCTCGCTTGGTAGGAGTGGGAGAATTTGGCGCAGAGCTCTCAGCAGGGAGAGACAGGTACTGATTGTTTTGTTGGCCTGGGTTTGCATCTGGAGGTCTTCGTCCACTATAACCCCCAGATTGTGGACTGTTTTAGCAGCTTCTATGGGGGCATCCTCTGGTCTGAGTCTAAACTCGCCCAGAAGAAGGTTAGACACTCTAGCAGTGTGGCAGTGCAATAACTCTGTTTTCCCAACGTTCAACTGTAGGGAGTTGGCCTTCAGCCAGTCTGAGACATGCCCCATACATGCTTGAAAGGAGCTCATAGGGACAGCATGCTCTCCTTCGAGGGAAAACAGCAGTTGAATGTCGTCCGCGTAGTTAACCACTTCGATCCCGTAGGATTTTATGATAGGGATCAGTGGGCCTAGGTAGACGTTAAAAAGGATCGGGCTAATTGCCGAACCCTGAGGTACTCCATAGCGAACCGGAGACCAAGGGTAGGTGAAGGGTGTCAGCATAACTGCCTGTTGCCGACCTGCCAGATAGGAATGTATCCATTTCAGGGCACAGCCCTTTACCCCTAAACCTTTCAGTCTTGACAACAGTACGGCATGACTGACCCTGTCGAAAGCAGCCGACATGTCTAACAGCACTAATACTGAGGACTTTCCGCTGTCGGCTTGCATTCGAAGTTTGTCCAGCACAGTTGTTAAGGCAGTTTCCGTCCCATGCCCCGGCCGGAATCCAAACTGGTCCTTGTCCAGCAACAGATTTTCTTCCAAATAGTTTGACAAGGATTTGCTAACCATTTTATCCAGAATCTTGATAGGGAATGGCAGTAGAGATATGGGACGGAATTTGACTGGCAACGTAGGGTCTAGAGATGGCTTTTTCAGCAAGGGGGTGACTATCGCCCATTTCCAGCAATCTGGTACCACTCCTTCGTTCAGAGATTGGCAACAAATTTGCCACAGGCCTGGAAATAATTCAGGGCCAAACTCCTTCCAGATCTTATGGGGAAGGGGGTCAAGGGGCGAGCCAGATGATATCTGCCGAGCTATGTTGCTAAAGACATCCTCTGTGGGGGGTGGGAAGTAGATCAGAGAGGTGTTCTTCCGGACAACCTCATTAGATGGCGAAGTTTCCACTGCGCTATGATCGAGTCCACCCACGATTTTGGTGACCTTGTCAATAAAGAAGGTGGCAACCTCGTTACACAGGTTTTACGAAGGCTGGACTCTGTTAGCCAGGCATCCAGGGTTACTGAGATCCCTTACGATATTGAAGAGGGCCTTAGTGCCATTAGGTGCATTTAAAATGGAACTTGCATAGAATTGTGACTTGGCCTCCCTAATAGCCTGCTTATATTGGGCTTGTATAGATTTTAAGGCTTTTTCGTCTGTTTCTAGGTAGGCCCTGCGCCACCTTCTCTCAGTCAGTAATCCCACCTAATGCATTGAAAGCAGTTATTCCAGGGCATGTTTTACCTTGGACCTTTGGGAACAATGAGAAATATCTATATTTGCAGCAGTGCTTTATTTGTAAAATAATAAGTGCTGGTGTTCAAAGCGCTGCTTCGGCACCTGCGTCTAGCGCTATAAAATATTAGAGAGCGAACAGCAATGCTTTCTCCCTTGGAGACGTATTTTCTGTGTTTCTTCTCCTCCGTCTTTTCGTTTTGTTTGTTTTGCCCTCAGTTGGCCTCGGGAAATGTCTGATGTGGCGAAATAAGTGTGGGCCCCCCAGAAATAAGTGCCGGTGCTGGCATTGCCAAGCTCCTCTCTGTCCCCTTTCTACAATGGACATGGCTAGAGATTTATTACAGATTTGGGCTGGAGCAATTACCTTTCCAAGAAGGCAAAGGGAAAAGATCACCTCCATGTTTACTGGGGGTTTAGGGGAAGGGTTTTTTACATGAGGAAACGTGTTCCCTGCAGATAAGAACATATGAAAAATGCATTTGCACAGGACACTTCATTCCCCCTGTGTGGAGATCTCCACATTGGAGAACTCCAAACAGGGGGAGTAGCAGCTTCCCTAAAACATCACGTCACACCCACTATTGTGCCTGTGAAACGTATAATTTACGCTGCTTTCCAGGCATACCACTGGGTTTGCTTGTGAATAGAATAAAATGGAAATGTACGCTCAGGCCAAGGTATAAATCTCCACCCACCCTCCTCATGAATAGGGTATATATATATATATATATATATATATATATATATATATATATATATATATATATATATATATATATATATATATATATATATATATATATATTTTCACTGAAAAAACCATAGGTTTCACACATGTTATAGTTAGCTGGACATTTCACTCGTAAAAAACCAATGAAATTCCCCCGTTATAGTTAGTTCAGCTAACTAAAACTCGCGCGCCCGGAATCCACTGCTGATGACGTCACATATTACATCACTCATGACATGGTCAGTGACATCACTCATGACATCACTCATGACATCTCAAATGACATCACTGATGACATCACTGATGACATCATCCATTGAGTATGTGTTTCTGAACAATTTTAATATGTTTAATATATATAGGGAAAGGCCTGTTGAAGAATGAGTGGGTGTACAAGTGTGTAAATGGATGATTTTCTGTGGTGCGTAACTGACTCTAAGTGAGTCATTAAATGTATCTTACTGCAGACTAGTGACTAAACTGTGTAAATGTCTGTATGTTTCTGTATATTGGTGTATAAGTGGCTGCATGGTTTTGTGAATACCTATATGAGTGTCTATATGAGTTATTGATTGCTTGTCTCAGTATCTGTATGGGTTCCTGAGTGTTTGTGTGGGTAGGGTGTGTGTGACTCTATGCATAGATGTGTGAGTGGGTGATTCTATGGGTGCATGGTTTTAAGAGTGCATCTGTGATGGACTGTATGGTTGAGTGAGTGTATGTATGGATGTGTTAGGGATTGAATGTATATCTCAGTGGTACATTTGTGACTAACTACATATGTGAAAGGCAGTATATGTGCATGTAAGAGTATATAAGTGGGTAGATGTGAGAGTGTGTGTTTGTGAGAGTGACTGTATGGATGAGTGTGTGCTTGTATCAATGATTCTATAAGAGCGTAAGAATGTGATACTATTTTTATGAGTAAGTGAACTTCAGTGTGTATAACCACAAAGGTGAGTAAATGAGAGTGTGATTATTTGCATGACTGAGTAGGTGTGAGAGTACCTCTATGGATGATTGGTAGTGTGTGAGTGTCTATATAGGTGTATAAATGCATATGATAGTTTTGTATGTTGTGACTGTAAGTATGAGTGACTGTAGAGGTGAATGAGTGGAGGTGAATGTAGACCTAAGAGTTAATAAGTGGCTATGTAGTTATTGGTATTGCAGTATGTATGGTTTTGAGAATGGAACTCTTAAATTTTAAGTCGGTGTATCAAAGGTTATATTAGGGTGTGAGAAGATGTGGTAATTTATCACATGGATGACGTCATCAGTGATGTCATCAGTGATGTTATTTGAGATGTCATCAGTGATGTCATGAGTGATGTCACTGACCATGTCATGAGTGATGTAATATGTGACGTCATCAGCAGTGGATTGTGGGCGCGAGTTATAGTTAGCTGAACTAACTATAACGGGGAAATTTCATTGGTTTTTTACGAGTGAAATGTCCAGCTAACTATAACATGTGTGAAACCTATGGTTTTTTCAGTGAATTTGCAAGGTTTTTTAAATGCTAATTCCTAACTATAACGTGTGTGAAACCCATGGTTTTTTCACTGAATTTGCAAGGTTTTTTAAATGCTAATTCCTAACTATAACGTGTGTGAAACCTATGGTTTTTTAAGTGAATTTGCAAGGTTTTTTAAATGCTAATTTATGAATGTATTTTTATATTTTTTAAATATTTATTTTACAATAAGCTACCTATATATATAGTTATAGATTAACTTTATCCTGTAATATGGAATGGCTCAGTTTTTTAAAAAAAAATTTGGATAGAGTTGAACAGCATGGTTAATATCTTCTTTAAACGTATAAACACTTTAAAAAAAATTGCGCGTGCGTACGTGCTCCACGTGCGCATGCGTACGTCGTGCGTGCTCCATACGCGCGTGCTCTGTATGCGCATGCGTGCGTGCTCCGTGCGCGTATGCACGCGTGCTCCGTACGCGCAGTCGTGCGTGCTCCGTGCGCGCACCGTGCATGCTCCGTGCGCGCACCGTGCGTGCTCCGTGAGCCCACCATGCATGCACCGTGCGCGCACGGCAAGTCATGTGATTTAGAAACAACACTTTTCATTGGTTTATAGTAGTTTCAGTTCCAGAAACTTCCAACACCACACCCACTCCCCTCATTATTACTTCTGATTCCCTGGGAGAAGGAGCTGAGCAGCTTTTCCAGTACTCCAGTACTTGAGAATGGCAGAGCAGCAGTCATCTTCTGGGAGTGAGCAGGAGACCTTTGTGAGACAGAGACAGAGGAAACAGAAAGACTCTTTTATTTGGCAATTTTTTACATTTCCAGTGGGGCAGAAGAAGGTGAATGCTCCAAAAGTCACCTGCACTCTTTGTGATCGTGTCTTATCAAGAGGAGATCCTAAAAAGAAATACTCTTTTAGTATCTTCACTATGATCAGGCACGTTAGAGATGTACATCCTGTGGCTTATGCCCGAGCTGCTAGAGAAAACCCTCCAGCAGCTCAGCCGAGCACATCCGCAGCAGCTCAGCCGAGCACATCATCGGCAGCTCAGCCGAGCACTTCATCTGCAGCGGCAGCTTCACCTGGTTCGGTTCCTCTGGATATACACCCTCTGTTTAAGAGGGTGCATATACGGTGCAATGCGTGCAATGCTCTTCTCTCTTATGCGGACACCAGCATTCCCCTAATAGAGAGCAAGATACAGCAGCACACGTGCGGCACCCTATAATTTTTGCCATGTCTTTTTTTTACTCTGTCCCTCAATTAACACAACGGCTCTTTTTAGAGCCACCTAATATCTAAACACTTAAATTTGATTTTTAATTCTATTTTTTTTATGATTTCGATGTGCGCGCACCGTGCGCGCACCGAGTGCGCACCCCGCGATTTAAAAAAAATAAATAAATGGGGGTTTTTTCACCCTTCATGGTCCTTCAGGGACCCCTGACAAAAGCTAGGGGGTCAGGAACTCTGTACCCTGCCACCTTTTCACGTTCTCCACCTTTCTTTTTCACTGTCACACACAAAATGGCGGTCGACACTTCCTGATTTCGACCGATTCGAATGTTGACTGACATGAATCCACCAATCAGAATTACGCTCGCGCACCGCACCGCGGCTATAGATATTTATGTGCTTTTAACAGCAATTTTCTCAGGAACTACTGAACAGATTGACACCATATATGCAAAAGGCACATGCCTGACCTGAGGACTACCTCTTTGCCAAATTTCAAGTAATTCTGTTCAGCCGTTCGGGCTGTACCTTCGACTAAAGGTCCTATGGGAAAATGCATGGGGAAAACGTGTTTTGGGACCCCCCTTTTTTCTCAGCCCCCGCTTGACGAATCACCCCGAGACTTTCAGGGTAGGAGCTGAGCAGAGTGCCCCATTAGTTTTGAAAATTTCGCGAGGATTCATCAACCGGCGCCAAAGTTATTCAAAATAGAATTTTCAGATTTCCCATGGAAACACGGTCCTAACTATAACTATCTACTGGCGACCGCCAGTAGATGATATATATATATATATATATATATATATATATATATATATATATATATATATATATATCATCATGATTCTTTATTTCGGCAGTATTTCAGCCATAAAAGATACAAATAAAATCATGTATACAAAGGGAAAGTACAGCATTAAAACAGTACATGCACGTTCGAGGTCCAGAAAGAACCGCTGGCGCTAGCCACTATTTGAAATTAAAAAACACCTTTTAATCCACATGGCATGCAGAAACTTAGAAAGGGCAAACACAATATATCCTGCAGTATCAGATTTAAAAATTCTTAGTGCCACTGAACATTTCCGGAAGCCCAGATTTTTGCAGATTGGTACAAATATTTGACTACAATTCCCCAAATTTCATCTAGCCTCGTGGAATTCATATGTGGTTATGCACATGATGTTTGGTGAAAACTGATCAAGGATTTCATAGTTTAAAATACGATCTTTTAAAGTCAATTTCTGAGCTCTGTCCTAACAGGCTTTTTTTTGTATATTTTGTAGCAAATATTTCTCAAAATTGTTTTCATGAAATGTCATCAAAATGCACATGCACATATAAGCTACTTGAACAACGTCGTCATTAACAGTATAACCTACCATCACCATTTAAGAAAAAAATGACTAAACATGGTAAAATACATTTAGATTCATTGAAACAAATGTGCTTTTGAAGCAACAAAGTACTTTTAAACCTACAAAAGTATTATTATTAGGGGTGTGTGCTAAAATTCAAGTAATTTGCTTTCATGTAATTATGCAAAAATTCAGCAAAAATACTAGTAATGAATTCAAATTAAAATGTGTCATTTAGTGCTATATTTTAACCTTGAAGGGACAGGATGTGGCGTATTGGCCAGATCTGCCAACTTCGGAGCTGGGGAACCTTATTCGAGTCTCTGCGTCGGCTCAACATCCTGTATTCTGGTCAAATCACTTAATCTCCTGTGCCTATCATAAATGAATATGTCCTTAACTGTTGCTCATGAAAAGCGACGGTGTTGATGATTAAGTGCTGGTGCTGAGTGCTGGAAACTACTGGCTAAAATAAAGCACTAGTCCAGACCATAATTATGATATCAAAGAGTGTACATTTAAATTAATGATTAGTGATTGTGTTTTCACAAGAACCAACCATAAGGCATTTATTGTATTTCCACTAATGAAAAGTGGGAAAATACATATCCAGACTGATCACCTCCATTCTACACACTACATAACAAACTCTGCTGTGGCCCTCATTAATAATTGGCTATATTTAGCAACTGATAATTTTGACTCAGGATAAACCCAAGACTGTAGTTTGTGGCCTTACCATGGTAAATATTTTTGGCCCCATTCCAAATTCGATTCGATTCAGTAATCTTATTTTAGTTTAGAAAAACCATAAAAGATGCATGATAACATTCATACATTTTGTATAATAAAACACAATTAAAAATGAACATTACATTGGTACCGCCTTGACTGGAGCATTTAATTGTTATAACCTTTAGTTCAGGGCAAAGGCCTTGAAAATATATATACAATACAATAAATAACACCAAATAATAAAAAGGTTAAAAAAATTATTAAAAAAGAGGCCGCACAGTACCAGATGATTATGTGGCGCATTGTCCTGTTTGACATTGATATTCTAGACTACAATCTAATTGATCATTACCACTCACATTTTATATAAAAAAAACAATTATGTATCTTCTCACAACATGTATCCCGTGGTTAGTAAGTAATAAAATCAGTAACAGTCTGAGGCGAGAGGGGGGAAGCAGTCTCTAAGTTTTCATCATCATTTTTTAAAAGAATCCACCGCCTACGCAACATTGAGCTTAGGAATCGAGAGACTCCAAATACAATGGGCTTGGAGGTATTAGATTTTAACACTCTGTATGCCTCCTGACAATGCACAAACCCCAGATTCCTACACAACTGTTTGAGCCAACATTGCCTAGCAAGTTTTGTACCCTGGACAGAAAAATAAAATATGAAGCTCTGTCTCCTCTTGGGGGTCTACAAATGGGGCACTCTTGTGTGGCAGTACTAGACCAACTTGCAGTAAAGGTACGGAGGGGAAGGGTGCCGAATCTAAACTGTAGATATAATTTCCTTGCTAGGGAGGCAAGATATCGTCCAGAAAAAGCTCAAATTTTACAGGTCAGAATAAGGAAAAATTAGCAGTATCAGAGGTTGTGCACCTGATTAATGCAGATTGTCTCTCTTTATAACCTAATATCTAACAAATTTACATGAGAACACATCTCTGGAGCTCATGATCACCACACTACTACGATTACTAGAATCTGGTTCAAACTGCTTTTCAGCACAACTTGTTACAAGTTTCTTAGTCACTGTCATCACGTAATGCACAGTTTTTAATAGAAGTTAAGGACAAAATAGTTGCAGACTACAAAACCCCCCCAAAATATCCTAAACTTAAGGTACCAATACGCACAGTCCTATACAAAATTTTTAACTAATTCTGAATGATCTTCAAAAAGTCAAGACTTAATGTGATACTCAGGTATAGGTGAGTCCTATGATGTGATGATATATTATAAAAAGCATCTTCACTAATGAGTTTCAATACTTTTGAGACTTGTGCTTTTAGCCATCTGTTGTTAAAGATCTATTGTGAACAGTACCAATATTTAAAGAGAGATTTGGGTCAGCCCATAGCTTACCATTGGTTTACTTTCTAGACAGTCTCATTTGCTGACATATTTTTCATTATCTTTCCCTCTTCTTGTGTTTGTTCCTCCCGCCCCATTAAGTGTTATTTTGTTCCCAACCCCTCCCCAATCTACTCCATAGTGCCTCTACCCCGCCCACCTCCAGGCTGCTCCTGCCACAGTGCAGTGACTTACACCCACCCACTGTCACACCCCCCTACCTGTTACATTTAAATACAAAAAAGGACATGCTTTTGGAGTGCCCAGCTGCTTTATCTTTGATGCACTTATGTGTATATATTTTTTAATTTACTGGTCCAAGATTAGCATCTGCAGTATTCAATGGTAAATTAAAAGTTTAAAACAATGTATTGCATATACATCACAATCCTGCTATGTTTTATTTTTTTATTGATGCTGTTTCAGTAATTATGGATTTTCTTTGCCCTGCAAGTCAAAATTTAGTGTAGCGTAATTAAAAGCGAGACCCATTGGTTCTGCCACTGTTTGTTTATTGGTCGCAAGCTACATGAATTGTAAATTTAATTGCAATTTAAACTAATATTTTGTCTTTAAAAACATATTTAGCACTTGATATAACACATTTTGCCATTTTGTAGCACTGTAAATAGCAAGATTTCTTATTCGTCAAGTCAATAATACACATTTTATTAGTGTCAAGTGTCAGAAGGATGAAATGTTGAGACACATATGCTTTTGTTCAAAGCATGTGATACAGGCACATATATCTATCTAAATGCACGGATCACTGACATAATATCGACTTCCAAAATATAGACATACAAAAATATCGATGCCAAAATATAGAATGCCAAAATATCGAATCCCTATCTCCAAACAGGTAACTACAAAAATATAGAATCCAAAATATCGTTGATAAAAATATAGTTAGTCAAAATATCGAATTTTTTAAATGTCTTAAAAGTAATGTAAAATGAATGAAATAATACATATAATTAACTGACACATGCTTAAAAATACTTAAATAACATTAAAATTAATAAATAATTAATGTAAGTAAAAAAAACAAATTTATACATATATATTAACGTAATATTAATTAAAAATATTCAATATTTTCCGCGTAGGATAGCGGGCGGGTAAAATTTACTATTACCACTCCAGTAAGTGCAATAGTAGAGAAAGCGTTGGATAGCGGGAGGGTCAAAATTACTATTCCCACTCCAGAGAATGCAACAGTAGGGAAAGCATTGGATAGCGGGAGGGTAAAAATTACTATTCCCACTCCAGACAGTGCAATAATAGGGAAAGCATTGGATAGCGTAGGGGTAAAATTTACTATTCCCACTCCAGTGAGTGCAACAGTAGGGAAAGCGTTGGATAGCATAGGGGTAAAAATGACTATTCCCACTCCAGTGAGTGCAACAGTAGGGAAAGCATTGGATAGCGTAGGGGTAAAAATTACTATTCCCACTCCAGAGAGTGCAACAGTAGGGAAAGCGTTGGATAGCGGGAGGGTAAAATTTACTATTCCCACTCCAGTGAGTGCAACAGTAGGGAAAGCGTTGGATAGCGCAGGGGTAAAAATGACTATTCCCACTCCAAAGAGTGCAACAGTAGGGAAAGCATTGGATAGAGTAGGGCTAAAAATTACTAATCCCACTCCAGAGAGTGCAACAGTAGGGAAAGCGTTGGATAGCGTAGGGGTAAAAATTACTATTCCCACTCCATAGAGTGCAACAGTAGGGAAAGCGTTGGATAGCGGGAGGGCAAAATGTAATATTCCCACTCCAGTGATTACAACAGTAGAGAAAATGTCAGATGGCATAGGGGTAAACCTTACTATTCCCACTCCAAAGAGTGCAACAGTAGGGAAACCGTTGGATAGCGTAGGGATAAAAATGATTATTCCCACTCCCGAGAGTGCAACAGTAGGGAAAGCGTTGGATAGCGTAGGGGTAAAAATTATTATTCCCACTCCAGTGAGTGCAATAGTAGGGAATACGTTGGATAGCGTAGGGGTAAAAATTACTATTCCCACTCCAGTGAGTGCAATAGTAGGGAAAATAATACATTAATATTTTATTATAAATAAATGAATTATTAATACCCAAAAAAGCATTAAAATTAATTACCAATCACACAATATTAAATAATTAATTAATTATAAATACCAATAAATTTTTGATTAATTAATTACCTATTAATAATTAATTAACAACCAATTATTTTTCTATAACAAACATTAATAAATGCAAATAATACCAATTACTAATTAATTAATAATATAATAATTATCAATATACACACATTATTTAAATAATTAATTTTTTAGAATTATATTACTTCCCACCCTATTCCCCTATAAACCCACAACCCGCTACAGAAGTAAAACGCAAAATTAAATTAAAAATAATTAATAATTCCTATAAATTATTATTTAATGTACTATAATTAAATTACTTCCCACCCTACTCCCCTATAAACCCACAACCCGCTACGAAATTATATTACACAAAAATGAAATAACATAAAATTCAGTACTTTAAAAATATTCTAACATACATTCCAATATTAATACATACTTTTAACACATATACTAACACTTAAAACACTATAAAAAAAATCGATATTTTTAACTACTATACTATGACTGTCGATATTACTTAGTTCTATATTATTTAAATCGATATTTCTTAACTGATTTTCGATATTCTTCACCACTATATTTTGGCAATTCGATATTCTGTCCATTCTATATTAAAAACTCGATATTCTGTCCAGTCGATATTTTTTTTTCGATATTATGTCTATTTACCAAATGCACATGTGTCTCATATGAATTAAGAAGAACGATCTACAGAAAGTTCTTTAGTTGACTGCCCTGATACAATTATTTTATTTAGTGTCACAAGTTAGGAGCTACCTCACTGTAGGAAGAAAATAAATCAACTGGCTTCTAACATACATTTTCTTTCATGGTTGTTATGTAATAAAAGAAGGCTGAGACTTCTTAAGGCTGAGAGCTTGAAGTTTATTCCAATTTCAGCAAGCACCCACAACCAGACGCTCCCGCTGCGCACCAGGACTCCAGACAACTGACTTAACGTTGTCAGAACCCTGGAACGCATCGAGCAGCATCTGATCCCGGAACCTCATTTAAATAAATACATTAACCTCGTGAGACATCCTCGCGACAGAGTGCAGCGCGAGGATGAAGCACAACACACTATAACTTCTCCCTCTTCACAAGGAAGAAGAGCAATAACTTAAGGAGATGAAGACAATTAAAAATGTAACAAGAAATAATGCAGGAAGTAACACAAGAGAAATGCAATAACATCAAATGACATATCAGATCATGATAACACGTAATCGTTCAATTTGGCAGGTAATTTTCTGCTACGAATGCCTAATTCTGGTGGTAAAGAATAGGTGTCAGCATTAACCACATCAGTGTCAGAAGTGGATGGACCAGACAAGTTGGAACGTGTACCTAAAGTACATGATGTGGAAGAACTTATAATATCAGATGTTGGAGTTTTAAAGTTGGAATGTGTAATTGGGATGCAGGATGTGGAAGAACTTGAAAATTCGGATGTTGGGGTTTTTAACCAAAAAGACCAGTCACAATTTTCAAACTCCTTTTTGGTCAAATTAAGTAAGGAGCGAGCCTGTGAGACAGAAAGATGTACCAGAGATCTTTTGTTCCACCATCCTTTAACACCAAGTAAGGCAGAACCTCTGCTGACATCGGTGACCTGTACTGGAGGGGAAAATTTCGACAAACCCTTGGTTACTTTTTTAGGATTCTTGATGAGAACCCAATCACCAATTTTTAATTCGAGTAAATCAATTTCTTTTTTTAGAATCAAACACTGACTTCATTAGATCTTGTTTTTTTAAGACTTTGGATGCCAATTCTTGATTTCCAACACTCCTCTTGTTGTTCTTTCTAAGTAACCAATTGGGACATAAACTGGTGTGAGCAGTCCTGTTTCTTAATAGTGAAAACGGAGAAACACCTTTGGTGCAATGTGGAGAAATGTTATAAGACCACAACTTAGCTTCAAGAAAATCTTGTACATCTTGATGAGAAGAAATGGCCGCTTGAATGGCATCTTTAACCAACCTGTTTGCTCTTTCTACTAAACCATTTGAGGTCGGTGAATATAGAGCAACTTTAAAATGTTTAACATCTCGTTCAGCCAAGAATGAACTAAACTTCTCAGAAATGAAATGGGTGCCATTGTCTGTAAGCATGACGGACGGTGAACTTTCTGCCAAAAATATATATTTTTTTATACTTAACAGCATTAGTGGAATTGGCTGAATCACAGAACATATGGTAAACCCACTTGGAGTGATAGTCAATCAGCAAAATGAGATATCTTAGGTCATGGGAAAGAACATCATAAGGTCCAGAGAAGTCTAGCCCGACTTTCACCCAAGGTTTATCGGGGAAATCAACAGGATGTAAGGGCGTGTTCATAACTTTCCACTTTTTGTCAGATAACAGACACTCAGGGCACGAGTCAATGTGAAACTTGACCTGAGATTCAAGAGATGGCCACCAATAGTGAGACTTAATAAGATGTGAATTCTTTGAAATTCCAAGATGACCATCGTGTGCAAATTGAATAAGGAGGTACAAAAGAATCATGTCTCATTACTAAACCATTAACCAAAGATAATTCTGATGCAACCATGGCAAATGCTCTCAACTCATTAGAAAGTTTCCTATTTTCTGGCCACCCCCTTAACAATATATTCAGTTACTAATTTCACATTTTCATCCTGATTATGAGCTTCCAACCAGGACTGTTCAGAAATGCAGGGGCATAATTTGGTTGCATCAAGAGCAGCGACCACACATTCAGGTGCCGATTCGGATCCTGGAAAAAATTTCCCCATACGAATCGTATCCGGGATTTTTACCGTACGAATCGTATAAGTAGCGTACAAACTGCCAAGTACGATTCGTATGGGATAAAGTCCATACGAATCGCATTGGGAAAATATCCCCACACGTCCTCGGGTCGGAAAATGTGTCCAACACATCCTCGGACGATTTACCCTACGAATCGGAAAAATGAAGTCCGACCGCGCAAGTACGATCCGTCCCGTCCTTCCAATTTTACAACCATATGGAAAATACACCGTACGGACCGAACTGCAATAGCAACCATGGAGACATGTGCCCGCATACGCGCCAAACCCCCCCCAGACCCCGCGGATGTACGTGCCGTACCCCCACCCGTGTATGTACACCCGTGTATGTATGAGTCGAACCCCCACCCGTGTATGTACACCCATGTATGTATGAGTCGAACCCCCACCCGTGTATGTACGAGTCGAACCCCCACCCGTGTATGTACACCCGTGTATGTACGAGTCGAACCCCCACCCGTGTATGTACGGTGCGTACCCCCAGCGCGTACATACACGGGTGTACATACACGGGTGGGGGTTCGACTCGTACATACACGGGTGTACATACACGGGTGGGGGTTCAGTGTACATACACGGGTGGGGGTTCGACTCGTACATACACGGGTGTACATACACGGGTGGGGGTTCGACTCGTACATACACAGGTGTACATACACGGGTGGGGGTTCGGTGTACATACACGGGTGGGGGTTCGACTCGTACATACACGGGTGTACATACACGGGTGGGGGTTCGACTCGTACATACACAGGTGTACATACACGGGTGGGGGTTCGACTCGTACATACATGGGTGTACATACACGGGTGGGGGTTCGACTCGTACATAGACGGGTGGGGGTTCGACTCGTACATACACAGGTGTACATACACGGGTGGGGGTTCAACTCGTACATACACGGGTGGGGGTTTGACTCGTACATACACGGGTGTACATACACGGGTGGGGGTACGGCACGTACATCCGCGGGGTCTGGGGGGGTTTGGCGCGTACCGGGCCCCCAATTCCGCTCGCATCGCGCCGTACTTCGCTTTTCCGGCCCTTTTTGGGTGCCGTAAAAATATTGCCGTCCGGACTGGTGTCGGTTCGAATCGTACTTCCTTGTTCGTGAACCGGAGCCTGACTGCGTCCCGACGTCACGTCGGCGCTTTCCCGGATCACATTTGTATGTATATTTTCGTCGGTCGGTGTTTTTTACGATTCGTACGGAAATGGTGTTTCCGTGCGAATCGTACTTCCATGTTTGTAATGTTTTTTTACCGGGTACGAGTCGGACGGAGAAAACCCTCCGACCGACGGTTCGTACCCGGTTTTTCCAGGATCGGAATCGGCACCTATGTCTTCAACAGCCTCAACTTTGGAGGGATCCTGAAACGCCATGCGCGAAAGACAATCCGCTCTGAAATTTTTTCCCCCTGAAATATGTTTAATAGAAAAATGAAATTCATGTAACTTGGAAATACATCTGAGCAGTCTGGCTGAGGCTTTTCCAAGCCATTTACCATTGAGCAATTGCATGAGGGGTTTATGATCCGTGAACAAATCAAACTCGCGTCCCCAAATGTAATTTTTGAATTTATCGATAGCCCAAACGTATGCAAGGGACTCACGTTCAATGGTGCCATAATGTGTTTCGGAAGGTTTGAGCATTCTAGACGAAAAAGCTATGGTGTGCTCCTTTCCTGATACCCATTGGCCCAAGACAGCCCCCAGACCCGTGAGACTGGCATCCACCATTATGAAACATCTAGAGGAGTCATGAAAGGGATGTAGAGCCGGCGCTTCAATTATGAGTTTTTTGACTTGATCAAATGAAGAAGCAATTTCTTCAGACCAATCAAACTTGGAGCCTTTTCGTAAAAGGGCACGTAATGGCTCAACTGTTTGAGCATATCCTTTGACAAAACGGGCATAGTATTCTGCTAGGCCCAAGAAGGATCGAAGTGAATCTTTGTCCTTTGGAGGGGTAGCATGACTGATGGCTTTAATAAGGGATACTTTGGGTTTGATACCTTCCGTGGACAAGGTATGACCCAAATAATCCAATAATTGTGTGCCAAATTTACACTTGTCAGCTCTGATAGTCATACCCGCCTCATCTAATTTGGATAAGACTAATGAGATAACTTTGACAAATGTGTTTCCCATTTATCTGAAAAGACCAAAATGCCATCTTGGTAGGCCTGGACTCCGGGCATGTTCTGAAAAAGATTGTCCTGATCTTTTGAAAAACACTGGCCGCAGAGGCCAGGCCAAAGGGAAGTTTGAGGTACTTGTAAACCCCAAAAGGTGTAATAAACGTGGTGACTTCTTGCGAATCCTTTTTTTTTTTTTTTTTTTTCCCTTTTTTTTATTGAACAATAATTCGATTACAAGCACGGGCCTACAACCACCAGGGCCGGCCGCTAAGTACAGAATGAAATATACATTTATCAAAGCTGCAGTCGGTTCCCGGGGGTCGGCCCCGTAGTGAGTCCGGATAGTTCTAGAGGCACAGGAGACTTAGATCAAACAAACACAGAAAACTAAAAGAAAAACAAAAGGCGAGGCATAAAGACAAACGGCGCAGGTCAGGCTTCCTCCGGGGAACTCCAGGTCAGACCATTAAGCAGCACACGAAAGGAAGGAGTACCGGGAGGCTGGGGACGGGGGGGGGGGCCAAGGGAACTGAACGTCCATATGTAGTCATTCCAAAAGGTGCCCGGAACCGTCAAGGGTCAGGGGGACATGGCGATATCGGTGTCCACCAGGGGGGGCGTACAGATACCCCCGCGATAAGCATTCCATTGCCCCCAGATTCTGCCCCATGCCCCCGGCTTACCTCGGGCAACATACACAGTCTTCTCCCTGAACATACACCAGTCCATATTCTCCTTCCATACTGACACGGTGGGCGGCCGCTGGGCACCCCAAAGCTGCGCTATATCTCTCTTGACAATCATGTTCCCCAGGGCCGCCCACCGAGTCTGAGCCGCGCTATAATCATTGGGCTCCCACACATTCAGGACACAGCGACGCACCTCCGGCAGCAGCACAACCCCAGTGACCTGTCCCATAACCGTATGTACCCGGCGCCAGTAGTCCGCCACCTCGCGGCACTCCCACAGGATATGGAGAAAGGTGGCACTGAGCCCACAACCCCGCTTACAGAGCCCATCGTCGGAATATCCCATCGAGACCAAGCGAGGACCCGTCACATACACCCGGTGAAGAATCTTAAGCTGTACCAACCGGAGACGGGCTGGAATGGCGACCTCTTTGGGGGACGACAGTGCAGACTGCCAGTCCTCGTCGTCCAATTCCATCCCATCCCCCGTCCAAGCCTCCCGAAGGCGCACCAAGAGGTCAGCCCGATGATTAATCAGTTTCTTATAAATTAAAGAAATAGTGCTGTCCGGGACATGTCCGTCAAGTATGCGGTCCTCGAGGGGGGAGGAAACCGGGATCGTGGTCCCCTCTCCAAAGACCGAGAGCAGGGCGTGTCGAACCTGGGCATAGCGGAAGAACTCCCTGTCCGTAAGCTCATATTCGGCCTGAAGAGCCGCGAAAGTCTTAACCGCGCCCTTATGCCACAGGTCTCCCACTTTGCTGATACCAATCGTGTCCCACTGGTCAAACCCCTTCGTAGTCCAGAGGCTCCCCAGGCGTTCGGAGGCAAACAAAGGAGTAGCACATGTCAGTCGCTCACCCCAGCCCGTGGCCGCAGTGGCGGCCCTCCAGGTCCGCACAGCGATCTTAGTAGGACCCGTAAGGGTCCGGCCAGCCGAGCGGGAGTACAGCGCCCTGTTATAGTCCCCGCCGGGAAGCAGGAACTTGTCCATCTCATACGCCGGGTTCAGGCCAGGCGCATACGTGGCATGGTTGATGGCCGAAAGCTGCGCGGCCCAATAATACCTGCGAATGTCGGGAAGCGCGATGCCCCCGTCATACCAGGGGAGAGTAAGCTTAGCAAGAGCAATACGCGCCCGCCCGTCCCACACCAGTCTCCTCTGCAGGCTCTCTACCTCCCGAAAGTAGGCCACTGGGATGACGTCGAAGGAATTCTGGAGTGCATAGAGGAACCTGGGAAGGGACATCATTTTGAACAGCGCGGCCCGACCCAGCGGGGACAGGGGCAGCCTGCACCACCGGGCCGTATCCTCTCGCAATCGCCGAAGCGGACGCAGGAGATTCAGCTCATACCGAGCCACCGGGTCCAGCGAAACGTATATCCCCAGGTACTTAAAGCCGCTCAGTGATACCTGGATCGGAAGCAGAGGCGGTAGGAGTGGAGGACCACCGGAGATCGGATAGACGCAGGATTTAGACCAATTGATCGTGAGACCCGAATTACTCCCAAAGGAAGTCAGAACGTCAAAGAGGACGTTGAGCGACTGCCGCGGTGAGGTGAGATATAGGAGAATATCGTCCGCATACAGCGAAACCCGATCTTCAAAGCCCGGGGCCCACCGGATCCCTCGAAGCGAGGGCTCCCAGCGGAGCCAAGCCGCGAGTGGCTCCAGGGCGAGAGCGAAGAGCAAAGGGGACAACGGGCATCCCTGCCTCGTGCCCCTGCCGAGGGCAAAGGGCCGAGAGACCCGCCCGTTCACCACCACCTGAGCCATGGGTCCCGTATACAGAAGCTTCACCCAGCCAATAAATCCTTCCCCGAAGCCAAATTTAGCCAAGACAGCCCAGAGGAATGGCCACTCGATGGTGTCAAAAGCCATCGTGGCATCCAAAGAAACCAGCACGGCCGGTTCGGAGAGGAGCTCCGGCCTGGCAAGGGCGCCATGAAGACGCCGCAAGTTAAGAGCGGTGTTACGATGCGGGATGAATCCGCATTGGTCCGGATGAATCAGATCGCACACTACGCTCAACAGACGATTAGCAAGGACTTTCGCCAGGATCTTAGGCTCCGCATTTAGCAGTGAAATAGGCCGGTAAGAAGTACAGCGATCTCGCGGCTTGTCCTCCTTGGGGATAACGACTATCGTGGCCAAACGCTGATCGGCCGGGAGGGAACCCGCCGCCAGAGACTCACGGAACATGCGACTGAGGAAGGGCGCAAGCTTGTCAGGGCGCAATTTATATAGCTCAATGGGCAGACCGTTGGGACCCATAGCCTTGCCCGAGCGAAGGGAGCGGATCGCGGTCGCTATTTCATCCACCGACAAGGGGGCGTCCAGCCGCTCACGGTCCTCAACGGACAGGCAGGGCACGGCGATATCCCTCAGTAGAAGGCGAGAGTCGTCCTCATCCCTGTCAGTCACTGGGGAGTACACAGCCCGGAGGTGGTCGGCAAAACATTCCACAATCTCGTCAGGCTCCGTCACACACACACCATCCGCAGCACGCAACTCCAGGACCACACGATTCACTCTCTCCTTCCTGTCCAGCCACGCGATCAACTTTCCCGCCTTGTCCCCGGCATCGTACAGTCGACCCTGCTGCTCCCTATACATAGTTTTGGCCGCGTCAGTGACCAGGGACCTATATTCACACTGTTTCAGGCTGAGGGCATGGAGCCCGTCCGGAGTAACATTCGCCTCCAAGGCCGACTCCAGCCCCAAGATGTCAGTCTCCAGCCTCACCACTGCCTCACTCTTGACCCTCTTAGCCACCACTATCTGGGAAAGGGCGTGTCCGCGGATCAAGGTTTTAAAGGCTTCCCACAGGGACATTGCAGAAGACACCGACCCCTCGTTATCCAGGAAGTATTGGTCCATAGCCTTAACCAGGCTGTCACGAGTCGTAGGGTCTCGCAGGTACCATGGGTTAATGGGAGCGATCCGCCCTGCAGACCGCGGCCCGGTGTCAAAAACAAGCCACAGCGGAGAATGGTCGGAGATACCCCGCGCCAGGTGCCTAACCTCTCGAATCCGACCAGTCTGCGCCGCGGGCATAAGGAAGTAGTCTAACCTAGAGAGACTCCCATGCGCCCCCGAGTGAAAGGTGAATTGACATTGGGTCGGATGCATTAATCTCCAACTATCCACCAGGCCGAAGGTCTCCAGCATCACACCCAGCCATGCCTGGGCAGCGGGGAGGGTCCTTGGTGGGTGACGATCCAGTTCACCCGAAACCACAGAATTAAAGTCCCCGCCCATGAGCAGGAGGCTGTCCGGAAGGTCAAGCAGCATTCGACCCAAGTCGGTGAAGGTGGAGTTCTGGAGGCCCGGGGGGACGTAAACTGAAACCAGGGCAAGGGGCTGCCCCTCCCACCTCCCAATCAAACACACATAGCGCCCTCTGTCATCCGAGACTATCTTAGTGATCTCCACCGGAAGTGAGGTTCGCAGCAGAATGCCCACCCCCCTGGAACCAGTTGTGAAACCAGAATGGGCCACGAGGCGGTATCCTCCCCTGTT
This sequence comes from Triturus cristatus, assembly GCF_964204655.1. Lineage (NCBI taxonomy): Eukaryota > Metazoa > Chordata > Amphibia > Caudata > Salamandridae > Triturus > Triturus cristatus. Next base: position 1,025,170,929 of record NC_140583.1, on the reverse strand, counting down.
CATTGCATGACAAACATTGCCCACCAGATGCGTCTCCTGGAGAAACACCACATCAGGAGTCAAACGACGCAAATATTGCAGTACTACACCCCGCTTGATACGGTCCCCCAACCCATTGACGTTCCATGACATAAGCCTCAACCCGTCCCCCCCCATCCCCCCCAATAGATCAAGGGTCCCCCAGCCTGCAGCACAGTTCCCAAATGAGGACAAAAATCAGTACCTCGCCCTGTAAACAAAAAACACACAGCAAAACAAACCCTCCTCCCCCCCAACCCCACCCCAGGACCAACTCCCCCCACCCTGCACCCCTGCGGGCCAAAAAACCCCCCCAACTTGCAGTGTGCCTGTCGCCCCACTAACCCCATTCTACGAAAAGAACCCAGAGGAGGTAAGGGACCCGTCCCCGTCCGCCCCCCTCACTGGTCCTGGTAAAACACAATATGCAAATGAAATAAGACCCGACTGTACAGTGCAAAAAAAGGGCAAAATCAAGGACCAAAAGTCATTCTAAAGGGGACCCATCACCTGCGGTGCCCGCAGAGGGTCCGGGACGGCCACCTCCGTCCGGCAGAGAGTCCAGCCAGTCACTTGCAGCCACAGGAGAGTCAAAAAAGGCTGTCCGATCCCCATGTTCCACTCGGAGTTTTGCAGGGTAGAGCATCGAATACTTTAGGCCCAGCTCACGGAGACGACGCTTCACCCCTTGGAATCCCATCCGTTGTTTCTGGACCAGTTGCGTGAAGTCCGGGTAAAAATTGATGGTCGAGTTCTCATGACGAACCGGGCCGTGGGTCCGTGAGGCCTGCAGAATAGCGTCGCGGTCCCTGTAGTAGAACAGTTTGGCCACGATAGGCCTCGGGGGGGCCCCCGGCCGTGGCCGACCGCCCGGAACTCGATGGGCCCGCTCCACGGCAAAGAACTTACTTAGGCCAGCCGAGGACAACTGTTTCAGGATAAGTTCCTCGACCACGAGGTCAACCGGGCGGCCGTCAGAGGACTCCGGTACACCTATGACGCGGATGTTATTGCGTCGGGCCCGTCCCTCGAAGTCCTCAAGCCGCCGGGCCATATGGTCGTTAACCACCCTGATGTCTCCAAGCGCGGCCCGCAGATCCGACACATCCGCACCGAGGGTGGAGGTCCGTGCGTCGAGAGCCTGGACCTTCTCGTTAGTTTTGGAGAGGTCGGCCCGGATCAGGGTGACATCGATCGCGACAGTGTCAATCTTACGGGCCAGGGCCTCGTATTGCGTCGCGATGGTTTCCCTGATGCCATCAATGGCGCCCATAATGTCCTGCAAGGATAGTTCCGTCGTGGCGGTCGCGCCTCCTTCCGCAGTATCCGAGGGGAGGCCAGCAGCGCCAGAGGGCCCCCTGCCCTGGGTGTAGCGGTCCATGTTATTGCTCTGGACTGCCCCCCCGCGGAGGGAAGCCTTGGTCTTGCGGCCCTCGGGACCCCCTTTGCCCCCCATGTGAACACGGTCACCCGAGGGGACCTCCAATCAAGAGGTGTAAGGCACCAGCAAGAAGACCACAAAATGTCGGTATAGGGGGTCCGAGGCGATAGGCGCTCTAGTGGCAGCTGAAAGAAAACCTCATGCAGAGGCCCAGGAAGCACCTCTCCACCCCGAGCGCACCCCCCTGCCGGTCTCCTGAAGTGCAAAACCGAAACCGAAAGTGGTGGATCGGCAGCTGGCACCGCGCTGAAGCCGCTGTTGTTCAATTGCAGCCCGGTCCCTCGGGTCACCTTCACCCCGGTCACCTCCGTCGGGTGGGTCCCAAAAGTTCCGACGACGACAACTCAGGATTCCCAGGTCCGATTTGAGTTTTGAAAAGAGATATACGCTCAGCTGGTCTTTATCTCCCAGATTCCATAAGCCACGTCAGGATATTCTCAGGATAAATTCCGAGGAGCAGAGAGGGTCCGGGGAGCCCTGTGCTCACGCGGCCATCTTGGATGCGCGCTCTGCGAATCCTTTGTTAATGGTACCTGATGGTAGGCTGAGCGCAGGTCAATAATTGAAAAAAATGTTGCTCCCCGCAAGTTGGCAAGAAGTTCGTGAATTTTGGGGAGAGAGTGGCGGTCGATCAAAATGTTCTTATTTAATGTGCGCAAGTCCGCACATAACCTGACCTCTCCAGACTTTTTCCGGACAATAACGATGGGAGAAACCCACTCCGAAGAGTCAGAAGGGGCAATAACACCATCATTACACAGAGAATTGAGAACTGACTTGAGTTCATCCTTCGCACTAAGGGGCACAGGACGCACCTTGTGAACAACAGGTTGGGCTTGTGGCTTGAGTCTGATTTGGTGTTGAAAACCTTTAACAGTTCCCAACTTATCTGAAAACAGTTGGGGAAATGTATCCAAAATTTTTCTAATGTCAGAAGGGTGGGCAGTGAGACTTAAACAGTCAGTTGTGGGATGTGTAACATTTCCAAGACCAGCGGGCGAATAACCTTGTGGGGGTTCACCAAGGGCGATTGGGTTTTCGGAACCTGGAATCAAATGAAGACCCATTTTTGCAAGGTCTTGCCACCCAATGATGTTGCGTCCTTTGACTAAAAACATATACTTTTGTGAAAATAGACCTTCCTAAACATTCTAACCTAGAGTTAAAGTAGCCGAGCATGTCAATGTCAAACTCGCCAAATGCTTTTGGGTTGACGTCCGTTTGAAATAAGGATACTGATCCTTGCAATTTTTCCAAAAATATAACATCTCACAATATAGTAATTGGAGATCCAGAATCAGCCATGATAGGAATCTCTATGTTACCAAAGAATGCCGTACCTAAAGGAACTTTCACCAAATGTGGGGTAAAAATAGAGTTACACTCAATTGAGACAACCATATCCTGGAAATGATCTATACAATCATCAACAGTTTCTGAGTATTCAATGCTGTTGATACTGGTAGGTCTTTTGACAGATCTACATGAAGTTTGAAAATGTCCTATTTTCTTACATAATACACATCTCTTTCCAATGGCAGGACACATGGGATTATTTCCAAGGTGTGATTTAGATCCGCATCTATAACAAACAGTATTAGTTTTTCTAAACACTTGTTTAAAAGGTTTGTTAACGCTAACAGCAATAACTGAACTGGTAACATTTTGAAATGGCGTTTTAAAAGAGCTGGAAGATTGATCATCTATAACAAAACCAATTACTAGGCATGAAAGTCTACATGTGGGGTGAGAATGTGGCATAACGGTCAAAGTTGCTGACTTTGGAGCTGCGGAACCAGGTTTGAGTCTCGGCTCAGGCTCAACATCCTGAGGTTCTGGACAAATCACTCAATCTCCCCGTGCCTGTCAAAAATGAATGTGTCCTTAACTGGTGCTAATGAAAAGCACTTCAATTACTTTGGGTCAAGTTAGCACTATAAGTGCTGGTGTTGAATGTTAAGTACCAGTGCCGAGCACTGGAAGCCACTGGCTCAAATTAAGCACAGCTTTCGTTGCAATAGTGTTTACCAAAAAACACACACACTGCTGTTCGTTGTAGCTTGACTGGGAATATTTCTGATTTTCACCCCTTCACACTCACTTGCAGGAGCCAAAGTCATTAAGTTTAAAAAATCCCAAACGGACACTTGTGAACGGCCTTTGGATGGCCTGTGGGCTCTCCTGGACCCCCTCCAGAACCGGCCCTGGGTGGAAGGGCAGGGAATTAGGGAAGCGAGATGAAACACGGAAGGTAGAAGAAACATGTACACATATATATTTTCTTATAATAATAGTTGCTTTATTCCAGTAGTATTCAATATTATATTTCATTGGTTAATATGTCCATTCCTCAATGCGCTCCTTGAATCATCATGTCACTTTTTTCTCACAGAACAATTTGGTGCTCTTAATGTTTTCCATTTCCTTTCACAGGCGACTTTATCTCTTCAGGGTCACCTTATTGTATAATACTATTAAAGATTGTGTTTCTTGTAACTAAAAAACAAAATCGCATCACTGTTCGTTTACTTTACCACTCAATATAGTCTGTCCAAGTCATAATTTTAAAGCTCTGTGTCACCTGTATTTATATGCATACTTCTTATATTCCTGAGTCACAAATCTGTTGTCTTAATTAGTTTCACATAAGGTCCTTGCTTTTCTGTTCTTTTCTGCCATCTAGATTTGTGCCAACATGTACTATAACTCCTGGCTCACCAATGCACTTCTTATACCTTTTCATATCACATCACTCCACAAGTACTGCAATACCTCCGTACATTCTTTTAAATTACATTTACACCAAATACTTATTTTTTAATTAAAATATAGATTCAGGGTTCCGTGGCTTATTTTGTTTTATAAAGGTAAATGTATTAGTATTGTAACTGCAGGTTGAGTTTGTGAACCATACGGGTACCACAATAGTGATGCGGTAGCATCGAGATACAACTACAGTACTTTCCTAAAACTGCATTTCATTGGCTTAGAACTCTATCAATTGTGGTAAATAGGAAGTGTATACACTTTATCCCTATTCAATTGGATATCTTCAAAGGAAAAGGCTGTGCTGTTTGGAAGAGGGAATATATTTTTTAGGTGGAAGCCTACTAGACAGTGGTTTGCTAATGACATCTTCGTGTCATGCGGAAAGCTTGCTTGGGAATGCATTCCGACTGTTGTTTACAATTGACTTTGTAATTTGTAACTCACATTTGCTTGCTTTATATTTGCTGGCTTTAATTGTTTTAGGCTGTCCAGCTTGAGTTTGTCCCTTCCATTGCCTAAACCCTATTTACTGTATTCTTGCAACAGTGCTTGTTCTTACCTTGTCACATTTGCTGTGCATTTGAAGACAGAGGTCAAATGTCAGGTTCTGTCTTCCAAGGAGCTTGGTGTTTACTTTTTGTTCTCTCAAATCAAAGTGAGAGGATGTATGTGACAATCATGCTGGCGATGTGCTTGAGTAAGGCTTTACATGTTTTTTTCTACCACACAACAAAATTTAAATGCCTGTAAATGAACTGCGCAGATATTTCAGAATATATCAGGATTAAAAAAGCACAAATTAAAGTACTTTTTTGGAAATTCTGTAATGTGGTGGATACAAATATTTTATTACGATCAAAGCAAATCAATACATCAAGTAATGACCATTCCACAGGCTATCGTTAGTCCACTGTATACTTTTATGAGTCAAACTGTATATCTGTGCAAATGTAATGGTCATTTCAACTAAAGATGCAATGTCTGTAATGGCAGTGCGCTACCACACCATGCATACTTCACCCCACTCCACTCTACTCTGCACTATTCCACACGACTGCAATCTACTCTGCACCACTCCACACTGTGTCACTGCACTCTACTCTCCACCACTCCACTTTATGCCTCTTCACTCTACGCCTCTCTACTCTGCACCACTGCACTCTACGCCAATGAACTCTACACCGCTTTATTCAAAACAAATGCACTCTATGCCAATCTACTCTTCACCACTGCCCTCTACGCCACTATACTCTGGAGCACTTTACTCCACAGCACTATACGCCACTGCACTTGATGCCACTGTACTACACACCACTTCACTATACACCATTGCACTCTACGTCACTGCATGCTGTGTCACTCTATTCTACTCTACACCACTGTACTCTATGCAATTTCTCTCTAAACCAATCTACTCTGCACCACTCTATGCCACTAAACTCACACCAATGCAATCTGCACCACTCTACAACACTGCACTCTACGACAGTCTACTCTGGAAAACTGCACCCTCTGCCACTGAACTCTATGCCATTGCACTCTTCTCTGCATCTATGCTACTACACTCTATGCCACTACACTCTGTACTGTAAATCTCTCTACTGTGGTGAATGTTTGACATTGTGCAGCAGTCTGTCCATTAATTTTTCTTTTTGCATTTGTCACCGAGTGGGATGAGTATGCCCAGACGTGGGTCCCGTGCTCGCCATGCCACTGAAGTCAAGCTAGCCGGGCTGATGAGGGGTGATGCCCCGAAACCAGTCCCAGGATGCTTCTTTCCAGTCCAGGAAGGACCGGGCCTGGCAGTTCGAGCTGGACTGTTCCCATTCAGAACAGGGACAAGACTGATTTGCATATGGTTGGCTCAGAACTCGAATGGCATGGGAAGCAAACAAACTACGGATTTAGGCCCAGATCTCTGTACTGGGGTGAATGTTTGACATTGTGCGGCATTCTGTCCATCAGTTGTTCTTTTTGCACTACACTCTACCCTGCACCACTCCACTCTAATTCTTTACCACTCCATTTAATGTCAGTGCACTCTACACCAATGCACTCTACACCACTTTACTCAAAATCAATGCGCTCTATGCCACTCTACTCTGCAACACTCCACTCTTCGCTGCACCAGTGCACTCTATGCCACTGCACTCTAATCTGCACCACTCTACTCTATGCCACTTTTCTGCACTCTATGCCAATGTACTGTACGCCACTACACTCTACGCCACTCTGCTCTGCATCACTTCACTCTATGACCCTGCACTATACGACACTGCACTCTTTGTTATTGAAATCCATGCCACCCAGCACCATTCCACTCTATGCCACTTCACTCTATGCCACTACAATTTACCGTGCACCACTCCACTTCACGCCACTCAATTCTACGCTGTTGCAATCTATGCCACTGCACTCCACACCACTTTACTCGAAACCAATACAATCTGTGACACTGAACTCTATGCAAATCTCCTCTCCTCTACTGCACTGTATGCCACTTTACTCTACTCTGCAGCACTCTACTTGTTGCCACTGCACTCTGCTCTATGCCATTGCATTCTACGTCGCTTTACTCTGCACCACTCTACTCCACAGTAATCTATGACACTCTACTCCACACCACTGCACTATTCATCACTTTACTCTGCAACTGTACTCTCCACCATTGAACTCTACACCACTCTACCCTACACCACTCTATTCTGTGCCACTGCACTTCACTCTGCACCACTCTACTCTATGCCACTCTACTGTAAGTTATGCCAATGCACGCTATGCAATGATCTCTACACCACTACATTCTAACCCAATTTAATCTACTGTAGACCACTGCACTCTGACAATGCATTCTATGAAACTTCACTCTACTCTGCATCGTTCTACTCTATGCAAGTGGACTCTACCATACTGTATTATGCACCACTGCACTCTTTGCCACTGCACTATACACCACTCCAGATTAGGCCACACACTCTACTCTGCACCACTCCACTTTATGCCACTGCACTCAATGCCATTCCACTCTACCCTGTGTCACTCTACTTTATCCTGCAGCACTTCACTCTATGCCTCTTCACTCTACTCAGAAACAATCTACTCTATGCCCCTCTACTCCACTCTGCAATCTAAGCCACCCTAGTCTACTCTGCACCATTCTACTCTAAACCACTGTGCTCTACACCACTCTACACACTCTATGCCAATGCACCCTATGCCAGTGCACTGCACACCACTTTACTCAAAACCAATGCAATTTATGCCACTGCACTCTACGCCAATCTACTCTGCACTACTGTACTTTACACCACTTCACTCTATCCCTCTCTACTTCACTCTATGACACTGCACTCTACGACACTCCACTCTATGACGCTCTGCTCCATTAATCTCTACTCCACTTTTCCCCACTCTATGCCACTCCAATCTACAACACTCTACTCCACTCTATGCCACACAACAACAGTACTCCACTCTACAATACTTTATGCAAATCCCTCTATGCCACTCCATGCCACTTTATTCCACTCTATTCTACAACACCCTACTCCACTCTACTCCACTCTACTCCACTACTGCACTACTCCACTCTACAACACTCTACTCCATTCTGTACCACTCCATTTTAAGACAATCTACTCTGCTCTGTGCTACTCTACTCTACAACCTTCTACTCCACTCTACGAAACACCATCTACGCCACTCCACTTTGTTCTACACACTCCATGACACTCTATGCATCTCCACTCTATGGCAATGTACTAGACTTTTTGCCACTCAACTCTACTCCACTCTATGGCACTTTACTCCCTCCATGACACTCCACAACAATCAAGTCCATGACACTCCACTTCACTCCACACGTCTCAACTCTACACCACTCCATAACTCTCCACTCTAACCCTTTTTACAACACTCCATGCCCCTCTCCTTTACCTCACTGACTTTTAGTCATGCTGAACAACAGCCAAGCTTGTGAACAACAAGGCTAAAACATATAGCAAAGTCAATAGCTCTGGCATAGTCAAGACCTATATGCTTGTTTCAAATGCCATTTTTCAACTGCCACCTGGAGAGAAAAAAATAAATGCCAAACCGATTACATACAACCTATGTGAAAGTTATTTCCCATGGGAACATTAAACAGTACATCTTCAGTACCACCGGAATGAGAAAAGACCTGCTGACAATTCATTCCACAAGGTTGGTGCATGCGGAAATGAGGGGTCAGAAGGTGATTGAAAAGGCTGAAGCAGAAAGATTGACAGTGGCCACTTCTTCAGTTACTGCACCACCTTTGACTTCTGCTTCATCACCACCTCCACCACCACCTGCTGCATCTATCCCTCAAATAGCACCTTTTACGTTTTCTGTCCCATCAGCACCTTCTCCAGCGCCTGCTCCTGGTACCGCTGTGCCAATACATGTTTTGAGGCATAATCATGAAATAGTAGAGCAGTAAGGCAGCACAGCGACATACTGTCTCATCAGCCATACTGTAATTGTTGCTGGAGAGAGAGAGATCTGACCATCCATCCTGAGCTTATCATGGCTACCCAGTGTCCTCCCCAACATCCTTAGTTTTTTGTTGCTGTTTTTATTTACTTTGTTGTTGTGTTTTCCGTTCATTATTGTTTTGGTTGGTCATGGCGACCTTGTAAAACATAAAAACTTCCCAAACAAATCTTTAAAAAAAATGAAGGTTTTTTTTTTAAGAGCTAACCAAATGTCTCAAAAGATAAAGAGCTTCTACCAATGCTAGCCATATTTTTTCATGTATCAGAAATACTAAGTTGTAATTATTATAGAACCAAATACATGGTAAGGGTAAGGTAAGTTAATCAAGTGCCTTATGGTGGTTTCATAGTAGATAGTAAGTTAATAATAGACTTCTACACCGATATCTGATTGTATTTAGTAAACATAACACAAAGTAAATCCATCATTGTTTTCAATTTATGTTTTCAGACTAAACTACTCTTTCTGTTATACTACTATGTTATCATTTAGAATATTTTCATTTCAAGATGATCATATGGTAGTAGTCATCATGAACCTTTACATTTTTAAGGACCAAGTACTTGGCATGTATCAGTATTCAATTTTAAGTATTCCAGTTTATTATTATTGTCCACTGGTAGTAAGAGTAGACAACATAAAGTAATTCTTTTGATGTTATGTGCTGCTGACCAAGTAGGAGCAGTAACTACACAATTATCGCTGGTAACTTAATGCACATAAGCAGTAATTACTTTAATGAGTAAGCTTTCCCTGTGCCTGCTTGCCACTTACATATTGTGATGTAGGTTAAGTGTATAGTCTATTTGTAGATTTCCAGTTGTTTGCTGTTTAATTGAGATACTACATTGTCTAAATTATTATATGGGTTTTTTGACTTAGTGCATTGCATTTTGAACATTATCCATGGTAACCACAGCTGCAGTATCGATAATTGGTTGTACAAAATAGATCAGCAGTCTTGCAGGTAGAAGTATTATTAGTAGATGGTGTATTGCATAGAATCTTTGCATTAATATTGTTTTGGTCTTCGTTTTCTTGATTGAGCATTTGAAAGTATGTCTGAAATTCAGGCAATGCAATCTCATTTTATAAGCATTAAATGCATCTAGATAGCATTGAAAGGGACCTATAAGTTCTTCTTCTTTGTGCCATGGTTTAAATAGTTGAAGAAGCACTAAATAGTCAAAATCTTTATTTGTTCAGTGCCACAACTTAGTTTACTATGATTGATAAGAATAGGCTTACTCTGATGTATTATACAACCATTGATACCGTCCACTCGAAATTTACCGGTGTTGATATGCATTTCTTTGAAACAAAATAGAGCTCTATTGCTTCAGTCAGAGGAGCCTTTAAGGTTGTTGGTGGTATTTAGCAGTATTGAGCAGTGTTTATAGGCCACTTTATGTTATTGACCAATCACATAATGCTTTACTTCTTAATTATATTTCTCATCTAGTTTTCTGTTTGTTTTTTTTGTCATGTGACCTCAAATATGTGTGTCAAATGCCTTTCTGATACTTGTTAAATGTGATCACTGGAGACTAGTTTATTTTCTTAACTAAGTTTGGGTTTTGGTAGTATTGTGCTATCTCAGTGGTCCAAATTATATTTAAACCAATAATTGTCCTCCTTTCAAAATTACATTGTTGGCATGATGTAGTTTCCTAATGGCCAATCATATAACTCTTTATATATATTTATTTGTCTAAATCTGTGTTCCTTATTTTTTTATGTCAGTATATTTTCAAGATTGTTAGAGTTTGGTTTGTTGGCCACAGTTTCATTTTTTGGGGCATGTATGTTAAGAAAGTAAGAAAGCAGTACACCATTAAAAATGATTCAGGTTTGAAAGGAGTTTAACTAACATGGATAGGTGAAAAAGGTTTGAAATAGAATCAGTTACTCCCTTTACTTTCCTCTGTTAGTAAATGTGACCATCCCCACTTTATGGCTATCCACAGTAGTAGGAATAATATAGGACACTTAACTGGAGTCAGATTGGAAATGGAAATCAAGGAGACATTTTTCATCTTAATGATGTCTATGAGCCAAAAGTGGAAGTGGTCTACTATAAATGCTGCTAAGTTTGAAAAGACTCAAAGACATGTGAACATGGCAGTGTCAGCATTCCTTCATGATCATAAAATATCTTCAGTTTTTCATCTAAATATAAACTATGCCAGCCCAGGGCTGTATCATCCTAATGGTGTACATTTTTCAACCTATGTATACTGGAAACCATGTTTTCATATCAAACCGAAAAGCTTGGATTGATAAATATATAAAAATATTTGTATTATAAAAATATATATACTTTTCCCTAAATTTACAGAACTTGCTAAACTTCCTAATTTCTTCCTTTACATTACAGAAATAAGCGATATTCAACATTAAAGCACAGAAGAAAGACAAGGTGTGGTCTAAACAATATGGCTGCATTTTTATTTTGGAAGCCCCTATATTAATCAATAATATTGTTTTGTCATTGCCACGTACTGCAGTGTACAAAGTTTTGTTCCCTTATTACTATAAAAAGACAGAACAAATTCAGATCAAATAACAAAAAGGACCCTTTCCCTATCATAATCTATATTCCTGCCAAAATTCATGTAAATCTGTTCAGCCATTTTGCCACTACATGTTCAAAAAGTCTGGAAAATGTATTGATAACATGTGTTGGTGGAAAAATGTGTTTTGGGACCCCTCTTTTGTCTTTCACCCCCTCAACTAATCACCACAAAACTTTGCATCATCAACCAATGTAGAAAACAGAAGAGGTCTGCAAAAGTGTGGAGTATATTGATAGATAACATTATAAGCAAGCAAAAATCTGGGGAATTCCTATCTCTCGGAATTCTAACTATAACTAGAGTGGGTACCACACGGTAGCCACAATACATTAACTATAACTCGTCACTCTGCCATGCACTTTGTTCTCACAAAAGATATGATTTGCCATGTCATACCTCTTATGGTATACAAAATTATTCTAGATGACAAAACTGATATAATATAAAAGGGTATAAGCAGTGCATGGTGAAGGAACAAGTTATAGTTAATGTAGTGTGGCTACCGAGTTGAATACACTGTGGGGAACAACCATTACAACGCAACTTTTACAACACACTGCCATTACAACGAAACTGTTACAACGCAAATGCTGTGACAACGCATGCCATTACAACGCAAGTCTTTACATCGACTTGCACTAGATGGCGTGCTAACATTAAAAATAGTGTAGTTTACTATCCAAACACCTTCCCTACTGCAACGTGGACTGGAGTTAGAATAGTAAATTACCCTTTTTTAATGTTGGCACGCCATCTACTGCCAGTCGATGTAAAGACTTGCGTTGTAAAGACTTGCGTTGTCACAGCATTTGCGTTGTAAAAAATTTGTTGTAACAGCATGCGTTGTAAAAGCATGCGTTGTAACATCATACATCCATACACTGTGTATGGAGGTAGTGTAGTTATAATAATGTAAAGGTGCTGCGCAAATCATAGATTAGAGGTATACGTTTTGAAATGTAATTTATTATGTACTTTAATTTTCATTAGCAGCTAAAGAATAAATGCAGTTATATAAATGTAAAGGTGGTGTGTAAATTACAAGTTTAAGGTATAACTATAACTGAAGAATTTCAAATTTTTAAGTATTTCAAGTTTGGTTTGTATAGAAAGAATAAATAAAGCTTTCCTAACTGTAACAAAGGTTTAACCTTTTTTTTAATTGAATTTCAATGGTTCTTTAAAAAATGTTTAATAAGAATTAATTTGAAATTGTAGAGTTTGCTTTCTTCGAGTGGAGTGTTATTAAGTGGAGGGTGGTACAGTACATTAGAGAAGAATGTCTTAAATTGTACTATCATGCAGTATAGTCTTGCAGAGCAGAGTGAAGTAGAGTGGTTTGTGGTACAATGGAGTGGCGTACAGTGAAATAGTATACAGTGGAGTGGTGTAGAGTGGATTGGCGTATAGTGGAGTGGCGTGCAGTAGAATACCTTACAGTGGAGTGGCAAAGAGTGGAATGGTGTAGAGCAGAGGCTGGTAGAGTGTATTAGCATACAATGGAGTGGCATGCAGTGCAGTGAGGGACAGTGTAGTGGCACTTAGTACAATAGCGTAAAGTGGAGTGTCATAGAGTGTAGAGGCAAAGAGTGGAATAGCGTATAGTGGAGTGCCATACAGTGGAGTGGCATAGAGTGGAGTGGTGTAGAGTTGAATAACATGGAGTGTAATGGCAAGGGTGGAGTTGCATACAGTGTAATAGCAGAGAGTGGAGTAGTGTAGAAGGGCCTAGTGTAGGGTGAAGTGCTTTAGACTAGAGTGGCAGACAGTGGAGTGGCATATTAGTGTAGTGGTGGACAACGCAGTGGCATACACTGGAGTGTGTTGGAGTGAATGGCATACAGTGAAATAGCATATAGGGGCGTGGCGTACAGTGGAGTGTTGTACAGTGGAATGTTCTAGAGTCGACTTGCATAGAGTGTAGTGGCGTACACTGGAACAGCGCAGAGTGGAGTGGCATACAGTGGAGTGGCCTACAGTGTAATATTGTACACTGGAGAGGGGTAGAGTGCAGTGGCATAGAGTGGAATGGCATAGAGTGAAAAACTGAACAGTGGGGTGGCCTACAGTAGAGTAGCTTACAGTGTAGTGGCATACATTGGAATAGGATAAAGTGGAGTGGCATACAATTAAGTGGCATACAGTGCAATAGTGTACACTGGAGTGGGGTAGAGTGCAGTGGCATAGAGAAGAGCAGCATAGAGAGAAAAAGTATACAGTGGAGTGGCATACAGTAGAGTAGCATACAGTAAGTAGAGTGGCATACAGTGGAGTGAGGTACAGTGTAGTGGTGAACAGTGGAATAGCATAGATTCGAGAGGCTGTTAAGAAGGCAATGCAGCACACCACAAAAGTATCATAACACCCTAAATCAATCGTTTCTTCGGGTGTGGTCCATTAATTGTAGATTTCATGCAACGAAAAAAATCAATATCCGTTCTTGATACAACTGTATATGTTGTGTTTATTGATTGGTAATCATACAGATGTCCAATGTTCACAGCGCAGCCGACGCGCGTTTCGCCCAAAGGGCTTTCTCAAGGCTGCATATGTACAAGAAAAGAAAAAACATGATATCTAATTGTCTGTATGTACAAATATGTGACAAGTATTTAAATCTACAATACGCAGAACATGTAAATACAAAACGAATCCCTTATATTGAAGACCCTAGTAAGGTACAAAAGCTGAGAACACGGCTCCAAGGGAAAGTGCCACCCAAATTAATGTTGCTTACCTAATATTAACAAGTTGGCCAAGTATGATTGTTCTGAAGCGCCAAAAATAACCAATATTGGCGTTCCTGTGACCGTAGTGTTTGGAGCGATGAGTAGGACCAGAATCCGTCCCCTCTGAGAAAATATATCAAGAAAGACAAGTATTTACGAATTGTCCCGTGCGTGTGGTTTTCATTGAGAAAATATGTGACAAGGGTCTATCAATGATTAAGTATCTATTCTTAATCTAAATAAGTACCAAAATGGCAAACAGAAAATATGAGATGATTAAGTTTAAAGCGAGAGTTCAACAGTGGCCATTAAGAAATACTTGGCCAACTTGTTAATATTAGGTAAGCAACATTAAATGCATAAGGACGATACTAAAGTGAATCATGTACTGATACAAATAACGTAGAAGATGTCACTGTAATATTCTAAATAGAATTTACATACATATATCTTTTTTACAGGCTTTTCAAACTAAGCCACACATACTAAAAACGAATGAAACGTTGAACTTTTCAAGGTGAGACCGTAACACCTTGTGCAGTATTAACCTGATTACTTTATCGGTTTCCCTTTTCTTTTATCTGGTACCTGACATGGTTACTCTTTTTAACACTCACCTTTTGTTTCAATTTCACGTTGATAGTTTACTTGGGGAGTTTTGTCAATACCGGATTAGGTTACCTTTTTCCCTTTCTTTTACTCACGTTCTGTTCACTTGGGGAGTTTTCTGGCATCTACCTCTCTTTCAAGTGTGCGTTCTAGGGGACCACTTTGGGTGGCACTTTCCCTTGGAGCCGTGTTCTCAGCTTTTGTACCTTACTAGGGTCTTCAATATAATGGATTTGTTTTGTATTTACATGTTCTGCGTATTGTAGATTTAAATACTTGTCACATATTTGTACATACAGACAATTAGATATCATGTTTTTTCTTTTCTTGTACATATGCAGCCTTGAGAAAGCCCTTTGGGCGAAACGCGCGTCGGCTGCGCTGTGAACATTGGACATCTGTATGATTACCAATCAATAAACACAACATATACAGTTGTATCAAGAACGGATATTGATTATTTCTTTGCATGAAATCTACAATTAATGGACCACACCCGAAGAAACGATTGATTTAGGGTGTTATGATACTTTTGTGGTGTGCTGCATTGCCTTCTTAACAGATTCAAATTTTTGGAATCTTGTATTCCCAGAGATGATTATTACTCTTAGTGGATGAGTATGTGGCTATATGTTAGCACCCAATACAATTGCTTTGAATAACCAATTTTGTTACTGCTTGTACTTTACGATGTGCAGGTCCTTATAGCATATCCACTAAGTAGTATATTTGTACATAGATTCGAGAGGCGTCGAGTGAAGTGTAGTGTCATAGAGAAGAGTGTTGTAGAGTAGAATACCGTACAGTCAAATGTTGTAAAGTGAAGCGGGGTAGAGTGGCGTGGTGTAAACTGTAGTGGTGTACAGTGAAATAACACAGTGGAGTGGCAAACAGTGGAGTACCGTACAGTGGAGTAGTGTAGAGTGGAATAATGTTGAGTGCGACTGGTGTACAGTGTAATAACATAGAGCGGATTGGCATATAGCAGAGTGGGGTAGAATGGAGTGTTGTACAGTGGAATAGGGCAGAGTGTAGTAGGGTAAAGTGGATTGGCATAGAGTGGAGTGGCAAACTGTTGAGTGGTGTAAAATGAGCAATATGTGGTGTAATAGTGTACAGTAGATTCTCGTACAGTGAAGTGACATACAGTGCAGTGGCATAGAGTGGAGTGGTATGTAGAGTGGAGTGGGGTTGACTAGAGTGACATACAGCGGAGTAGCATACACTGGAATAGCATACATTAGAGTGGCATAGAGTGGAGTTGATTGCAGTAGAATAGTGTACAATGCATTGGCTTATAGTGTAGTAGCATACAATGGAGCGGCTTAAATTGGACTATTGTACAGTTGATCAGCATATAGTGGAATAGCATACAGTGGAGTAGTGTACAGTGCATTGGCATATACTGGAGTGCTTTAGAGTGGAGTGGCATACAGTGGAATAGTGTAGAGTGGTGTACAGTGGAGTGGCAAAGAGTGGAGTTGTGTACAGTGGAGTGTTGTAGAGAGGAGTGGCGTAAAATGGACTGAGGTACAGTGGAGTGGAATACAATGGAGTGGCGTACAGTGGATTGTGTGCACTGGAATGGCATACAGTAGAATAGCGTACACTGGAGAGGGGTAGAGTAGAGTGGCATAGTGTGGCGTAGAGTGGAGTGGCGTAGAGTGGAATAACATAGCGTGGAATAGCATACTGTAGATTAGCATAGAGGAGAGTGGTGTGGAGTGAGGTACAGTGTAGTGGCATACAGTGGAATAGCATAGACTGGAGTGGTGTACTGTGGAGTGGTGTGCTGTGTAGTGGCATAGAATGGAGAATTATAAAGTAGATTTGGGTACAGTGTAGTGGAGTAGACTGTAGTGACATACAGTGGAGTAGATTGGTGTAGTATGGGGTATCGCAGAGTGGAATTGGGTAGAGTGTTGTGAGGTAGAGTAGATTGGTGTAGAGTGGAGTGGCATAAAATGTAGTAGCATAGAATGAAGTGATATACAGTGTAATAATACAGTGCATCGTCGTAGAGTGGAGTGGCATATAGTGGAGTGGTGTACAGTGCAGTGGTGTAGACTGTAGAGGGATATAGTGAAATGGCGTAGAGTGAGTGTCTTGCAGTGGAGCGGGGTAAAGTGGTGTGGTGCACAGTGTAGAGTTGTACATTGTAAAAAAATATACTAGAGTGACATGGAGTGGTGTGATTTAGAGAGGACTAGCATAGAGTTGAGTGGCGTACAATGGGGTCCGTAGAGTGGAACAGTGTGGAGTATATTGGAGTATAATGTAGTAGCATACAGTGGAGTGTCATAGACTGGAGTGTCATACAGTTAAGCAACATACAGTGTAATACCATAGAGTGAAGTGTTGTAGAGTGGAATACCCTTGAGTGGAGTGTTTTGGACTGGAGTAGGGTAGAGTTCAGTGGCATACACTATATTAGCGTACTGTGGAGTGGCATAAAGTGGAGTGTTGTTGAGTGGAGTGCCATATAGTGCAATTGCATACAGTGTTGTGGTATAGAGTGGAGTGGCATAGAGTGGAGTAGCATACAGTAGAGTGAAGGAGTGTAAAATAATGAGTGTTACTGGTGTACAGTGTAGTGACACAGAGAATGAAGTGGCATATAGTGAAATACCATGGAGTAGAGTAGCGTAGAGCAGAGTAGTGTACAGTGGACTAGTGGAGTGTAGTATGGTATAGTGGTCTAGCATAGAGTAGTGTGGCGTACAGTGCAGTGCCGTAGAATAGAGTGATGTGCAGTGTAACAGCGGAGAATGGAGTGGTGCACACTGAAGTGGCGTATAGTGGAGTGGCACATAGTGTAATAGCGTAGAGTATAGTGTCGTAGAGTGAAGTTGTTTACAGGAGAAAAGCATACAGTAGAGTAGCGTACAGTGAAAGGGAGTACAGTGTATTGACATACACTGGAGTGTCATAAAATAAAGTAGCATAGACTGTAATACCATACAGTGTAGTGGTGTAGAGTGGAAAGGCGTATAGTGGAGTGGGGTAGATTGGAGTGGTGTACAGTGGATTAGCTTACAGTGGAGTGGCATATAATGGAGTGATGTAGAGTGGAGTGGTGCAGAGTGCAATAACGTAAAGTGGAGTGGAACAGAGTGGCGTGGCATAGAGTGGAGTGGCGTACAGTGTAGTGTGGTCACTGAAACACGTAGTGTGAAAGTGTGTTAACTGATGTAGATATACTGTGGCAGCAAAAAATATGTTTGATAAAGTGGTGATAGTTAGGGGAAAATATCAAACCTAATACTTACCTACATCTAAGGGTAAAACGCAGAACACAGGAAAAGTGTACGTAAAAAAAAACAAGGTTACCTTTAACTTTTGTAAAGGCAGCTGTTAGCCAATCATGTAATGAATTGTCATTGCTATGTACCAGGGTAATTCTGTCAAATACTGTTAAAATTTGCAAAAATACAACAACAACAGATATTACTAAGTTAAAATGTCTTATAATGTAAAATAAAGTATCCTACTTATCTGTAGTACTGAAAAGGATCATCTGCACAACATAATATCTAACCGTTCCAAATTTCATGAAAATCCATTTAGCCGTTTTAATACTAAATCCAACACAAAAGTCTGTGAAAAATGCATTAGCTGAAAAATGCATTTTCGGACCCCCCTTTTTATCTTTGCATATTCTTGGCCAATTATGGCAAACCATTGCATTATCCACCGATGAAGAAAGAAGAATAGGTCTGCAAGGTTTGGTGGCGATTTGTCAAACGAGTGCAAAGTTATTAATGGTGAAGAATCCATGGAATTCCTATCTCTGGTAACCCTCTCTATGACTAAATAGTGGCTACAGTGGCGATAGCCAGTAGGTATTTATTGTTAGGACCAAAACTTTTTCTATAGAGGAAGCATTTTTTGTTTTGATAATAACTTTGGCACCGTTTGATGAATCTCCACACTATTTTCCCCCAGAAATGCCCTACTTTGCCTAGTTCTGCTGCCGATCATTTTTATGGCATTGGCAAGAACCGCACTCACTGCGGGTGCTGTGAATGTATTTTCCTGTATAGTGCAGGGCTCTGTCAGTGGCATTTAGTCCTGCATCAAACAGTTTACCTTTCTATTTTCAAAAAGAAAATCGGGAAACAGGATTGTCTTTTTGAAAATAAAAATTGTAATGTTCCCCTTGCCATGGGAGTGTGTTCCAATGGTGAGGGGAAGCATTTAACAGTTTTCACTGCCCTCTACTGCCAGGGTTTTCCTGGTGGTAACAGGCAGTGAAAACTGACCTGTAATTCCATCCATCTAAATTAGGTGAGTTAAATGACAGGTCAGCCTCTGACGTCCCTTACTCCACAGGGCCATCGTAGGGGATTAATCATGGCAGGGATGGAGTATTCTTACCGCCCAGAATTTAATCTGGTCTTAAGTGTCAAAAGAACAAAAAAGCAGAACCAGATCCAAAAATGTGATTTTATTTTACATCATATATGACGATCCTTCAAATTAAGGAATGATATTCATATCTTTAAAATTCTTGAGAAGGATGTGCTGTTTCTAAGGACTAATGCAGTGTATTTCGGATTTGTGGGTGAGATAGGAAGCATTGACAGTTTTTTGGGTATTGGGCTAAATAAAATCTGCTGTGTAAACTCCAGTGAACCTTTTCCAGTATGAGCGAAACAGAGTGTGAACTGACGTTATAAGGATCTGCATCTGACACATATTTGTTGTGTATGGTATTCTTTGGAAGCTATTACAAGCGTTTCAAAACATGGTTACTCAGTACTCTGATGTCAGAGAAGTGTAAAATTGGTCTGCAACCCCTGTGCTTCAGCAGATGCTGATCCACCACCTTTCCTGGGTCTTCAAGGACCTGAGGGCAGTGGTGGAATGGCCTGCTGTATCTCATGCATCTCTTTGGACTCTGCAGTCCTAACAGTGGCGGCTCCTCCCCAATGGCGGAGGAGCGTCGCCCTACTGACTCCGAGCCAGCAGCAAAAAAAAAAATCAATATTTATTTATCGTTGTATTTGTCAGCAGCTGGCTCTGCCAGCGTGTGTAGGGAGGGGCGGGCTGGCCATCAGAGAAGGAGTGCTATGTGCACTCCCTAAGTGAGCATGTGTGTTTTGCCGGCCGTCTCATGCCGACCAAACACACATGCGCACAGACTCCCAGTGCCTAAGCGAGCATCTTTTCAGCCTGCTCAGGCCAATCCCCGTGCTACTCTCATAACATTATAGCAGCGCAGGGCTTGCCACCCTGTGCCTGCTGGGAAAAGGAAGAACGCAACCAGGCACAACATAAAAGCCTGAACAACATAAAATTGTACAACTGTCAAAAAGGAGGATATTTTCACCTCAGCCCATCAAATGACATCGTGGACAACTCCACCTTTTCTCTTGTTGTCTGTCTGATGCCACTTGAAACCCCTTTGTGGAAAGCAGCCTCTAATTGACACCTACCCATTTATCATTCTATATGATATATTTTTCCGATTCCATTCTCACCTTTTTAACTTCCTAAACTTGCTTTATCAGTTTACTTTTGCTTTTGGTTTTTGTTGTTTTTTGTTGTTGTTTTTTTGTTAGTTTTTCTTCCTCTGTCAAATGTAGAAACGGGAAATATTTACTATGGTTGTATGGTTGTTTGGCAGGTATTTAGCGGTGAAATAACTGCATTTCAATGATAATTTCAATTAAGTTAAAACACAATGTAAACAACGTGAAGAGTTGGCATGGCGAGCAGCACGTGGTTGAGTGAATTCATGAGTTAATGGCACGTAGAGCACCTCATACGGGTTTCTGGGACAGAAGAGGGGCAGTTCTTGCAAGAGAGAAGTGAGCTGGATAGGTGGAACCTGTGACTCCCAACCCTCTCTGCGGTCCTAGATCACCATATCCCCAGTATTGCGAGTTCACTGCATCCTTCAGACTTCAGTGACTGTCGCGCAGCTGGCCCGACCCTTCCCCTCTGCGACAGAGGGTGGCGTGACGTCACTGGAATGGCGCAGCGTCTGCCTGGGGCCCCAGCTTTAATTCACGACAGGCGCAGTGGAAATTCGGTTGACGGCTCCCCAAGTTGCAGCACCAGATAACTGCAGGCAGAGATTCATTGCCAATTGAATTTCATTTCATTTCCTGTGATATGCAGGCAGCCCGAATTCAAAAGTCGTTTAGTCCCAGCCTCTGGACAAACAATACCACAGATTATTATGTAGATTAGATTAAATCCTGCATTGCCTTGAAATCTTCTTCCGAGCACAATCGACACCACTGCTCCTGTGTCCCTATCGGCTGGCCCTGCATCCCCCGACCCAGCCCCCTCCCAGACCAATACCAGTCTTTGCAAAGGTGTGATCCCCGGGGAGCAAACAGAAAAAGACATCTGAGGCTAGACAACACAGGAGCGCTAACCGAGGCGGCAGGTGTGCCCATTACGGTGCAAAAGTGGAAATCAGATCCATTTCCAAGTGAGGAACTTTAAATAGGACACAGAGGCAAAAAGACATGTCAAATTGCGAACTTCTTCCCCTGGGAGTTTCGCCTGTCCACCTGCTACAGGGACCATACCCGACACCAGGGAAGGCCGCAGGCGCGCAGGAGGACGAGTCTCAGAGAAAAACAGAAAAATGACCCAGGCGTCTCTGGGAATTCCAAGAATAATTCTGCGGTTTCTATTGTTTTCATACTTCAGGCCAGACCAAAGAGGATGAAAAGGACGCTTTCAAAACAGTAAAAAAAATTGGTGATAGTCGGAATTTCTAAGTGTGCTTCACGTAGTGCGGAACACGGTTCTACGCCCCCAGGTAGTGTAGGGACCACCCGTCATTAAAGCAATTCTAGGCCACTAGTATCTCATCTCATAACTTCAAATTATTACAGTGAAAGAGAAGCAGCTATCTAACTTGCAGGTAATAGGACGGGGCGCACTTTTCTGTTGTTATCAATTTATACACATAAATACAGACAGAGACAACGTGTTTGCATATCTATATCTATATACTTTTTTAAAAACAGACAATACAGAATAAAGGTCTTCTTTTGAATTACTCTCAATGCTGTCAGATTTGAGTGCCTAGACATTATCTGTGCTTATTGACACCCTGGGGAGTTAAAAACCCAAGATGACATTGCTTTCAATAGCTGCAGATGTTTAGAATTGTCTGAACTACACTGCCAATATATACATTTGACTGAATCGTTGGATTACATGTGGATACCTATAGGGCTACCAGGCAGTTGCCCAGTGGGGTGTATCAATGTGGAAACATATTATTTGAAACTCAGTCAGTCAGCCACAAAACATTATTCGGCCAATTACGGCCATAAAAGTACAGATGATAAAAACATTCCATAAATAGATATAGAAGCATTACAGGATTCAAGTCATATTCGGGGATAATACAGTTATTTAAAAAAAAGACACAGCTTAGAGTACATATCTGTGATGAGATGCAACTCATTTTTTTCTCCTTTACGAAACTTAAAAATACTGATAAACACTAATAAAAGAAATATAAATAAATATAGATGACTGGAGACTGAAATGCTAATAAATAAATACAATTAAACTGGGAGCTCAATTTATAATTCACAACACAAGAAACATAATTATTAAGCACAAGCACTTATTACCCGAATGGAGCACACAGGGCCACATGGCATTGGGCAATGCCCAGAGTGGTACCTTCCCTCTACCTGGGTTACTACCAGAGTATGACGGACCTGTAGGGCAATCTGGCAGTGAGAAGGGCTGATGCGGAAGGTCAGTGTGTGGGTCGTTTTTTGGCTATTTCTGGCCTGTTTTATGGTCTGGTGCGTCGCTTTTCTCAGGTATTACCACAAACATTGCCTGCAGCAAGCACAAATGCATGCGCTCACAAATATTATCCAAAACACACATACCACATGTTTGTACAAGTTCAAAACTGCCCTAAATTACAAATATGGGCCATTTTTTAGGTGTCACCCGCACAGCACTTGCGCTGTGCTTGCAGAACATCTTGAAAAGAAAAAAATCGTAAAATGGGCTTAGAGCCCGCCTGTAACTTACGATTAATTACTTTTGATTGGCTCAAAAGTCACTCTTGTTTCTTTGCTTTTCATTGGTCAGAGCCTCCTCCTTGTCTGACGTTCCTCCTGGGCTTCAAATCTTCACCCCTGCCATGGAGCATGGACAAAATACAGCTTCCTATCTGCAGCCAGTCCTTTCACTGGCCGCAGACTCCTTCCTACAGGTACTCATTTATACTTTTACCATGCACTCTTATAGAGTTAATGTCTCTACATGGGTTCCCTCCCCCACACTCCTACCGCTGTTACTGCTCCTTCTCATTCCTCATCCTCTTCCTGCTGCCAGTCGTTTACTGCCCTCCAACCCCTGCCCTCTTCTCTCTGCCTGTTGTCTCACACCCCCTCCATCCTTCCTCGTGTTGCCAGCCCCCCACACCCTGAGCAGTTTTTACACATATTGCACAGCAGTGTGGCCTGCTGTGCAGCTTGGCTTTAAAAATAAAAGCGCTATGGCACAGTCAATGCTGGCTGCGTCATATCGCTTTTTAAAATGTTTTCATTCATGTTGCACAGCAGCTCGCGCTGCTGTACATATGTGTAAAAACTGCAAACGCATTATTCCAGGATGGGGGGGGGTGATTCTTCTACAGGTATTACAAAGACATTGTAGGTTATGGCACTGCTGAGGTTCATCCTTAGGTGAATGTCAGGCCTGTGTCTCTATGAATTTATTCGAGTGAGCGTCTGACCATTTGTCCTGCTTCAGTTTGGAATGTTTGTTAACTTTGTGAAACATCTGGAAAGAGAATAGGAGAAAGTGCAGTGCATTGAGGGAAAAATCATCCAATATTCTAATGAGAAGCTGTGAAGCTTCTGGAAATACAAATATCTGGCTTTAGATGCCTGGTCACAATTCCGCATCCATCATGACGAAGGGTGAGAAATTCTTGTGTGACATTCCTCCTGGGGAGATGACTTCCGCTAGCATCAGTTCCTACATGCTGTCTCTTTGGTCCTTTTTAGGTTGCACCTACACGGTGCTTGCAAAATCTCTTGTAAAAACAAAAAAATAATATTAAAACGGGCTTAGAGCCTGCCCATCACTTACCTTTACTTATCATTGGTTGGCTCCCATGTCACTCTTGTTTCCTTTCTTCCTCCTGTCTCCAGCTTCCTGCTTGACTGCAAGTCTTTGTTCTTGCTGTTGAGCTTGGACCAAGTACTGTGTGGGAAAGTGGGTTTCTCTTGCAGTAACCCCCCGTTATCCTAGATTTCTGATGCACTTTGACTGAGTGTTCCCTGTGTCCCTGAGAATCAGGTTCCCAGGGTCTGTGTTCTTTCCCAAAACTGAACATTTGTATTCACAATTGGCACACCCCGGCTCACATGTCATCCCCAGTAAAAGGTACCAGTGGTACCAAGGGCGTTGTGACCAAAGAGGATCTCTAAGGGCTGCAGCATGTATTGTGCCACCCTCAGAGGCCCCTCACCAAACACATACACTGACATTGCAGACTGTGTGTTTTGGTGCAAACAAAACTTAAGAGTCGATATGGCACACATCCCTGTATGCTATACCCACCAACCACCACCAGTGGCATAGGTAAGTCACCCCTCTAGCAGGCCTCACAGCCCTAAAGCAGGGTGCACTATACAACAGGTGAGGGCACAGCTGCATGAGCAATGTGTTTGCTAGAGTGTCTATGCCATTCACTAACATTGTAAGTGCAATGGAGCTGTATTGAGTACATGGGCTAGAAGTTTATCATTATGAGCTCCATAGATATATGATGGCTTTACTGAGTGCTAAGAAGTTTGGTATCAAACTCCTCAGCATAATAAACCCACACTGATGTCACTGTTGGATTTATTACAAAATGCACTCAGAGGGCATCTTAGAGATGCCCCTTGAAAAATGACCAATTCCCTAGTGTCCAACTGACTGGTCTGCACCAGCCTGCCACACACAGACATGTTTCTTACCCCCTGAGGTGGGAGACCTTGTGCTGTTGTGGGTCAGGGACAAAGGCTGCTTGGGATGGATGTGCTTCACACCTACCCCCAAACACCAACAGCATTCAGGACATTGAGGCTCAAAGGATTCCTGCCCTTTGTTATGCTAGCCAGAGCCTCTCCAGCTAGTGGAAATGCCCGCCCTTTTCACCAAGCCCCACTTTTGGAGGCAAGCCTGAAAGGAAAATTAGTAGTCCGGAGAGGTGTGTCCCATCTCTGCCAGGACCACCACTAAGGTGCCCTGAACCGAGATGACCCCCTCCTTAGGAAATCCTCCATCTTGAATGGAAGGATTTGACCCAATCAGGCTAGGGGGATGCCCCCTCCCCAAAGTGAGGGGACATACTAAGTGTGTAGTCAATCTAAAGGTAAGGAGCCCATTGGCTACCATCTGCCACTATCTGTAAAGCCCCTGAATTCAGTATTCAGGGGCACACCTGGGCCTTGATCCTCAGATTCCTGTCACCCAAGAAGAAAAGGATGAAGAAGACTCCATACAGCCGAGCCTGGAAGACGACTACTGATTTGGCCCCAGCCTGACCGGCCTGTGTCCTGCTCAATGACCTACAAAGAAGACGACGCCTGTCCCATGGCCAGCGACTTCCAAGAACCCCAGTAACATTGCCACTCTTCAGCCATGACCAGATCTCCTGAGGACGGGGTCCCTGTCCAAAAATAAATTACACCAAGGACTCCGGAACCAGGTGGATCTGCGACCTCTGCCCACTCTGCACCTGACTCCCACGGCCGAAATTCGAGTGGCTCACCAGTCCTGTAAAGTCTCCCCACAGATCCTGACCTCTTCTCCATGGGTGCCTGACCTCTCCTGGACCCCATGAAGTCGCCTGCAGCCTCTACACGAAGGGTCCATCTGACCACGACCGGCTCCCACCAAGACAATCCGACACCAAAAGGCACCCCTGCATCCTCAGCCCTCTGGCCTAGGGGAGCCCAACCTATGGTGCCTCGACCTACCCCAGCCCTCCAACTTACCTTTCCAACTGGTGGTCACCTTCAGCCAGCCTTCTGGTCCGAGCCGGCAGCCTCTTTGTACGACCGAAAATCCCCATTGGAACGCATTGGCACCCAATGCTGATTTTGCATCCTGCACCCGGCCGCCCCTGTGCCACTGATGGAGTCATTTTGGTGCTGACTTGTGACCACCCTGTGCTGATCCTAACTCCTGGGGCCTGTGCCCTGAAACGGCGGGTACTTACCTGCAAACCAGGGCTCTTCAAAGTACCTCCAGTATCCATTGATTTACATTGGGCCCAGTGACCTCTGCCCCCGGCCGCCCCAGTACTGCTGGT
This sequence comes from Triturus cristatus, assembly GCF_964204655.1. NCBI lineage: Eukaryota > Metazoa > Chordata > Amphibia > Caudata > Salamandridae > Triturus > Triturus cristatus. Next base: position 1,025,144,958 of record NC_140583.1, on the reverse strand, counting down.
GATGTAGTACCTACCTGAAACAGAACCTCGCCCAGTGTTGGTCAAACCCCCGAAGACTGAGATTGTAAGTCAAGTAGTTATTTGCTAATACATAACACTGTTTTCCTCTCATAGGATTACATTGTATTTTACCTACTGCATTCAACTATCTATCTTTCACACTGCTAAGTGCTACTGTTTCTGACTGACAACAACAAGAGCATTTCTAAAACTGTAAAGCATTTCTTCTGCCTTGCAAAACTCTGCGTACTGCATTTTTTAAAAGTATTACGGCCTTGAAACTGTTATTTTCCTGCAACTGAGAATTTCTTGGTTCTAGAAATTAAATAACCAAATGATAACTTTTTATACAAAACAATTGGTCTGGATTCAGTCTTTGATAGTGTGCTATCGTTTCATGCCTGAATGTGTACAATACATGCTTGACACTATCCTCTGATAAGTCTAACTGCTGATCACACTACCACAAATAGAGCTTTTAGTATTGTCTACTTGAGCCTGTGTAAGCCTCTGGGGATCCACACTATATCTTACTTTGGTATAGTATATGCAGAGCCAGCTTCTTACATACTGCTTCGGGGGGGGGGGGCACTTTCCTTTCACTGGCAGTGCACTTGCAACATCATTATTTTCTTTTTATCTTTCCAGCATCCGTATTCAGTTTGCTGCTTTCCCGTCCCCACCACCACATCACTTCTGTCGCTGTATGCCCCTTCCCCATTCGTTGCTGGCCTGTCCTTCCGACCACCTCACTCCAATTACTGCATGCAGCTACCCCACCCTGTTGCTAGTCATAGCTGGTTTGATATATAATTTAGGAAATGAGAGTAGCTGTATCAGCCTGCTCCGGTTCACTGGCAATATAGTAAAGATGATCGTTCACACACTGAATACAATGGAAACTGCGCAGAAGGAGCCGCGTCCCACAGTTTCTGGGTTTCCAAAAGAGGGCATCACAAGAGACATTTTTGTTTCATGTGTCAGCTCGTTCTTGGGAGTCTTAGCTTTGTTTCTGTTTACTTATTGATAATTGATTAGGTGTCAGCATGCCCTATCGGGAGATTAAAGACACTCCTTTGAACTGTGAGAAACATTAAAACCAAGCAATAGAACACCATTGCAAGAAACTCCTTGTTTCTTCTCATCATTCCTCATACCACCTCCTACTTCATCTTTGCTTGTTCCATCTCTCCATCCACTAGAGATCAGAATAAAATGTGCTTGAACGCAACCAGTGCTGGCCCTGTCATGGCACTTTTTTTCTTTACTTTGAGCTATGTTGCACAGCAGCCCTCACTGCTCTGCAACATGTTAAAAAACATTGACATGGTCAATAGATCTCGCATAGGAGAAACCTATTAGCTTTGCCAATGCTTGTTTAGCTATCTGATTTGGCTAATGGCGGCCACTTTTATTTTGGTGCTCAGGCCTATATTCTGTCATAGTCTGACCGTGGTTACTATTCCGCAACCTTTCAATGAGAGTCATAGTGCAGTAGCCCTGTGCTCCAATGCTCTTGCAGCTTCACTTACGCCAAGTGAGTCCAGGCCACACTGGTGCCGAACCTTTAACCGCAGGAAAGACTATCCATGGGCCAATGGAAATATAGGAAAACGTATCTGCATCTTCAGATATTAATGCATTAAGTTGCAGCAATTTGTGTTTTTTTAACCACTCAATAATTATGAAATATGAATGAATATGTAATTGTTACTATTTAGTTCTTACTTACACATAGCTGGCTCGTACTCCAGACCACCAACTTACAATAACAAAGACTTTCCATACCCACACTTAGAAGATTAACTGCAATTTGAATACGTCTAACACTAAACCTAAAATTATTCATTAGATGCCTGCAATAAAGCCTTTGATTCACGGCACCCTATAAATTCCTGCCCTAGCAAACGTACTTAATTTGCATTTGCATTGCATGATTAGTTGCCAAATTACTTGTCACATTTGTAGGTGAACAGTCAAGTTCTTAGGCAGCTATGAAATGTTCTAAAGGAAGAGATGAAACATGTGTCATCTCTCCAAGCTTCAACACTGTTTTATTCTATAAAATTCCTCGTGCTGACCTTAATATTTCTTTTTTTTTAAAATCATTTAGCTATTACCATGGAGATCTTAAATACATCACAAGTTCCTAGCGATTTTCAGGTGGCTCCCCATCAGCAGTAGGATAACAGTCACTCAAACCCCAGTCAACAGCCGGCAGGACTATGGCAGAGTGCTCTATGCAGTAATTACCACCATAACTACTGAAGATACTCCATACGATTCAGAACTTAGCTGGCAGACTCATCTCGACATCCCCAAACGGACCTACATTACCCCCACCTCAGGAACCTCCACTGACTCCCCATCCAGAAATGAAGCCAATTCAAAATATGATGATAGAATGCCTACAGAGCCCTCCGTGACCAAGGGCCAGCATACATCAACCACCGCCTGAACTTCCACCAACCCTCCAGACACCTGCGCTCCGCCTCCCTTGCTCTCGCACACACTCCCCACATCCACCAGAGCTACAGCGGAGAACGTTCTTTCCTCTACCTCGTCGCCAAGTCCTGGAACGACCTTCCCCTTCACCTACGAACAGCCCCCTCTCACCCAGAATTCAGAAAGGGAGTCAAGACCTGGCTCTTCGACTGATCCCAGCAAGAACCTAGCACTTGCTACCCTCAGGGGTGAGTAGGCGCTCTTTATAAATCTGAGTTGATTGATTAATTGACAAGTGAGCTGGTAACATGTCAGAAGGCAGAGTATGTACCCAGACTCCTCTAGGTCACAGGTTTAAATTCCTGCAGGACTGGCTCAAAGCTACATCCTTACATGATTGAGGCAAATAGTCTTGCAACACTGACAAGTAGGATGATAACTACATAATATTGATTCTCAGGGGTATTTCAGTTTGTGGTCTGCACTATATTCAGTAGTTGCCAGAATGCAGGGCTTTTTGTGGACACAAATCTCTGCTTATCCTAAAGAGGCCAGGAGTGGACTGAACAAAGATACCAAGCTTCTGTGCCCCCGTGATGCTCTTTTTCCACGGTGCCACGACGCTGGAGTGCTGCCCCCTCTGGACCTGACCTTGGTACTGCACCAGTTTGATTCAGCGATGCTGCACCTATTGATATGGGCAGCCACCTGTCATCCAGGGCTTTCCTGGTTTGCCACAGGTTAGTAACTTTCAGGGAAATCCCACTTCTGTTACGTTTAAGACTCAACCTGAAATGAGGTATTCTCATTATTCCCTTTATTATATTGTTAAACTGCTATATGCTTTGTACATGTGCCCTGTTTGAGACCCTAAAATCCTTTTAATAGACAAAGTGAATTCCAGCTTCCTAACAAGGACTAGTTTGACCTCCATTTCTTAACTCAGTCGGAAAAAGTCAGGCACTGAGCGATCTTTGGCAGAAATAAAATGTACGGACAAGGGGCCCGCCTCAAATTCCATCACTTACCTAGAACGGAAGAAGAACTCTGACCTCAGTAAAGAAAAAGCTGATTTCATTAGAAGCAATTCAGGCGAGATCAGGGGAGTTGAATATCAGAAAATGGAACCAAAACAAAAAAGGTGTCACTAATAGCATTGGGGCCACGAAGAGCAATGACTGGCTGTGAGAATTTAGATTCTTGACTAGGGGAGAGCAAAGACTGAACTGTCACAAAATAAAATATCCCAGTACCTCAGCAGTGCAGAGCAGGTTCCATGAAACATCCTAAGCTTACGTGTGATAGCATGGCTATAGTAATAGGTGCTTCCTACAGAAAAATACATGTGAAATATTTAATCTGCATCAAAACAATATTACTTTCAGAAAATGAATCAGTAAAATTTACAAAACGCTTTAGCAAAAGATTGGAATAATAGTAAAACAATAAGGAAAATGCAATATTCACTTAAGAAGATTAGGGGCTACAAATTTCTAAAGTAAATTTAAAAAAAACTCATATAAAAAGCTAAAGGCTGATAAAAATAAAAAAACAGTGCATGGTGTGCAGGAAGCCGGGTAAAGTGCACCTTTTCACTCTAACAGCGATAGAGTGTGGGTTAGGTAACGCTTAGTTGTTCACCCCAATCAGCAGTTTGGCCCTTGGGCTTAAGACCTTATTTAAAGATGGCAGACACAGTATTTGCTCACAAACGTGACAGATGTCCCACCTCCCATATTACAAATGATTTATAGTCTATGGCACTATTCAGTGAACGGTCTATTCATTGTGTTTTGAAGGAGTATTCTGTTGTACAAGCTCTAAATAAGCACCATTGTCTCTCAGATGGAAGTCAAACTTATCCACAAGAAGCGGCTAGATGTTGTGGTTGGCATGAGCTCGAGGTCCTACTGCTGCCATCAGTTTTGGTGCCAAAAGCTCTGAGTAGGATTGGTTTGAGTAGATATTGTTTGAAATCAGTAGTGCAAAGGTTGCTTTATTGTTATTTTCATGTGGGTATTTACTCTCACAGACACTACGTATGTTTTCGCTTAGTCTCCTGTCTCGAGCCCATAGTCAACTAGCGGAGCAAGGTGGGACAAAGTGGCCAAAAAGAATGCTACACCAGCAGGTATGTCAGATTTAAGTCTCCAGATTAAGACTTGTACTTTGGCACCAAAAGCTCAGAAAGGGATAAACATGCAAAATAATAGCCACCACATCTCTTCACACCAAAACCAGACCTGAATCCCATCTAGCTTCTAATGCACAAGACTTTGCACAAAAACTACAAACCTGAAGGTCCAATAGATGACCTCGGCTTTTTATCACAGACAGACATGAACAGAATATTTATTTATTTATTGTATTTGCGGAGTTTTATAAAGTGCCAATACGACTCTTTTGAGTATCAGAGTGCTGTACATATAGCAGTCAGGACATTCTTAACAGGTAACATGCAATTGAGCAAATGTAGGGAGCAATGCAAGACACAAAAACAGACACCGCATATGACAACGGCTTGGAGGATCAAGATAAGTCCACATGAAAATGATAAAGTTGAGTGACTAAAGATAACTAGTGGATGAACCCATTCAATAGAAGCTTTCTTACTTCTTTTTTGAAGAAGGTAGAGGAGTGGGTTTGTCCTAAATTCTGGGGACAGTGTGTTCCATATTCTTGGTGCTAGACCAGAGAAGGAGCAGTTGTAAGTCTTCTTTTTGTTGAACGTCTGTGGCTTCAGCAGCAGCAGGGAGATGGATCCTCCTGAGGAGCGACTGCCACCTGATAATTCAAGTTTTTCAGCCAGGTATACAGGTGTGTTGTGATGGATGGGCTTACGAGTCATGCAAGCTATCTTCAAATAGATTCTAGCTGCAAACGGGAGCCATTTTAGATGGTTGAGGTCAGGGGTAATGTGGTTGAATCTCTTGGATCCAGTGATGAACCTAGGAGCTGAATTCAATAAGACCCGTAGTTGGGCCAGCCTTACTTTGGGTATGCATGCCAGTGTAGCACTCCCGTAGTCTAAACGAGAGATGACCAGGGATTGGACAGCTAATTAAAAGTCAGCAGGGGGCAAGAAAGGTTTGATTTTCCTAAGTATATTTAGTTGGTAATCCCCCCCCCCCCACTGCTAGCACTGGTATGATCTTGCATCTTGAGGTATTTATCCATCATTATACCTAGAGATCGAGTGGAATTAATCACAGGTGGGACGCCGCTGAGAGCAGTGAGTTGTTTGAGCTATTCTTCTATGGGGCAGAGTGATCGTGAGGGGTAATCAGAAGGAATTTCAGTTTTATAGAGTGGTAAGCATACGGTGATTGTGTGTCTGCCATTGTTGTGTTTTTAGTAGGCTGCAGTTGAGCAGTTTGATGTCTTCAAGTGAGGACATTTTCAGATACAACTGTGCATCATCGGCATACATGTTGTAGTAAATGTTTGAGAGTTTCAGAAGATCAGTCAGAGGTGCCATAAACAAGTTGAATAAGGTGTGTGAGAGAGTGGATCCTTAAGGCACTCCAATCGTGACTGGCGTGGTGTCAGATTGGGTTTTCGGTGACTTTGATTCTATGTGCTCTATTATGAAGGAATGAAGCAAACCAGCTTAAGACGGTTAAAAAAATAGAGAAAAGTTATAATTATAAAGGTGATGTGTGTGCTTCATGATTTCCTGATGATATTTCTATAAAGTATAATAATATTGCCCTCTCCAATAAAGAAGGGGTGTAAGATGCTACCATGGATAAAAACTGTAGATTATGAAGTGCAAAAACTGATTTTTTGTAAGAAAAGTGTTTGTTTTTTGGAAGGAAACAAAATTACAAATTAGCATAATTTTTTGGTGCATTTGACAGCGCGGATCAATTTTCTTATGGGATGCAAATCACTAAGCACCGTTCCCTAGACTCAACATAGGTTGACTTGACCAATTAACAAAAGAATATATCAGTTTTAAGCTTCTGTGTTTTACCTCATTCAATAGTTGGGATTTTAGAGCCTGTGCATGAACCAGTATGACTAATAAATATGAATATTTTTATTTATCAAACATGTTCTTACCTGATTCGATATTTTTGGTTTTAGACCCTATGAATGAACCAGTCTGAGGACGGGGAGAGAGGTTTATGCTTAGAATTAATTCACAGAGATCTACGGACTGGCAGTGTACGTAAATGGCTCCGGTTTCACCATCAGAAATGAATGCAAACACTTAGAATGGAGATTTGCCTTCATAACCTCTGCATAGATGGAAGGGCCCTGCTGTGATTATTGCATTTGATTGGATTGGACCAGAAAATACCCATTACCCATGTACCTCAATGACCTCTGCCGCTTGCATGTCTTCCTACGTAGGGCTCTCTAACAAGGCCCTTCAGGTTCCGCTTTAATGAGAAATTGCCAGAGCCTTAAAAACTACCTCTGTTTGTCCTATTATTCACTGCACAATGGAGGTGTTCAAATGCCTGCTGCATAAGAAGCTCAGGAAAGATGGGCTAATATGTGTCTCTGTAATGCATCTCAATACCCTTCAGGAAGTTTAACTTTGTGAAATGTATAGTGACAGCTTAACAGCTTAACACTTGTGACAAACTCTCTTCATCACAATTTATTTGTGTCAAAGTTTCTGTTGCAAGAACTGGGGTCACCACCTCATACCAGGTCATTGTGGACACTGCCTCCAATCCTGAACTTTTCAACTTCAAATCATTGATTTCAGGTTTGTTAGTCTAAATTGCTCAGTGAGTGGAAGCAAAACAAGTCTACACCAGCCAGGATGCATTAGGCTATAAGAAAGCCAAGGACTGGAAACGGTGCCTTTAATGAAGTGAAGGGAGGTGGTCACCATAGAGAACAGACACATTTATTAAATATTTCATCACATTTGTTTCTCAAAGAGATATCCAATAACTAACTACCCCCCAGGATTACAGGATCAATATTAAAACAGACTGACTTTCTTGCTTATGAGCCGTAGAGTGACTTAACACCAGAAATCATTATTAAAAGTGAGTGAGTGAAGGAAATGAGGATTAACGCATTAACGACTGTTGCAATTAGTGACACAGGGGTACATGCATCCAGCTAATTAGCGGTCGCAAACGGGCCGATTCACAGAATCGGCCCCTTTGCGACCGATAAGTAGCCGTTTGTGATGCATCAAGCCCAAAGCCATTCGCAAAATAGGTAATCGCAAAATTTGTAATTACCTATTTTGCGAATGCAGTTAGGGAATTGCAATTTGTGATTTCCTAAATGCAATGCAAGAAGTATTCTCAGAATGGGACTTTGCATTAAGGAATCGCAAATTGCCATCAACTTCAAGCTGATGGTAATTTGCAATTCCTTAGAAAAATGCACAAAATTGCATTTTTCTAAGTGCCATGTGATGCACACACATGCCCGTGGGGCATGAGTGTGCGCCACATGTTCACACATGCCAATTTTGGGGGTGCATCAGGGTTGCCTTTTGGTCCCCTAGCATCCTTGAAATTGCATGTGCAGTTTGTGATTACCTTTTTGGTAATCGCAAATTGCGAATGTTTTGCCATTCATTCCTATGGGCCCAGAGGTGAATGTAGGAATCACAATTTATTTAGCGATTCCTACATGCATAAGGAATTGCGATTCCTAAATAGCGATTCCTTAATAATCGCTATTAAGGAATCGCAATTCCTTATGTTGATGCATGTGCCCCATTGAGTTGTAAACTAGACAGAATTGGATTGCTTGCCTTAAGACTCCATACTCACAGCCACTCCTGCAGTCTTTAAGGCCAGATGTGATCCATTCTCTAAGAGGAAGCATTGGTGGGTGCATAGTTTTTCCTACAAATTTGACAAGGTGCTGATAAGTGACACCTTACATCTTGATATTTTCAGATACAGAGTGATGTTCATCTACATTTTTGGAATTGGTTTGACAAAGCTTGTGTGGCAATGTCATACGGGCATGTATGCTGTGAGCAGTGCTTATTTTGTGAAAGAACGAGTTCTGGGGCTCAAAGCTCTGCTCAGAAACCTGCAGCTGGTGCAATTAAACATCGGTGTGCTGAATACCAAGGCTAGTAGTCTTTAATCCACTACCAGACACTCCCTGCCCCATTTATTTGCACTTGCAAGTGCCTACTTTCTGTTTGAGATAGTTTTGTCATCTTTTATTTTCACAGTTTTTCTGATTTATGTGTTTTGTCCTCCCTTGCACTCACTAAATATCTGATAGGGAAAAATCAGTGCCAGCCCCCAAAAATAAGTGTCAGGACCTCTGCCCGATAACCACGGGCTCAAATTAAGCACTGACCTACCAAGATCTTAGTTTTCCCTTTCAACTACAAACATATTGACTGCAGAATATAAACGACTGTTATATCTTCAAGGTAAGTATGTATGGATAAGTATATATGTACATAGTTTAATTATATATATGTTCTTACTATTTGTTTGTATGTATGTATGGATATAGTATTCCTATAATGTGAAGCTAGCTAAAAGGCAGCAGAGCGCCGTGAGGGTCAAAGACAATCATAAAGTCAACAAGTCAGAGGAGAGACTGCTGGTTATAGACTGTTTTATGCACTGTGATGTAGTGTTCTTTAAAAACTTGATTCTTCAACTCGTTCCTAAATAGTAGCAGCAATGGGATGCCCTAATGGATGCAAGGATATGGTTTCCAGATCCTGGATGCATATATGGAAAAGGCCTGCTGTCTTCTTTTTACTTTTTACCAGGCTCGGCCAGCACAAGTAGGAGCAGTGAGGTGAGGCGGGAGCAGGGTGGAGGTGTCGAAGTCAATCGACGATGGGATAGGTAAATTTAAATAAAAACATTTTATAAAACTACCTACCTTGAACTCGCCGCATCGCCGAGTCGTTGATGCGACAAGCGCAAGGTAAGTGGTTTTATTGATTGATTTATTTATTTTCCCTATCCCGGCGTCTGTCAACTCCCCCCCTCCCCACCCCCCTGCCCCACCGCTCTTACCTGTGCTGGCCGCACCTGCCTTTTACACCTCTTAGTCTGAAGTCTGATGGTGTCCTGTTGTGGGTGTGCCGAGAACAAGCAGAGGTGGCGAGTTTGTCCACTGAGGGTGCTGGACGTGAAGGTACAAAGATGTGGCATTAAGAATAGTCATCCTTTACTTCCCTTCATTTATTATCTCTGCCTGATAGTGGTAGTGAATATTCTGCTCTTGATATTTTTGCATGTCTATATATGTGACCTTGAATTTTGACATACGACGGCAGGGAGTACATGATCGTGAGAACTTACTCACCAACATCGGCTCTTTCATACCTTGTTCACTTCACTTGTGTGCCATATTTTAGTAATTTATTTAGTGTTTAGAAAATTAATGAAACAGGTGCAGACATGATTGCATAGTCCATATTCTTGAGGAATAACATATAGATGTTGCTGCTTACAACACCAAGATCACATGATACAGTAAATACTGGGCACTATCCCGTAAACAAATTCCTGCAGATAGGACCTGGCACAATTTAATGAAAGGTATGATCTTTATCACACCTGGTAAATACTTGGTGCAATAAACATCGCACCATTTACAGATGTGACCCACGTGCAACTGTGTTTGAGCAGTGATTGCAATTTTATGAGCCACTTGAAATCAGGCCCATATGGAATTAATTACTCCAGAACCCTGCCATTGTACATTATCAGACAAAATAGGAACAAATGTTGAAGCTATCGCTTTAAACAATAGCAACAATTTAAGAAAACCATTTTGGGAGTTTCTGAGAATTGGCTGATCATAATCAGGACACCTGCAAGTGATTTGAATTATGTACACTCTGATTCAATTTCGACTGGAAGGCACATCTCATCAAAAGGACTGATAGTCCATCCACCCAAGTTAAACCCGGCCACTATGCCATCAGTTTGCAGCCATAGTAGCTATTGGCATCCCCACTTCATTCAATTCGAACTCGAAAATCTTTATTTGAATACCAGAGGTATCCATAAAAGTACAGACAAATGCAATAAAATAGGTAAGATAAAATACGTTTAAAAAAAAACACAATAAAACAAGTAAACGTTCATTGAACAGCCACATTCAAAACAGTACTTCCACTCAAAGTAAGGGGATGCAATGCTGTGCTTGGAAAACGGTGGCAGCTTCTGACGTCAGCATTGTGAAGCATGCTCTGTCATGCTGATTATACTGTTCAGCTTGACCGATCATAGAGCTTGGGACCCCATTTCGGGGTAGCCTCCATCACCCTCCTCCCTGCTACATGGGCAGTCCTCGAAAGCCTATGAGCTGGGTGCTTTCTGAATCATAAGGTCCCCTCCCATGGAGAGGGCAAGTATTTCTTTGAAGGAAATCATAGGGATTACTGTGGTGCCCCCGAGTGAAGGGGAGACGACATGAATCCTGCAACAACGACAAAATGGTGGGCGTTTGGTCGGCTGCTGGCAGATACTTTCAGCATCTGGCCATCTGATTGGTGCAGTCTCTCCCTCCGAACTGATTGGTAGGCTAGGAGTGAATGATGGAGGGCCGCTACTGCTACCCCTTACCAATAATTAAATACGAGCCAGGGTGTCCAAGGTGCAACCACTTCTCTGGATAAGGGAAAGCATCAACACACAGAAGCTCAATCTACAAAATGATGCGGGGTCATCAAACGTCTCTGACTCTCTGACCTACACCCAGAACTTGATGGACCACAATTGTCGAAATGAAACAAAGCCATGGATTCTGTAACCAGGCTGAACGGAACCCTTCTCGCTCTCCTTGACCATCCATGAGCTATTAATGTAAAAATGTTTACTGCTATTTCATTTTTAGTCTGGAATCTTCTTTTCGGTAACAACGCCCTAACGTTGCTATATTGACATATGAGTGCAATATAGAGAACAAAAAGTAAAAAAAAAATCAAATTTTCTCAACTTCTTATTGATTTTTTCCCCGGATTATTTAGCCCGGCTTCTTGGGATGGAATCCTGAGGTTTCCATTGACGGCTTTGAAACCAGAAGCTTGGTAATAATTTAAGTCACCATTGGATGGCACATGGACGCCAAAGATAACTGGGAGTCATCTACAGAAATAGTGAAGGAATTATCAAGAGTGATTATGTAATACTGTACATGAAAAGTAGACCTGAATTCCTTGTCTGTGGCAGGCATCACCAAAAGGTTGTCAGAGAGCCTGGAATAAACTCCCATTGCAGCTGTACAACCAAAGAAAGTGAGGAAGGACTACAGTGGCCACTCTCCAGTAGCCCTTACTCAATGAGACATAAAACTAACATATAATCACCGAAGACCACCAACGTACTGGGTATCATGAGCATTCTCTAGCAGAGAAGGTGTCAGGCACCCAGTAGCCCCCACCCGTATAGAATCAATATGTTCGTGTGAACTGTGGCCCACAAGATGTCAACAGACCTGTGAAAATGCCATCAGCACATGTCACGCCTCCACCAGCAACATGGGGATGGCTGTTAGTGCTTCAAGGTTGTTTGGCATGCTAGGTGTTAAATGGATTTTGCACAGCAGCTGCGGTAGAAAAGCAATATAGGAAATCAATTACAGCAAAAAGAGGTAGACGAAAGAGATGATAAGCAAGATATCCAGGAGAGGAGTAAGAGTGGAGAGTGAGCACTGAGGGAATCCGAAGGGTAGGCTGAGGGCGGGTGTTCTGGAGTAAGTAGCATAGCATGCACAAATCAGCAGGAGGTGAATGGATGAGGGGGAGGTTTTGAGGACGCGACAAAATTAGTGTTGGTTAATTGGACAGGTACAGGTTGGAGATGCTCCTCTGAGCATTGAGTATCACTCATTGGGAGTGAGCCTCACAGCATGGAAGGCAGCCCAGAGACTACAGTCACTGAACTTTACACACTTTGGAGTTCTCTTAAATGCAAAAATACAATTATCGGGAAACCGCCTGGGGGCATAGACCCTCACTCTATTCCCATCCCTCTGCCCCCAGCTACTTTAATGATGCCTTTTGCAGACCATCCAACTTATATCCTTTAGATTTTGGTACTAAAGAGACTCAGTGTGATCTATTTCTATAGGTCACCTTTGCATAAACACTCTCACAAGGCGCATTCCCACATATGTCTTCTGAGTGTGCCTGGTTATACCTATTACAGATATATATGCAGGTAGCTGAATGTCTGGGAAAGTGGTGCAGACACGGCATATCTGAAAACAGGAAAGAAAGAGCCTGGAACAGAAGAGGCCTACATGTAATTTCCCTTTTTCCAGTAGGTGCGTAGTAATCTGTGAGGCAAGCAACTGCAACCAATAGTTACTGCCTGCTAGAGCATGGGGTGGCACCTTTACGTATCTGTGGGTCACGAGGGCATTATAGGGCTGTGCGTATGCAAAAGTAGGGGAGCTTTCTACAGTCAGTCTCTCACTCCCACTTACTTTAGACCGTTTTTTATGTTATTTGCATAATCACCAATAACTTTGGGCCCGATTCACAGAACTAACTTAAGACAAAATCCTAAACTTACTACCATTTTGTTTTTCACAGAAGGCACTTACTTTAGGACTCCTAAATGCCTTCTGAGGATTTTTCTCAGTTTATGAGTCCTAAAGTTAGGAGTCCTAACTTTACTACTCCTAAACTGAGAAAAATCCTAACTTTAAGACTTTCGGTATTCACAGAAGGCATTTAGGAGTCCTAAAGTAAGGACTCCTAACTTCTGTGAATACTAAAATGAGTAAGTGCCTTCTGTGAATACCAAAATGGTAGTAAGTTTAGGATTTTGTCTTAAGTTAGTTCTGTGAATCGGGCCCTTTGCACTGTTTATCATTTTCATCATGGGGAATACCGTTTACAATGTTAATATTTGAGGATAACCCAGAGGAGGTTTGTATGTGTTCCTTAGAATTTAGGGTGAATGCAATTTGTAAATACCTTTTGGGACAAGTAGTTTTTCCCTTTCAGACCCCCTTTAACTCCACCAACTGGTGTTTCTACACAGCTCAGGATGTGTACCTCTTTGGGAAGTTTTTTTGGACTCACAGGGCAGATAACCCAATTGCGCTCAGATTGTGACAATTACAGCTTGTTACCACTGCTGACCTGTGGCTTAACCCTACTGTCAGGGGTGTACCTTGGTCAGTAAGACGGGGGATGTGAACTTCTGATTTTCCGACAATCACGCTGGCATATCATGTTAATCATCATATGAAAAGCAGCGCTTATGAGGAGTTTAATGGCCAGGGGAAAGGAGTTTGGATTGCGAGGAGGTACTTAAAACACAGTATTTTGTCAAATATAAGCATGTTTTCAGACCTTCAAAACAGAGACGTGTGTGTTTTTTGTCTGAGAAAGTATTTAAAAATCCCAGGTGAAGGCCGACAGACACCTTACCATGCCATACCCGACTGAACGCTCCCGTACCCAACTATTTATTAAATAATACATTTTTAAAGGGGTATACCACCCCAAATACCCCTGCCCCCGAAGCTAAGCCCCTGCTTACTGTTGAACCCAAAACATAAGCACTTGACCATTGGGGTAGCAGCAGAGCTGAGCAGTCCAAGGCTTGCTCCGGGAGACGTGAGATTAGACACTCAACTCAACAGACCATCAAACAGCAATACATAAATCAAGGTCCAGTCAGTGTATTCACTTAAAAGAAAAAGATCTTTACTTATTCACACACATTTCAATATTGTACATAAAATCCAGAAAGGCACAGTGTGTTCCTTATACTGCTGCACTTGGGGACACATCTCCTGCAGTTCCCTCTCAGACAAATCTCTCATGGGGAATGTGCAATGTTCGGTTCAGGAGATTCACTGTAACTTTAGTCTCTGTGTAACAGGTGCCGCAGGCCTGGTCTACAATGCCTTTGGTGGCCGCGGGCTTACCACTCCAACTCGCATGCTCCGTGCATAGCTGGCCCACTGAGCGTGGTTATCCGCTCATTGTTACAGTCTGACCAAAGCACTTGTGGTGAGCAGTTCTGGTGCTGAAGCACACCCAGTCAAGAGAGTGTCAGCAGCCCTGCAATCATTGGTGGGCCAGCTGTTTTCAAGTGCTGTTGCGCATTGTGCAGTAGTCCTTAGCTTTGTGGTTTTTGACTTGGCCCAACAAAAGCCCCCATCAGAACAAAACTAGGAGCCCAACCTGGCTCCAGAGCTGATCTTTGCTGTAGGTTTTTGTGTTCATGGTTTGTCGACTTTGGAACACAAGTTAGTTTGTGGTGACAGTGGTGTCAGTTAGAAATTGTTCACTGCCATGCACTTCTAGGCACTTATTCACACAATGGATTCACTACAGAGCAATGTTCACAATGACCCCAGAAACAAAAACACTGCCAAAAAGAAGCACATGTTGCTGAAACACTTGAACTCCAAGACTTCACGCATCGGCATGAGTGGCACAGATCCCCCCGAGATGCAGCAGCAGTTTTAGAACATTATGCGTAGGCTCCTTTCTGATTCCTCTCTTCTGGGCAGTGTCTTCTTCATGCAATGGCACATACAAGGTCCCACATGAGCAGTCAGTCAGGACCCTTCTTCAAGCTGGGTCCAGAAAGCGCTATCTGGCAGTCTTGTAGACTTCCTGCAGATTTATGATCCTGAACCTCGCAAGAGACATTTCCAGTTGTTACTCCAACTCCAGAGCATAGAAGATCAATCAATCAATCATAACACTTGTATAGCGCACTACTCACCCGGAAGGGTCTCAAGGCGCTTGGGGGAAGGGGTCCGCTACTGCTCAAACAGCCAGGTCTTGAGTTGTCTCCTGAAGGCGAGGTGGTCCTGGGTCAGCCGAAGGTGGATGGGGAGGGAGTTCCATGTCTTGGCCGCCACGTAGGAGAAGGATCTGCCTCCGGCGGTGGCTCTTTGGATGCGTGGTATGGTGGCGAGGGCGAGGCTGGTAGACCGTAGCTGGCGGGTGGGCGTGTAGAAGGTCAGGCGGTTGTTGAGGTACTTGGGGCCCAGGTCGTGGAGAGACTTGTGTGCGTGGGTGAGGAGCCTGAATGTGATCCTCTTGTTGATGGGGAAACAGTGCAGGTCCCTCAGGTGGCCGGAGATGTGGCTGCATCGGAGGATGTCCAGGATGAGTCGGGCGGAGGCGTTCTGGATGCGTTGGAGTCTTTTCTGTAGCTTGGCTGTGGTTCCGGCGTAGAGGGTGGTTCCGTAGTCCAGTCGGCTGGTGACGAGGGCCTGGGTGACCGTCTTCCTGGTTTCGGTCGGGATCCATCGGAAGATCTTGCGAAGCATGCGAAGGGTGTGAAAGCATGATGAGGAGACAGCGTTAACTTGTCTGGTCATCGAGAGGGAGGAGTCCAGGATGAAGCCCAGGTTGCGTGCGTGGTCTGTTGGCTTGGGGGCGGTGCCCAGGGCTGGGGGCCACCAGGAGTCGTCCCAGGCGGAGGGTGATGGTCCCAGGATGAGGACTTCCGTCTTGTCTGAGTTCAGTTTCAGGCGGCTGTTCTTCATCCACTCGGCGACGTCTTTCATCCCTTCGTGTAGGCTCGTTCTGGCGGTGGCGGGGTCTCTGGTGAGGGAGAGGATCAGTTGGGTGTCGTCGGCGTAGGAGATGATGTTGAGGTTGTGCTGGCGTGCGATGGCTGCAAGAGGTCTCATGTAGACGTTGAAGAGGGTGGGGCTGAGTGATGATCCTTGCGGGACGCCGCAGATGACTTCGGTGGCCTCGGATCGAAACGGGGGGAGGCGGACTCTCTGTGTTCTTCTGGCGAGGAACGAGGTGATCCACTTCAGTGCCTTCTCTTGGATGCCGGTGTTGCTGAGGTGTTGGACTAGGGTGCGGTGGCAGACAGTGTTGAATGCTGCGGAGAGGTCCAGGAGGATGAGTGCTGCTGTTTCCCCGTTGTCGAGCAGGGCTCAGATGTCGTCGGTGGCTGCGATGAGGGCGGTCTCGGTGCTGTGGATGGCTCTGAAACCGGACTGCGAGGGGTCGAGGGATCCGTTCGTCTCGAGGAAGGCGGCAAGCTGTCTGTTGGCGATCTTCTCGATGACTTTGGCAGGAAAAGGGAGGAGCGAGATGGGGCGGAAGTTTTTGAGGTCGGTGGGGTCCGCTGTTGGTTTCTTCAGTAGGGCGCTGAGCTCGGCATGCTTCCAGCTCTCCCGGAAGGTGGCAGTGTTGAAGGAGGTGTTGATGACGTCCCGGAGTTGGGGTGCGATGGTGGAGTCGGCCTTGTTGAAGACGTGGTGGGGGCAGGGGTCGGTTGGAGAACCGGAGTGGATGGTGTTCATCGTGCGGGCTGTGTCTTCGGTGGTCACCGTGGTCCAGGTGCAGAGGGTGGCGGTGGGGTGCGTTGGTTCGGTGGTTGGGTGCGAGGATGGTGTGCCGAAACTGTTGTGGATGTCGGCAATCTTGCGGAGGAAGAACGAGGCGAGGGAGTCGCAGAGATCTTGTGACGGGGTGATGTCGTTGTTGCCGGTGCTGGGGTTGGAGAACTCCTTGACGATGCTGAAGAGTTCCTTGCTGTCGTGGGCGTTGTTGTCCAGTCGTTCCTTCAGTGATTTCTTCTTGGTGGTGCGGATGAGCTGGTGGTGCTTGCGGGTGGCGTGTTTGAGGGCGGTCATGTTGTCAGTGGTCTGGTCGAGGAGCCAGGCTTTCTCGAGGGTGCGGCAGGTCTTCTTGGAGTCCTTGAGTTTGTCGGTGAACCAGGGGGCTTTCTTGCTTCTGGGTCTGCTGGGAGGGTTCTTCAGTGGTGCGAGGTCATCGGAGCACGCGGTCAGCCACTGCGTGAAGTTGCGGGCTGCTTCGTTGGGGTCCGATGTGCTGGCAGGTGGGTTCTGGCTGAGGGAGGTGGTGAGCTGGTCGGCGGTGATCTTGCTCCAGCTCCTGTGAGGAACCTGATGCGGGTGGTGGTGGGTTGTGGTTTTTCTGAGGCCGAAGTGGACGCAGCTGTGGTCGGTCCAGTGGAGTCCGGTGGAGTGGCTGAAGGTGATGTGCTTGCTGGATGAGAAGACGGGATCAAGCGTGTGGCCGGCGTAGTGGGTGGGGGTGTTGACCAGTTGCTTGAGTCCGAGGTTGGCGAGGTTGTCCATCAGGGTGACAGTGTTGCAGTCCTTGTTGTTCTCCTGGTGGAAGTTGAGGTCCCCTAGGAGGATGTAGTCAGCGGAGGGGAGGGCGTGTGGGCTGATGAAGTCCGTGATGTCTTCGCTGAATTGCGTGCGTGGTCCCGGGGGTCTGTAGATGAGGGTGCCTCTGAGGGTCATCTTTGGGTCGGTGTGAATCTGGAAGTGGAGGTGTTCGGCGGTGGCGAGGGTGTCGTCGGCGTCGGTCGTGATGCGGATGGTTTTCTTGTGGACGATGGCGATGCCTCCTCCGGTCTGGTTGACGCGGTCCCTCCTGATGATCTTGTATCCATCCGGGATGGCGATGGCGATGTCGGGGGCTGAGGAGGCGTTCATCCATGTTTCAGTGAGGAAGGCGATGTCTGGTGATGTTGTGTCGAGGAGGTTCCAGAGTTCCACGGCGTCTCTGTGGACGGAGCGGGTGTTGAGTAGGATGCACTTGAGGTCGCTGCTGGAGTTTGGCTTGGCGGGCGCGGTGCAGGTTCGGAGGCAGGTGAACTTGCAGGTTGTGCAGGTGAAGGGTCCGTGAATGCGTCTCGGGGCGGCCCGGTAGCAGGTGGGGTTCCGGCCGGCATTGAGTGCGTTGAGGGCCGCGGCGTCGTAGGTCCGTTGGGTGGGCTGGCAACGGCGGGGGCCAGGGGTTCTGGCGCTGGGCGCGGGCCAGGCGCGGACGGGCACAGACGGGCTTGCCTTTGGCGTGCCTTCGGCGCACAATCGGCGTGCCCGCTGCGCGTGACCGCTGCGCGCACGCGCGGTCGCCATTTATGGCTAAGTGGGAGGGAGGAGCAGCTGGGAGGCGGGAGCGAGGAGGACACAAAACGAAAGGGGGCATGGCCGCGTAGAAGAATGTCCCCATCACCACTGGACCCTGTCCCTGGTGGTGAAATATTGGCCCCCTGGCTGGAAGGTTCTGCCCCATTTTTATATTAAAATGGCAGACAGTAATTGTGTATGCCAGAATTCGCTTCTGAAAACAGTTCTGGGTAGTTCTGAACTTGTGAGTATTCAACTCAGACTGCTCAAGGTCTCTGTCAAGAAGTCTGAGAAGGAAGATAAGGGGGAGTTGGGGGTCCCTGGCTGTAGAAAATTAAAACCAGAGCACAAAGGCAAG
This sequence comes from Triturus cristatus, assembly GCF_964204655.1. Classification (NCBI taxonomy): domain Eukaryota; kingdom Metazoa; phylum Chordata; class Amphibia; order Caudata; family Salamandridae; genus Triturus; species Triturus cristatus. Next base: position 1,025,126,348 of record NC_140583.1, on the reverse strand, counting down.
GGAGGCTGACTCACTTAACTACCTATAAAAAGGAGCGAGGTAGCAATTCCAGAAATCAATGCACAAGGAAATGCTATGGGAGAGTTCCTAGCTTCAGAGGAGCCCTCTGTCGCCTTTCTTGAACATTTCTCAGTCTGACCCACTACACACAACACCTATAATGCTTTGGGAGGAGCTCTGCAATTCACTCCTGCTGCCGGGGCGGTCCATCCAACCCTCTGTCTTTGGTAATGCTAAAATGTGGCAAACATAAATTGGATCCCACTGTGGCTATGGCCACCTGGGTCACACATGCTCCATGCATGCATTCTCTGCACACTAAATGGTACACATATGCAACTTCAATGTCCTACATGGACAAGTGAATGATCTAATGCTTGTGACTGACAGACCAATTTAAAAACACAATAGGTGATTATAGGCCACTATTCCTAGCACAAGGCATGTAAAAAGGCCAGTCCTACTACTAAAATAATATCTCTGCCACCACTGTCAGTCCTCCACCCCTTGGTGAGCTGACAGTTGCCACGCTCATCAAAAGGAAGGGCACATAGTGTGCCACTCTGCCCAGAGAGCCCTGCTCTGGGTCTCAATACTTTCCCAAAACATACCCCTTGAGTACAAGCATGATCATCCTGTGAGAGTGGTGTAGGTCACAAAGTTATCACTTGTTGCAGTGAATTTCACGCTGGTGTGCATACTCTGAAGAGCCGTGCATGACACCATTCCACTTTGCAACAACCAGCCTTATGTAGCTGGCTCAGATCTGACATTGCGGAGGTCAGCAGCAGCCATCAAGATGGAGACACATGGTAGCCTGGGCTCGTGTGGGACATAAATCTGCTCCCTTGGAAGTTTTCAAGGGAACGTCTGCCTCCACCTTCACATTTACACTCATGCTTATGATCCTCCACCCATTTTTAACAGCACTCTTTCTTTAATGTTCCTCATCTTTTCACATCAAAAAGTAACATTGAAAAAGTGCTTTGGAAAAGAGTGTTTTGGCACCCCCAGCAGGCAATGTGCCTACCCTTTTTATGCTAAAATAAAATGAATTGCCATAAAGATGAAGATAATAGTTTCTAATTGAATTATACGAGGAAGGGGCAATATCATAGTAGAATCTGAGTGGGGTGTTACTGCACAGGGTGACATGATCTTTACTGCATAGTGAAATAAAGGTCAAATTCCAAAGTTAATCAAATCTTGCGGGATCTTGAACTAGGAGAAGAAGGAGCAATCACAACACCAGTAGGAGCTCTTACACCAAGCTGATGATGCAAGCATGGGAAGAAGAGGCATTCCATCATCAGCAAACTGAAAACCCAGGACAGAAAGACCAAGCCAGCTTACTGGATGCTTACCAATCACAACGCTACAGTGCAGTGTTGTGATTGGTCAGTGGGGCCTGGCTATGCTTCCTGTTCCTCGAGTTCAACGAGGAGAGCAGGAGCAGAGAAGCGCGACCCGGCCGCAAGGTACGATTATTTTTTTAGTTTTTTAAAATATTGCACACACCTCCACGTGACCACCCCGTGACCCCCGCCTGCACGCACACCCTCGCCCCGCCACCCGTGAACTATGCCGACCACCACTGTCCTTAAGTGCATCCATATTACAAAACATCCTGTAACCGTTTTGGTCTCATTTTGTTCAACAGTCTACTTCAGACCTCACTAACATCGACGAGCTACAGCACAGAAAGCAGCATTGCATGATTGAATCACCCACAGGATATACAACACATGCAGCAAGACATCAGATTGAATTAATTCACACATATGAGGCACAGCACAGACAGCAGCAGTGCAAGCTTCCATCATGAACTGAATATACAACAAAGGCAGTAAAACCGCAGGTTTTATTAATTCACATTGATGAATTACAGCACGGACAGCAGCAGTGCAAGCTTCAATCAGACACAGCATATAACACATGAAAATAAGACAGCAGATTGCATTAATTCAGACAGATCAGG